>NW_023425349.1:57999137-59203783 GCF_014108415.1 Molossus molossus | reverse complement strand
GCTACACAGATTCGACAGTAGAGTACGTAATCCAAGAAAACAAACCATCGATTTGGAATATAAGGAAGCAAAAAATGCCCAATCAGAACAGTAAAAAGAAAAAAAGAATCCAAAAAAAAGGAGGATAGTGTAAGGAGCCTCTGGGACAACTTCAAAGCTGTGCCAACATTCGCATCTTGGGGTGCCAGAAGGAGAAGAGGCGAGAACAAGACAATCGAAACCGGTTTGAAACAATAATGGCAGAAACCTTTCCTAGCTTGGTGAAGGAACAGACATACAAGTCCAGAAGCACAGAGAATCCCAAATAAGATGAACCCCAAGAGACCCACACCAAGACACATCATCCTCAAAATGCAAAAGGTTGTTCAAGACAAAGAGAGATTCTTAAAAGCAGCAAGAGAACAGGCAGCTAGTTACCTGCAAGGGAGTTCCCTAAGCTGTCGGCTGATTTCTCAAAAGAAACTTTGCAGGCCAGAAGGGGAGTGGCACGAAATATTCAGTGTGATGAAAAGCAAGAACCACAACCAAGATTACTCTATCCTGCAAAGCTGTCATTTAGAATCGATGGCCATATAAGACTTTCCAGACAAGAAAAAGTTAAAGGAGTTTCATCACCCCACCAAACCGTATTATTGAAATGATGAAGGGTCTTTTTGAAGAAAAAGGATAAATATATGAACACAAATGCCGTGGATCAATCTATCCACATGGAATCTACAAACAAATGACAGTAGAACGAAACATTCCTCCATACTACAGAAACATTTTTGTGGTTTGCCAGATGGGAGGCGGGTTGGGTTATGGTGACAAAGGGTGAAGGATTAAGAAGGTACAAAATTTCATTGCTATACTGACAAACCTCAAGGGAAGGGTGGGGGGGTGGGTGGGAAAATAAACCAAGAACTTATATGCATAACCAATGGACCAGCGGGGAGGGGGTGGAGTGTGGGGAGGAGGGGGTCAATGGGGGAAAAACATCTGTAGTACATTCTGCATTCAAGAAGAAGAACTTTTTTTTAAAAAAAGGTATTGGTTGTATACTAAACTGTGCCATCCCTGAGCATGAAGCACACTCACGATGCTGTGCAGGCATCACTCCACCTAGGGTAGAATGTCCCTCACCCCAGAAGAAACCTGCCCTGAAGTACTTCGCTCTCCCCTCCTCCTGCCCTGGCAACCCCTGATCTACTTTCTGTTTCTGTACCTGATCTGGAGGTTCTCTATACATGCAATCATTTTTTTTCTTTATTTCTTCAGAGAGAGAGGGAGAGAGAAAGAGAAATATCAAAAAGAGAGAACATTGATTGGCCACCGCCTGCATGCCCCCACTGGGGAACAGGCGCACAACCTGGGCATGTGCCCTGACCGGGAATTGAACCAGCAAACTCTTGGTGCTTGGGTCAATGCTCAAGCTCTGAGCCACACCGGCTGGGCTATAAATGGAACCTTACAATAGATGTTTTCTTGAGTCAATAGCCATAAATCATGAATAAGATACCCCACATAAACAAAATAAAGGATAAAAACCACATGAACATGTCAATACATGCAGAAAAAGCATTTTATAAAATGTAATGCCTACTTAATCTTTGAAACTACCTCAGCAAAGTGGGAATAGAGTGAACATACCTCAACATAGTAAAGGACATATATAATAAATCCACAGCCAACATCAAAATCAATGAGGAAAACTAAAATGTTCCCCTGAAGATCAGGAACAATACTGGGATGGACTTTCACCATTGTTGTTCAACATAGTACTGAAAGTCCTAGCACAGCGACCACACTAGACAAAGATATAAAAGGCATCCACATTGAAAAGGAGGTATTGAACTGTTACTATTTGCAGATGGTATGATACTGTACAGAGAAACCCTATAGATTCCAACCAAAACACTACCATAACTGATAATTCAGTACTGTAACAGGATACAAAATAAATATCCAGAAACCAGTTGCGTTTTTTAATACACCAATAATGAACTATCAGAGAGGGAGACTACGAAAAACAACCCCAGTGCTGGCCAGTGTGGGTTCAGTTGGTTGAGCATTATTCCCTGCACAGAGACGTCGCAGGTTTGATTTCCAATCAGGGCACATGCTCAGGTTGAGGGGCTTGATCTCCTGTAGGGGAGGATCAGGAGATGGTCAATCAATGTTTCTCTCATTGATGTTTCTCTCTCTCTCTCTCTCTCTCTCGCTAGCTCTCTCTCCTCTCTCCCCCCCCCCTTATCAATAAAATCAATATAAACACTAAAAATACACAACTATGTCATTCACAATTGCCTCATAAAAATAATAGAATACCTATGAATAAATTTAACCTTGGATATAAAATACCTGTACTCAGTAATTTATAAGACACTGAAGAAAGAAATTGAGAACAAACAAATAAGTGGACACATATTCTGTATTCATAGATAAGAAGAATTATTATTAAAATATCCATACTACCCAAAGCAATCGATGGATTCAATGCAATTGCTATCAACATACCAATGGCATATTTCACATAACTAGAACAAATATCCAAAAAAAGTATATGGAACCACAAAAGTACCCAAAGAGCCACAACAATCTTAAGAAAGAAGAACAAATTTGGAGGAATCATGCGACCTGAAATCAAACTATACTACAAGGCCTTAGTAACCAAAACAGCATGGTACTGGCATCAAAACAAGTATATTGATCAATGGAAGACAATAAAGAGCCCAGAAATAAACAAATGCCTTTAGGTCCAATTAATATTTGACAAAGGGGGCAACAACATACAATAGGGTAAAGACAGTTTATTCGATAAATAGTGCTGGGAAAATTGGACACACACATGCAATCAAATGACACTAAACCACCTTCTTACACCATACACAAGAATAATCTCAAGATGAATTAAAACTTCAATGTTTGACTTGGAACCATAAAAATCCTAGAAAAAAACATAAGCAGTTACATCTCGAACATTTCTCTTAGCAATGTTTTTTGTTATATTGCCTCAGGTGAGGGAAACCATAGAAAACATAAACAAATGGGACTACATCAGACTAAACAGTTTCTGCATGGCAAAGCAACCATCAACAAAATGAAAAGACAATCCACTGAATGGGAGAACATATTCACCAATGATACATCTAATAAGGAATACCCAAAATTTATATATATAAAAAAAAAAAACTTATACAACTCAACACACATACAATCCCAGTAAGAAATGGGCAAAAGACCTGAATAGACACTTCTCCAAACAGGACATACACATGGCCACTAGGCATGAAAAGATCCTCATCATCACTAATCCTGAGAGAAATTCACATTAAAACCACAATGAGATATCACTTTGCACCTATCAGAAAGGCTACCATCAATAAATCAACAAACGAGTGTTGGTGAGGATGTGCAGAAAAGGAAACTCTCATGCACTGTTGGTAGGAATGCAAATTGGTACAACCACTGTGGAAAGCAGTGTGGAGTTACCTCAAAAAATTAAAAATAGAACTTCTTTTTGACCCAGTGATTCCACTTCCGGGAATATATTCAAAGAATCCTGAAACATTAAATCGAAAGAATATATGCAGCCCTATCCTCATTGCAGTGTTATTTACACAGCCCAGATTGGGCTCCATTGTCAGGAAGGGAGGTCTGAGGAGATGCTTGGGGTACATGACGCAGGCAGGAAGTGAGGTCTGAGGAGATGCTCACGGTAGATGACCCAGGCAGTGACCTCACTTCCTGACGATGGAGCCCAACAGAACTTGGAACCCTGGTAACCAGGCAGCGACCTTCTCTAACTGCCCCTACCCAGCTCACTTGGGTACAGACATTGGAGAGGACACAATGTTCTCGTGCTGTCTACCAGTGACCCGAGGCCGTGGCCTCAAAAGAGGCAGTGACGAGAGTAGGTTCGGTCGTGGCCGCCGCTGGACCTGGACTCCACCCAGGCGCCTGTGGCCCTTTTCAAGGCGGGACCTAGAGGTAACTCAGGGAGGCCCAGGAGGTTGTGTTCGGGCCCGGCCACCATTCTGATCCACCTGATTAGCCCTAAGTCACCTCCGTGTGTGAGGGGTGTGTGTGGTGTGTGTGTTTGTGTGTGTGTGTGTGTGTGTGAATATGCAGAATGGGGTTCACAGAGTAAAGTACTGTCCTGAGCAGGAACAGGTTGAGGGTGAAGAGGTCAGAAGCCTGGTGGGCAGGTCATGTTCACACCCAGGTCAAGGCTGGCTGGGTGGACAGAGAGTGTTGGCAGCATTCTCTTCCTGAGGTTTATCCCAGGCCCTGGAGGTGACTCTCATTTCCCCTGGGTGGAGGTCTGTGCAGACACAGGGCTGGGACTGATCCGGGAGCAGAAGGTCCAGTGGGCAGAGGCAGCAGAGACTAGACCCAGGGCCGGGCTTGAGGCCTCGCGACCGGCTGCCGGTCACTGTCATTGCAGAGCTCAACCCAGAACAAGGAGGATCGGCAGATGACCAATGAAGACCTTCGCCCCATGTCCACCAACGAGGGGCAGGTGAGCCTCACCATGGAGGGCCACAGCAGGCCTGAAGTGAGTGTGGCCACTTGGGCGGCTGGGGATCCAGGGCTTGTGGATTGTCGGGGAAGGAGGATTCCTCCCCCAAAGCCTCCCAGGCTCCACAGGCCCCAACCAATCCCGAAGCCGCCCAGGCTCCACAGGCCCCCAACCCCACCGCAGCCCAAGATGGACAGGCAGCTCAAAGTATTCAACTGCAACTGGGAGCTCGGTGCTGAGTTTAAATGGACCCGGCCGGATGACCTGGAACTCAAGGAGGCAGAGCCCAGGGGTGAGAAGGTGGGGGGGGGATGGGGAGTGGAGTTGCATAGGAGCTTATGGGGAAGGGTCGGTGCCAGACACTCAGGGAGCACCCCCAGAGGCTGTCCAGGAGCAAAGACTGGCCTCAGACTAGTCGTCCGCTGGACTTCCGGGGGAGAGCATGTGCTGTTGCGGGCCCTGGGCTGTGGCTGGGTTCTGTCTCTGGGGGGCACGTGGAAATGCAGGCACGCGGGTGATCTTTTCTCCTCTCACAACTCCAGCACCAGCCCAGGAGGCAGAGCCAGCTGTCGTCCGTCCCAGGGAGCCCGATGCAGGGACAGACCCGGAGGGGTGTCCAGTTCCAGAGGCCCTGCCGCCTCCAGCAGCCGCTGCAGCTGAGGCTCTGGAGCCGGGGCCGGCCTGGGCAGCCTCTCCGACCTGGCTGAGGCCCCCCCACCCCTGGCTGAAGGACCCTCCCCTGAACCTGCCCTGGTTCCTGCCTCAGGGGAAGAGCTGCCTCAGGACCATCCACCAGGGCCAGCTCCAGAGCTGCTTGTTGAAGGGGCTCAACCTGACGCCTCAGAAGCATTTGCTTTACCCCCACTCACTGACCTTTTTCTTTTATTTTCCTTCTTTCTTATGTTTCTATTTTCTCCTTGGAGGGATTCAGTTTTTACTTTTTTAACGTTTATGATGTGGGGGCTTTGGGGGTCGTTGCTTTTATCATTTTCTTTTTTTTTGTTCCTAGCCTTTATTTTCCCCTGGCATAATTCATGTTCACTAATAAAGTAAAGTTACTGTTCATATTTTGAATTGTGTCATTCCCGAGCCTGAAGGACACCCCCGACGCTGTGCAGGCACCACCGCTGTCTAGTTGCAGGATGGTCCATCACCCCAAAAGGAACCCTGCCCCAAAGTACACTCTCCCCACTCCTCCTGCCCTGGCAACCCCTGATCTGCTTCCTGTCTCTGCTCCTTCACCTGTTCTGGACGTTTCCTAGGAATGGAATCTTCCATAGGTGTCGTTTTGTGTCTGCTCACATGCTTTTGTTTGGTTTTCTCTAAAAGAGCACTTTTGTTCATGTCTGAGGAATAGGGTAGACCCAGAGACGTGGAAGTGGGGTACAGACTGACAACCCTCAGAAGAGGGGGTGGTGAGGGGAGGGAAGAGGGAAACCACAGAACTTACATGCATGTACGCATAACCAATGGACACGGACAACAAAGCTGGGGTCGGGGTGGGGGGGATGGGGAGGAGGCTGTCAATGGGGGAAAAAAGGAGAAACATCTGTAACAAAAATAAATAAATAGATAGATAGATAGATAGATAGATAGATAGATAGATAAATGCTAATAAAATAAAATAGTATTTTTTGTTATTTGAAAGGGAAATCCCAGATGGATTAGAGATCACAGGTAAAAAAAAAAAAAGAAGCCCTTTTAGTAAGTATGAGCATCATCTTGGGGTAGAGACCACTATGCTAAATGGGACCCCAGGGCCAGAAGCCAGTCAGGCCACGGCTGGCTCTTTCTGTGCCCATAACAAGGAAGAAATATAGGCAGAAAGCTGGGAAGACAAACCGCAGGCAGGAAAGCTTTCCTCACAACCCAAGGCCACAGCGAGATTTAACATCTCTGTGGTATAGAAAACTCTCAAAAGTCAGTGTTTTCTAAAGGGACAAAGGGCAAACACAGGACTTCCGAGGAGGGGCAGTGCACACGCCAGGACATGTCAGAGACGCCCGACCTCCCGATGGGGCACACGCACCGTAAACACTGGGGAGAGAGCTCTGTCTCCATCACACTGGCAGCTTCTGGTCTGGTGGCGACCAGCCCTGGGGACAAGGTGAGGCAGCAGAGGCCGCCGCAGGTCCCCTGGGGAGAAGGGGAAGGGCCCCTCCTCTGGGAGAACAGTGTCAGGACCCGTCCAAGTTCCACAGGTGCCCACCTGCCCTGGCAGAGCTCACCCATGGAGGTTGCCCCACAGGAATTCTGGTACACTTGTGCAAAGATATATTTTCGAGAGCACTCATCAGAGCACAGATAAAATCGTAAAATCGCCGGGAATTGGAAAAACCACTAGTGTGCATGGAGAAGGGATGGGACCCACCAATCCTGGTCCACATGGACAACGGAAGCTCAGCAGCTGCTAAAGTGGGTGCAGGGGTCTCTCTCTGTGCCAACAGATAAAGACCTCAGGGGTCCTCTCACATGACACACGTGGGCCAACTGTCCGCATCCACGATCCCAACTGTTAGACCACGAACATGTGATTCCAACAGGCAGACACGCATCTGTGAACATGAGCCTGCCTGTGACAGAGACAGACACGCACAGTGAGAGAGGCGTAGGCTGAGAGAGGCCCACCAGGCCACTCATGAGGGTCACCTATGGGGAGGGACTTGCAAAGCTCTTAACTTCTCCGTGAGGTGACGTCTACATGTTTTATAATGCATGTATGACCTTGATCGTTGTAAAAGTCCTGAAGTCATAGATTCTATGGCATCCATTTATCAGTCATCAATGTAGTAAAGTACATCCTACTGTTTTTAAATCTTAAATAAAATCATGACAAGAAAAGCAAAGGTTCATTATAGTACAATAATGAATTCCAAAGTAATTCCGAATCACGAACAATGTCCTTCCAGGGAGGAGATTCCTGACAGGGGTGCTCACCATTCTAACCATTTCCCTGCGTGTGCGTATTGTATCGGCATGGGCACGTGTGTGCACCTGGGTTCCCACGCTCACGTGTGCATGTGTGGGTGCCTGTGCGTGTTCATGTGTGTGTGCGTGCACTGCAGGTGTTGGGTGGGCAGCATCCCGGTCGAGTGCCCTCTGGAACCTCATGTCCCTAGGGGTGGACCCTGCCAGTCAGTCCTCGTCCTCCTGAACAGCCCTCTTCTGAAACTGCCCTGGTTCCTGCCACGGAGGAGGAGGCGCCGCTGGAAAATGCGTCAGGGCACCTGCAGGGCCGCTGGCTGTGTCTGCTCGCCCTCTGCCACTGGACGCATTGGCCATTTCTCCTTTAACTTTTATGTCTGTCTGTACTTCATTGCGTGATTCGGGTTTTTATTTTTCTATTTTTCTTATGAGGAGGTTTGGGGGGATTTGTTTTCATTATTTTCTTTTTTCTGTTCTTAGCCTTCATTTTCCGATGACATAAATCGTTTTAAGTAATAAATAAAAGCGATTGTTGTAGACTTCCGGTCAAGATGGCGGCGGAGGTAGACGCGGTATCTGTCCTCCCACAACCACATCAAAGTTACAACTAAACTACAGAGCAACTATCATGCAAAGCCGCCTGAAATCAAGCTGAATGGAAGTCCTCCAACTACGGAATTAAAGCAGCAGCCACGTCCAGACCGGTAGGAGGGGCGGAGGCCCGAGGGGCAGAGGCGCGAAGGGCTGGTCCCACACCCATGTGTGGCGGATAAAAATCAGGAGGATACCTGGCTGGGAAGGTCCTTCCTGAGGACTGAAGGGTCCCCGACCCACACCATGTGCCCCGCTCAGGGTTCCAATGCCAGGAAGAGAATCCCCATAACTTCTGGCTGGAAAAACCAGCGGGAACTGAGGCTCAGGGAAGCTGAGGAGGCTGGATCCCCAGGCAGCTCCTTAAAGGGCCCGCGCACGGACTTATCCGACTCTCTCCCTCTGAGCTTGGAGGGGAGGCAGCTCCAGGGGCGCCAGAGACATACAGGGAAGAACTGAGCTGATTGGCACTGGAGCGAGGGCTGGAGAGGGGGCTTTCTTCGGGACAAACGTGCTGTCAGAAGCCTTTGTTCCTTTGGTGAGACCTTCCCTGGGGCGGCACACAGCCGCCATATCTGAGACTCCAGCAACCTGGCTCACACTGGTAGCCCCGCCCTGGTGTCTCCCTGAGGCCCCGCCCCACCCAACTTTCAGGCCCACCCAAGCTGTTGCCACTTGCCCAACTGTACGATTGGCCTGTCTTGGATCCTGCTTCAGGTCTTCCTTAAATTCTTTCACACAAGCAGCATCTGGTGTCAGCTAGCCCCATACCTCTTGTTAAGTAATACACAGAAACAAACACAGGGAGGCAGCGAAAATGCGGAGACAAAGAAACAGGTCCCAAATTAAAAAAACAGAACAAAACCCCAAGAAAAGAACTAAGCGAAATGGAGATAAGCAACCGAACAGATGCTGAGTTCAAAATACTGCTTATAAGGATGCTCAATGAACTCAGTGAGGGCCTCAAGAGCATGAAAAACGACCAGTGAGAAATGATGGATGCACAGTCGGAAATGAAGGAGGCATTCACTGAAATAAAGAATAGCTACACAGATTCGACAGTAGAGTACGTAAATCCAAGAAACAAACCATCGATTTGGAATATAAGGAAGCAAAAAATGCCCAATCAGAACAGTAAAAAGAAAAAAGAATCCAAAAAAAAGGAGGATAGTGTAAGGAGCCTCTGGGACAACTTCAAGCGTGCCAACATTCGCATCTTGGGGGTGCCAGAAGGAGAAGAGCGAGAACAAGAAATCGAAAACCTGTTTGAAACAATAATGGCAGAAACCTTTCCTAGCTTGGTGAAGGAAACAGACATACAAGTCCAGGAAGCACAGAGAATCCCAAATAAGATGAACCCCAAGAGACCCACACCAAGACACATCATCCTCAAAATGCAAAAGGTTCAAGACAAAGAGAGATTCTTAAAAGCAGCAAGAGAAAGGCAGCTAGTTACCTGCAAGGGAGTTCCCATAAGGCTGTCGGCTGATTTCTCAAAAGAAACTTTGCAGGCCAGAAGGGAGTGGCACGAAATATTCAGGGTGATGAAAAGCAAGAACCTACAACCAAGATTACTCTATCCTGCAAAGCTGTCATTTAGAATCGATGGCCATATAAAGACTTTCCCAGACAAGAAAAAGTTAAAGGAGTTCATCACCACCAAACCGTTATTATATGAAATGATGAAGGGTCTTTTTGAAGAAAAAGATAAAATATATGAACAAACAAAATGGCAGTGGATACATATCTATCCACAATGGAATCTACAAACAAAATGAACAGGTAGAACAGAAACATTCTCATACATACAGAGAACATTTTGTTGGTTGCCAGATGGGAGGCGGGTTGGGGGAATGGGTGAAAAAGGTGAAGGGATTAAGAAGCACAAATTCATTGCTAGACTGACAAACCTCAAAGGGAAAGGGGTTGGGGCGGTGGGAAGAAATAAACCAAAGAACTTATATGCATAACCAATGGACACGGACAATAGTTTTGGGAAAAGGTGGGAGGGGGGGCGGGAGGGGGGAGGAGGGGGTCAATGGGGAAAAATGTGGAACATCTGTAATACATTTTACATCCAACAATAAAGATGTGGAAAAAAATAAATAAATAAATAAATAAAAAAATAAATAAATTACAAAAAAAAAAAAAAGACTTTCCCAGACAAGAAAAAGTTAAAGGAGTTCATCACCACCAAACCGTTATTATATGAAATGATGAAGGGTCTTTTTGAAGAAAAAGATAAAATATATGAACAAACAAAATGGCAGTGGATACATATCTATCCACAATGGAATCTACAAACAAAATGAACAGGTAGAACAGAAACATTCTCATACATACAGAGAACATTTTGTTGGTTGCCAGATGGGAGGCGGGTTGGGGGAATGGGTGAAAAAGGTGAAGGGATTAAGAAGTACAAATTCATTGCTAGAGTGACAAACCTCAAAGGGAAAGGGGTTGGGGGGGTGGGTGGGAAGAAATAAACCAAAGAACTTATATGCATAACCAATGGACACAGGCGGGAGGGGGGTGGAGTGGGGAGGAGGGGGTCAATGGGGGAAAAACATCTGTAGTACATTCTGCATTCAAGAAGAAAGACTTTTTTTTTAAAAAAAGGTATTGTTGTATACTAAACTGTGCCATCCCTGAGCATGAAGCACACTCACGATGCTGTGCAGGCATCACTCCACCTAGGGCAGAATGTCCCTCACCCCAGAAGAAACCTGCCCTGAAGTACTCGCTCTCCCCTCCTCCTGCCCTGGCAACCCCTGCTCTACTTTCTGTTTCTGTACCTGATCTGGAGGTTCTCTATAAATGCAATCATTTTTTTTCTTTATTTCTTCAGAGAGAGAGGGAGAGAGAAAGAGAAATATCAAAAAGAGAGAACATTGATTGGCCACCGCCTGCATGCCCCCACTGGGGAACAGGCGCACAACCTGGGCATGTGCCCTGACCGGGAATCGAACCAGCAAACTCTTGGTGCTTGGGTCAATGCTCAAGCTCTGAGCCACACCGGCTGGGCTATAAATGGAACCTTACAATAGATGTTTTCTTGAGTCAATAGCCATAAATCAATGAATAAGATACCCCACATAAACAAAATAAAGGATAAAAACCACATGAACATGTCAATACATGCAGAAAAAGCATTTTATAAAATGTAATGCCTACTTATCTTTGAAACTCGCAGCAAAGTGGGAATAGAGTGAACATACCTCAACATAGTAAAGGACATATATAATAAATCCACAGCCAACATCAAAATCAATGAGGAAAAACTAAAATGTTCCCCTGAAGATCAGGAACAATACTGGGATGGACTTTCACCATTGTTGTTCAACATAGTACTGAAAGTCCTAGTCACAGCGACCACACTAGACAAAGATATAAAAGGCATCCACATTGAAAAGGAAGTATTGAACTGTTACTATTTGCAGATGGTATGATACTGTACAGAGAACCCTATAGATTCCACCAAAACACTACCATAACTGATAATTCAGTACTGTAACAGGATACAAAATAAATATCCAGAAACCAGTTGCGTTTTTATACACCAATAATGAACTATCAGAGAGGGAGACTACGAAAACAACCCCAGTGCTGGCCAGTGTGGTTCAGTTGGTTGAGCATTATTCCCTGCACAGAGACGTCGCAGGTTTGATTTCCAATCAGGGCACATGCTCAGGTTGAGGGCTTGATCTCCTGTAGGGGAGGATCAGGAGATGGTCAATCAATGTTTCTCTCATTGATGTTTCTCTCTCTCTCTCTCTCTCTCGCTCGCTCTCTCTCTCTCTCCCCCCCCCTTATCAATAAAATCAATATAAACACTAAAAATACACAACTATGTCATTCACAATTGCCTCATAAAATAATAGAATACCTATGAATAAATTTAACCTTGGATATAAAATACCTGTACTCAGTAATTTATAAGACACTGAAGAAAGAAATTGAGAACAAACAAATAAGTGGACACATATTCTGTATTCATAGATAAGAAGAATTATTATTAAAATATCCATACTACCCAAAGCAATCGATGGATTCAATGCAATTGCTATCAACATACCAATGGCATATTTCACATAACTAGAACAAATATTCCAAAAAAAGTATATGGAACCACAAAAGTACCCAAAGAGCCACAACAATCTTAAGAAAGAAGAACAAATTTGGAGGAATCATGCGACCTGAAATCAAACTATACTACAAGGCCTTAGTAACCAAAACAGCATGGTACTGGCATCAAAACAAGTATATTGATCAATGGAAGACAATAAAGAGCCCAGAAATAAACAAATGCCTTTATGTCCAATTAATATTTGACAAAGGGGGCAACAACATACAATAGGGTAAAGACAGTTTATTCGATAAATAGTGCTGGGAAAATTGGACACACACATGCAATCAAATGACACTAAACCACCTTCTTACACCATACACAAGAATAATCTCAAGATGAATTAAAACTTCAATGTTTGACTTGGAACCATAAAAATCCTAGAAAAAAACATAAGCAGTTACATCTCGAACATTTCTCTTAGCAATGTTTTTTGTTATATTGCCTCAGGTGAGGGAAACCATAGAAAACATAAACAAATGGGACTACATCAGACTAAACAGTTTCTGCATGGCAAAGCAAACCATCAACAAAATGAAAAGACAATCCACTGAATGGGAGAACATATTCACCAATGATACATCTAATAAGAAATACCCAAAATTTATATATATATAAAAAAAAACTTATACAACTCAACACACATACAATCCCAGTAAGAAATGGGCAAAAGACCTGAATAGACACTTCTCCAAACAGGACATACACATGGCCACTAGGCAGGAAAAGATCCTCATCATCACTAATCCTGAGAGAAATTCACATTAAAACCACAATGAGATATCACTTTGCACCTATCAGAAAGGCTACCATCAATAAATCAACAAACGAGTGTTGGTGAGGATGTGCAGAAAAGGAAACTCTCATGCACTGTTGGTAGGAATGCAAATTGGTACAACCACTGTGGAAAGCAGTGTGGAGTTACCTCAAAAAATTAAAAATAGAACTTCTTTTTGACCCAGTGATTCCACTTCCGGGAATATATTCAAAGAATCCTGAAACATTAAATCGAAAGAATATA
The DNA here is from genome assembly GCF_014108415.1 of Molossus molossus. Lineage (NCBI taxonomy): Eukaryota > Metazoa > Chordata > Mammalia > Chiroptera > Molossidae > Molossus > Molossus molossus. The sequence goes on along the minus strand of NW_023425349.1, from coordinate 59,190,619 downwards.
TGCAGCCCTATCCTCATTGCAGTGTTATTTACACAGCCCAGATTGGGCTCCATTGTCAGGAAGGGAGGTCTGAGGAGATGCTTGGGGTACATGACGCAGGCAGGAAGTGAGGTCTGAGGAGATGCTCACGGTAGATGACCCAGGCAGTGACCTCACTTCCTGACGATGGAGCCCAACAGAACTTGGAACCCTGGTAACCAGGCAGCGACCTTCTCTAACTGCCCCTACCCAGCTCACTTGGGTACAGACATTGGAGAGGACACAATGTTCTCGTGCTGTCTACCAGTGACCCGAGGCCGTGGCCTCAAAAGAGGCAGTGACGAGAGTAGGTTCGGTCGTGGCCGCCGCTGGACCTGGACTCAACCCAGGCGCCTGTGGCCCTTTTCAAGGCGGGACCTAGAGGTAACTCAGGGAGGCCCAGGAGGTTGTGTTCGGGCCCGGCCACCATTCTGATCCCACCTGATTAGCCCTAAGTCACCTCCGTGTGTGAGGGGTGTGTGTGGTGTGTGTGTTTGTGTGTGTGTGTGTGTGTGTGAATATGCAGAATGGGGTTCACAGAGTAAAGTACTGTCCTGAGCAGGAACAGGTTGAGGGTGAAGAGGTCAGAAGCCTGGTGGGCAGGTCATGTTCACACCCAGGTCAAGGCTGGCTGGGTGGACAGAGAGTGTTGGCAGCATTCTCTTCCTGAGGTTTATCCCGGGCCCTGGAGGTGACTCTCATTTCCCCTGGGTGGAGGTCTGTGCAGACACAGGGCTGGGACTGATCCGGGAGCAGAAGGTCCAGTGGGCAGAGGCAGCAGAGACTAGACCCAGGGCCGGGCTTGAGGCCTCGCGACCGGCTGCCGGTCACTGTCATTGCAGAGCTCAACCCAGAACAAGGAGGATTGGCAGATGACCAATGAAGACCTTCGCCCCATGTCCACCAACGAGGGGCAGGTGAGCCTCACCATGGAGGGCCACAGCAGGCCTGAAGTGAGTGTGGCCACTTGGGCGGCTGGGGATCCAGGGCTTGTGGATTGTCGGGGAAGGAGGATTCCTCCCCCAAAGCCTCCCAGGCTCCACAGGCCCCAACCAATCCCGAAGCCGCCCAGGCTCCACAGGCCCCCAACCCCACCGCAGCCCAAGATGGACAGGCAGCTCAAAGTATTCAACTGCAACTGGGAGCTCGGTGCTGAGTTTAAATGGACCCGGCCGGATGACCTGGAACTCAAGGAGGCAGAGCCCAGGGGTGAGAAGGTGGGGGGGGGGATGGGGAGTGGAGTTGCATAGGAGCTTATGGGGAAGGGTCGGTGCCAGACACTCAGGGAGCACCCCCAGAGGCTGTCCAGGAGCAAAGACTGGCCTCAGACTAGTCGTCCGCTGGACTTCCGGGGGAGAGCATGTGCTGTTGCGGGCCCTGGGCTGTGGCTGGGTTCTGTCTCTGGAGGGCACGTGGAAATGCAGGCACGCGGGTGATCTTTTCTCCTCTCACAACTCCAGCACCAGCCCAGGAGGCAGAGCCAGCTGTCGTCCGTCCCAGGGAGCCCGATGCAGGGACAGACCCGGAGGGGTGTCCAGTTCCAGAGGCCCTGCCGCCTCCAGCAGCCGCTGCAGCTGAGGCTCTGGAGCCGGGGCCGGCCTGGGCAGCCTCTCCCGACCTGGCTGAGGCCCCCCCACCCCTGGCTGAAGGACCCTCCCCTGAACCTGCCCTGGTTCCTGCCTCAGGGGAAGAGCTGCCTCAGGACCATCCACCAGGGCCAGCTCCAGAGCTGCTTGTTGAAGGGGCTCAACCTGACGCCTCAGAAGCATTTGCTTTACCCCCACTCATTGACCTTTTTCTTTTATTTTCCTTCTTTCTTATGTTTCTATTTTCTCCTTGGAGGGATTCAGTTTTTACTTTTTTAACGTTTATGAGGTGGGGGCTTTGGGGGTCGTTGCTTTTATCATTTTCTTTTTTTTTGTTCCTAGCCTTTATTTTCCCCTGGCATAATGCATGTTCACTAATAAAGTAAAGTTACTGTTCATATTTTGAATTGTGTCATTCCCGAGCCTGAAGGACACCCCCAACGCTGTGCAGGCACCACCGCTGTCTAGTTGCAGGATGGTCCATCACCCCAAAAGGAACCCTGCCCCAAAGTACACTCTCCCCACTCCTCCTGCCCTGGCAACCCCTGATCTGCTTCCTGTCTCTGCTCCTTCACCTGTTCTGGACGTTTCCTATGAATGGAATCTTCCATAGGTGTCGTTTTGTGTCTGCTCACATGCTTTTGTTTGGTTTTCTCTAAAAGAGCACTTTTGTTCATGTCTGAGGAATAGGGTAGACCCAGAGACGTGGAAGTGGGGTACAGACTGACAACCCTCAGAAGACGGGGTGGTGAGGGGAGGGAAGAGGGAAACCACAGAACTTACATGCATATACGCATAACCAATGGACACGGACAACAAAGCTGGGGTCGGGGTGGGGGGGATGGGGAGGAGGCTGTCAATGGGGGAAAAAAGGAGAAACATCTGTAACAAAAATAAATAAATAAATAGATAGATAGATAGATAGATAGATAGATAGATAGATAGATAAATGCTAATAAAATAAAATAGTATTTTTTGTATTTGAAAGGGAAATCCCAGATGGATTAGAGATCACAGGTAAAAAAAAAAAAAAGAAGCCCTTTTAGTAAGTATGAGCATCATCTTGGGATAGAGACCACTATGCTAAATGGGACCCCAGGGCCAGAAGCCAGTCAGGCCACGGCTGGCTCTTTCTTTGCCCATAATTAGGAAGAAATATAGGCAGAAAGCTGGGAAGACAAACCGCAAGCTGTAAAGCTTTCCTCACAACCCAAGGCCATAGCGAGATTTAGCATCTCGGTTGTACAGAAGACTCTCAAAAGTCAATGTTTTCTAAAGTGACAAAGGGCAAACACAGGACTTCCGAGGAAGGGCAGTGCACACCCCAGGACATGTCAGAAACGCCCGACTTCCCGATGGGGACACACGCACCGTAAACACTGGGGAGAGAGCTTTGTCTCCATCACACTGGCAGCTTCTGGTCTGGTGGCGATCAGCCCTGGGGACAAGGTGAGGAAGCAGAGGCCGCCGCAGGTTCCCTGGAGAGAAGGGGAACGGCCCCTCCTCTGGGAGAACAGTGTCAGGACCTGTCCAATCCCCAGGTGCACCCTACTTCTGGCTGTGCTCACCCTAGGAGATTACCCAACAGGAATTTTTGCACAGTTGTTCAAATTTGTATTTTCAAGACTACCCTTCAGAGGACTGATGAAATAGCCTGAACCTGGGAAATCCACTAATGTCATTGGGAGGAGATGAGATCCACCAATTCTGGTGCACATGGCGGAGGGTCTCTGAGCAGGTCTAAAGTGGGTACAGGCGTCTGTACATGATGACAGATAGAGACCACAGGTGTCCTCTCATGTGAGTGATGTGGAACAACCGTCTGCGTCCAGTATTCCCCCTGTTAGGCACCAAACATATTATTTCAACCGGCAGACATGATAATGAGTCTGCTAGTGATAGACAAACAGAATGAGAGAGGAGGAGCCTGAGAGATACCCACCTAGGCACTCCTGATGGTCACCTATGGGGTACCACTTGCAAATCTTTTATCCTTTCCTTGTTGTGATGTGTAAAGTTTTTATAAAGCATGTATGACTTCAATAGTTCTAACAATATTTAAGTCATATGTTCAAGTCATATGTTCTATATTATCCATTTATAAGTCATCTATGAAGTAAAGTATATTATTTAGTTTTTATTTTTAAAGAATTTAAAACAAAAAAAGTAAAGTTTTATTATAGTAAATAATGAATTCTAAAACAATTCAGAATCAAGTAAAGAACAAAGTCCTTCCAGGTAGGAGAACCCTGACAGGGGTGCTCCCCATTCCAGTCCTTTCCCTGTGTGTGCATGTTATATTGGCATGTGCACATGTGTGTACCTTGTTCCCATGCTCATGTGTGCATGTGTGGGTGTTTGTGAGTGTTCATGTGTGTGCATGTGCCCTTGTAAGTGTTGGGCTAGCAAGATTCTGGAGCATGTGCCCTTCCAAAACCTCATTTCCCTAGGGATGGACACAGCCAGACAATCCTCTTCCTCCTCAGCATTCACTGTTTCATCAGAATTTCTGAAGCCCCTGCTGTGGAACATGAGCCATTTCCATTTTTTCACTCTCACCATCATGCTAAAGGAAACATCTTTATTTATTTAGATGTCTCTAGAAGTGTAGATTCTCAGTCTAATGTAAACACAATTTTAGGTTGTTTGGAGCACTTCCCTACATCCAAGGCTACCTTGTCCAGTTTGCACCTTGTTTGGGAAAGCAGGGGTACCAAGAACTAGGGCAGAGATCTCAGGGAGGGAGGGAGGAGGAGGGATTGGGAGTGGAGGAGATGAAGGTACCTGGGAGTGACATCCCAGTTGGAAGGTCCCATTCATCCTTCCTGTGCCCTGCCCCATGCCCCCCAACACTGCCCCTTGCTCACACCAACACCACCCCGCTCTATAAATCAACTATGCTGAGCAGCCTGGCCCTGCCATCCAAAACACTGGAGGGTCAGGCCCTGCACATTCTGGCCTCCTCCCTTTCCCTCTGAAAGCAGAGCTCTTTCCTCTCTGTCAGGAAAATAGCACTAGGGAAGTTCAGCTAGTCACAGGGACCACTGCATATAGAAAACCCTAAAGACTCCATAAAAAACTACTAGATTTAATAAATAAATTTGGCAAAGTAGCAGGATACAAAATCAACATCTAGAAATCATTGTCATTTTTATACACCAATAATGAATACACAGAAAGAGAAAGTAAAAAAGCAATCCCATTTACCATTGCAACTACAAAAAAATAAGAGGCCTAGGAATAAACTTAACCAAAGAAGTAAAGGACCTGTTTGTAGAAAACTACAGGACATTGAAAAAGAAAATAGAGAAAGATGTTAAAAAGTGGAAGCATATACCTTGTTCATGGATTGGAAGAATTAACATCATTAAAATGTTCACACTACCCAAAGCAATCTATAGATTCAATGCAATCCCCATTAAAATGCTAATGACATATTTCCCAGAACTAGAACAAACACTCCAAAAGTTTATATGGAACCAAAAAAGACCCCTAATAGCCACAGCAATCTTGAAAAAGAAGAACAAAGTAGGGGAGATCATAATACCGATATCCGGTTATACTACAAAGACACTGTAATCAAAATAGCCTGGTTACAGGTACAAGAGCAGGCAGACAGATCAATGGAAAAGAACAGAGAATCCAGAAATTGAACTAAGACATTATGCTCAATTAATATTTCACAAAGGTGGCAAAAGCACACAGTGGAGTAAAGACAGCCTCTTTAATAAATGGTGTTGAGAGAATTGGACAGCTACATGACATGAAGAGAAGAGAAGAGAAGAGAAGAGAAGAGAAGAGAAGAGAAGAGAAGAGAAGAGAAGAGACGAGAAGAGAAGAGGAAGAGAAAGAGAGAAGAAAGAGGAGAGAAGCGAAAAGAGAAGAGAAGAGAGAGGAGAGGGAGAGGGAGAGGGAGAGGGAGAGAGGTGAGAGGGGAGGGAGGAAGAGGATCGAGGGAGAGGGAGAGGAGAGGGAGAGGAGAGTGGACTGAAGAGGGAGAGGAGAGGGGAGGAGAGGGGAGAGGGAGAGAGAGAGAGAGAGAGAGAGAGAGGAGAAGGAAGGAAGGAAGGAAGGAAGGAAAGAAAGAAAGAAAGAAAGAAAGAAAGAAAGAAAGAAAGAAAGAAAGAAAGAAAGAAGGAAGGAAGGAAGGAAGACAGGAAGGAAGGAAGGAAGACAGGAAGGAAAGAAGGAAGACAGGAAGGAAGGAAGGAAGGAAGGAAGACAGGAAGGAAGGAGGGAAGGAGGGAAGGAAAAGGAAGGGAAGGGAAGGGAAGGTAAAGGGGAGGGAAGGGAAGGGAGGGAAGGGAAGGGAAGGGAAGGGAAGGGAAGGGAAGGGAAGGGAAGGGAAGGGAAGGGAAGGGAAGGGAAGGGAAGGGAAGGGAAGGGAAGGGAAGGGAAGGGAAGGGAGGAAGGGAGGAAGGGAGGAAGGGAGGGAGGGAGGGAGGGAGGAAGGAAGGAAGGAAGGAAGGAAGGAAGGAAGGAAGGAAGGAGAAAGGAAGAAGAAAGGGAGGAAGAAAGGAAGGAAGGAAGGAAGAAAGAAAGAAAGAAAGAAATTAGACCAGCAACTTACACCATACACAAAAATAAACTTGGCCAAGATGTCTGATATGGAAGACGATTTCATGTGCGATGATGAAGAGGACTACTACTGGGAATACTCTGAAGATAGTAACTTTGAGCCGAATGTGGATTTGGAAAATCAGTACTATAATTCCAAAGCATTAAAGAACAATGACCCGAAAGCAGCATTAAGCAGTTTCCAAAAGATTTTGGAACTTGAAGGTGAAAAGGAAGAATGGGGCTTTAAAAAACTGACACAAATGATTAAAATTAACTTCAAGCTGACAAACTTTCCAGAGAGGATGAAGAGATATAAACAACTATTGACCTATATTTGAAGTACAGTCACAAGAAATTATTCTGAAAAATCCATTAATTCTATTCTTGATTATATCTCCACTTCTAAACAGATGGATTTAATGCAGGAATTCTACAAAACAACACTGGAAGCTTTAAAAGATGCTAAGAATGATAGACTGTAGTTTAAGACAAACACAAAGCTTGGCAAATTGTATTTAGAACAGGAGGAATGTGGAAAGCTTCAAAAAATTTTATGCCAGTTACATCACTCCTGCCAGACTGATGATGGAGAAAAGGACCTGAAAAAGGGTACACAGTTATTAAAAATATATGCTTTGGATCCCTTTTATTTTTTCTTCAGACAGGAAGAAAAAAATAAAAGGGATCCAAATTGGAAATGAGGAAGTGAAATTGTCATTATTTGCAGATGACATGATATTATATACATAGAAAACCCCAAAGACTCCATCAAAAGTTTACTAGACTTAATAAATGAATTTGGCAAAGTAGCAGGATACAAAATTAATGTCAAGAAATCGATGGCGTTCTTATACACCAATGATGAACTCACAGAAAGAGAAACTAAGAAAACAATCCCATTTACCATTGCGGCAAAAAAATTAAGATACCTAGGAATAAACTTAACCAAAGAAATAAAGGACCTATTTGCAGAAAACTACAGGTCATTGAAAAAAGAAATAGAGGAAGATAAAAAAAGTGGAAGCACATACCCTGTTCATGGATTTGGAGAATTAACATAATTAAAATGTCCATATTACCAAAAGCAATCTATAGATTCAACACAATCCCCATCAAAATACCAACGGTATACTTCACAGAATTAGAACAATTATTTGAAAAGTTCATATGGAACCAAAAAAGGCCTCGAATAGCCACAGCAATCTTGTAAAGGAAGAACAAAGTTGGAGGGATCACATTACCAGATTTCAGGTTGTACTACAAAGCCACTGTAATCAAAACAGCCTGGCACTGGCACAAGAACAGGCATATAGACCAGTGGAACAGAACAGAGAACCCAGAAATGGACTGAAGGCAATATGCTCAATTAATATTTGACAAAGGTGGCAGGAGCATACAGTGGAGTAAGGACAGCCTCTTTAATAAATGGTGCTGGGAAAATTGGACAGCTACTTGCAGAAAAATGAAACTAGACCATCAACTTACACCCTACATGAGAATAAACTCAAAATGGATAAAATACTTAAATGTGACTCATGAATCCATAAAAATCCTAAAAGAGACTGTAGGCAACAACATTTCAGACATCATACACAGCAGAATTTTTACTGACAAATCAACTAAGGCAAATAGAAACAAATGAGAAAATGAACACATGGGACTACATCAAACTCAAAAGCTTCTGCACAGCGAAAGATACAATCATCAAAACGGAAAGGCTACCCACAGTATGGGAGAGCATAATTGCCAATGATATATCAGATAAGGGGTTAATTTTCAATACATATAGAGTGCTCATACAACTCTGCAAAAGGAAGACAAAGAATCCAATTAAAAAATGGGCAGAGGAACTAAATAGACACCTCTCCAAACAGGACATACAAATGGCTAAGAGACATATGAAGAAATGCTCATCATCACTAATCATCAGAGAGATGCAAATTAAAACAACAATGAGGTATCACCTCACACCTGTCAGAATGGGCACCATCAACAAATCATCAAACAACAAGTGTTGGCGAGGGTGTGGAGAAAGAGGGACTCTAGTGCACTGCTGGTGGGAATGCAGACTGGTGCAGCCACCATGGAAAACAATATGGTGTTACCTCAAAAAATTAAAAATTGAACTTCCATTTGACCCAGTGATTCCACCTCTATGAATATACCCTAAGAATCCTGAAACACCAATCAGAAAGAATATATGTACCCCCATGTTTGTAGCAGCACTATTTACAATAGCTAAGATATGGAAACAGCCCAAGTGTCCATCAGTAGACGAATGGATAAAAAAGCAGTGGTACATATACACAATGGAGTACTACGTAGCTGTAAGAAAGAAAGATCTCTTATCCTTTGAGACTACATGGAGTGACCTGGAAAGTATCATCCTAAGTGAAACAAGCCAAACAGAGAAAGACAAGTATCATATGATCTTACTTATTTATGAAATATAATGAACATAACAGTCTGAGGAATAGAGTAGTGCCAGAGACGTGGAAGTGGGGTACAGACTGACAATCCCCAGAAGAGGGGGGTGGTGGAGGAGAGATAAACCACAGAACTTATATGCATGTATGCATGAACAGTGGACATGGACAACAAACTGGGGAAAGGGCAGGAAGGGAGGGGGACAGGGGAATCAGTGGGGGGAAAAGGAGAAACATCTATAACAAAAATTAATTAATAAAAAATATATATGCTTTGGAAATTCAAATGTACACAGTACAGAAAAACAACAAAATCTTAAAGATTTTATGAATAGTCACTTCACATCAAATCTGCCATCTCTCATCCACTGATCATGAGAGTCATCAGAGAATGTGGTGGTAAAATGCACTTGAGAGAAGGTGAATTTGAAAAGGCACACACTGATTTTTTGAAGCCTTCAAGAATTATGATAAATCAGGAAGTCCAAGAACAACAACTTGCTTAAAATATTTGGTCTTAGCAAATATGCTAATGAAATTGGGAATAAATCCATTTGACTCACAGGAGGCCAAACCGTACAAAAATGATCCAGAAATTCTTTCAATAACAAATTTAGTAAGTGCCTATCAGAATAATGATATCACTGAATTTGAAAAGATTCTGAAAACAAATCACAGCAATCATGGACAATCCTTTCATAAGGGAACACACTGAAGACCTTTTGCGAAATGTCAGAATACAAGTACTCATAAAATTAATTAAGCCTTACACAAGAATACATATTCCTTTTATTTCTAAGGATTTAAACATAGATGTAGCTGATGTGGAGAGCTTGCTAGTGCATATTGGATAACACTATTCATTGCCCAATTGATCAAGTGAACCAACTCCTTGAACTGTATCATCAGAAGAGGGGTGGTGCCCAATATGCTGCACTCGATAAATGGACCAACCAATTAAATTCTCTCGACCAGGCTGTAGTCAGTAAAGTGGCTTAAGAAAGAACAAGCTTTTACAGACATACTTAAGGCAACAGTGCAGAGATGTAATTCTTAAAAGAACTGGGAATAGCAAAACTACTGTCGGCTGATGTGTCCTGAAAATTATTGGCATTGTGGCAGAAGTGCTTTTTTTGATCAATTGGTTTGTGTTTTGCTGCTGCATTTATCCCAAGAAAAACAGCTTTAATCTCCAGAAGAAAACCAAAATGCCACGGGATTTATGCTGTATTGACATCTTGCCCAAAACATACGACATCATAGTAATTTGTCATGGGCAACATGACCAAAGAGAAGATTTTTGTCATGATCTTAAATACACTGAGATGCTACTGTTGATTAAATTTAAACATATTTTACCTACAGACATTCTCTCACAAATAACCTGCAGTAACTTCAAATGCATACCCTTTTGAACACTTCCTTTTCTCATGTATAAATTAAAATATTTGCTGCATTTTTTCAAAATGTCAAAACAAAGAATAAACTCAAAATGGATAAAAGACTTAAATGTGACTTGTGAATCCATATAAGTCCTAGAAGAAAATATACGCAAAAAATTTTCAGACATCACATGCAGCAGAATTTTCATTGATACAATGCCTAAGGTAAGAGAAACAAAGGAAAAAAATAATACATGGAACTACATCAAGCTAAAAAGCTTCTGCACGGCAAAAGAAACAAGCATCAAAATAGAAAGGGAACCTACTCATGGGAGAGCATAATTGCCAATGATACATCAGATAAGAGGTGAATTTCCAAAATGTATAGAGTAGTCATACAACTCAACAAAAGGAAGACAAAGAATCCAATTAAGGAATGGGCAAAGGACCTATATAGACACCTCTCTAAACAGGACACACAAATGGCCAAGAGACATATGAAAAAATGCTCAATGTCACTAATCATCAGAGAGATGCAAATTAAAATAACGATAAGGTATCACCTCATACCTGCCAGAATGGCTGCCATCAATAAATCATCAAACAATAAGTGCTGGCAAAGGTGTGGAGAAAAGGGAACTCTAGCACCCTGCTCATGGAAATGCAGACTGGTGCAGCCACTGTAAAAAACAATATGGTATTTCCTCAAAAAATTAAAAATTAAACTGCCATTTGACCCAGTGATCCTACCTCTAGGAATATATCCTAAGAAGCCTGAAACACCAATCAGAGAGAATATATGCACTCCTATGTTCATAGCAGCACTATTTACAATTGCTAAGATCTGGAAACAACCCAACTGTCCATCAATGGATGAGTGGATAAAAAAGTGGTGGTATATATACACAATAGAATACTATGCAGCTCTAAGAAAGAAAGACCTCTTATCCTTTGAGATGACCTGGAGGGACCTGGAGAGTTTTATGCTAAGTGAAATAAGCCAGTCAGAGAAAGGCAAGTATCACGTGATCTCACTTATTTGTGAAAATAATGAACAAAATAGACCCAGAGACATATAAGTAGGGTTCAGACTGACAAACTTCAGAGGAGGGCCAGGGAGGTGGGAAGAAATAAACAAAATAACTTATGCATATAAGCATAACCATGACAACATAACATAGATAACAATGCTGGGGGATGGGTGCAGGAATGGGAGGAGGGTGTCAAAGGGGGAAAAATATTTGTAACAAAAATAAATTGATTAAATAAAAAATAACAATAAAACAAAGGCTATAATAAAAGACAAAAAAGGACACTACATAATTATAAAGACATAAATTTAACAAGAGGATATAACCCTTGTAGAAATTTATGTAAGCAACAAAGGAGCACATATGTTGATGGACATGTAGGGAGAGATCAACAGTAATACAGTCATGGTAGGGGATTTTAACACCTAACTGACATTGATGGATAGATGTAGATGTTCCAGACAAAATATCATCAAGGAAAGAGTGGCCTTCAATGACACACTAGACCCGATAAATTTAATTGGTATCTTCAGAGCAGTTTACCCCAAAGCAGCACAATGTACATTCTTTTCAAGTGCACATGAAACATTTTCTAGGAAAGGCCACATGTTAGAACACAAAAGAAGTCTCAATAAATTAAAGAAGACTAAAATCATATCAAGCATCTTCTCTTGAAAGCATCCATAATTTTATGAAACTGGAAATCAATCATAAAAAGCATCTAAAACAAAAACAAAAACCCACAAAGACCTGGAGGTTAAATAACATGTTACTAAACAATGAATGGGTTAACAATGACATCAAGGAAGAAATCAAAAGATACATGGAAACAAATAAAACTGAGAACACAGCAACCCAAACTCTATGGGACACAGCAAAAGCAGTCCTAAGAGGGAAATTCATAACATTACAGGTCTATTTCAAGAAACAAGAAAAATACTCAAATAAACAATCTACTTTACACTTTAAGGAACTTGAAAAAGAACAACAACAAGAAAAAAGCCCAACGTCAGAAGAAGAAAGGATATATTAAAGACCGAAGCAAAAACAAACACAATAGAGTCTAAAAAGCAATACAAATGATCAATAAAACCAAGAGCTGGTTCTTTGAAAAGATAAACAAGATTGACAAACCTTTCACCAGAATCATCAAGAAACAAAGAGAGGACCCAAATAAATGAAATCAGAAATGAAAGAGAAGTTAACAACTGACACCACAGAAATACAAAGGATTATAAAAAATATTACAAACAACTCTATGCCAGCAAAATTGGACAATCTGAATGAAATGGATAAAATCCTAGAAGCATACAATCTTCTAAAACTGAATCAGTAAGAATCAGAAGTAGACCAATAGAATCTGAATAGACCAATTACAATTAATGAAATTGAAGCAGTAATTAAAATAAAAAACTCCCAACAAACAAAAGTCCTGGACCAGGTGGCTTCACGAGCAAATTTTACCAACTACTAGAAGAAGTAAAACCTATCCTTCTCAAAGTATTCTAAAATACTCAAGAGGAGGGAAGAATTCCAAGCTCATTTTATGAGGCCAGCATTACCCTAAATCCAAAACCAGATAAAGACACTACAAAAAAAAGGAAAAGAACAGTATCCCTGATGAGCATAGATGCTAAAATTCTCAACAAAATAATTAGTAAACCAATGTAGTCAATACACCATTATTGAGTGGGATTTATTCTGGGGATGTGAAGTTGGTACAATATTCGCAAATCAATAAATGTGATACACCACATAAACAAAACAAAGGATAAAATCATATCATCATATCAATAGACACAGAAATAGCATTTGATAAAATCCAGCACCCATTTATGATAACAACTTTCAGCAACTCTCAGAACAGAGAGAACATACCTAAACATAGTAAAGGTCATATATGACAAATCTGCCAACATCATACTCAATGGAAAAAACTAAAAGCATTTCCTTTAAGATCAGAAATAGTATAAGAAAGTGTACTTTCACAACCCTTATTTAACATAGTACTGGAAGTCCTAGACACAGCAATCAGACAAGAAGAAAAAATAAAAAGCATCCAAATTGGAATGAAAGAAGTAAAACTGTCATTATATGCAGATGACATGATACTGTATATAAAGACCCACCCCCCCAAAGATTCCACTACAAGACTAATAGAACTGACAATTAAGTCCAGTAAATGAGCAGGATACAAAATAAATATACAGAAATCAGTCACATTTATATACACTAATAAAATAATGAACTATCAGAAAAGGAAACTAAGAAACCAAACCCTAGTACAATTGCATTAAAAAATACCTAGGGATAAATTTAACCAAAGATATAAAAGATCTGTACTCAAAAAAGTATATAATACACTGAAGAAAGTAATTGTAGAAGATACAGAAAAGTGGAAGCATACACCATGTTCATGGATAGGAAGAATGAATATCACTAAAATGTCCATACTACCCAAAACAATTTATAGATTCAACACGATTCCTATCAAGGTCCATACTACCCAAAATAATTTATAGATTCAATACAATTCCTATCAAGATACAAATGGTGTATTTCAAAGAATTGTAACAAATATTCCAAAAATGTATATGGAACCACAAAAGATCCTGAGAGAAAGCAATCTTGAGAAAGAAGGATATAATTGGAGGTATCACACTAACTGATATCAAACTGTACTACAAGGCCATAGTGATCAAAACATCATGGTACTGGCATAAAAACAGAGATACAGATCAATGGAACAGAACAGAGAGCCCAGAAATAAACCCACATTTTTATAGCAAATTAATATTTGACAAAGGAGGCAAGAACATACAATGGAGTAAAGACAGTCTATTCAATAAATGGTATTGGGAAAACTGGACAAATATGTGCAAAAAAATAAACTAGACCATCTTTTCATATCATATTCAAGAATAAACTCAAAATGGATTAAAGACTTAAATATAAGATTCAAAACCATAAAAATCCTAGGAGAAAACATAGGCAGTAGTATCTTAGACATATCTCATAGCAATATTTTTTGTGATATATCTCCTTAGGCAAAAGAAAACATAAACAAATGGGACTACATCAAACTAAAAAGTTTTTGCACAGCAAAGCAAACCATCAACAAAATGAAAAGACAACCCACTGAATGGGAGAACATATTCACCAATGATACATCTGATAAGGGGTTAATATCTGAACTTTATAAAGAAAAACAACTCAACACCAAAACAAAACAAAACACAATGCAATTAAAAAAGGAGCAAAGAGATCTGAACAGATACTTTTCCAAAGAGACCATAAAGATGACCAATAAACATTTGAAAAGATGCCCTATGTCTCTAATCATCAGAGAAATGCAAATTCAGACGACAATGAGATATCACCTCACAACTGTAAAAACAGCTATCAATAAATCCACAAACAACAAGTATTGGTGAGGATGTGGAGAAAAGAGAATCCTCATGCACTGATGATGGGAATGCAGACTGGTGCAGCGACTGTGAACAACAGTACGAAGCTTCTTCAAAATACTAAAAATGGAACTGTATTATGACCCAGTGATTTTGCATTTCAGAATATTTCTGGCCCTGGCTGGTTTTCTCAGTGGTTAGAGCATCAGCCTGTGGTCCAGAGAGACATGGGTTCGGTTCCCTCTAAGGGCGTGTACCTCGGTTGTAGTTTGTCCCCAGCCCTGGTTGGTCATGCGGGTGGCAGCCACTCAATGTGTTCCTTTCACGTTGATGTTTCTCTCTTCCTCCCACACTATCTGAACAAAAAATAGAAAAAAAATGTCCTTGGGTGAGGATAAAAAAAAGAATATATCTGAAGAAACCCAAAACACTAATTTGAAAGAATATGTGCACCTCTTTGTTCATTGCAGCACTATTTACAATAGCCAAAATTTGCAATCAGCCCAAGTGCCCATCAGTAGATGAGAGGATAAAAAGCTGTGGTAAATTTACACAATGGAATGCTACTCCCTAAAAACTATATTTCCCAATTGACCTCCCCCCACCAAAACACTCATACACACACAAACACACACTATGCTGTAATACAAAATAAAACAACCAGGTAACATAATATATATTTAAAAAAATCTTTAAATGATCCAAATGTAAATGGGTGCTGATATTAAGCTTTTTTCTTCAACTTTTTTCACTCCCTCCTGTATGTTTATGAGGGTAGAGAGAATGTATCCCCAACTTGCTGGTACCCTAAGCACAGGCTCAGTCTACCTACCAGGTGAACCCATTATTAAATAGAGAGCAGTAATGGTTTAAGTGAGACATGCCAGTAGCTTAGATGAAGATGGTTGTAATGATCTATTTAGGAGGTAAATAGAGCTTGTTGATGAATTGCTAAAAATGGGAGGATGAGGGGAGGGAAGTGGTCAAGGATGATTCCTCAGGCTGTGGACTGCATAACTAAATGAATAATGCCATTCAACAAGGTGGGGAACACTGGAGGAGGACTATATTTAGGAAGGACTCTTAATGATGCTCTGGTCCTAGTTCAAGAAATGGATGGCACTGAGTGCTTCTCTTACCCATGGTAGACATTGATTGTTAACCACACCAAGCATTCTTGCCTGCTGAGTCTTAGAGTCAGTACTTCAGATAAGGCCTCTTTGCCACCCCACATCATGTACAAACCCCCTTTTAGAAGGTAAATGAGTTAAGACCCAATGATTAAAAAGCACTGTTTTACAGAAAATGTATTTAAAATAAAAGCATCCCCTTATTACTTTTTTAATTTAAAATTTTAATTAAAATGTGTAATCTTAATTTTACATATCTCCATTATGTTTTATCTATAATTTAAGATAAATTTTTTTTCTATTTTCTTTTATCTATATTTAAGAAACTTAACTGAATTCATATCTAGGTGAGCATTGGCAAACCATTGGAAAAAATAATGGTAAATCAACAGTAAATATAAAGGTATTGCTTGAGTACATGTAAATATCAATCAAGAGATGTCAATGAACAGTACCATGCTCCTATCTGCTGTCAGATCTCATTGGATCTTTCAAAGAAATTAAAACATCATCTAGTTCATCACTTTGAAGATGAGAACTGAGTTTCAGAAAGCTGAAACTTCTAGTTTAGAGTCAAAAAGCCTGTCAGTGACAGAGGCCAGGCAGAAACCAGCACCTCCTGCTTTCTAGATCACCACCCTTTCCAGTGGATCACGCTATCTCCACAATCTCATAGACACAAATATACCCTCTAACCCTAACTGAGGGACACATATGGAAAACTTAGGAGCAGTCAACTGGAATGGGTATAAGAATATCAATCATTGTTTGAAATTCCCTAAACGACACTATTTTCAGAAAAGACCTTCCTCACTCTTTTTTAAAAAATATGTTTTTATTGATATTTTTAGAGAGAGAGGAAAGAAGAGATAGAAACATCTATCAGTTGCTCCCCAGTGGGGATTGAGCTGCAACCCAGGCATGTGCCCTGACTGGAAATCAAACCAGAACTTCTCGGTCCATGGGACAACACTCAATACACTGAGCCACACCAGCCGGGCATGACTTTCTTCACTCTTCCTTTACCCTACAAGTATGTTCATCCAACACCAACTGCCCTATAACCTATCCAGAGTATAATAGGATGTGCACCTTTATCTTTCTATCCATTTATAAGTAGGATGAAAAAATAATAATAAAATGATGGTTAAGTATAAAACTCCATTTAAGAAAATTAAATATTTACAATATCCCAACTTACAAAGAGATAAATTAAGGGAGATTACTCATATAAACCAGATTTTCTTACAGGTTTGCTTTTAATAGTATGCTCCATTAGAACTTTCTAAATATTTATAGATCATTAAGTATTTGACATGAAAATTGGGGGTAGAAAGCGAGAGCCTTAAAATTAGAGTGTTAAATAAAATATTCAACTAACTGATGAAGAGGGATTTTTAAAAATAAAAACTTCTCACGTTAAATTGCCAAATAACATAAAATTTAATCTTAAGCATCAAAATAATCTTGTATGAATTAAAAATACTGGTTCCTTAGGAGTGAGAGGGATGGAAAGTGGATTATCTGATCCTTGCTTTATGTCCATGTCTAATTCAATGGGTTTAAATGTAAATAGTGCTTTGAAGGAGCTCTGGAATACATGTTCTAGGAAATTATTGAAATAGTCTTGTTTTTCATTTTGGGAGTATTTTTTTTTTTTTTTGCTTTTGTCTTAACTGCTTCAAAATTAGAAAATACTGTTTCAAATACAGTGATATATGACATGGAGATGTACTGATTTGGTGATTTCTTTTATTAAGGTTCCCTCCAAAGTGTGACATATATCCAATCTCAGAACCTGAAACACTAAAACACTCTTACTTAGAAGCATACTTGGTCTTCAAATTACATTCCTCTGCTTTTGGTTTTGTGTATCTTACACAGCTTTTGGGCACTAGCAATCAAGTTTCATATATAATAGAGTTAGAAAGTTTTACAATAAAAAGATAAGGACAAAAAAACTAACTCTGACTTTTTGATGCATGTTTTGTCTGATGGTTTCTAAATGTTTAGAATTAATAGAATGCAGAAGTTTTAAGAAACCGGAGAGGGAAAGTGGATCCTTTCCCAGAAAGGAGAAGCCTTGAAGTTTAGGAATACCTGCAGCCCATGCTTTCTTGTGAAATAGTTGTAGAACACTTGGAGGCAAGGAGAGGAAAGAAAAAGAGGCTTGGAACTTCAAAGTAGAGGAAAATTGGCTAAGGTGGAAAAGGAAGTGAAAATTTGAAGACATTTAATTTCCAAAGCACATAATAAGACAAGGCTACTAAAACCATGATTCTGTACCAAATCCTAGACAGGGGAGTTTGGGGATGGGTGGGTGGGGGGCGAGGACTAAAGGAAAAGTTAAGGGGGGAAGGAAAAGGCAAAGAGCGAAGAAAGAAAAAAAAGGAAGAGAGAGAAATAGCATAAAGGATACTGGGGTAATTGATGAAATTTGAATAGCACTTTATACATGTCAAATTCCTTGAACTTGATAATCATATGGTGTATACATGACATAATCAATGGTGAAGGGTTAAGATGTCTATAACTTACTTTCAAAGAGTTTAGAAAATAATAATAATGATATAAATGTAAAAAGCAATAAAGGAAATATAATAAAAATTTAAACAGCAAGGAAAAAATCTAAACAATTGATGAATCTAGGTGAAAAGTATCTAAGGTTGCATTGCATTATTCTTTCAACTCCTCTGTAACCTTGAATTTATTAAAAATAAAAAGTTTATTTTAAAAAGCACATAGTTGTGCCCTGGTTGGTTTGGCTCAGCAGTTGGAGCGTTGGTCTGTGGTCCAGAGAGACCCGGGTTCAGTTTCCACTAAGGGCACGTACCTTGGTTGCAGTTTGTCCCCGGCCCTGGTTGGGTTGTGTGAGTGGCGACCACTCAATGTGTCCCTTTCACATCTCTCTCTCTCTCTCTCTCTCTCTCTCTCTCTCTCTCTCTCTCATCTTCCCCGTTCTCCCTCCCACTCTATCTGAACAAAAAATGGAAAAGATGTTCTTGGGTGAGGATTAAATGAATGAATGAATGAATAAATAAATAAATAAATAAATAAATAAATAGCACATAGTTGCCCTGGCCGGTTTGGCTCAGCAGTTAGAATGTTGGCCTGTGGACTAAAGAGTTGCAGGTACAATTCTGGTCAAGGGCATGTTCCTTGGTTGTGGTTTGGTGCCCGGTCCTGGTCAGGGTCTTGTGGGAGGCAACCAATCGATGTGTCTCTCTCACATCGATGTTTCTCTCTCTCTCTCCCCCTCCCTTCCACTCTGACTAAAGATAAATGGAAAAAGTATCCTTGGATGAGGATTTAAAAAAAGCACATAGTAGAGAGATATTAAGGACTTAAATAGCCCTTGTAGTTTAAATATCTCCCTCTCTCCCCTCAAAGTATTTGAAATGGTTTATATCAAGTCTTAAAAATGGTTATATTAATACATTCAAAGATCATACAGATATATGTTAAAAATACTGACTTAGGAGTAAGACTGTCAGGGTTCAAATTGTGGCTCTATTTTTACTAGTTATATGACCTTGGGCAAATTATTTAACTACTTCATGCCTCAGTTTCTTCATCTGTAAAATAGAGGTAATAAATCGGTAGGACTGTTGTAAGGATTAAATAGAATGATCTTCAGTAAGTGCTTAGAAGATACCTGTCACATGGTAAGTATTCATAACTATAAAGCATTTTTATTTGAAAATTTAAAGTAAACTAAATAATTTTGATTTAAAAAGACAAGAATAAAAGTCAAAAATAAATTCCAAGGTAAAAAATAAGACAAAAAGACAGACTGGCCCTGGCCGGTTTGGCTCAACATTAGAGTGTCAGCCTGTGGTCCAGAGAGGCCCGGGTTCGGTTCTCGCTAAGGGCGCGTACCTTGGTTGCTGTTTGTCCCCGGCCCTGGTTGGTTGTGTAGGTGGCAGCCATTCGATGTGTCCCTTTCACGTCGATGTTTTTCTCTCTCTTCCTCTCTCCCTCCCACTCTATCTAAACAAAAAATGAAAAAGTGTCCTCAGGTGAGGATAAAAAAAAAACAAGACAAACTGCTATGACAGTATTTGTCATATTCATATGGTGAAACCCCAACCCTCAAAGTGAAGGTATTAGAGGTGGGGCCTTTGGGAGCTGACTGGGTCTGAGGGCAGAGTCTTCATGAATGGGATTAGTACCCTCATAAAAGAGGTCCCAAAGAGCTTTCTTATCCTTACTGCCATGTGAAGTTACAGCAAAAAGACAGCTGTCTTGGAAGCTGGTTCTCACCAGGTACTGAATCTTCCAGTGCCTTGAACTTGGACTTCCCAGCCTGCAGGAGGAATAAATGTTTGTTAATACGCCATGTAATTTATGGTATGTTTGTTATAGCAGCCCAAATAGACTAAGACAAAGACAAACTGTGATTAACATAGATGTTAGAGATACGCTCCAAATTTCTTATGTTTATTATTTTCTTTATTGATTTTTAGAGAGAGAGAGAGAGAGAAACATCGATGAGAGAGAACATTGATTGGCTGCCTCCTACATGCCCCACACTGGGGATTGGGCCCACAACCTGGGCATGCACCCTGGCTGGAAATCGAACTGGTGACCTCTTGGTGCTCAACCACTGAGCCACACTGGCCAGGCTCAAATTTAGATCATAGCATCCTGAACACCAAAATAAATACACAAAGTTAAAAAAAAACAACAACAACCTAACATTATCAGAAAAGGTATGTATTAGTTAGTTTTCTCCAGAGAAACAGAACCAATAGGATATTTACATAGAGAAAATATATTTATTATTATGAATTAGATCACATGATTCTAGAGACTGGGAAGTTCCAAAATCTGCAGTTCAAAAGCCTGAGAACCAGGAGAACCAATGGTGTAAGTCTCAGTCTGAGTACAAGGGCAAGAGAAGACTGATATCCTAGCTCAAAGACCATCAGGCAGAGCATGAGTTCTCTCTTGCTCAGCCTTTTGTTCTATTCAAGCCTTCAACAGATTGAATGAGGCCCACCCACATTGGGGAGGGCAATCTGCTTTACTGTCAACCAACTCAAATGTTAACTTCATCTAGAAATATCCTCATTTATACACCAAGAATGTTTAACAAATATTTGGGCCCTCCATGTCCCAGTCAATTTGACATATAAATTAACCATCACAAGGTGATTCATAACTATTCCTCAAGGGAGCTAAAATTTCTCCTAGCACTAAATAGCAAAATAATTCATTTATAAATGATAGAATATTCTAGAGAAAATGTCCTAAGCAAGATTTATTTAATGGTTATACTTATGAAATTGATTTGGCTTTTTAAAAAATACTATTTTCTGATATAAGCTAAGGGAATGCCATTAAAAGAAAACTCAATAAGATATAATTCTGAAAGCAGCTAAGGTAAAAAGAGTTCAACTGTGTATTATTTTCAGAATAACTGAATCCAAGAACAGAATCTGTAATATCTAGAGGAGTGATTTTCAAATGGCATGCCACAAAAAATTTTAAAACATGCAATACCTGACTATTTAGTCAGGGACATTGACCTCTTTCTCTTAAATGACCAAATTTTTAAGAAAGTGACAACAGCCAACACAACAATAGCCATCTGGTGTGAATGCCCTGTCTGAAGCATAAACACATAGGTCATGTAATAGAGTTGCATCTTATTGGTCACATCACATAATAAGGTTGCATCTGATTGGTTAATTCTTGGTATCAGAAATCCTTACATACAAATATGTATACCTAAGTTATAAAAAATAGACACCTGATTTATAAAAAATGTCATTCTGGAGCAAAAAAGGTAGGTAATTACTACTCTTATTATTTGTAAGTCATTCAAAATTATACCTATTTTTGGTCAGATTGGCAAAAAACTTATTTTTTGTTGTGCCACAGAATTTTAGTAATTAGTTTATGTGTGCCATAAGTTGAAAAGGGTAGAAAATTACTGACCTAGAGGAACTGGTGAAAAGCAGAGCCTTTGAGTGGTGCTTCATAAGTATTACTTCTCTTATCAGGGCTTTGTTATTGATCAAATGGCAGACAAAGATTTCACTCTGTCCAAGGCCCAGCATGAAGGTATCTATCTGTGCTGCTGCTGAAAAGTAGGCCCTTATGGCAAGGAGCAGGGCTGGGATTTAATTGCATGACCCTAAGAATGAGTATCTCCTTAAATTTTGTGCCTTGGGTGCCTCTCATACCCTACCCCAATCCCCATTCTGTTTTTTAAAAAAATAAATAGTCTGGCCAGTGTGGCTCAGTGGTTGAACGTCAACCTATGCACAAAGAGGTCGCCAGTTTGATTCCTGGCCAGGACAAATGCCCAAGATGTGGGCCCGACTCCCAGTAGGGGGCATGCAGGAGGCGGCCAATCGATGTTCTCTCTCATCAATGTTTCTATCTGTCTCTCCCTCTCACTTCCTCTCTCTCTAAAATCAATAAAAGAAAAAAAATAACAAAAAGCAAAAAGTTCAAGAAGAAAAACAAATAAGTTAGTCCCACCATATTTTATAAATGTCACAGTTGTTGGGAGAGGACACATAATGCCCTTTTTTTCTCCCCACCAAAAAAAACAAACAAACAAAAAAATCTGGAGCACAGATGGGACAGATCAAAAATTTTACCTTCTATTTAATTGTTACATTACAGTAACGACTGCTACTTTCCTGGTCAGAGATCAAGCACTTTCTAACTACGTATCATTGTTACTCCTCCAAGAACTCAGAAGGTCTTGCATTCTGCTTGTGAAGAGGTTGCATCTCCATAAACAATATGGATGTCTATGTACACACTGTACTTAAAGTAACACCTTAAGCATCAATATTTTAATGCTGAAATCACAAATTAGTGGATTCATTTTCAAAAGTAACTTTTAGGTATAAAAAGAAGAAATCCTAACACCATATAACCACACTATTCACCATCCAAAGCCCTGAAACAGAGGTACTTTGTAGCCACCCTAACTATAATCCTGGTTCACATATTTCATTCAGGAGCAACACATACAGTGTTCGATGATCTGAACTATTTGATGAGGTTGGTGCTTAGAGTCTAGTTGGGAAAGAGCAGGCTACTTGGGTCTGTCTCCCTTTCACAAGGGCATGCATCCAAGACCCACAGGTCCTCCAGACATGCTGAAGCAACACTCCAGTGGGAAGCAAATTCTGGTTTGTGGTTTTGTGGTCCTAATGGAAAAAAGAAAATCAAAGACCCTTGCAGAAAGTAATTAGATTTTCACCACTTTGGAAGACAAAGAACTTTTGTCAAATAGAGCAGCTCAACCCTCAGTGTGCTCTGAGTGGGATGTGGTAACGATGATACCTATAATATTTTATATTTATTCCAGATTGCATTAGACAGAATTTTAATGGTATAAAGAAATGTTTAACAATCTACTGCCCTCATGTTTGCCCCAGGGGACAGTAAGGAGCTAAGAATTTAGTTACATTTTCAATAGAATAGCTTCTTAGTTAGAAATGATATGAATGTGAGTGTGTATATGTGTTTGCTTTCATTTATTCAAAACATTTCTAAATATTGCCATATGGTAATTGAGTTGTAATGTTGCAGCCTCTCTGAAAGGAAGATGGAGTATGAAATGGGTCTCTAAACAACTCAGCTCAGCCAGCGTAGGCCATAAAGAAGAGGGAAGAGGAGGAAAATATTCTATTTACCATCTCTCCCCTTGGACAAACACTGTTTCCGGGGAGGTCCGAATCATACACTCCAGTGCCAGTCAGAATTAGAACAATCTACTCAAATGTCCTTTATGAGCCCAGAGAAACTGTTGGAGCTCTGTCTAAATTGTGTGGATCAGCAAGTATTTGGAATAAAACAGCTGTGCCTGGTGGTGCCTTTACTCAGTTAACACCATTAATGATCCAACACAGAAAATAGGAGTCTAGGAAACACTTTCCGTCCCTCACTTGAAACCCTCTTCTGGCCCTCGGCTTTGAAGTGCTTCTTTTCTGTCCCAGGTTTAACAGGGGCCTGAGTATGTTGGAGGCATACACTGAAGGTGGCAGTGGCGGAGGGGGGGGGGGGGCTGTGAGTATTTTTACATCCTTTCCTTCTCTATATCCTTTCTTATTCCTTCCCCAGAAAAACCAGAGAAGATATGATGCCTTTTCTTTATAAAAAAATATGAACACAGTTACCAGCGGGACCTGCGGTGGGCAGGGGCCCAGAGAGGCCTGTGCGACCCAGCTGCGCACAAGATAGGCTTAGAGGATGTGAAAATGGAGGCGGAATGAATGAAAGCTACACAGACCATCTCCCAGGACCAAATGGGAATTACAACTAAAATAAAGACAAATCCTTGGAAAAAAGCATCAGATGAGCAGCAGGACAGAACCACATAACCAGGGACACTGGTAGTATCTGTAGAGGTGCAACAGGGTGGCGGGCTGGGAGCCCATGGACAGCAGCAGTCTTAGCTGTGAGCAGCGCCCTTGGGGAATAAAGACCAAGTCTGCTCCACATCATGGAGAGCCAGGACAGAGCACTAAAATAGTCACAGCAACTCAAAAGGGGGCTACAGCAGAGGGAGGGAAGACTGAGCTGGAACTCTGTGGGAAAAACAGAGATTTGGAGGACACTCAGAGTTTACACTCAGAGTTTTTGCTGAGTTGAGGCCACAAAGGATGGTGGCCAGTGTACTCCTTCCCAGAGCTGTGGGAAAAAGCAGCAACCCCCTTCCCCCCGGAGATCCAGCCTTTCTCAGGTGAGGCAAAGAAATGCAAATTGAGGCTCATTAACAACCAGCATCTATCCCACTCTCTGGAAATACTCTTAGGCAAAACACCAGGGCTACATTACAAGGCTCTGAGTAACTGGGACTACTAGCCACCAGGAAAAAGCTGGAGGATAACTGAATCTCTCCTGGGTGAACAAATCTATCCAGGAAAGTAAGACTTAACAGTGGTGTTTAACGTGGGCCCACCTAGACTTATCCAAACCCAGTAAAGGGAGCCATGAACAGCACAACACCAACACACACAAGGAAAATTTGGCAAGCTCCAAAACCCACTAAGATAGCCAAAATGGTGAAACAAAGATACAAATCCCAAATGAAAGAACAAGAGAACTCTATTGAAGATGAGATAAATGAAATGCAGCTAAGCAAATTATCAGAGGTAAAGTTCAGAGCCATGATCTTGAGAAAGCTCAACAGCATGCGTAAGAATATTGGCACTATGACTAAAGATATAGAAACATTGAAAACCTACCAAGTGGAAATGAAGAATGAAGCAGAAATTAACAACACATTGAAAGGAGTAACCAGCAGAGTAGGGGAAGCTGAGGACTGGATCAGTGAATTAGAAGACAGGGCAGAAAAAATCAACCAATCAAAAACCAGAAGGAAAAAACAATTAAAAAACAGGAGGATAGCTTAAGAGAATTGTGGGACAACTGGAAACATAGTAACATTCGCGTCATAGAAGTCCCTGAAGAGGAAGAAAATGGGCAAGGGTTAGAGAATATATTTGAAGAAGTAGTGAGAGAAAACTTTCCTAACTTGGTGAAGAAAAAAGGCATTCAAGTTCAAGAAGCACAGAGAGCCCCAAGTAAGAAGAACCCAAATAGGCCCACACCAAGACACATAGTAATTAAAATGCCAAAATTTAAAGACAAAGAGAGAATCCTAAAGGCAGCAAGAGATAAGCAACAGGTTACCTACAAAGGAAAAGGCATAAGGCTCTCCGCAGACTCTCAACAGATACACTACAAGCCAGATGGGAATGGCATGAAGTAATCAAGGTCCTGAAAAATGAGGATCTGAATCCAAGACTACTTTATCCAGCAAGGCTATCATTCAAAATAGAAGGTCAAATAAAGAGCTTTACAGACAAAAAAAAAAAAAAAAAAAAAAGGCTAGGGAATATATTAACACCAAACCAGGACTGTAGATATGCTAAAAGGACTGCTGTAACTAGTAGAAAAAATAGAAAGAAAAATAGAATAAAACTAAACAAAAATGGCAATAAATAAGTACACATCAATTATCCCTTAAATGTGAATGGTTTGAATGCTTCGATAAAAAGACACAAAGTAGCTGACTGGATAAGAAAGCATGACGCACATATTTGTTGTTTACAAGAGACGCACCTCACAACAAAAGACTCACATAGGTTGAAAGTGAAAGATGGAAAAATATCTTTCAATCAAATAGAAAGAAAAAAAAGATGAGGAGGCAATACCCCTATCTGATAAAGTAGATTTCAAAATGAAGACCATAACTAGAGACAAAGAAGACCACTACATAATATTGAAAGGATCTATCCAACAGGAAGATATAACCTTGGTAAACATATATGCACCTAATATAGAAGCACCAACATACATTAAAAATCTCTTGGAAGACTTCAAAGGAGAAATCAACAGCAATACAATCATAGTAGGGGACATCAGTAGCCTACTGACATCACTGGATAGATTTTCTAGACAAAAAATTAACAAGGAAACACAGACTCTAAATGAAGCACTAGATCAAATGGATTAAATAGATATCTACAGAAAACTACACCCCAAAACTGCAGAATTCACATTCTTCTCAGGTGCACATGGGACATTCTCAAAGATAGACCACATGTTAGGACACAAACTAAGCCTCTACAAGTTCAAGAAGATTGAAATCATATCAAGCATCTTCTCAGATCACAATGGCATTAAACTAAAAATCAATTACAACAAGAACATGCAAAGACATTTGAAAACATGGAGGCTAAATAGCATGTTATTGAACAATGAATGGGTTACCATGGAGATCAAGGAAGAAATTAAAAACTTCCTGGAAACCAATGAAAGTAAACACACAAAATCTATGGGAAGCAGTGAAAGCAGTTCTGAGAGGGAAGTTCATAGCATTACAGGCCTACCTCATGAAGCAAGAAAAATTTCTAATAGACTATCTAACCTCACAACTTAAAGAACTAGAAAGCAAACAAAAAGAAAACCCCAGAGCAAGTAGAAGAAAGAAAATAGTAAAGATCAGAGCAGAAATAAATGGCATGACGACCAAAAAAAAAAAAAACAAACAAAAAAACAATGAAACAAAGACCTTGTTCTTTGAAAAGATAAATAAGATTGATGGACCCTTAGCTAGACTCACCAAGAAACAAAGAGAGAGAACCCAAATACACATAATCAGAAATGAAAGAGGAGACGTAACAACTGACACCACAGAAATACGAAGGTTTGTTAACAGATACTATGAACAATTATACAGAACAAATTTGACAACGTAAGTGAAATGGACAAATTTCTAGAAACACATAGTCTCCCAAAACTGAACCAGGAAGAGATAGAAAACTTGAACAAACCAATAACAACAGAAGAAATTGAAGATGTAATCAAGACTCTCCCACCAAACAAAAGCTCAGGCCTGGACAGCTTCATGAAGGAATTTTTACCAAACATTCAAAAAAGAACTAATACCCATTCTCCTCAAACTATTTCAAAAAATTCAGAAAGAAGGAAGACTTCCAAACTTGTTTTATGAGGCCAGCATTATTCTAATTCCAAAACCAGAAAAAGACACTACAAAGAAAGAAAACTACAGGCCAATATCCCTGATGAACTTAGATGCCAAAATACTGAACAAAATACTAGCAAATCGAATCCAGGAATACATCAAAAAAATTATTCAACATGACCATGTGGGATTCATCCCAGAGATATAAGGCTGGTACAATATTCACAAGTAAATAATGTGATGTACAACATAAACAAAATGAAAGATAAAATTTATATGATCATATCAATAGACGCTGAAAAAGCATTTGACAATATCCAGCACCCATTTCTGATAAAAATGCTCAGCAATGTGGGAATAGAGGGATCATATCTCAACATAATAAAGGCCATATATGAAAGACCTACGGCCAACATCATACTCAATGGGCAAAAATTAAAGGCATTTTCCTTAAGAATAAGAATAAGACAAGGATGCGCACTTTTGCTACTCTTATTTAACATAGTACTGGAAGTCTTAGCCACAGCAATCAGACAGGAAGAAAAAATAAAAGGGACCCAAATTAGAAAGGAGAAAGTGAAACTGTCATTATTTGCAGATGACATGATACTATATGTAGAAAACCCTAATGACTCCATCAAAAATTTACCAGACTTAATAAATGAATTTGGCAAAGTAGCAGGACACAAAATTAACATCAAGAAATCGATGGCACTCTTATACACCAATGATGAACTCACAGAAAGAGAACCTAAGAAAACAATCCCATTTACCATCATGGCAAAAAAATTAAGATACCTAGGAATAAACTTAACCAAAGAATAAAGGACCTATTGGCAGAAAACTACAGGTCATTGAAAAAAGAAATAGAGGAAGATATAAAAAAGTGGAAGCACATACCTTGTTCATGGATTGGGAGAATTAACATCATTAAAATGTCCATACTACCCAAAGCAATCTATAGATTCAATCTAATTCCCATCAAAATACCAACAACATACTTCACAGAACTAAAACAAATACTTCAACAGTTCATGTGGAACAAAAAAAAAAAAAAACCTAAATAGCCACAGCAATCTTGAAAAAGAAGAATAAAGTAGGAGGGATCACATTACCAGATTTCAGGTTGTACTACAAAGCCACTGTAATCAAAACAGCCTGGCACTGGCACAAGAACAGGCACATAGACCAGTGGAACAGAACAGAGAACCCAGAAATGGACCCAAGGCAATATGCTCAATTAATATTTGACAAAGAGGGCATGAGCATACAGTAGAGTAAAGACAGCCTCTTTAAGAAAATTGGGAAAATTGGGTAGCTACATGAAAAAGATGAAACTAGACCATCAACTTACACCAACACAAGAAGAAAATCAAAATGGATAAAAGCCTTAAATGTGACTCATGAATCTATAAAAATCCTACAGACATCATACGCAGCAGAATTTTTACTGATACAACACCGAAGGCAACAGTAACAAAGGAAAAAATGAACGCGTGAAACTACATCAAACTCAAAAGCTTCTGCACAGCAAAAGAAACAACCACCAAAATGGAAAAGCAACCCACTCTATGGGAGAGCATAATTGCCAATGATATATCAGATAAGGGGTTAATTTCCAATATATATTGAGTGCTCATACAGCTCAACAAAAGAAAGACAAAGAACCCAATTAGAAAATGAGCAGAGGAGCTGAATAGACACCTCTCCTAACAGGACATACAAATGGCCAAGAGACATATGAAGAAATGCTCAACATCACTAATCATCAGAGAGATGCAAATTAAAACAACAATGAGGTATCACCTCACACCTGTCAGAATGGGCACCATCAACAAATCACCAAACAACAAGTGTTGCCAAGGTTGTGGAGAAAAGGGGACTCTTGTACACTGCTGGTGGGAATGCAGACTGGTGCAGCCACTATGGAAAACAATATGGTGTTACCTCAAAAAATTAAAAATTGAACTGCCATTTCACCCAGTGATCCCACTTCTAGGAATATACCCTAAGAAGCCTAAAACACCAATCAGAAAGAATATGCAGCATGTTCATAGCAGCACTATTTATAATAGCTAAGATCTGGAAACAGCCCAAGTGTCCATCAGTAGACGAATGGATAAAAAAGCAGTGGTACATATACACAATGGTGTACTACGTAGCTATGAGAAAGAAAGATCTCTTATCCTTTGAAACGACGTGGAGGGACCTGGAAAGTATTATCCTAAGCGAAACAAGCCAAACAGAGAAAGACAAGTATCATATGATCTCACTTATTTGTGGAATATAATGAACATAACCGTCTGAGGACTGGGGTAGTCCCGGAGACGTGGAAGTGGGGTAAAGAATGACAATCCCCAGAAGAAGGGGTGGGGGGGGGGGAGATGAACCACAGAACTTATATGCACGTATGCATGAACAATGGACATGGACAACAATGCTGGTGACAGGGCGTGTAGGGATGGGGAGGGGGCTATCATTGGGAGGGGGGAAAACATTTGTAACAAAAATAATTAATTAAAAAAAAAAAACAATGAACAAAAGAAGTCAAGACACATTATAAAATCCTTCTTGTTTCCTTCTGGTATGTTCCTTATCTCTTACAATGGAGTCATCAAGTGCCCCATAGGCTAATGGGCTTTAAAATTTCCAGTCAGCTCAAAACAAAAGAAGACAAAACCAAACACAGAATAGTCTCAGTGCTTTTGAAACAGTAGTCACAACCAATCAGAAATCAACAATCCAAAAACAACAGCTCGGGGGTGAGGGAGGTGGATGGAGGCTGAAGGGAGGCCAGGGCTTATGTTCTAGAAAGATCTCTGAACAGTCCTTTTGTATCTATACCAATCATTCCCGGTGATAAAATGCTATCTGCAATAAAGGCATTTTCCCATGGCTCCGCATACTAATGAACTCCTGATCCAAGTTCTCTGGGCTCAGAAGGAATGGAAATGTCTCTGCAAACCCAAGCAGAATCTCCCCAGTAGCTGCTGACAAGTATTTCAGCAGGAAGACCTCATTAAGTAGCAATTGCTAACTAGCAACTAAAGCCTTAATATGACGCTGAGAAACAAACAAACTGGAAAGCAGTAGATGTTCCTTACTTAATAAGGTAGCTCACCTCTCTGGGCCAGCCAGGTCTCCTAGGAAGACCCTGAAAACAAGCCCACTGCTTTTCCCCATTTTCTCATTGTGGCCTTTGAAATAGGCCTCAGTGAACTGAAAGGAGAATTTGGTGAGTGTGCCTCCAGTTCTGTCCTTCCTACAAGGGCAACAAGGACCCAAAAAGCACTAATCCCCCAAGCTAAGTCACTTGGACAGGTGTCTGTCAATTTATGTGGATACATTCCACTGGAGGAAATAAAATGGCTGTGAATCTAAAGAAAGTGATAGAAGTAGGGATCATCTTTTCTTCCTCTCACCAAATGTATTTTTAGTAAAAATCACCAGCTACCCACTCACATTCAAACACATTAACCTTGAAATCTGTGGTCTTGTGCTTTCTCTTGGAAATGAAAATGAAACATTTTTAAGGGAGTGAGTGTATTTATGCCCTATTCTCTTTCTATATGCTAGTTTCTCTCTTCTGTCAGTTTGCCTCTCCAATTCATTCTTTCTGATACAACATCCTTAGAAAGGAACAGCACAGCCTTTGAAGTATTCTCAAGTCACAGACTGTTTGTTTGCAGGATCTAAGACAAGTCATGAAAAATAGACCTGCAAGACTTAGTAGTTGTTTTGGTTTCTCTTTTGTTTGTTTTTTTTTGTTTTTTTTTTAGTGAATAAAGATACATAAAATGACTATGGAATTAAAATGTAGTCTAGGAAGATGAGCATGTGTTATATGCAGTATAAATCAAGCTTAAATGATCAGTTATCCCAAATCCTGCCCACTCCTCCTCCAGGTTTCCCATCTCTGCAAATGGAACCATCACGTGCTCAGCTGCCCATGTTGAAACCCTGCTAGTCATCCTAGTTTTATACTTCTCACTTCTATATTGAGTTATTCAGTAGACTAGATTCTACCTCCTAAATGTCTCAATTGTGTTCCCTCAGTATCACCTCCACAGTAAATAGTGTAATATTTGCATTTCAGGTAGTGCTGACAGGCATCATTTATAGCTCCATTCAAGTTATTTAGCACTTACTATGTGCTCAGTATACATGAGTGTCTTAGTCAGTTTGGGCTGCTATAACAGAATACTGGGTAGCTTAAACAACAAAAATTTATTTTTCACAGTTCTAGAGTCTGGAATCCCAAGATAAGGGTGTCAGCATGGTTGGGTTCTTGGTGAAGGCCCTCTTCCTGGTTTACACATGATTGCCTTCTCTTTATTTCCTCACCTGACAGAGATTGAGAGAGGGAGGATTATCTATCCCTTTCTCTTCTAATAAGGACACTAATCTCATTATAGGGGCTCCTCCCTCATAATCTAAGGCCTTATCTCCAAATAATCATCACATTAGACCTTGGGTGGGGTGGGGGAGGAGACATAAATATTGAGTCTATAGTAATAGACTAGTAATAAAATTACTGTACACTCCAAACAGACTGACACTTAGCCTTAGATAATTTTACATAAATACCCTGCACCTAGCAGAGCCTATTTGTCAACTATACAAACAAATGAACAAATGCCTACTTTGTAGAGGTGGGAAAGCAATAAGACATCATCACTGACAAAAAACACTTCACTGTCATCAGAGATACTGGCGATTATTGCTCATAGGTTCAAAGGCAAAGTCAAGATTTAACTTATTTATGTCCTAATTTCTAGCTTAATTATTTATCCCATTTCTAATGCCCACATTTTAAAAATTACCATATGGGTAAATAGCAAGCTTACAATATTATTCAAAAAGATTCAGGATCCTGATTCTTAGAGAATGATGATTTTGGCTGAATTCTACACTGGAAAGAGGAAACCTACTCATTAAATCTGATTTCTGTTCAGCTGAGAAGTGTTTTCTTCCAAAGTAAGAACTAATCATTGATCCCTGTACAATTAGTCATGCACCAGGAATCCTGGGGACAAAGATAATCTCAGAAACATTTGCAAAACTTTCAAGTTTAATCTAGAACATTTCAGAAAGGGAACAAAAAACATCACGGTGGGAACAACATCTACAGCAAGTGAGGTGTTCTTTTGAGACATGACATCAGTGGATTACTACTTGGTAATTAAGTGTAATGAAAAATAATAGTTTAAAACTCCCTATGAGCACGAGGTATACACATTGCATGACCCAGTGACCATATTAAGAATAAAGTCAAATGCCAAGTCAGAGTCTCTTCATGTACTCTTTTTTTCAACAAGATTCTCTAACTTGGGGTAATATACAAAACATTTAACAACTGGTAAAGCACAAATAATGAGCAATCAGAACTGACTCTGTCCATGTACTAAACAAGATAAAACAATAGTCTGACCATTTAGGTGCTTATTGACTGAATATCAGATACCTGATAGATCTGCATCCAGCTCTCCTTCATTGTATTACCAGGCTTATATCCTGACCCCCTAAGTCACTTGGTGACATCAGAGAGCCTCTCCTATTGTGATGAGGGAAGACCTCTCCTCTGGGGATTAGAGGGTCTGAGTTTCACTTTTAGTTTTGTGATGCTTCATAACCTTAGGAAAATAATTTAATTGTTCTGTGATCTACTAGCTTCTTTGGTAAAATAAGGAGATCAACTGGTGCATTTCTACAAGAGTATTATGGACACTGGCAGGCAAGGAGCAATTTTTTATGGTGAAGGTATGCCCTGTACATGGCCAAATGTTTAACATTCATGGCCTCTGAGCATTAAATGCCAGTAGTGCCTCCCCACCCCAGTCTTTGTGACAACCTAAAACTTCTTACAGTTTTCAAGTTTGTGTAAGAATTAACTGAACTAGATGGTCTCTAAGGCCTTTCCAGTGTTATGCTCTCAATATTTCTTGCATACACAGTTACAGTTCTATACCAGCAAAGTTTGTGTTACACTGGACTGTAGGCTTTGCTTGTTCTCCATGATGATAAGCTTACTGATGCACCAGGTAAAACATTTTTGAACAGTTCTGACATAGATACCAAGAAGACCTTGCAACCCAGGTAAATGAGTACAGTGAAAAAAGAATCAGTGGCCCCATCAGGGCAGAATTCCAAAAATCAGTAGTTATAAACTTTTTGGAGGTATATCAGTAGGGTTCAAGTGTAAGAAGCAGATACTTGTTTCAATATTTTAAGTAGAATGGGATTTAATACAGAAAATTAGGTGCTTTCAAAATTTTAGATGGCATGGAGGAACATGTTCTAGGCTAGGCCTTCAGTAATAACTCCTGAAAAAATATTTGAAAAATAGTCAAGCTCTGTCCGGGTGACTCAGTTGGTTGTAGCATTGTCCCGTACTCCAAAAGAGTGCATGTTTGATTCCCAGTGAGGGCACATACCCTGGTTGTGGGTTATATCCCCAGTCAGGGTGCATATGGGAGGCAACCAATCGATATTTCTCTCTCCCACCCACCCCTTCTCTAAAATCAATAAAAACATATCCTTGGGTGAAGATTTGAAAAGAAAAAAGGTCCATCAGAAGAGCTGTTATCCATGCGTCTATTGGAAAGAAGGGCTGCTTCTGGAACCATGGACTTTAAGAATATACTCTTGTTAATAATGATTTAAGAATAGAAAACCACTGTCTTCAACACCACTCTCACTATACTGCCTCTTACCAGCCATGAAGCTTTTCTTGGCCAGTCCCTGGAAAGAAAAAGCAGAAAACCCCAACATAACTACCAATACATTTGCCAGTGGAAAACAACCAAAGCACTAGGAATATGGCTTCTTCCTTATGTTTGCTTCCATGTACCAGAAATAACTGAATTTACATTTAGTACAATAGCTACAAGTGAGTTTGAGAAATATAGTTTTTAGCCATCCAGTCTCTGTAATGCAGAAAGTCATAATAGAAGTTTGATTCTAATTTCCAATCTGCCATATCCACCACAGAGATCAGGGACCTCTGCAACAATCTGATAAAAACTATGGACTCTTCTGAGGTGGCAGGGGGTGGGAGGGGGGGTTGGGGCGGGGGAGTACAACATGTACATATTAGATTTTGCATCCATTTTTATGCTGTGTACACATCTCCTAAAACCCACCATTGCCCCTAAAAACCCTTACACTGTAGCATTTTCTGAACCTTGACATGATCGACATCTGGGACTGGAAAATTCTTTGTTGTGGAGGCTTTTCTGTGCATTGTAAGATCTTTAAAGAACCCTAGTTGAAGAGTTAGCTCTACTTCCCAATCTGTGGACAAATCAATTAACCTCTCTGATCTTCAGTTTCCCCACTTTTAAAAAGGGGATGATGGCAACACCTATGTCACAAGATTATGATTTAGTTGAGGCAATGTAAACTGGATAGTACTCTTTACATGTAACTTATAAGAACTGTGTGTCTTTTAAATCTTTGCCTCACTTCCTCCTTCCTACTGCATCCACCTTGAGTCACTGGTAAGAAGTACCTATGGCTACATTTGCCATAGAGTGGAATTAAGTTTACTCTATTCCACTTTGTTCAAGGTTCTGTCTTCTGATACATGTAGAAATTGTATAGGGATTAGTTCCATTTGCCATTATTCATAAGGATGAATTTAGAAGATTTAATACTCAGGCTTTAGCAAGTTTTTATCTTCTGGAAAAGTTTTTGTTTTAGAATTGGAAACTATTAAAGAAAACAATTATTGGGGACCAAAAAAAAGTCATCTTTCTGCCAAACCATAAGCTTTGAAATTGTTTCTATCATTGGAAACAGTCCAAGAATTTGAAAAACAAATCCCAGTTAAAACTGACAAAATCAAGTTAGTAATTTCTTCTTCTAGATTTTTAACAAAAATACCATAAACTAGGAAGCAGAATGTTGTTTTTTTTTTTTTTTTTAATTCTCATCTTCCAGCAGGAGCCGTTATTTTCTCAAATCAATGCTTACTGCTAAAAAAAGGAACGCTTAATGGATGAACATTGTGATAAAAGCGAAGGCCCCTCCAAACAGATTTTAAAAGGAAATTATAATTCAGTAAATTCTTCCTCTCTCATTCTGTTTGCATTTCCATTCTCTACTGTTGCTAACTCCAAAAGCCAGATTGTCACTCCTCTTATTCTGTTCATCTTTGCAATATGGATAAGTCTTTTTTGACACAAAAGACTTTATGTTGTGGGAAAAGAGGTTCCAGCCCCTGGATTTAAAGTCTAATTTGGAACCCTCCTATGCCAAATGTATCCACCTCTACAAATACATTGTAATAAAATATTGAAGGTTTTATTAAATCTCAGTATGATCCACAGATGTTCAAATATATCTGGAGGGGCAAGAGTTTTTCCTTAGGTTCAGATTGTCCTACGACAATAATAAAAGATTCTTTCCTATTAAAGCAAACAAGTCAATAAAAAATAATCCCTGTATCTCAAAGTAAGCATCCCTCCAAGAGCTATTTATCAAAAGCTATTCATAGAATTATACTAATTACCATTATAAATTTCATCAATGAAAAATCATAAAGATTGTTTAGAACAGTATTCCCTTACCTATTGTATATATGGTGTTACTTAATGGATGTTCCAGAAAAAAAAAAATATCGGTACTGGTATTACTTTTCTTTGAAAAATACGAATTCCCTCTTGAAGAGTAATATTTTACATGTCATAGTAAAGGACCTGAGGATTCCTGAAGTGAAGAAATTTAACTTTTTTTTTCCTAATGTTCCTTTACTAATTTGACTATAGAATACCTCTTTCAAAAACATCTCCTAACATGTCAGAATAGAACTCTTTGCAGAACATAATTTGCAAAAGTCTAGTATAGGATTTCAACCTATTATATCATCTACCTCATCCTAGTGCATGTGTGCACACACATATACACACATATGTACACACATACACACACATATCATAGTCGCTGCTTTTGGGAGCCCCACTTTTCTCTTTCTAGTATAGTCTTCTAAAACTAGCTTCCTCTCACCATCAAAACACATTAACACTGTGAATATGACCTCAAATTACTGCTCTCTGCTCTTATCCAATCAACTAGCTGAAAAATCAAAGGCAAAAATGAGGGTTCTGGTATAAGAATACCTAGATTTAAATCATGAATCTATAATTAAGAAGTTGTGTAATTTGAGCAAATTACTTGACCTCGCTAAGCCTTAATGTTCTGCTCTTTAAATTGGGTTTGGTAATGGTTCATATTTCATTAGGTTACTGTGATTTCAAAATGAGATGATGCTGGAAGTAACATGTCTGACACAGTGAGTGTTCAAGGACACTAAAGAAATGAATACATACACAAATTGTACTAATAAATCTCACTTGATGCATTTCTCCTACTTCACAAAATTTTCTTTTAGATAAGGCTGTGTATAAATCCTTTGAGGGAAGATTTGTAAGCCATGATAATAAGACTGAGCCAGACAACTGATAAAGTCAATCTTCAATTTTAATCATTACTACCACTTTAATGTGATTGGGCTCATCACCTACCCTTCTGAACCTCAATAGTTATTCAACTATCTTCCCCCTAGTACTCCAGTCCCATTTCATAACATTCTCCCTTACTGCCCTCTGTGCCAGGTTTAATGGACAACTCCCTGCCCCCCAGACTAGGTTAGTTACCCCATGTTCTTCCCCTATAGTAATATTCACCACACTTTATTGTAACATTATTTGTCTCCTCGTCCTTACTGTGGTGTCTGAGTCTGTTTTCCATTCTTTCCCTGATATTTGTCACAGAATAGAACATACTGGCTGTTTTATAAATAAATGGCTGGCATAGACATTCTTACTCAACCCTTCAATCTCACCCTTAATTTTGCACTAACCACATATGTCATCGACACATGTCTTGCACAATTCTAGCAGGGGGAGCCCCTATGCTGTTTGAGAACAAATCTTCCATGAGGTAGGCAAAAGGGGTTCAGAATCAGATTTAAACTGATTTAAAGAAAATAAAGATGTATATATTTTTTGCTATTACAAAGTTAATCCTGCCAGAAAGACATGGGGACTTTCATTTTAAGAATGCAGCTTAGAGAAGTACAGTAACTTGCCCATAGTCACACAACTAGTAAATGGCAGAGCTGGGATCCAAATCCTAGATTTTGTAACTTTTAAGCAACACCCCATCAATTTTCATAACATCATTCTGTCAGATTTAGATATCATGGCAATCAAAAATAGGATACCCAGAAAAACATTCTAAATATAAACATCTTAAGCCATATGGGGTGCGGAAGTGCCAAAAGACCAATGCCAAGTAACATCCACAGATAAGAGGGACTAGTGCTGTGTGTAAGCAGCGGTTTCCACTGAGAAGAGGTCTTATCAGGCATAGGGGTTCTCTGCCCCACTGTGCCCTACAGCATGACAGTTTGGAGGATGGGAAAAGTCCAGGCTTTGAATCTGTCAATTCTCAATTTTAATCATTGCCCTGTCACTTTAATATTGTGTGATTGTGGGCTAGTCACCTACCCCTCTGAAACTCAATATTCTGTCAGGGATAGTATAAGATCCAGGGGCTTAACATGTGTAACTGCCCAGCACAGCCCTGGGGCCTACTGGACACTCCTTTGTCACTCTTCTCTTTGACCAGTAGTTTCTGATGAGAGAACTGTCTTCTTAAGAAGTACCTTCCAGCTCTGGCCGGTTTGGCTCAGCGGTTAGAGCGTCGGCCTGCGGTCCTGAGAGACCCGGGTTTGGTTCCCGCTAAGGGCACGTACCTCGGTTGCAGTTTGTCCCCGGCCCTGGTCGGTTGTGCGGGTGGCAACCACTCGATGTGTCCCTTCACATCGATGTTTCTCTCTCTCTGTTCCTCTCTCTCCCTCCCACTCTACCTGAACAAAAAATGGAAAAATGTCCTCGGGTGAGGATTAAAAAAAAAAAGAAGTACCTTCCATTCCCTACAGGTAATTTCCCTGCTGATTGATGCTATTATAGAAACCAGTTCTGGGTATTAGTATCCTGGGGTTGGGAAGAGGTGAGTGGTTGACAAAGGAAGGTAGATTCTTTTTACAATTTGGCTTTGAACCCATGGACCAGAGATAACAATGAGCTTTGTGCAGAGAGAACACATTAGAATTCTATGTGCTCTGATGTAGGTTGAAGTTAGGTCATGCTGTCTACAGGGGCCTCCAGATTGTGAAACTCAACCCTCCTCATCCTCCCCACAAATATGCTGGTGGTTGTGTGGTCCTGGACAACTGTCATTAGGGCATTCATCCATCTCTGCCCCCAGAATTCTCAATGCCAGCCAAAAACCAAACTCCCTGGCAAGGCTCAAATGGAAAGAACATTAAGTTTGGGCCCACTAGTTGTAAATGTGAGGCTTGGTAGAAACCCAAAAAGGAAAAAATTAGGAGCCTCTCTTCGTTTGATCTTTCATATGAAAAGATATCTTTGCCACCATAGTTCTCGGAATCAACCTGATAAAGACTGTGTAAAGGAACCAGGCTCCCCACATATCATGCCTACTGATTTCACCAGTAATTCTTCAAAAGGTCCCATTAAGGTGAAAAGGAAAGCAAAGCAAACTTGTGTCTCAACAGAGAGAAAACCCAGATCCAAAAAAGTATGAAGCTGGTATTTTCAGCCCTTCTGAAGTGTGATAAGGATCAGAATGTAAGACAGACAATCAATTATGCCATTAAGACAACTTATTAAGGGGAAAAGAGAAGAAAAGAAACCCAAGAAATGACAAATATGAGAAGAGAGGGCATAATAAAAATGGTGTTTTCTCAGTCATTCAGAAGAATATCCTGTGTCTGTCTCCCTCAGTGTCCATATACATCTCACTTTTTAAAAGGATACATCCGATGCCAGACACTGCCTTTCATATTCTTTTATTTATTCAAAATGTGTGCTTGAATGTTTAGTTCTGAATCCTGTGCTAGGGCTGCAGAAAAAAATCATGAACAAAAATAGACAAATACTCTCAGAAAGTTCACATTTTAATCGACAAAATAGACATTTATCAAATAATCACTTTCATGAATGTTTGATAACAGATATTTAAGTGTTCTGAATGAAGAGAATTTGGTGATATGAGGGAAAATTAACCTGTGCTGGGTAGGGATGCCATTAAAGACTTTCCAATGATGTAACTCGTGAGAAGATGTCAAAAGTATGAGTAATGCAGCAAAAGTATTTCAAAAGAGGAATGTGTGAGAAGGCTGTCAGGTACCGCTCTGAACTGACAGGAAGACTGAAGGAATATGCTCACAAAATGTAAGAAATCAAGAGAAGTTGGCATCAGAAACATTTCCGAACCTGCAGCCACCCCTGCTTGATGATGCTGCCACTGAGGCCAGTAATTGAACCTCATTATCCTTTTGTCTGTCTGTCGCTCCCAGTTGTACAAGCTTAGATCAGGTGTCCAGGAAGAAGAAAGCTCCTCTTTTATTTATTTATTATCCTTATCCAAGGACATTTTTGCATTTATCTTCAGAAAGCACGGGAGAGAGAGAGGAAGGAAGAGAGAGAGAGAAACATAGATGTGAGAGGGACACATCAAGTGGTTGCCATCCATAGAATCCCCAACTGGTGCCGGGGACAAACTGCAACCGAGGTACATGTCCTTCGTGGGAACCAAACCTAGGACTCTTGGGTCTGCAGGCGGACACTCTAACCACTGAGCAAAACCGGCCAGTGGGAATTTTACTGACCCACACAGTGGGAATTCTCAAAACTAGGAAAGGGTGGAATGATGGACAGCAATAAGAGAAAAGGTCTACCATCAAGATAGAAAGGAAGAGAGCATTGCTGAGAATAAGAACAAGATGCACAGTGTTTGCTGAGCCTGAAGTGTGAAGAGGCTGCGAGAGATGGTCGAGGCTAGAAATCTAGGCAGAGTCCTTCTGATTCAGGTCTTTGTAGGCCATGTAAGGATTTGGGACTTTACCTTGATGCAATAAACCACTGATGAATTTACAAGCAGGATAGAGGCATATCTCAAACTGGATTTTGCAAAGATAACTTAGAGTACAAAATAGAGAACAGAGGATGGGGTCATAGGAGTAGATGGAGATCACTGTAGTAGATGCTATTGTGTACATTGCAGTTACCCCCTTCAGGACTGAGGTGCATTATCTCAGCTATAGGAGTGTCTCCTGACTAAAGGAAGCTGCCAGAGGGAGGCTATGTTCTTCCCTGTGGACAGCTGGAACCAGAGAACTAATTGATGCTGCTACAAAGGCTTCGATTTGGGGTGGCTCTGAAGGGCTGTCTCTAGAGCCCCCTAAGGCATCAGCTGACACCTCATTGCAACAGCATCACAGAGGAACTTCTTCCCAATCCTGTTACCCTCATCCTTCACAGGAGCGACCCCCAAAGCACTCTTCAATAACCCTCTTGCATGTAAATCTCCATCCCAAAATTTGATTCCTAGGGAACCCAACCCAAGTCAGCAGGGCAATCAGAAGACTGTAGAAGAACAGCAATAAAGAACAGTAGTCTCAACCATGGTGGTGAGTTTGGAGGAGAGAAGTGTACTGATTGAATTTTTCAAGAATTAAAGGCATCAGAATAATGAGAGAATAGATCATTTGCAGAGTCAGTGAAAGAAACTCACTAATCCCTTCCTAGATTAGAGACTCTCAGCCTCCCCAATGCTTGAATGGAAGAGAAGAATAGTCATTCCTTAGCAGCCTGGCCCCCCACACAATTTCAAAACTTATCCCCATTCTAATAACCACTAATGCCCCAGCCGTAATCAGCATCTGTTGCAGCATGTGATATGCTGGGAGCTGGCTGCCTCTGGAGCTCAGACTCTCAGGCTGGAGCAGCTGTTCCAGCTCAGACTCTCTTGTCTGATTTTTTGTAGTCATGTCACTAAACTTCCAAAAGTCAGTTCACTTTATGGCTTTTCCCCCTTTCTCTCTCTCTTTTTAAAGCTGCTGCCACCCAATGCAGATGCCGCCCAGAGGCTTGATTCCAAACATAGGGCTTTTAAAAGGTGACAAATGAGATGATGTCATGGCATCTAAGGTAGAAAGCTCTTTCTTTCCTAACAGTGGTTTAACTAATAAAATTAATTTGCCTGTTTAAATTTTAAATAAAGACAAGATGTTTTGATTTTTTAATAAAGAAGTTTAGCAGCAACAAAGGAGTTATTTGCATGCTGATGGGGCTGCTGGAGAGCCAAAGTGCCAGACAGGTAGTCCTGTTGCCACCTCAACTTTGCCTCTCTCCACTCCCCCTGTTGGTTACACAGGCAGTTTTGAGATGCCGCTCTCTCCAGGAGAGAAATGGGCAGGTTGGTTGGGAGCTTATGAGAGCTTAGAACATTGAGCATTTGACTCTGTTGGACCATTAAGGGAAATAATCAGTTCAGAACCATCTTCAAAGAGTATCACATGGGCCTGTCAGTGACAATCCCCCAATGACCGCCCTCTCCAAAGCTGAGGCTCAGCTCTCTGCCATTTTTGGCAACCATTGAACAGATGAACTTTGCAAAGCCTCATGAATTCCTGGCAGCTCCTCTGTAGTACCCCCATCTATTGCTTTCTCTCCCCAGCTGACTACAGATGGACTCAGCATTTCCTCCACAGCCAGGATGGCAAAGCTCAGTCACAAAGGAGCAGTTCCATTTTCCCACCGTCTGGTTACACCTTCCAGCCTCCCCAGGGCCCACTGTTCAAAGGGATGGCTTTAGCTCTCCACTGGAGGATAACGTTGACATTGATTTTGGATTCAAAGCCACAGAAACTTGAAAAATCCTAGAAATTTGTAAGGACTTTCCAAATAACTCGTTCACCCCTAGAAGCCCAAATTCCACCAGAATTTAATTAATCCTTGCAAGTTTATGACACATTCTGCTTTATTTTTATTTTTTTTTTATTTTTATTTTTTTTTATTGAATAATTTTTGTTACAAATGATTCTCCTTTTTTCCCCCAGTGGTTCCCCCCCCCCCCTTCCCTCCCCGCCCCTTCCCCCGATTGTTGTCCATGTCCACTGTTCATGCCTATATGCATATAAATTCTGTTGTTCATCCCTCTCTCAGCTCCCCACTCCTTAGGGGATTGTCCTCAAACTGTTATGTTCATTATATTCCAGAAATCAGTGAGATCATATGAAATTTGTCTTTCTCTGCTTGGCTTGTTTCACTCAGGATGATACTTTCCAGGTCCCTCCATGTAGTCTCAAAGGACAAGAGATCTTTCTTTCTTACCGCTGCGTAGTACTCCATTGTGTATATGTACCACAGCTTTTTAATCCATTCATCTACTGATGGGCACTTGGGCTGTTTCCAGATCTTAGCGATTGTAAATAGTGCTGCTACAAAGATGGGGGTACATATATTCTTTCTGATTGGTGTTTCAGGCTTCTTAGGGTATATTCCTAGAAGTGGGATCACTGGGTCAAATGGGAGTTCAATTTTTAATTTTTTGAGGTGACACCATATTGTTTTCCATAGTGGCTGCACCAGTCTGCATTCCCACCAACAGTGTACTAGAGTCCCCTTTTCTCCACACCCTCGCCAACACTTGTTGTTTGATGATTTGTTGATGGCGGCCATTCTGACCGGTGTGAGGTGATACCTCATTGTTGTTTTGATTTGCATCTCTCTGATGATTAGTGATGATGAACATTTCTTCATATGTCTCTTAGCCATTTGTATGTCCTGTTTGGAGAGGTGTCTATTTAGTTCCTCTGCCCATTTTTTAATTGGATTCTTTGTCTTCCTTTTGTGGAGTTGTGTGAGCACTCTATATGTATTGGAAATTAACCCCTTATCTGATATATCATTGGCAATTATGCTCTCCCATACAGTGGGTAGCCTTTCCGTTTTGATGATTGTATCTTTCGCTGTGCAGAAGCTTTTGAGTTTGATGTAGTCCCATGTGTTCATTTTCTCCTTTGTTTCTATTGCCTTAGGTGATGTGTCAGTAAAAATTCTGCTGCGTATGATGTCTGAGATTTTGTTGCCCACAGTCTCCTCTAGGATTTTTATGGATTCATGGGTTACATTTAAGTCTTTTATCCATTTTGAGTTTATTTTGGTGTAGGGTGTAAGTTGATGGTCTAGTTTCATTTTTCGGCAAGTAGCTGTCCAATTTTCCCAGCACCATTTATTAAAGAGGCTGTCCTTACTCCACTGTATGCTCTTGCCACCTTTGTCAAATATTAATTGAGCATATTGCCTAGGGTCCATTTCTGGGTTCTCTATTCTGTTCCACTGGTCTATATACCTGTTCTTGTGCCAGTACCAGGCTGTTTTGATTATGGTGGCTTTGTAGTATAACCTGAAATCTGGTATTGTGATCCCTCCAACTTTGTTCTTCCTTTTCAAGATTGCTGTGGCTATTCGAGGCCTTTTTTGGTTCCATATGAACTTTTGAAGTAATTGTTCTAATTCTTTGAAGTATGCCGTTGGTATTTTGATGGGGATTGCGTTGAATCTATAGATTGCTTTGGGTAATATGGACATTTTAATGATGTTAATTCTCCCAATCCATGAACAGGGTATGTTCTTCCACTTTTTTACATCTTGCTCTATTTCATTTTTCAAAGATCTGTAGTTTTCTGCGAATAGGTCCTTTATCTCTTTGGTTAAGTTTATTCCTAGGTATCTTAATTTTTTTGCCGCAATGGTAAATGGGATTGTTTGCCTAGTTTCTCTTTCTGTGAGTTCATCATTGGTGTATAAGAATGCCATCGATTTCTTGACGTTAATTTTGTATCCTGCTACTTTGCCAAATTCATTTATTAAGTCTAGTAAGCTTTTGGTGGAGTCTTTGGGATTTTCTATGTACAGTATCATGTCATCTGCAAATAATGACACTTTCACTTCCTCCTTTCCAATTTGGATCCCTTTTATTTTTTCTTCCTGTCTGATTGCTGTGGCTAAGACTTCCAGTACTATGTTAAATAGGAGTGGCGAAAGTGGGCATCCTTGCCTTGTTCCTGTTCTTAAGGGAAATGCTTTTAGTTTTTGCCCATTGAGTATGATGTTGGCTGTAGGTCTTTCATATGACACATTCTGCTTTAAAAAGTGCTCTCACATACATTATTGCATTTGATGCACATGTTACTAGCCCATTTTTATAGGTGAGAAAACTGTTGGTTATGGGGAAGATGAGGATAAT
Organism: Molossus molossus; assembly: GCF_014108415.1. NCBI lineage: Eukaryota > Metazoa > Chordata > Mammalia > Chiroptera > Molossidae > Molossus > Molossus molossus. The sequence continues at coordinate 59,146,491 of NW_023425349.1, read as the reverse complement.
AAAAATACTCTTTTGCAATCTATGTATTAGAAACTGTGTGGAAGCTTTACTATATTACCCAATTGAATCTTCACAACAGCCCTAAGAAGTAGGTAATTATAACCCATTTACACATGAGAAAGGGAGACAGCATTTACATGACCACCTGAACTCACAAAACTGACCACAGAGTTGCACTTAGGCCAGGTTACCTTCAAATCCTTCCCCTACACTGACTGAGGATTTACTTAATATTCCTGGCACATAAATAAGTCCATTTGGTTTACTTACTCCTTGGCTACTCTTCCAAGCTAGAATGATGTCTAACAAACTCTCTGCAAGCATATTCCATTGTGCCCCTGTTTAAAAAGTCTAAATGCCTTTTAAACACCTGAAAAGATAAGTTACACTACAGTTCTCATCCTCATGCAGCATCAAAACAGGGAATAGAGCCAATATTGTCATCACCATCATTGCCATCTTCATTACCCGATCCATTATCATCATAATCATCATTATTTTCATCAAATCCTGTCTTTGGATCTCCCTCAAGCACTTCTCTGTCCTTAGAGGGCATTTTTTAGAGCACAAAGCAGACATGGTCCTTGCCTTTGAGCTGCATTTTGTGGTAATGTTCAGTAAGAATTTAGTCTCTAGAGCTGGTTAAAATTAATGAACATTTAGGATAAGTAACTTAGGAAAATCCAATGGTTGAACCAAAGCAATAGAAATCTGTTTACAAGACAACCCTCATAAATAGCATAAAATGAATATGCTGCTCAAAATAGGAATTAATTAACACTTAACTACTGTGCATTTTTCTATCCATTAACTACATCTCTACAAATGGTTTGTGGAATGGACAATTTATCCCCACTCTTTTGGTTTTCATCACAATGGTGGAAGTAAGAAGAAAATCCTTGATGCATCAACAAAACAATTACTCAGTCAAGGTTCAGAAATGTCCTGTATAAATGTGAACAACACAACATAGAATTGGAAGTAACCCTTTTACCACAGAACCCTTTCCCACCCACCCACCACTGCCACCTCATGTTTTTCACTTTGTGGGACAGGAGCCTTCCCAGGAAATGCTGATAATTACTTGGCATTCCCAACAAGGCCAGTGGTATCCCCATCACCTAACAGAGTTCCTTCCATATCGTGCACATGTAATAAATATATGCTGAGTGAATTAATTAATTATCTAAGACACATCTTCTAATTGCTCTGATTAAAAGCCTCCTTGCCTAAATTATGTCTCATCCAATATCCCAATTTCCACTGTTTTTTTTTACCCAAAATGACAACCCTGACATATGTCATGGGCAACAGCACATCACTTATCTGTTTTCAGACTTTTCATATCATTAGCATTCTGAAAATAGAGATAATGACCTTGCATTTCTTCTACCTACTCAAACCCCCAAAGCACATTTTCCCCCCGATGCTGCTTGTAAATGGTTTTCTTTTCCCCTACTGACTGTGAGTTGGAAGACAGGAGTACCATGTGCGGCATCCTCAGCTACTTGCTCAGGAATGTGTCCATAGTGGGTGCTCGAAGCAGCTGTTCCCTTTTTGAATGGAATCAAACAGTGCTCATTCTCTGGAATGATGTGCCTCAGATTCCACCCACACCATTGTTTCATTGTTAGCGAGGCCAGGATGAACAAGAGCCATCTCTGCAATCCAGTCTTTCAGGCTTTAAGAATATAAGTATTAACCCTGAAAATTAAGTTGATAGAGCCCACGTCTCAAAATACAAAAATAAGACCATACAAGAGGCACTGCAGGTTGCTAAGGAGCAGCAAGGTCTGGAAAGCAGGGCAGGCCAACTGATTAGGACCATTTTCCTTAACTTATAAAATACCTTCAGTGTTCTACTTTTGGCAAAAAGTTCTTTCTGGCCAAATTAATGTATTTCCCAGGTTAGGCTTTGTGGTGTGTATTGTGTGCACGTGTGCTGGTGTATGTGGGACTCTTTCTCTTTCCTGCTGCACAGCTGATGTGTGCATGTGTCTGGGACTCATTTCATGACTGAAAATCAAAAGCAGCTGAAATTCATGGGGTAAAAAGGCAGATCTCATTACCAGAAACATTAGAGACAGGCCCATTGGGAGGTAAACTGTACAACAATAAATTCATAGAATTATTTGGCCTTTTACCCTGCTGGCCACCCTATCAGACTTACAATTCTCTGTGCTTTTGGCTTTGACCACCTCGATAACTCTTGGTCATCTTCCTGTCTCTCAGCTCCCTCCTCATTCAAATCACAGTCCTCAACCCATGTGAATAATATAAATGTACCTCATGTTTCTACAGTGTTTTGCTTTTCTAACCACTTGGTTTTGTTGGGTGAACTCATCTCTCATTACTTCTCAGGATACACTTCCCAAATCATATCTCCATCCCTGATCTTCCATGTTCCAGACTTATCACGAAAGCCCCCAAACCTGTGTTCCAATGTCAGCTGAAATGCATCTGATACACTCAGGTTCCCTAGCTGGGACCTCAGATCTATCTTTCATTCTTCCTGTATTTCTAATCTGTAGTCAAGTGAAACTGATTTTTATGAATAATGCTTTTGTCTAAGAAATGCTCATCATGTGTCAGGTACTGCCTTAATATTTACAAAACCTGTGAAGAAGGCACTATAACTGCCAAAACTACCCCATTTTAGATAAAGAAACTGAGATGCTGAGAGGTTTAAGAAATCTGACCAAGATCACATAGTTCACAAATGGCAAAGCCATGCTTTAAACTCAGGTAGCTTGGTTCCAACATTTTTGTTCTTGAATCATATAGTCTGCTGCCTCTACATACCTAGTTCCACTGTCTGATCAAATAATTATCTCTTAATAGCCATCTCTTTCTCTATCGTATATGTGCACATCAGATTTTTTTCTCAATCTTTTATAGTGTCTCAGATGTAATCTGACCTAAGTAGATATAATATTCACCAACTAAAACCCAAACTTTCCAAAACCTCTCTGGTCTTTAAAAATCTATCCCCAACTTACCCCAAACCTCTTCTACCCTTCCCTCCCAAACAGGCTGCCTCTGCCCCCACACACTTTCTTCTTTTCCTTAATCTAGTAATAATTATTCTAACAAGCTTGTGCTAACCATCTAGGATGTATCTATCTTTACAATAAGTACTTTATATTTTTCTCTAATTATCATAGCAATTCTACAATATAAGTATTATTCTTTTTTTAAGTAAGCTTTTTATTTTTCATAGTTTTTTTAGGGAGAAAGAGAAACATTAATGTGAGAGAGAAACATTGATCAGATGCCTCCTGCACTCCCCCTCCTAGGGACTGAGCCTGCAACCCAAGCATGTGCCCTGACTGGGAATCAAACTGGAACTTCTCAGTCCATGGGACAATGCTTAATCCACTGTGCCGCACTGGCAGAGTATAAGCATTATTCTTACTTCCTTTTTGCCAATGAGAAAACTTGGGCTCTGAAAAACTAAAACTTGCTTAAATGAGTGGTAAGTCAGGATTTGAACCTAGAAACCCAAATCACATCTTTTTCCTATTCGACCAATACATAAATTTATGTAAAATTGTCCAAATAATTCCTGGAGGTATTCTCTGGGTTGCAGACTTGCCCTTTGACATTGTGTTATATGGTGTCTTCTGATTATTCAATAATATGCTTTCTGCTCAGAACACCTGATGAATCATTGGTCTTATGCTGAAAGGGCCATGGGTCATCTCCTTCTTTCTTCTGACCACCTCTAACCCAAAGAGGTCCATCTAAAGGGCTCCATCACATCACCCCTACTATTTCTATCTTATCACTTGCCTCTCTCACTTCATAGGGCTCTTTTTTTTGTTTGCTTTTTGTTTTTTCATAAGTGCAAGAAGGAGAATTTGTTTATATACCAGCAAGTAATATGGCTATGAAGTGACTTCACATTAGCATTCACAGCTGTCTTATATTTTAGCTGAGGCAAAACAAAAACCAAACCAACAAAAATGACTGAATATTAGGCATCAGTGATAGCCCACCAGGTGAGAGCTAGACTCCCATGGTCAGAAGACACTCACAGTCCGTCTTCTCTTTCTTATTTAGTCATTTTGTGACGTGGATGACATACCACTCATTTGTTAATCATCTGGCATATACTATGTATTGTGTTAGCCCTTTACATGGGGTATCTTAACCTGCTATAACTCTGTATTACAAATTTGTATGACCATGTTCATCTCAAAGGATGACATTGAGGTTAAGTTACCCAACAGCTTGTAAATAGCTAGGGAGGGTTTGAATTCAATTCTGACTCTAAAATACTGCCTCTCTTAGATGTAGGACCATCACATCATTCTTCCCCCTTTATTCACCTACCCTTCCTTCCTTCCTTATTTCTTTTCTCAGAAAGATTAACAATCTTTTTCTTTCTTTTTTTTAATTTCCTTGTCCTTTTTCCCCATTTCCCTTTTCTCCTAAGAACACATTTGAGAAATCATTTTTAATGATATCAAAACATTTTTTATTGTTGCTCTGCAAAAGTGATAGTGGTGTCACACCAGGCACTCTGAAAGGCTGGTACATTATAGCAGGAAACTGCTCAAACTGCAGCCTCACGCTGTGGTGCTGCTCACAACTGCTTCTTAATCTGCAACCCTGGGGTTATGAATGACAACCCATAAAAGTTCTTAGGAAGTTAAAGAAGAAAAAAGATCCAAATCCACATTCATTTATTTAACCAATATATATTAAACTTGTACTGTTTTAGACTCTACACTAGTCACTGAGGATAAAATGATGATGAAGCTATGCTATCTTGCTCTCATGGAGCGTGTATTCTAGCATGGGGCAGATGGGAAGCAAATTGGTAACTAAAATGCAACAGTTTGAATGCCGTGATAAATTAGCGCAAAGTGATATGGGAGACAAAGGAAACATCTCAGACACAATCTCTTAAGCTATGAGATCTGAGCTAAAATATGAAGGGTAAGTTCACATTAGCAAGGTATTCTGAATATCTTCCACTTGCCTCTTGTTCTGGGTAACAAACTATGCTAAAACACAGTGACTTAAAACATCAGTTATTTATTATGATCACATATCTGCAATATAAACATAATTTAATGGGAAACACTTGTTTCTGCTCCATGTGGTGTAAACTAGGTGGTTCAACCAATGGCTAAAGGATTGTCCACCAAGATAGCTCAATGACAAAGGCTAACAAGTGGTGCCATCAGTCAAGTGGGAGCTCAACCAGGGTTGAGGACCAGAGGCTTTGATTCCCCTTCCACTGGTTTTCCACATGCTTTGGGCCTCCTAAAGCAAGGAGATTGGGTTCTAAGAGTGAGCATCCACAGAAAAAGGGGCAGGTGGACAGCATATTATCTTTAATGACTCAACCTCAAAAGTCACATAGCCTCATTTCCACCTTATCCTATTAGTCCAGATAGTCATAAAGGCACACCTAAGGAGACATAACCAGGCTCTAGCTCTTGATAGGGGCATGTCAATAATCTGGAAGAACAAGTGAGATAGAAAGTATTGCTGTAGTCATTCTTGGAAAACTTTATCAACCACACTCCCTTAAATCCAGTCCATACTTCATGCTGCTCTTATTTGGCAAAGCTAAAAATATGAGCTGCATCAACAACAGGCTCTCATGTCCTCTGGTTTCCTGATGGGTTCACTAGAGGGAGCATCAGCAAGAGACTGAAAGGAGAGAATGCATTCAATATATTCATTCCCTTAGTTTTTTGAAAACAAGTTCAACTTGGTTGGCTCTGACCTTCAACTGAAGGCCCCAGATCCTACCAGGCAGCCCCTTCCACCCAGCTTTAAGTCTCTAGATTCTGATACCCACTCATGCCCCTTGCTCTTTCAGACTTAGAGGTGGTGACTGCTCCTCTCTGTCACTAGTCCCGAGGTGATGCACTAGCCTTGTGGTTATCTATACCCCAACTATTCCTTGACATTTCCTATACTCTCATTACACTCATATAAGTAACCCCTTTATTAAAATGTTCTCAAAATAGCTAATTTGAGTATATAATCTATTTTTGTGAGGGCTTTTCCCCTCAATGCTGACTAATATACCAAGTAAAGAGCTACCTGTTGAAGGAGGTGCAGTAAAATTGTGGTTTTACATACATCTTCTACTCTAAATATTTATAAATCTTAGATAAATTCATAATCAGTCTAAAAGAAACAAGAAATTTGTTTTCATGGACCAATAATAGAAGGAAAACATGAAGTAGTGAGCATGTGATTGCTAGGCTTAAGATGCAGAAACAGATATTGGGGTACTAAGGACAAAATGTATCCACACAGTGTGGGATTGGAGCCAGACTACATGAAATTAGGAAATAAATAGGGTTCCCTGAAAGGAAGCTGATAAAGTACTATAGCTCACCATAGCACAATTCTGTGGACTGTAGGAACCTGTGGGTTCAAGAAGGCAATAGGATAAAGACACTGCCTCTACACCAAGAACTGAACCAAGTTGCCTGCTGCCTCAGTGCCAGGACCTGCACTATCTTCAATATCACCATGGATTGGGGACTCCAGGCCACCATTATAAATACTGGTTTTGGTTTGGATAATAGTGGCTAACACAAAAATACTACATATATATTGAGCATCTTTTCATATGTCTTTTGGCTATATGTATGTCTTCTTTGGAGAGATGTCTTTTCATCTCCTCTGCACATTTTTTAAATCATATTGTTTATTTTTTTTGTTATTGACTTGTATCAGTTCTTATATATTTTGGATCAACCCCTTATCAGATGTATCATTTGAAAATATATTCTCTCAGTCAGTAGGTTGCCTTGTTGTTTTGTTGAGTTTCCTTTGCTATGCAGAATCTTTTTAGTTTGATGTAGTCCCATTTGTTTATTTTTGCTTTTTTATTCTTGCTCAAGGGGATGTATCCAAAAAGATACTTCTCAGACTAATGTCAAATAGTTTACTTCCTATATTTCCTTCTAGGATTTTTGTGGTTTCAGGCCTTACATTTAGGTCTTTAACCATTTTGAGTTTATTTTTGTATATGATGTAAGACAGTGGTCCAGTTTAATTTTTCTGCATGTATCTGTCCAGTTTTCCCAACACCATTTGTTGAAGAAACTGTTGTTATTCCATTGCATATTTTTACCTCCTTTTTCATAGATTAATTGACCATATAAGCAAGGGTTTATTTCTGGCCTCTCTATTCTGTTCCATTGATCCATATGTCTGTGTTGTGCCAGTACCATACTGTTTTGATTATGAAAGTCTTATAGTATAGTTTGAGATCAGGGAGCATGATGTCTTCAACTTTGTTCTTTCTCAGGATTGCATTTGCTATTTGGGGTGTTTTGTGGTTCCATATAGATTTTAGAATTATTTGTTCTAGTTCTGAGCAGAATAACATTAGTATTTTGATATAAATTACATTGAATCTGTAAATTGCTTTGGGTAGTATGGTCATTTTAACAATATTAATCATCCTAATCCATAAGTACAGTATATCCTTCCATTTATTTGTGTCATCTTCCATTTCTTTCTTTAATGTTCTATTTTTTTTTTTTTTTTTTAGAGCACAGATCTTTTACCACCTTGATTTAGTTTATTCCTAGGTATTTATTTTATTCTTTTTAATGCAATTGTGAATGGGACTGTTTTTTTTTGTTTTGTTTTGTTTTTTTTCATTTATCCTTTAGTCATTATTAGTGTGTATGAATGCAATAGATTTCTGTCATATGAAAATATTCTCAACATCACTAATCATCAGGGAAATACAAACCAAAACCACAATGCAATACCACCTCAGAATACCACCAGTCAGAATGGCTATTATCTAAAAGTCAACAAATAATATGTGTTGTTGGAGATGTGGAGAATAGAGAACTCTTGTGCACTGTTGGTGCAACTGCAAACTGATACAGCCCCTATGGAAAACAGTATGGAGATTCCTCAAAAAATTTAAAAATGCATGTATCATATAACCCTGAAATTCTACTTCTGGGTATTTATCCAAAAACACACTAATTTGAAAAGATCTATGCACCTCTATGTCCACTACAGCATTATTTATAAAAGCCTAGATATGGAAACAATCCAGGTATCCATAGACAGATGAATGAATAAAGAGGATATGAATATATACAATGAACTATTATGCCACAATAAAAAAATTAAATCTTACCATTTGCAACAACATGGATGGATCTAAAGGGTATTATGCTAAGTAAAATAAGTCAGGTAGAGAGAGATATATACCAAATGATTTCATTTGTATGTGGAATCTAACAAAATAAACAAAAACAGATTCATAGAAACAGAGAGCAAAGGGATGATTAGAAAGTGAAGGTAGTGAGATTGGTAAAAATGAGAAGTGAAATATAGTCAATAACATTGTGATAAGTTTACATGGTGATAGATGATTACTAGAATTAGTGGGGTGATCACAGCGGTTTTGCCATGTAGCTACCAAAGTTCCAGAAATAAAGAACAAAAGAATTGGTAAATATATACTGAAAGAGATAATAGCTGAGAATTTTTTCTTTTTTTTTTTTTATCCTCACCTGAAGACATTTTTTCATTTTCTTGTTCAGATAGAATGGGAGGGAGAGAGCGGAAGAGAGAGAGAAACATCGACGTGAAAGGTACACATCGAGTGGCTGCCACCCACACGACCCAACCAGGGCTGGGGACAAACTGCAACCGAGATATGTGCCCTTAGCGGGAACTGAACCCGGGTCTCTCTGGACCACAGGCCAATGCTCTAACCGCTGAGCCAAACCAGCCATGGCACTGAGAATTTTTTCAATTGAAGAACATCTAGGTTCTCAGATTTAAAGTGCACTTCAAGTACCCAGAAGTATAATTAAAATAAAGGCACAGTTTGAATCATTATAGTAAATTATGGATCATCAAGGATAAAGAGAAAAACAGAAGTTTCTGGAGCGGTCTGGTCAGCCTTAGCAGAAAGGCAGGTTCCTCACATCCTCCCAAAAGGTCTTAAGTTCAACAAGGATCTCAAATAAAATCAGATATAAAACCACATCTTTAGAATTATTTGGAGACAGATAATGCACAAATTTCAAGTTACCTATAAGTAGAAAAGTAAACATTAAATTCCAATAGAGTTTCCACGCCACTGCAAAATTATGGGTTTGGGGAATGGGGACTTGCCTTAGGAATTTCCAGGGAAAAGAGAAGGGGTATACAAGACCTACATAGAACCCAGATAAATGTAACTCCCAGGAAGATAAAGTGCATTCTGAGTTCTAAAATACTGAACACAGATCTGAGACTTACTAGTTTACAGTATTACCTATAGAAAAGAGGCTTGGAAGAGAGTGGAAACAGAGTTCCCACTGATAACTCTGCAAAATATTTGGGGGGAAGAAAATGATAAATGGAGGAAGAACAGTGCTCATTTGACAATGTGGCATTAATGCAACATAAAGAAATAAGAAGGAAAAAAAAATTAAGTATCCTGAAGCAAAAGAGAGAAAGAAAAATGTTATGCCAATTCCTCCTCCAACACCTTCAACAAAAAAATTATCCAACAAAATAACTGCATTCAATTATTCTGGCACAAGAGAGTATTCTTCAGTGGTGATCTCTGTCTTTAAAATATCTTGGTTTTTGCTCTGGTCAGTTTGTCTCAGTGGTTAGAACATTGGCCCATGGATGGAGGGGTCTCGGGTTTGATTCTCGGTAAAGGGCATGTACCTGGGTTGCAAGTTCGAACCTCCGCCCTGGTTGGGGTCAGGGTCATGCAGCAGGCAACCAATTGATGTGTCTCTCTCACATCAATGTTTCTCTCTCTCTCCCTCCCACCCTTCCATTCTATCTAGAATCAGTGGGAAAATGTCCTTGGGTGAGGACTAACAAAATAAAATATCTTGGAATTTTTTTAAAAAAGCAAAACACAAAACAACCTCAAGCTAACTCTATGTAAAGTCACAATAAAAAAGAAACAAACAGTAAGACTTAAAACATTTCAGCTGATAATAAGCTCCTCCAAGAAAAATAAACATGAGATAAAACTGTAAACCAATGTTCCAAACTTAATTAAATTTCCTCAATCAATCATTTGGAGATAGTAGAATACCCCAAATCAGAAATTCAAATATTTAAAATAAAAGTGAAACTACGAAGAATTATAATAAACTTTAGAGATACATTTTTTTAAAATAAGAGAAAAATCTCAAAAAATTACAAAGTAGCTATAGAAAAATAGAATTTAATGATTATAAGGGACAATAAATAAAGGCAAGACATCAACTTAAGGAATTAAAATGAGGAAAATATTTTAAAAGGGTCAGAGGAAAAATGGTTGAGAAGAAAGGCAAAGAAAATCTAATTTATATTTAATTGGAGTCACCAAAAAAAGCTATATATGGTTAACTCTGTATTATACCTTTCATAGTACTTTTTTTCTTCATTCCTACTTAAGTCTTTACTATCTTGTTTGTTGGTTTACAAGATAAGCTTTGACTTCAACCTATCATATACTGAGATGGAGTCTGATAAAATAGAAAACTTAAAAAACAAAGAAAAATTTCTCATGGTTTACAAGCAAAAATAATATAAGGGTAACAAAACTATTCAGGCATCAAATTTCTCAAGAGAAACATACAAAGACAGACAAGAGTTAACAGCAAGGAACTCAAGGAAAGAAAGTAGGAGTCAAATTTTTATATCCAGCTAAGGTCTTCTTCAAGAAGGAAAGCTATAGAAAGATAATTTTAAATGTGAAAAAATTCAGGGACTGCTCTTCTTAGAACCATTTCCTAAAGGATCTACTAGAGGATAAATTACTTCCAATCAAGAAATTACTGGGAAAGTTTAGCAAAAGGGATGGTTGTAAGAGTTTAATATATTTAATTGAACACTTAAGACTGAAACCAGTAGCAACATGGATGGGAGAATAATATGTAAATATCTGTTCTAACAAAGTAGAAAAAAACTTAGTATGAGAGAAAAAGAGAAAATTAAAACCAGATCATTGATCATTATATAGAAAATAGGTTGAAGTCAAAGCTTATCTTGTAAACCAACAAACAAGATAGTAAAGACTTAAGTAGGAATGAAGAAAAAAAAGTACTATGAAAGGTATAATACAGAGTTAACCATTAGAACAATAATACAAACCTTTCTAATACTAACAGAATTTTTTAAAAGAACAAAGAATAATATACACAGACTGTAACATAAAACAATGTGATAATGTTGATATCAGTCATATCAACAAATATAATTAAGCTTACCTTGGCAATTAAAAGAAAATAATTTTTAAAATGGCTCAAAAGCAAAGTTCAACTCTGCATGGTACAATAGACACACCTAAAATAATGTGGTTCAAAAAGGTTTAAATAAATGGATAGGAAAATATATACACAGCTAATGGAAACAAAGATAGGGCAGGGTTGCAATCCTAATATCAGACAAAATAGAATTCAAGGCAAAAACTACAGGAGATGCAAAAGAAGTAGACAAAAGCACAGTGATAGTAGATGTTACATCATTTTCAATACAAGACAGTTTGAGATGACAATATGTATGAAATGTTTTAGAAGACCTAAAAATATAATTAATAGTGTAGATAATGTAGATCTTATTAATAGTTATTTAACAACTCACCCCGATAAAAAAGAATATAACTGTTCAGCTGGTGTGGCTCGGTGGTTGAGCATTGACCCGTGCACCAAGAGGTCACCAGTTCGATTCCCAGTCAGGACACACGCCCAGGTGGTGGGCTTGATCCCCAGTGGGGGGCATGCAGGAGGCAGCCAATTGATATTCTCTCTCATCAATATTTCTAGCTCTCTCTCCCTCTCCCTTCTCTCTCTAAAATCAATAAAAAAAAAAAAATTCTTTAAAGAGAATATAACTTCTCAAGCATACACAAAACATTCACAATAATTAATCATATATTAATCCACAAGACAATTTGTGTAATTTTAAAAAGTAGAAATACTGCAAAACTATTCTGTGGTCACAATGAAATAGGATTAGAAATTTTAAATGCCAAATCCCCAAAATAATCCTTAACCAAATGATTGTTTAAAAAAAGGGAAAATAGCCCTGGCCAGTTTGGCTCAGCGGTTAGAGCGTCGGCCTGCGATCCGGAGAGACCTGGGTTCGGTTCCCGCTAAGGGCACGTAGTTCGGTTGCAGTTTGTCCCCGGCCCTGGTTGGTCGTGTGGGTGGCAGCCACTCGATGTGTCCCTTCACGTCGATGTTTCTCTCTCTCTCTCCCTTCCTCTCTCTCCCTCCCACTCTATCTGTAAAAAATATAAAAAATAAAAAAAATAAAAAAATAAAAAAATGGGAAAATACAAACAGAAATTATAAAATTTCTACAAGAATAATAATAAATTATATATCAGAATTAATTAGAGTAAAATTCATAGCTTGAAAACCTTTATCAATAACATTTTTAAATAAAAATAAATTAAATTTCCATCTCAAAATGCTAGAAAAAGGACAAAAAAAATAACAGAAAGCACAAAGAAAACAATAATAACTATAAAAACTGAAGTTAATAAGTTAATGGGGTAGAAAATAAAAAATAAAATAAATTATTATATAAAAATCCTGGTTATTTATTTTTTTCTTTATAGATTATAGAGAGAGAGGAGAGGAGAGGGAGAGAGATAGAAACATCAATGTGAGAGAACATCAACTGGCCACCTCCTGCATGCCCCCCACTGGGAATTTGGCCCACAACCTGGGCATGTGCCCTGACTGGGAATCAAACTGTCACCCTCTTTAAAGTGAATCAACAAAATTAACAAATTACTGGCTAATTTAATTATGAGAAAGGGAGAAAAGACACAAAATGAAAAATGACAAAGGATAAAAAGAAAAATATCCCCCCCAAAAAACAAAATAAAATAGATTTAAACAAATGATGAAGTGATAGTGCTTATTTTGGGAGAGGACATCTCTCAGTCAAGCAACCTTGGCTTATTGAACTTGGAGCAGAAGCAACACTTCCCTACAAAGCCCTGGTGAAACTAGATTTGTGACCAGATCTTGGTTTCTAAATAATATTCTCCACTAAAAGGAACCATGGCTCTTTGGAGATATGGCTGATTCCCAGGCTGGGGCAAGAAAAGTTCAAGATGAACTTGAAACACATTGTTGTGACAGAAAATCAGAAATCTATATCTATACCTATACCTATACCTATACCTATACCTATACCTATGCCTATGCCTATGCCTATGCCTATGCCTATGCCTATACCTATACCTATACCTATACCTATACCTATCTATCTACCTACCTATATATGTAATTTTATTTTTAAGTTGAGGTATGACACAAGGTCATAGGAGTCAGTTGAAGGAGCTTTAGCTAGCCAAATCTGGAAAATCTGAAAATTAATTTTTAAAAAAAGGCCTCAATAGATTATAACCTATTAAAGAAAATAGAATTCATCAATCCATGTAATAAGTAAGGAGAGAAAGAGAGAAAAGAAGAAGAAGAAAGAGGAGGAGGAGGAGCTGAAACAGCAGCAAGCAAATACATAGATTAATATAAACTCATCTTTATAAAAGAATATTGACTTTTATTTTTAGTCCTCACCTGAAGATACTTTTCCATTTATCTTCAGACAGAGTGGGAGGAGGGAAGAGAAAGAGAAACATCAATGTGAGAGAGACACATAAAACCAGTCAACCCCCACACAACCCCTGGACCAGGACTGGGGACCAAACCAAAACTGAGGTACATGCCCTTGACCAGAATCAAACCTGAGACTCTGATCCTCAGGCTGACTCTCCAACCGCTGAACCAAACTGGCCGGGGTAGAATATTGACTTTTAAAAATAGAAAAGAAAAGAATAATTTTAGGAAATCACAACTTTTGAACAATCATTGTAAAAAAATGACCCAGTCAAGAATCATCAATAGATGCTAGAGTTGAGAAGCAGGAGAGTTTAAGAAAGAGGGTATTACATCTCAAAGTATATCCCCTGCAAAAAATAAAAACAAAAACAAAAACAAAGTCAACATACAAATTATGAGAACAAAAAGCGATTATGGCCCTGGCCGGTTTGGCTCAGCGGTTGGAGCGTCGGCCTGCGGTCCCGAGAGACCCGGGTTCGGTTCCCGCTAAGGGCATGTACCTCGGTTGCAGTTTGTCCCCGGCCCTGGTTGGTCGTGCGGGTGGCAGCCACTCGATGTGTCCCTTCACAACGATGTTTTTTTTCTCTCTCTCTCCCTCCTGCTCTATCTGAACAAAAAGTGGAAAAATGTCCTCGGGTGAGGATAAAAAAATAAAATAAGAAAATAAAAAAGTGATTATGTGAGCAATGTGGTCTGAGAAATCTTCACAAGGAGATGGAATGTAAATAAGGCCATCAAGGAAGGATGGATATGAGGCACACAGCAAAGGGAAGGAAAGGCTTCTCTAAGGGTGAGCAAGGAGGTAAGAATAAACACAGTTCATAGAGTAAACTATACAGAAGACTTGGGTAGAAAGAGATGAAGAACAACAGGAAAATGACATGTAGGTGGAAAGCACCAAAAACTTCAAACAAAACGTCAATGCATGTCAATTTGGTTAGAAGAAATTAGATCATGCAACTGCATAAAATTTTAATTAATTAGTATTTTTAAATTTAGGAGCCTTTAAAGACTTTGTCCAAGCTTATTATGCTAAGAGTAAGTTTTTTCTTTTGGGAAAACGTCTATCTGCTGCTGTCCAAAAGAACTTTCTGTGATGATAAAAACATTCTGGTCTGGCCGGTATGGTTCAGTGGTTGAGCATCAACCCATGCACCAAGAGGCTGCCAGTTCAATTCCCAGTCAAGACACATGCCCAGGTTGTGGGCCCAATCCCCGGGGGTGGAGGGGATGGAGAAGGCAGCCAATTGATGTTCTCTCTTATCAAGGTTTCTATCTCTCTCCCTCTCCCTCTAAAATCAATTTAAAAAAATTGTTTAAAAAAAAATTCTGTATTTGTGATGCTTGATACAGTGGCCACATGGGGCTAGTGAACTGTGGCTAGTATGACTGAGGAATTAAGTATTTTACATTTAATTTTAACTAACTTAAATTTAAATATCCACATATGACCATCGGACCTCACTAGACATTGCAGGCATGTACCAAGCTCTCTCACAGCTGGCATATATGATACAGATGCATGCTCTTAATCTCCTTTTAATCTCTCACATGTAGATACAGCTTCAGTACTCTCTGATGACCCTTATTTTTATAAAGACAGCCGAGTATTATGTAAGGTATGACAGTTCCAGTGAGCTTAGAAAGTAATTAGGCCAGGGTTTCTTATTTCTGAAATGTAAAAGTCACCCTGAAGGATCATGAGGATTGAAGCTCCCTTGAAAGCTAAGCAAATATTTGGAATGCCAGTGTCTGTCCTCCTTTACTTAAGCTGTTTCTTCTGCCTGCTGTAATGAAGTCTGAAGCTCAAGTGATCAAAAGCGTGAAGCAGCCTTCACAATGGCCTCCCACTAAGGCTCCTACAGGAAGAACATGGAGGGGTCATGATGTTAGGAGCTCTTTATGTGATCTCAGCCTCTTAAACCCCATGGAAGAGCAGCAAATTAAACTTCTTTTCTAAAAATTCAGCTCCCAAAATCTTGGCACATTTAGGGTTTTCGTTGAGTATAAAAATCCTTCAGGCCCTTATGCTTAAAAATGTACATTTTTCTCTCCTAAAAACAAGTGAGCAGCAGGTGCCATACCAAACAAGTCTTAAATGATTTAAGCTGCAGTTGGGAAGGCTCCATAATGTAATTCATTCCAGTTACTGCTCATTTGGAGCTGGAGAAGCTTTTGATCTAGCTTCATGAATTTCATATTATTTCTAATGGACAGTTATATTTTTATCAGTCTTTGCAAGTTGAACATATAGTTCATTTGGAGTAATAAACATGTGCAAGTGGGCACACACATCCTTATCAAAGGTCAGTATCATTCAATGCTGCTAAGGATAGACAATATGCAATAGTGAAGGGTTACTTTTAATGCCTTTCCAGAACTCCTTATGACATTTTATGTCTGATCTCTATTTTATCACTGCTAGAAAAATGCCATAAATAATTGGCTTGGGCTGGGCAAGGGGGTGTGCATAGCCTCTCCTCTGATTATAAAATGATGCCAATTTTTTTGTATAAGAGCCATAGCAAACTTCTTGAGTTTTAGACAAATTTAAAATTCCAAGTATTTTGTCCAATTATTCCCATCAAAACATGCCAGAAATTTCCACGTTGCTTTGCAAATCAGCATTACTACACCTGAACTATGTTTAAATCACCAAAAAGTAGGGGGCAAATAAGACAGATTAAATCACAGGTCAAGCAAAATTTGTTGTTATTCTTGAAAAGACATTTATATTAGTTCAGATTACATATATATGTTATTATGTATACAATAGTAATATGCAAACAATATATAAGGGGAAATGAAAACAGGAGAATACCAGCAAAAAGATGTTAAATAGTAAGAAAGGTCAGTGGCTGAAGCCTAAGGCAGTCTGAAGATCTAGCCTCACAGTATTTGATGACACCTACAGTTGTTATGGACAGGGAGCAAGTTACACTGGGAGAAGAGACCCAATGGGGACATCAGTGAGCACAGGCTCCCATGTGGACTTGCAGTGAGTGAGAAAAGCAGGGGATGGAGACCACAGGAACTTTATGAAGGTAAAGTAACATGGTGGGCTTCTGTTTCTTTGTACCACAAAAACAGTGGAGGTAATATTAAACTAATTATTTCTACATTCAAATTTATTCACCTATGGTGTCCTCTCTAAATACCTTTCTTTGTGTCCCATATCTAAAATAACTAACTCTCTGAAGAGTTGAGGTGAACATTTCAAGTCCAAAAGTGATGGAAAATAATTCCACGGTATTGATTTTGCTAATTTACATAATAGTGCTCATGTAAAGGCTAGTGATGGCCTAGCAGTGTTGGCCCAGAGATGTCTCTTTCAGCATGCCATTTTCCAATTGCACAGTTAGCCACACAGGCCCTCCCTGTTGCTCTCAAGGCTGTGAAAAACTAATTGCCATAGAAAATTGGATAAAGGATATACAAGCAAACCAAAATATGATCAACATCATTTGAAATTGGGGAACTGAAAATCACTGTTCAGCTGTGGTGAATTGTATTATTTCCCCAAATGCTTCACTCTTTCCAGGATCCATGTTCTTTGCCACTTGACTTCTCAGTTTCTACTACTAAAGGGGCAGAGTGTATTTGCTAACCCCTGACTTAGGTTGAAACAAGAGTTTCTTTAGCCAATAGAATGATGGGGAAATGACAGTGTGTGAGTTCCAAACTTACATCTTAAGAAGTCTTGTATGTTTCCTTATGTCCTCTTATGCCTCTGGCATTGCCATGAAAACATTCCCTGGCCTGCATATACATTCTAAGCATATGGTGAGCCATGAGAAGCAGGGCTGTATCAGTAACGACAAACTGAAGCAGAACCTTCCCAGCCAACCTGGACACCTACCGTTAGTAGAACCACCCTGCTGATCACAGACCAGATCAGTCAAAACCCAGAAGAACTGTTGATATGTGATCAACTCTAAGTGATTGTTGTTTTAAGTTACTGTTTGTTTGTTTGTTTTAGTATTTGTTTGTGTATATAAGAACACTTAAGATTTACTCTCTTACCAAATTTCAAGTACACAATGCAGTATTATTAAATATAACAGGGGGTGGGGGAAATCCAACTTTCAGTTAAGCCACAGTGTTGTGTAGAGGTCTGTTATGCAGGATTAATGCTGCAGTGGAAACCAGTATCAGCCTCCACAGGATTCTCACAGCCAGCACTACTTAGGCACTGCACACAAATGGGAAGCAGGTCTCCACCACTCAGAAATCCCTATTCCTTTTCTTTACTCTCCACCATCTCTCAACCCAGTGAGGCCATTTCCCTTCCTCTTGACCAAGCAGTAGAATCTTGCCTTCCCCTTCCCCACACAGCAACTCAAGCTTAATTCTTTGATAAAGTAGATCTTCCTCTACATGCATATGATACCATAGCTACTTTCTCCAAGCCTTTGTTCTTGTTTCGTAAGTGGGGCTAAGTATAATAAGCTTTCACTATTAATAAATTAAGTGCATGTAAAGTGCCTAGAAAGTAATAGAAACCTATTAGGAACTCCAAAGTAACCACTATTATTCTGACTCTTGAAAATCACTTTCATTATAATGATCCACCTTAAGACCCAGAGATACAAAAATTCCTTTTGATAAGATCGTGCAAATGTAGTTAAGATAAAGATCATTGCTAACTCATTCCAACTTTTTAAATATAAGGTACTTAATAACTGACTTCAAAAATTTTATTTTCAACATATGTTTTCTTGCTATAAATAATTTTGAAGTTTGGAGGGTTTTTAAATCACGTGAAAAGTGTTCTAATCTTTTTGAAGGTATTCCACTCTTGATTAGCCATAAAGTTTAAGACCCAAAATGGTCAATTATCATTTTTGTCCTTCATTGAAGCAATATTTAGTTAGCACCTATGTACACTAGGCCTATGCTAGTTGCTGTGTGAGATTAAAGGGGCATAGAATAATGTATTCTTCCAGGAAAATTATCAAATGTTGGAAAGTTGGAGTGTTAACATATCAACAACTACCTCAGGTGACATGTGATGAGTCAATTGTAAATGAAAATAACATTAACTTGAGTTGAAACTAAGATAGAAAAGAGATGGAATACTTGAATTGGCATAATTTGAGGAAAGATTCACAAAAGGACTTTTGGTAGACATGAGGGCAGGGTACAAGGAAACCACAAGAGGAGGACAGCAGTACAGAGGTAGTAACAGTGGGGTACTATCACTACTCCAGGTCTCATGGGGTAAAAGAAAGTACTTACCTGGAACAAGTAAAAGAGAGCCTTGTAGAGAAGCCATCTGGCAGGAGCTGTGATTTTATGGAGGGACTCATCAGGCACAGGGCAAGGGCACCTGTTGATGTTATCCATGCTTGTCAGTCTCTCAGGACAGACAGCAAGGTAGAGAGAGGATCTGAAAAAACAAACATAGCATATCCAACACACCAGGTCATAGGAACCAACACACAAAACGATATTATCTTAACCTACTAATTGAGACATGCTTCTGAATGTAATAGTGGCCCTCATCAGCGACAATTCACTCCCCCTGAACTCTTTTGATCACTTGGAATTTGAATTATGTTGGAACAGTCTCTTCGAGACTCCCCTACAAATCCAGTGGGCATTTGAAAAGATAAGTCTTAGATTGGATTTTAGTAGGCTAGAAAGTGAACTATGAGGAATTCTGGACTCTTTCCATACTTTTTCTCCAGGGAAAGAACACAGGTAATGGTCCTCAAATTATCTCCACTTTATCCCTGCTTGTTTATGGTCAGAAGAGGTTCTGCCAAAACACCCCATAAAATAAAATGGAGATGATGAGATTATTTCTTAGCTAAACTCCTACGTAAAGTTTTAAACCTCTTCAAATTGAACTATTTTCATGCTAGTTAAAAGAGTTGGCATAGGATAGTTTGTATGACCCTGTTGTACTAAACCTTTACCTCTAGATTTTCCTGGTGGGAGGTTATGTTCACTGCTTCCAGTGGGATCTTATACTTCCTGCCAACATAATTCTGGGCAATGGTGCCATTTGGAAATAATCATCTTCTTTGGGTTCATCATAACTCTAAAGAGATAGCCAAATTTTGACATTTTCAGTTTGTTGATTCTGAAATGCATTAGCCTATATACATACATAGCTGCTTTCTGAATCAAAATTGTGTTTTAGTTTTTAATTCAAATAAGTTTTCCATCATTGTCTACAACCTCCAAATGAGTTCATCGCCATTAGTTTCTTAGCGTCATCTGTGGATGAGAATGCAAATAAAATGTCAAGTCCTCCCCAGCACCTCTGATTCTCTGAAGGTTTTACTTATACTAGCAAAATAAGAATTGATTGTACGATAGGATAAACAACATTCAATTTATGCAGGAATGTTTTTAGCATTCCATTTTCCACTCACACATGTTCTCAATAAGTAACTCATCAGCTAAGTCTTATTTTCTGTACTCTTCAATGCTCACCTTAGGGCCTTTTCTTTTTTCCTGGTATTGCAAGGTAGTAGCAAGTAATGTCATAGTTAAGATTTCAAAGGCACATCATAAGCTTCTCATCTCTATTGCCCATAATGAAAATCTATATTACAGCCACAGTTTTCTAGGTTACTGTCTCATAATCAAATAATATGCTTTTAGGAATTTCATTTTCTGCTTTTTTCTTTTTATATCTGAATCCTCTACTTAAAAATTTTGATGGCATCTAGTCCCTTATAAGATAAATACCAAGCTCCTTATTGTGCCACTTATGCATTTCACAAATATTTATTAAGTACCATTTCTGTAAAAGGTACTGTTATATGTACAGAAGGTGTTTAATATACTGTCCACATTCAATGTTTCTCAATTCCTTGACTTTACCTGAGTTGCATATAAAAGCACACTTGCAATCACTTTGTCCCTATTTTCCTGTAAATTCTTACTCCTTTTTCAGAACTCTCCAAGCAACACTTTGTGTGAGAGTCCTACCCAACTGCTCTAGCTGACTTTTTCACTCCTTTCTTTGACCCCCCAAAGAGCAAAGTTCTTCCTTCTTTATTAAATCCCTTGTCATATTTGCTGAAATTGCAAGCATGTCTGTATCTCTCTTGGTCTGTGAATTCCAGAAAGTAAATACTGGAATTTTGTTTATCCTAAGCACCTAGCACAGTGTATGTGCTCAAAGACTTGCTGAATGAATGAATAAATAAGTAAAACTAAAGAGTACAGAACATACTAGCTGAAACCCTGAGAAGAAATTATCTCACCCACAATTGAAAATTTACTCAGCTGGAGATCTGATGTATAACATGGTGACTATAGAAGATAACACTGTATTATATCATTTAAATTTGTGAAGAGAATAGAACTTAAATGTTCACAAACACACACACACAAAAAAAACATAAATACAAAGGTAAACACTAAATATATGAGGTGATGGATGTATACATTAACTTGATGAGGCAAAACCTTTTATAATGTATGTATCTCAAGTTATCACACTGTACACTTTAAATATCTTATTATTTGTCATTTATTTGTCATTTATTCTCAATAAAGCTGGAAAAAAACATGCATTTATTTAAAAAAGAAAGAGAAAATTATTTATCTGGAACTAAAAGCTATCACTGAGGTCACTTGTTATTTGGAGACTTTTCAATACCAGATTAAAGGATGACAGACTAGGTCTGGATGAAATTACAAATCCTGGTATGTACATTACTTGTTTCCCATCCATCCTGTCTCAGCACAGCCAATCAGGGTGCTTATGCCTCCTAGGAAGCTTCTCTGTACAACAAATCAACCTTAAAAACAGGAGGAGAAATTTTAGGAGTTCAGGGAGCCCTAACCTCTATGCATATGTGCTCTGGGACATTGTCTCTCCAACCAAACTGTAGGCTTCTCCAAGAAAAAGGGTTATGTCTTGAACCTCTGTATTTCCATTTCCCCAACCCCTTGTCTCTCAAAGGATTAAACACTCAATGTGTATTTAATAGGGAGAAAATATTTCTGGAAAGATGAAAAGGAAGATAAGATTGTGTTAGTTAAGGATTACCAGCGGCTGGAACAAACATAACCCAAATATCAGTGTCTTATAACACAGTAAAGATTATTTCTTACTGTGTAATAGTCCAATGAAGGTTTACTTCTCAGCACTCAGAGACCCTGCCTTCCCTTTTGTGGCACCACCACCAGGGGCTACAGCATCTTCATCCATGCAGTAGAAAGGAAATGAAACCCCAAGGGAGGCACACCCACTACTCAAAAGTCTTGGCCTAGAATGGCACACATCATTTCTGATTCTGTTCCATTAAAATAGTCACATGGCCACTCCCACAGGCAAGCAGCTAGGAGGTGAAGTTCTGGCTGGGTAGCCTCTTCCTCATAACAACTCTGGACACTAAGAAGGAATTCTAATTTTGGAGTTAAGTTAAACTTCCTGACACAGGATTCTTTTTGAGAAAGTGATAATAGAGACATAGTTCTGTAAAATTAATCCCATTTCTCCAAAAATGAAGCTTATTGCATAATAAAATACAACCTCCTGACTCATCTATTATTTCTATATAATCTACTTCTCCTAATACAACTGCTGCTTAACTTCTTAGAATATCCATAAAGAGTCAGAACTTTGATGTAAGAGTTCAGAGATCATTCTCTTTTCTTAAAGATTATTCTGGATATACAGCATTTTTCAAAATGTGTGCTGCAAAACACTGATTCACAGGGAAATTTTTGCTATCATTTGAGTTTGGGAAGTCCAGCCAATTGTGCTTCTTTCCCTCTTGAAGATTCATAATACATATTAGCACAAAGATTCTGGAAAATGTTATAGTAAAAAAATGTTTTACTTCTTTCAAACAAACATTCCTCAAACTTATTTAGCCACTAAGTTTATATTTTATCTACTTAGAGATTACCTATTAACTTCAAAATACAATATAAGAAGGTAAATAAATAAAAATAAGAATTAGCATTTAAAACAAAATAAAAGATAAAAATCATAAGATCATATTAATAGATGATAAAAAAAAAGCATTTTACAAAGTCCAGCACCCATTTCTAATAGAAATGCTCAGCAAAGTGGGAATAGAAGGATCATACCTCCACATAATACAGGCCATATACGACAAACCTATAGCCAACATCATATACGACAAACCTATAGCCACAATGAGCAAAAACTAAAAGCATTTTCCTTAAGAACAGGAACAAGACAGAGATCCGCTTTCGCCATTCTTATTCAACATAGTGCTGAAAGTCTTAGCCACAACAGTCAGACAAGAAGAAATAATAAAAGGCATCCAAATTGGAAAGGAGGAAATGAAAATGTCATTAATTGCTGACGACATGATACTGTATATAGAAAACCCTAAAGACTCCACCAAAAAATGACTATATTTATTTATTTGTTTTCCTTACTGATTTTAGAGAGAGAGGAGAGGAGAGGGAGAGAGAGATAGAAACATCAATAAGAGAGAACATTTGGCTGCCTCCTGCATGCCTCCCACTGGGGTTTAGGCCCACAACCTGGGCATGTGCCCTGACCAGGAATTGAACTGGTGACCTCTTGGTGCATGGGTCGACACTCAACCACTGAGCCACACTGACTGGGTAAAAAAACTACTATATTTAAAAAATGAATTTGGTGTCCTGGCCGGTTTGACTCAGCAGTTAGCAGACCAGAGAGTCCTGGGTTCGGTTCCTGCTAAGGGCACACACCTCAGTTGCGATTTGTCCCTGGCCCTGTTTGGGGTCGTGCGAGGGACAACCAATTGATGTGTCTCTTTCACATTGATGTTTTTCTCTCTCTCTTCCTCCCTTTCTCCCTCCCGCTCTATCTGAAGGTAAAGGCAAAAAATGTCCTCCGGTAAAAATTTAAAAAATAAATAAATTTGGCAAAGTAGCAGGATACAAAATTACCATCCAGAAATCGATAGTACTTTTATACACCGATAATGAACACTCAGAAAGCAATACTAAAAAAAAAAAAAAAAAAAAAGCCCACTTACCACTGTAACAAAAAACTAAGATACCAAGGAGCAAACTTAACCAAGGAGGTAAAACACCTGTTCCCAGAAACCCACAGGACATTGAAAAAAATAGAGGAAGATATAAAAAGTAGAAGCATATACCATATTCATGAATTAGAAGAATCAATATTATTAAAATTTCTTTACTACCCAAAGCAATCTACAGATTCAATGCAATCCCTATTAAAATACCAATGGCATATTTCACAGATATAGAACAAATACTCCAAAATTTATATGAAACTTAAAAAAGACCTCAATCTTGAAAAAGCCACAGCAATTTTGAAAAAGAAGAAAAGTGGAGGGATCACAATACTGGATATTGGGTTATACTACAAAGCCATAGTATTCAAAACAGCCTGGTATTGGCACAAGAACAGATATATAGATTAATGGAACAGAACAGAGAACCCAGAAACCGATTCAAGACATTATGCTCAATTAATATTTGACAAAGTTGGCAAGAGCATACAATGGAGTAAAGATAGACTCTTAAATAAATGATGTTGGGAAAATTGGATAAGTACATGCAAAAAATGTAAACTAGACCACCAACTTATATCATACACAAGAATAAACTCAAAATGAATAAAATGCTTAGATGTAAGTCATGAAACCATAAAAATTCTAGTAGAAAATGTAGGCAGACATCACATGTAGCAGAATTTTCCCTGATACATTGCCTAGGGCAAGAGAAACAAGGAAAAACTTAATAAATGGCACTAAATCAAACTAAAAAGTTTCTGCACAGCAAAAACAAACAAACAAACAAACAAACAAAAAACCACACCATCAAAATGGAAAGGGAACCCACTGTATGGAAAAAGGAAGAACATTTTTGCCAATGATACATTGGATAAGGGATTAATATCAAGAATATATAAGGTATTCATACAACTCAACAAAAGGAAGACAAAACAATTAAAAAATGGGCAGAGAATCTGAATAGACACTTCTCCAAAAAGAACATACAAATGGCCCTGGCCGGTTTGGCTCAGCGGTTAGAGCGTCGGCCTGCAGTCCTGAGAGACCCGGGTTCCCTTCCCGCTAAGGGCATGTACCTCGGTTGCAGTTTGTCCCCGGCCCTGGTTGGTCGTGGGGGTGGCAGCCACTTGATGTGTCCCTTCGCGTCGATGTTTCTCTCTCTCTCTGTTCCTCTCTCTCCCTCCCACTCTACCTGAACAAAAAATGGAAAAATGTCCTCGGGTGAGGATAAAAAAAAAAAAAAAAAAAAAGAACATACAAATGGCCAAGAGACATATATGCATAACCAATGGACACAGACAACAGTGCAGTAAAGGTGGGGATGAGGGAGAGCAGGGAGGAGGTTGTCAATGAGGAAAAAGAAAGGACATCTGGAATACTTTCAACAAAAAAGATAAATAAAAAAATAGAATTAGCATTTATTGAAACCTCTCATGTGTCAGATGCCACGCTATCTGGTTAAATGATAACAATATAAAGTAAGAATTATTTCTCAATTTAAAGATGAAGAAAATTAGACTCAAAAAGGTTAAATCCCAACGTTTTCCCTTAAAATGTAACCCATTTGGGTCACTGAGAAAAATTACCAACAGATTATGTATTGCTATGCATTTAGAGGTGCCATCTATCCAAATACCACCAATAATATCCATGCCCCAGCTTTATTTCAGATGCATAGTGGGATTTTACACAAAGATCTGCAAGACCAGTCCAGCAAAATGCTACAAGAAATTAGCTTATAACATTCTAACCAGGCTTTATGTTTAGCTTTCTAACCAGGTGTTACTGAACATGTGATTGAGTAGTGAGAATGAAAAAGAAAAAAAGAGGGAGTCCATGGCCCCAAATATAAAATTTCCCACAGAAGATGTTCTCCCTTTGGGACCAATAAGTTCCTGTTCCCAAGAAGTGCTGGGACTGTATGGGAATGAAATTTCTACCAACAGCCTTGCTAGGTAATGATAACACCTCATTAAGTTGTATGGGCCTGCTCTTAAAACGTTTAACTATTCACTTGGGGAACCCAAAAAGTAGACAGTTCCCATTTACCACCGCTGTCTCCTAGAAATGCCTGGATTTCCTGAAATAATGATTGTGGCATTTCCATCAATGCATTCATTTTGGGAAAGAAAAAATTTAGAGGTTGGAAAGGTCATTTAATTAGAAATCAAAAGATCATTGGCCTCAATTCTACCAATAACATCTGTGTGGCCTTGAACAAGTCTTATGTTAATGGCAACAACTATTATTAACTTCTATTTCTGCTCCTATTTTTATTTGCTGGATGCTATGGTAAGAATTCTTTGTTTATTGCCTCATGTCATCCTACTTCCTTTAAAGTGAGCATTTATTATCACCATTTTACAGATGAAAAAACTGAGGGTTGGAGAGGTAAAAACCTTGCACGAAGTCACACAGATAATGAGAGAACTTTGACTCTGTGATTCCATGACCCAGATTGATAGATGCTAAGATCTGTGTTCTTAACCAGTCTCCATACTGCCTCCTCTTTAAGCTTCTTTTTTTTTTATCCCAAAGTTGAGGGGTCTTCCTTAGCCACTCTCTAAGGTTTCTTCCTACTTAAATCTTCCATGATCTTCATACACACACACACACACACACACACACACACACACACACACACATTAAAAGTTTATACTTCCTTCTAGGATCAAGCTATAATTTCTGGTAGTTGCCACTAATCAGATATTAGAAGCTTTCTAAACTATGACATAAAATCTCAGATACTAACTATCATTATATGGAATCTCAAGTTATTAACTCTCCACAAGGGAATGTGTTTGTGAATTAGTAAAGCAAATGATATCAATGTTGTTATTTTTCCAAAAATTTAACTCAGTCAAAATGGTACATACAATAGAGGTAAGGAAGACTGAATCTAGTGAAACTTGTTTCCAAGGCCCGGGTAGGGGCCCTAGCAATTCTGTATCAACAATTTTTGTATTATTTTCCTTAAAGAGCCTCCTTCTATTGTATAAGCTTTGAGATTCACAAAACCCAGATCCATCACTATTTAGTGACTCTATAGTTGATCTATGTGGGATATAAATCCTGGCTCTACCACGGAATAGCTGTATGACCTTGATCATGTTACTAAACTTATCTGTGCCTCCATTTTCTCTTTTAAACATGGGATTATAATAAAGGATGGATCATAGGATCATTGTATGAATTAAATAATTTATTGTAGAAGATAAATTGGCACAGAGCACATGACATGATTAATAAACATAAAATATTATGTATTTATTACTTTAATAGCATATGTGGATACTAACATATATACTTTTTGAGCAAATTTTGATGAGCTGCAATACTTATAGACAAATAATTGCTACTTTGCCTAGAGTGCCACTATTACCAAGCACCATTTAAAGAACTCTTTTCACTCAGACCTAGTACAGAAGCATAGTTTCAGTCAACCTGCCTAGAATATACTCACCATTGATAGACTTAGCTGTATCAAATAACTTAAATCTAGTTGTTGTCCTTTGTGTTAATTTTGGGTTCTTCGCTTTCATAATAAGTCTTTGAACCAGCTCTCCTCAATGCTGAGTTCTTAATTGTTCAAATTAAACTTCTACCTATCTTTATTGTCCAAAAGCACATATTAGACATATTCTATTTGGTTTTTTTTTGTTTGTTTGTTTTGGTTTGTTATTTTCAGTTTAATTGGCAACATACTAACTTACTCACTTGCTCAAAACTTTCTAAGTAGAAATAAATATAACAGTCACTTCATTGGTTTATCATTTTATAATGATTTCATCTCATTCTCATAATGCTATAATGCATTCCAGGCAAGCATCACTATTCCATTTTACAGACAAAGAACTAAAGTTTAGGGCAGGAAAATGGTTTGTCCAAGGTAACACAGTAAGTAACTAGGGGACAAAAGGGAAACTAGAATTTCTAAATCCAATTCCAAGACTCAAGGTTTACACTGAGTAAAATTTTCAAAGTTCTAGTCTCCTTCCTGAAATAATGCTTTTTATCTTCTTTTTAAAACCTGGTTCTCACTAGAGATTTATATATTAGAGGGGATAAAACTTTTTCTACAAAATACATCAAACATATGAGTAGAGTAGAAAATATGTCAATAAATGTATGTACTACTCTTCTTAAGAATGTTTTGAATAATTTCATTGATGCATTCTGGGAAACCTCTCATTTAGCAGGCACCACTGCCAGGGCTAGCCTTATGCACATGTAGATATAATGAAAATTGTCTTGTGAACATTAGTTGTGGAACTGGTAAAAGTCTCCTACCAAAGAGTTCCTCTCCAGTCAACTACTATGCTAGAGCATCTGCCATTATTCCTTTTGCAAACAGTTTTAAGATGCAAAAATTCTTAAATAGTCTACTTTTTAAAAACTATCAAAGACAAGTACAGACAAATGCCACAGAAGTAGGCAAATTGGACTATAATTAAGGAGACATGGCAACAAAGATTATAGAATTTGGAGTTGGAAGATATGACTTTTAATACTACTTACTTTATTTTTCCGCTCTAGCATGCTGCTTCTCAGCTTAATGTAGTTTATTTTAAAAGGTACTGCTTGGTATTATCTCATTCAGAGTAATATTCCTTAATTTTTAAACCTTCAGAGTTTTATTTTTTCCTAATCCTTTCATTAATGTCACTAGTGATTGTAAAAAGGAGTATATATTACATTGATGAAATTTTCAGTTTTTGTTGTTGTTGTTGTTTTTTGGAGGTGATAAAAGTATCATTGAGAAAAAATGAATAATACAGACTATGTGGTAAAAATATATTGAGGTTGATTTAGAGGAGAAGTTCAAGATCTTTCCCTAGGAATCAACAATCTAAAATAACAGTGATCAGATGAAGCAAAATAAATTTGGTCATAAAATTAAGACACACAGGCTAGGAAAAGTAAGCATATTTGCCATTACCAAATAACTAAAGAAGCCACAAAACTATTCTATGCCTGGAAGAGTTGAATATCATTTGTTACCCCATGAATCAGATGACTCAGTAAAACCATTAGTAAGAGGAAGAGTGACTTTCGGCCTCAGAGACAGGGGATAATAATAATAATAATGAGAAGAAAGCTTTCTGTTGATTAGAACTTAACTATTTTATTTATTTTTTGCAATCTTAAATAATTTATTTTTCTTACACATTTCTCCTTTTTCCCTACTGACACCCTCCTCCTGATCCTGCCCCCACCCCTCAGCATTGCTGTCTATGTCCATTGGTTACACGTACATGCATATAAGTTCTGTGGTTTGTTTCTTCCCTCACCCCAACCCCCTCCTCTAAGTTTATTCACGTTGTAACCTACTTCCATGTCTCTGGGTTTATTTTGTTCATCAGCTTATATTGTTCATTATATTCCACAAATAAGTGAGACCATGTGATATTTGTCTTTCTCTGACTGGCTTATTTCACTTAGCATTATACTCCCCAGGATTCTCCATGTAATCTCAAAGAATAAGAGATCTTTCTTTCTTACAGCTGCATAGTATTCCATTGTACATATGTACTTTAGCTTTTTAATCCACTCACTTATTGATGGACATTTGGGCTGTTTCCAGATAATAGCAATTGTAAATAGTGCTGCTCTGAACATAGGGGTACATATATTCTTTCTGATTGGTGTTTCAGGTTTCTTAGGATATATTCCTAGAAGTGGAATCACTGCGTCAAATGGCAGTTTAATTTTTAATTTTTTGAGGAAATACCATATTGTTTTCCATTGTGGCTGCACCAGTCTGCATTCCCATGAGCAGGGTACTAGAGTTCCTTTTTCTCCACACCCTTGCCACCACTTGTTTCATGATTTGTTGATGGCAACCATTCTGGCAGGTGTGAGGTTATACCTCATAAATGTTTTAATTTGCCTCTCTCTAATGACTAGTGACGTTGAGCATATTTTCATATGTCTCTTGGCCATTTGTATGTCCTGTTTGGAGAGGTGTCTCTATATGTCCTCTGCCCATTTTTTAATTGGGTTCATTGACTTCCTTTTGCTGAGGTGTATGAGTACTCTATATATTTTGGAAATTAACCCCTTATCTGAAGCATCATTACAATTGTGTTCTCCCATACAGTGGGTTGCCTTTCCATTTTGATGATTGTATCTTCTGCTGTGCAGAGATTTTAGTTTGATGTAGTCCCATGTGTTCATTTTCTCCTTTGTTTCTGTTGCCTTAGGTAATGTATCAGTGAAAATACTGCTGCGTATGATGTCTGAAATTTTGTTGCCTACATTTTCTTCCAGGATTTTTAAAGATTCATGAGTCACATTTAAGGTTTTTATCCATTTTGAGTTTATTCTTGTGTATGGTGTAAGTTGATGGTCTAGTTTCATTTTTCTGCATGTAGATGTCCAATTTTCCCAACACCATTTATTAAAGAGGCTATTTTTACTCTACTGTATGCTCTTGCCACCTTTGTCAAATATTAATTGAGCATATTGCCTTGAGTCCATTTCTGGGTTCTCTGTTCTGTTCCACTGGTCTATATGTTTGTTCTTGTACCAGTACCAGGCTGTTTTGATTACAGTGGCTTTGCACTATAACCTGAAATCTGGTAATGTGATCCCTCCACCTTTGTTCTTCTTTTTCAAGGTTGCTGTGGCTATTCGGGGTCTTTTTTGGTTCCATATGAACTTTTGAAGTATTTGTGCTGGTTCTGTGAAGTATGTCATTGGTATTTTGATGAGATTTGCATTGAATCTATAAATTGCTATGGGTAGTATGAACATTTTAATGATGTTAATTCTTTCAATCCATGAACAAGGTATGTGCTTCCACTTTTTTATTTCTTCCTCTCTTTCTTCTTTCAATGACCTGTAATTTTCTGCGAATAGGTCCTTTATTTCTTTGGTTAAGTTTATTCCTAGGTATCTTAATTTTTTTGCTGTGATGGTAAATGGGGTTCTTTTTTTAGTTTCTCTTTCTGTGAGTTTATCATTAATGTATAAGAATGCCATCGATCTTTTGATGTTAATTTTTTATCCTGCTACTTTGCCTAATTCATTTATTAAGTCTAGTAAATTTTTGATGGAGTCTTTAGGGTTTTCTACATATACCATCATGTCATCTACGAATAATGACAGTTTTACTTCCTCCTTTCCAATTTTGATCCCTTTTATTTTTTCTTCCTGTCTGATTGCTGTGGCTAAGACTTCCAGTACTATGTTAAATAAGAGTGGTGAAAGTGGGCATCCTTTTCATGTTCCTGTTCTTAAGGGAAATTAGTTTTTGCCCATTAAGTATGATGTTGGCTGTAGGTCTTTGATATATGGCCTTTATTATGTCCAGATATGATCCCTCTATTCCCAAATTGCTGAGCATTTTTTATCAGAAATGGGTGCTGGATTCCGTCGAATGCTTTTTCAGTGTCTATTGATATGATCATACGATTTTTATCCTTCATTGTGTTTATGTGGTGTATCACATTTATTGTTTTGCGAATACTGTACCAGCCTTGCATCTCTGGGATGAATTGACTTGGTCATGGTGAATAATTTTTGATGTATTACTGGATTTGATTTGCTAGTATTTTGTTCAGAATTTTGGCATCTAAGTCCATCAGGGATATTGGCCTGTAGTTTTCTTTCCTTGTAGTGTCTTTTTCTGGTTTTGAAATGAGAATTATGCTGGCCTCATGAAATGAGTGTGGAAGTCTTCCTTCTTCTTGAATTTTCTGAAATAGTTTAAGGAAAATGGGTATTAGTTCTTCTTTGAATGTTCAGTAAAATTCCCCCATGAAGCCATTCAGGCCTGGACTTTTGTTTGCTGGGAGAGTCTTGATTACATCTTCAATTTCCTTTGTTGTTACTGGTCTGTTCAAGTTTTCTATCTCTTCCTGGTTCAGTTTTGGGAGACTATGTGTTTCTAGAAGTTTGTCCATTTTGCTTATATTGTTGAATTTCTTACTGTATAACTATTCATAATATCTGTTAACAATCCTTTGTATTTCTGTCGTGTCAGTTATTTTATCCTCTTTCATTTCTGATTTTGTGTATTTGAGTTCTCTCTGTTTCTTGGTGAGTCTAGCTAAGTGTCCATCAATCTTGTTTATCTTTTCAAAGAACCAGCTCTTTGTTTCATTGATCCTTTAAATTGTTTTTTGTTTGTTTGTTTGTTTGTTTAATCTCCATGTCATTTGTTTCTGCTCTGATCTTTACTTCCTTCTACTTGCTCTGGGGTTTTCTTTTTGTTTGCTTTCTAATTCTTTAAGTTGTGAGGTTAGATAGTCTATTAGAAATTTTTCTTGCTTCATGAGGTAGGCCTGTAGTGCTATGAACTTCCCTCTCAGAACTGCTTTCGCTGCATCCCATAGATTTTGTGTTGTTGGGTGTTCGTTTTCATTGGTTTCCAGGAAGTTTTTAATTTCTTCCTTGATCTCCATGGTTACCCATTCATTGTTCAATAATGTGCTATTTAGCCTCCATGTTTTCAAATGTCTTTGCATGTTCCTGTTGCAATTGATTTTTAGTTGCATGCCATTGTGATCTGAGAAGATGCTTGATATGATTTCAATCTTCTTGAACTTGTAGAGACTTAGTTTGTGCCCTAACATGTGGCCTATCTTTGAGAATGTCCCATGTGCACTTGAGAAGAATGTGAATTCTGTAGTTTTGGGGTGTAATTCTCTGTAGATATCTATTAAATCCATTTGATGTAGCGCTTCATTTTGAGTCTCTGTTTCCTTGTTAATTTTTTGTCTAGAAGATTTATCCAGTGATGTCAGCATGGTATTGAAGTCCCCTGCTTTAATTGTATTGCTGTTAATTTTTCCTTTGAAGTCCTCCAGAAGATTTTTAATATATGTGGGTGCTCCTATATTGGGTGCATATATGTTTATCAAGGTTATATCTTCCTGTTGAATAGATCCTTTCAATATTATGTAGTGGCCTTCTTTGTCTCTAGTTGTGGCCTTCATTTCGAAATTAACTTTATCAGATATGAGTACTGCTACCCCAGCTTTTTTTTTCTTTCTGTTTGCTTGAGAGATTTTTTCCATCCCTTCACTTTCAACCTATGTGAGTCTTTTGTTGTGAGGTGGGTCTCTTGTAAACAACATATATGTGAGTCATGCTTTCTTATCCAGTCTGCTACTCTGTGTCTTTTTATCGGAGCATTCAAACCATTCATATTTAAGGTGATAATTGATATGTACTTATTTATCGCCATTTTTGTTTAGTGTGGTTCTATTTTTTTTTTTCCTATTTCTTCTACTAGTGACAGCAGTTCTTTTCGTATATCTTGTGGTACTGGTTTGCTATTCATATATTCCCTTAGCGTTTTTTCGGGGTTTTTTGTTTTTTGTTTTTTTGGTCTGTAAAGCTCTTTATTTGACCTTCTATTTTGAATGATAGCCTTGCTGGATAAAGTAGTCTTGGATTCAGATCCTTGTTTTTCAGGACCTTGATTACTTCATGCCACTCTCTTCTGGCCTGTAGTGTTTCTGTTGAGAAGTCAGCTGAGAGCCTTATGCCATTTCCTTTGTAGGGAATCTGTTGCTTCTCTCTTGCTGCTTTTAAGATTCTCTCTTTGTCTTTCATTTTTGGCATTTTAATTACTATGTGTCTTGGTGTGGGCCTGTTTGGGTTCTTCTTACTTGGGGATCTCTGTGCTTCTTGAACTTGAATGCATTCTTCCTTCACCAAGTTAGGTAAGTTTTCTTACACTATTTCGTTAAATATATTCTCTAACCCTTGCCCATTTTCTTCCTCTTCAGGGACTCCTATGAGGCAAATATTGTTATGTTATCCAGTTGTCCCACAGTTCTCTTAAGCTGTCTTCCTGTTTTTTAATTGTTTTTTCCTTTTGTTTTTCTGATTGGTTGGTTTTTTCTACCCTATCTTCTAATTCACTGATCCGATCCTCAGCTTCCTCTACTCTGCTGGTTACTCCTTGCAATGTGTTCTTTATTTCTGCTATGTCATTCTTCATTTCCACTTGGTTGGTTTTCAGTGTTTCTAGATCTTCACTCATGGTGCTGACGTCCTTACTCATGTTGTTGAGCTTTCTCAAGATCATGGCTCTGAACTCTACCTCCGATATTTTGCTTAGCTGCATTTCATTGATCTCATCTTTGATAGAATTCTCTTGTTCTTTTATTTGAGATTTGTTTCTTTGTTTCACCATTTTGGCTATCTCAATGGGTTTTAGAACCTGCCAAATTTTCATTGTGGGTGTTCGTGTTCTGCAGTTTGTGGCTCCCTCTACTGGGTTTGAATGAGCCTGGGTGGGCCTACATTAAACACCACTGTCAAGTGTTACTTTCCTGGGTAGATTTGCAAGCCCAGGATAGGTTCAATTATCCTCTAGCTTCTTCCTCGTGGCTAATAGTCTCAGTTACTCAGTGCCTTGGAATGTAGCCCTGGTATTCTGCATAAGAGGATTTCCAGAGGGTGGGATAGCTGCTGGTTGTTGATAAGCCTCAATTTGCATTTCTTTGTCTCATCTGGGAAAGGCTGAATCTCTGGGTTGGGGGAGGTGGCTGATACTTTTCCCCACTGTTCTGGGATAGAGCTCACTGGCCACCGTTTCTTGTGGCTGCAACTAAGTAAAATTTCTGATGCTCTCCAAATCCCAGGTGTCCCCACAGAATTCCAGCCCAGTCTGCCCTCCCTCCCACAGCCTCCAGGTGAATGGCTGTGGCTATTTTAGCGCTCTGTCCCAGCTCTCTGTGCTGTGGAGTGGGCTTGGTCCTCATTCCCCAAGGGCACTGTTCACAGCTAAGACTGCTGCTGTCCATGGGCTCCCAGCCCAACAAACTTGTGCCTCCGCAAATCCTACCAGTGTCCCTGGTTATATGGTCCTGTCATGCTGCTTTCCTGTTTCTTTTTTCCTAGGATTTGTCTTTATTTTAGTTGTAATTCCTGTTTGGTCCTGGGAGATCATCTGCATAGTTTCTATTCACTCCGCCTCCATTTTCACCTCTAGGAGTTTTTTGATGGAGTCTTTAGGGTTTTCTATGTACAATATCACGTCATCTGCAAATAATAACAGTTTTACTTCCTCTTTTCCAGTTTGGATCCCTTTTATTTTTCCTTCTCATCCAACTCCTGTGCCTAAGATTTCTAGTACTATGTTACCTAAAAGTGGCAAAAGTGGGCATCCCTGTCTTGTTCCTGTTCTTAAGGAAAATGCTTTTAGTTTTTGCCCTTTGACTAGGATATTGGCTGTACATGTTTCATATATGGCATTTATTGTGTCGAGATATGATCCCTCTATTCCCACATTGCTGAGCATTTTTATCAGAAATGGATGCTGGATTTTGTCAAATGCTTTTTCAGCATCTATTGATATGATCATATGGTTTTTATCGTTTTGTTTATGTGGTATATCACATTTATTGATTTATGAATGTTGTACCAGTCTTGTATCCCTGGAATTAATCTCACTTGGTCATGGTGAATAAGTTTTTGGTGTATTGCTGGATTCGATTTGCTAGTATTTTGTTAAGGATTTTTTCTTCTATGTTCATCAGGGATATTGGCCTATGGTTTTCTTTCTTTGTAATGTCTTTACCTGGTTTTGGAATTAGAATTATACTGGCCTCATAAAACAAGTTTGAAAGTCTTCCTTCCTCTTGGAATTTTTGGAATAGTTTGAGGAGAATGGGTGTTAGATCTTCTTTGAATATTCAGGAAAACTCCCCTGTGAAGCTGTTCAGGCCTGGGCTTTTGTTTGCTGGGAGTTTCTTGATTACATCTTCAATTTCTTGTGTTGTTATTGGTCTGTTCAAGTTTTCTATCTTTTCCCAGTTCAGTTTTGGGAGACTGTGTGTTTCTAGAAATTTGTCCATTTTGCCTAGATTGTCCATTTTGATGTCATATAATTGTTCACAGTACTTTTTAATGATCCTCTGGATTTCTGTGGGGTCAGTTATTACTTCTTCCCTTTTGTTTTTGATTTTGTTTATTTGGATATTCTCTTTTTGTTTTGGGGGGAGTCTGACTAAGGGTCCATCAATCTTGTTTATCTTTTCAAAGAACCAGCTCTTTGATTCATTGATCTTTTGAATTATTTTTTAGTTTCTATGCTGTTTATTTCTGCTCTGACCTTTACTTTCTTTCCTTCTACTTGTTCTGGCTTTTTCTTTTTGTTTACTTTCTAGTTCTTTAAGTTGTAGGGTTAGAAAGTCAATTAGAAATTTTTCTTCATTCTTAGGTAGGCGTGTAGTGGTATGAACTTCCCTCTCAGGACTGCTTTCACTGCATCCCATAGATTTTGTGTTGTTGTGTGTTCATTTTCATTGGTTTCCAGGAAGTTTTTAATTTCTTCCTTGATATCCTTGGTAAGACATTTGTTTTTTAATAACATGCTATTTAGCCTCCATGTGTTTGAATGTTTTTGCTGTAATTGATTTCTCGTTCCATGCCATTGTGATCTGAGAAGATGCTTGATATAATTTTAATCTTCTTGAATTTGTAGAGACTTAGTTTGTGCCCTAACATATGGTCTATCTTTGAGAATGTACCATGTGCACTTGAGAAGAATGTGAATTCTGCAGTTTTGGGGTGTAGTTCTCTGTAGATATCTATTAAATCCATTCGATTTAGTGTATCATTTACAGTCTGTTTCCTTGCTCATTTTTTGTCTAGAGAATCTATCCAGTGATGTCACTGGAGTATTGAAGTACCCTGCTATGATTGTATTGATGTTAATTTCTCCTTTGAAGTACTCCAGAAGTTTTTTAATGTATTTTGGTGCTCCTATGTTAGGTGCATATGTGTTTACCAAGGTTATATTATCCTGCCGGATAGATTCTTTCAATATTATGTAGGAGTCTTCTTTGTCTTTTGTTATAACCTTCAATTTGAGGTCTTTGTTAGCAGATATGAGTATTGCTACTCCAGTTTTTTTTGTTTTTTTTTCCATTTCCGTTTACTTGGAAAATTTTTTTCCATCCCTTCACTTTCAACTTACGTGAGTCTTTTATTGTGAGGTGGGTCTCTTGCAAACAATATATATATATATATCATGCTTTCTTGTCCTTTTTAGCTACTCTGTGTCTTTTTGATCAGAGTGTTTAATTTATTTACATTTAAGATCGTTATTGATATGTACTTATTTATTCCCATTTTTGTTTATTATGGTTATGTTTCTCTTCCTATTTCTTCCACTTATTACAGCAGCCCTTTTAACATTTATTTGTAGTGCTGGTTTGGTGTTAATATATTCCCTTAGTCTCTTTCTTTGTCTGAGAAGCTCTTTATTTCACCTTCTATTTTGAATGACCTTGCTGGATAGAGTAGTCTTGGGTTCAGATCATTGTTTTTCATCACGTTGATTACTTTATGCCATTCTCTTCTGGCCTGTAGTGTTTTTGTTGGGAAGTCAGCTGATGGCCTTATGAGGGTTCCTTTTTAGCTAACCTGTTGCTTTTCTCTTGCTGCCTTTAGGATTCTCTCTCTGTCTTTAATTTTTGGCATTTTAACTATTATGTGTTTTGGTGTGGACCTGTTTGGGTTCTTCCTACTTGGGCTCTCCGTGCCTCTTAAACTTGTATGACTTTTTGCATCACCAAGCTAGGGAAGTTTTCTGTCACTATTTCTTCAAATATATTCTCTAACCCTTGCTCATTTTCTTCTTCTTCTTCTGGCACACCTATGATGCTGATGCTGTTACATTTCATATTGTCCCACAGTTCTCGTAGGCTATCTTTCTGTTTTCAAATTGTTTTTTCTTTTTGGTTTTCTGATTGGGTGATTTTTTTCTACCCTGTCTTCTAATTCACTGATCCGGTCCTTGGCTTCTTCTACTCTGCTAGTTATTTCTTCCATTCTGTTCTTTATTTCTGCTATGTCATTCTTCATTTCCGGTTGGTTGGTTTTCAATGCTTCTATATCTTTACTCTTGAAGTTGAGCTTCCTCATGATTATTACTCTGAACTCTCCCTCTGATATCTTGTTCAATTCCACTTCATTTATTTCTTGTCCTGTAAAATTTTCTTGCTCCTTCATTTGGGATTTGTTTCTTTGTTTCACCATTTTGGCTGTCTCAGTGGGTTTTGGAGTCTGCCAAATTTTCCCTGTGGGTGTTGATGTTCTGCTGATTGTGGCTCCCTCTACCCAGATTGTATGAGTGTGGGAGGACCCACATTAAGCACCACTGTCAAGTCTTACTTTCCTTGGTTGATCTGCAAGCCAAGCAGAGGTTAATTTATCCTCTACCTTTTTGCCTGGAGGCTATCAGTCTCAGTTACTTGGTGAGCCTCGATTTGTAATCCTCAGCTGGATGAAAAATCCCTCAGCTCTAAGAGGATTTCCAGTGGGGGTGGGGGGTGGGCACTTGCTCGCTATCAGACATTAGATGTTAATGACCTCATTTCATTTCTCTGGCCTGGTCTGTTGGTGTTGCATTCCTGTGGGAGGGGCCATTGCTTCTCCCTGGGGTTCTGGAAAGGGTCTCTTTGGGTAAAATGGCTACTGTCCTGTGAGGGAGTGATTCAGTGCAAAACTCCTGGTGCCCTCCTGTTTAGCTCTCAGCTCTCTCCTGATCCAGGAACCCCTGACTTTCTCCACATAGTTCCAGTCCAGTCCACCCTTCCTCTGCCAGAGACCAAGGTGAGTGGCTACAGCTGATTTGGTGCTTTTAAAAAAACCCATTTTTCTGGTTGGTTTGGCTCAGCAGTAGAGTGTCGGCCCACAGACTAATGAGTTTCAGGTTCAATTCTGGCCAAGGGCATGTATCTCAGTTCTGGTTCATCCCTGGCCCTGGTCAGGGATGTGTAGGAGGCAACTAGTCTCTGTGTCTCTCTCACATCAATGTTTCTCTCTCTCTCTCTTCCTCTCTCTCCCTCCCACTCTGTCTGAAGATAAATAGAAAAATATCCTTGATTGAGGACTTTAAAAAATAAAAATAAAAACCCCCACTTTCTCAGAGGGAAGTGCACCTCACCAATACAGCCTTCATTACTGTCCATGGGCTCCCAGCCCACCCCCATGTGCCTTCACAGTTCCTACATGGCTCTATTTGGTGTCCTCTTTCTGTCCCTGGTTGTACTGGCTCTCTTCCAGCTGCTCTTCAGTTGGTTTTTCCTGATGATTTGTCTTTATTTTAGTTGTAATACCAGTTTGTTCCTGGAAGGTGGTCTGTGTAGCTCCCATTCACTTCACTGCCATCTCCATTCTCCCCCTGTCTTGCTCCAGAGTCCAAATTCCCCAAGACCCAACCACACAGTGCAGGCACAAAAGCAGAACCCAGGTGTCCTCTGGGTCTTTGCATTTTAAGAATTTCACTATTTTAAAAGCACTTTCATATATATGGTTTCAACTGTTCTTCAAAATAACTCAGTGAGGTAAATGAGGACAACTATAACTCCAATTTTAGGAGAGAAAATTCGAAGTTAAGATGAGGAAGTAATTTCAACAAGGTTATTTCATTAATAAAGATCATCAAAAAATTTCAGAAGTCAAAAGCATATAGTCCAATCCCCTCTTTTGCATATTAGGAAACTGAGTCTTGGAAAGGAAAAGTGACTTCCTCCAGGAGAATACAGTTAATTGGTTGCAAAACAAGCACTTAACCCCAAATTTTAGTATAATTGTCTTTTCACAAAACTCTGTTGCCTCCTAGATGGTCTTGAAAGGAAAGGATGATTAAATAGGTCCAGGTTGGTCATGAAATTTTTCAGGAAGAGTCCAGGACTGTCTTTATTGTTAAATGAGTAAAAAGATTTCCTCTAAGATATATGCAATAATAGTGACATTTGCAATGGAATAAATGAATGCCGTTTTGAACACCTATGAATCTGAAAGATACAGTTCAAATAAGTAGAGGGGTGAAAATGACACCAATAATGTGGGCATTGATTTATGAGGAGAGTCTAGAAGATTAAAAGTGCTAAATATGCATGACTTGCCTAATGACTGAGAGAAGACAAGGAAGTCTACAAATATTTGAAAGGTACAAATACTCTGGAGGAACCAAAAGTATTTTAAAAGCAAGGAGGGAAAAAGCCAACACCTTTAGGATTAATAGAACCCAATGAAAAAAGGGGGGAAAAGTTGAACATAAGAAAATATTTTAAAATGAGAATTATTATTTTCTAGATTTGTCTTCAAGATGACAAGTGGGGTTTTTCATGTGAGACATTTAAAATCTAACTGGAGCAAAATACCTAAGTCAATGACAGAGGAAGCCATGTTCCACAAATATATTGCAGCTAGGGCATAAGCCCTTGCGTCTTCTTCATCTCTCATTTTTGTAATACTGAAACCATGTAACACTATTTTAATTTTCATTCATTTTGAAGGCTGGGGCTGTGGAGCTATGTATACCAAGAGTAGTTGACTCTGGGTGCTTATATTTCCTATGTCCAGCACGGCTTTAGAGATGAGTTTGCCAATTCAGCCAAATAGGAGGAGATCACAATGGGCTTTATAAAACTGCTTTCCAAATAAATAAGAAAATTAAATGTAGCAGCTTCATGGAGAACAGATGGGTATGGCCCATTTTCCCTCAACTTTACCCACTTGCCTTCTCCCACATGAAAACTTGAGTAGGACCCCCTCTTGTACCAGAACAGTGCATATAAGAAGCACCCTGGCTGAGGCAAAGGTTGCATTACTATCATTGTCTCCTTATTGTTAGTATTTTACATATGTTGCCTAGATTGTTAGCCTAGGTACCAAGTTCATAGCTTTGCCATGTCCACCAGCATCTGAGATGCCTGCCTAGATTGGACCTATCTTATCTTGTTCTCAACAACTGTGTACTCTCAGATCCTGATTCTGTGGTCAGCTGCCCTGGCCCTGAGTACCCATGTGGTTTGATATAAATGTAGGCAATATAATTATAGTAGTGAGACAAATTAATAGCACAGAGAATCAGCACTATGCCTGCTAAGCAAAGAGAATAAAATAGTTAAGTCTACTGAAATCCCTGTATGTGCTAAGCTTCAAAGGCTTCTGTGTGCCTTGCTTAGAGATCTAGCTCTGGTTGCCTGCTTACCTTTCCCTTCCCTAAGACAATGTCTGTATTTCTCACCGTCTGAACCTATGAAGCACCATATCTGGCATAAAGTGAATGTTCAATAAATATTGTTAAGTGAATAAATGAATGAATGAACCCCAGACTGCTTAGTTGACTAAGGTTCAACCACCAGTCTTTGTATCCCCAGATTTTGGGGATCTGTTTCCTGGCCTCGTTTTCCCACCCACTGGAGATACCCTAACTGACCACGTGGAGTATTGACACACAACTGTCTTTAAATAAAATTATTTCCCAGAAATCTTAGTGGTTAGGCCCTACTTACCATGTTTGAATTATATAGACTCTGACACTAGCCTTCATAAAACCCCAGCTTATCCTATTACTTTAGACAACATGATTTGGATTTGCGGTCATCTCCAAGGTTCTCTGTGGGTTAATTCTTGAGATCTGGTCCCTTCAACTTCTTCCTCCCCAAATACAGCTAGGATGTTGTCCTGTCTCACAAGAACCTATATCACTTATAAAAACAAAATACTTTTTCTTTTTTAATCTTTTTTTTTTTCCTTTTCTTCTTCTGGAGACCCATTCGTTCTTCCCAAAATTAAAGGATTACTGAGATTTTCAGTTATATTTCTGATTGCTATCACATCTTAGACCATCATTAACAACCTGCTGTATGGAAAACCACTGAAGATCATTATAGCTGCAGTTGGAAGCCAATGTGCCAAGATAATGAAAAACAATTCTGCAGTTCCTCATGCTCTGTTAGTTGTGTTTGTCATAAATGAGTTGTGGAGATTTGGAGTGAATGATCCATATCATATTGAACTGTCCTTTTTTATTGCTGACAATTGAAGGTGACTGAGAAGCAGGGCCAGTGTCAGATTGTATCTAATTGGAAACCTTCTCTCATTAATGTTCGATGTTGACTTGTTTTACTTGATGAAATTAGGACCTCAGTGGAATGGATTTTATTATACAGAATGAACTGGTTGAGCTCTCTTCCATTTCGGTGTTTTTGTAACCTCAGCCCACCCTTAATTCTATGGCAGAAGGGGCCCAGCAGAGCAGGAATTCTGAGCAAGGCAGGTTTGTACACAAACAAAGCAAAAGCAGTAATGCACTAAAGGAAATTGAAACCATATGGACATTTATGCTACATATGTTTGAACAGTTCTTGGGTACTGCTGTGGAACCAGAGGACGAGAGGGACCTCTGAGGAGTCACCTTGGCCCCACTACTCCAGGCAGAACTGCCCTTAATCCAGCTGAGGTAGATGAGACTTCATCACACATATAAAGGATATGGTATGAAGAACACCCACATCACCCATCCCAATATTTTCCCAGTCATTGGCTGTCTTGATGAAACACACTTTTGAAAGCTCTATTTGAAGGTGAGGGCCTTTAGCTGAGGTATTACTTCTGAGAAAAAGTATTTGATCAAGGAAAGGGGATTGCATTGTATGTCCCCTCTACCATGACCTATATCATTCCTGAAGGAAATAAGAATTAGGGATGGATAAGAATAGATGAAAAATATGAGTAAAAAATTGAATAGAATACGTCAAACCCACAGAAGAAAAAACAACAACACTTCAGACCCTCCAAGAAAAAATCAAAACCAAAAAAACAAAACAAAACAAAAAAAACAGGCTTGCTTTGAATAATAAAAACATGGTCACTGTTCATGATATGATTTTCATTAAGTATGTTAGTGCCATAGAGTTAAATTTTGCAATCTGAGTTTTGGAGACACACAAACAGGCCAGTTTAGTTTTTTGTTTTTTGTTTTTTTTATTCCTATGTCTGCGTAAGAGTTAACTAACACTGATAATAACAAACTATATTCTAAAATTAAGCATTTAACAAATATATAATAATGCTTTCAAAATACTTAACAAGACGTTCAGTAATTTAATCTAGAAACATTATAAACCAGTGTCTGTAGATTAACTTATTTTCTCTAAAACACCCTGGGATGCCCTGGCTGGTGTTGCTCAGTGGTTAGAGCATTGGCCCATGCACCAAAGGGTCACAGGTTTGACTCCCAGTCAAAGGCACACACCTGGGTTGCAGGGGCCATGTGCAGGAGGCAGTCAATCCTTGTGTCTCCTTCACATTGATCACTGATGTTTCTCTCTCTCTCTCTCTCTCTCTCTCTCTCTCTCTCTCTCTCTCTCTCTCCTCCCTCCCTTCCTTCCTTCCTTCCACTCTTTCTGAAAATAAACAGAAAAATAAGAAAAATATCCTCAGATGAGGATTAATAACAACAACATTTTTAAAAATAAAAACCCCTAGTCTTAGAAATATGGCTTTTTAGACTTACCATTTTATTGATTCAGGAATATACACAATCATCTTCAGTTTCAGAAGATGAAGCAATGTCTGATTTAAACTATTTTGATAGCTAATTAATGCTTAGATCTTTTATAACCTTTAATTCTTCTTACTCTGAAATACTATAACCCATCAGAATTTAAAAGAGAATCTGTTGTTGAGAAAATTATGATACAGGCTAAGTTAGTCCTCTGGGCCTCTCCATTCTCTTTCCATGCTCTCTTCCTGCTCTTTCTACCCCTCCCTACCCAGTGTCAGTCACCAGCTCCTCAACCCCCACTGTGGCAGTGTATAAGAACCATCTTTCTCATCTCAAACCTTTTGAATGTTCCTTATGTCCACCTTCAAGCACATTTATCTTGTGCTTCTGGTTAAGAATTGAACTTCTTAATAAATTCACTCCAGAATATTAATGACACTATCATATTTAATACATTGAACATCTAGGAACATTTGGAAATAAATAGAACCACTAATTCATTGTGCAATTCTTTTCTTACCTGTATGAATTTTTTTTTCCCTCAAGCAGCAATCTGAACTCAGTGTCATGACATTGATTATACCTCATCCATCACCTCCTCAGTTTCAGCAAATCACAGATTGTTAGAGGCTTACAAGCCTCTAATGATGAAGTTGTAGTTCATCATTTTTTAGGTCAGGAAATGGAAGCCTAGTTGAACTGATGCCTACGTCTCACTTAGAGAGTTAACAAATGAAGTAGCCCAACTGCTCAAATGCTGACCCCTAATCCAGTGCTCTCTTCACCAAAGTGCACTTCCAAGGCAAGAAACTTTCTTTCTGATGTAGGCGTTTCCTAGCTAAGAAGAAAATGGTAATAAATGACACTGTCATCCTAACACAAAATCTACACTATTTTATCTAGAATCCAAAATGTCTAACTTTTAAGTGGTATATGCTACCTGGATATTCTCCCAAAGAAAATATAGCACAGGAGTAATTTGTGAAATAGTCTATGAAACGCAAGTATACCCAAACACTGTGCTCATGCTAATACATTTTAGCATTGCTACAACCACTACTGGCATCTCTGCCAAGGATGTCTTTGTAATAAAGGAAATCAAACTTGTTTGGAAAGTCATTGATGAGTAGTTGGTAAAAACTCAAAGAAATCACATAGTAAGGAAAGAAAGTAGAATCCTATCTCAGAATCAAAATTATGTTAATATAATCAAAGAACTTCCTAGAAACTATATGTGATGGTGCCTCAGAAGAATGCCCTTTTAAAGGGTCTACTCACATACTGTTTAGTTGATACCAAACATCTGGCCAGAGAGAAAACCATTCAGTCAATCAACCAGATGTTTAGTCTACCCTCTGCCAAACATCTGGGCAATTGATGGGATCATTTCCTTTTAATTAGGAAGCCTGGCCA
Organism: Molossus molossus; assembly: GCF_014108415.1. NCBI lineage: Eukaryota > Metazoa > Chordata > Mammalia > Chiroptera > Molossidae > Molossus > Molossus molossus. The sequence continues at coordinate 59,102,245 of NW_023425349.1, read as the reverse complement.
TAGAAACCCAGATGTGCAATCACAGCATGAGAACACAGAATGAGAATGACAGATATCTTGACCCACCAGGATCCCCAGAGTGAGACATTTTTCAGGTCAGTGTAGGTCAATTCAGCATCACTTTAGCTTGAGATTTGTTGGCTGTTTGTTGTTCTGAGACACTTTGATGCCAACCTATTTTTAAATCTCTGCTTCATAAAGAGCAGAGGCCCTAAAAGAAAAAGAACACCTTGCTGACATTTAAGGATAGAAGGCCATTGGCTAAAAGCTACACTGGTTTCCTCCCAAATTTTCATTAAGTGACCTTCCTCTGCTGTTTCAACTGCTGTGGGGGAAAATGTGCCGACACTTTGTTGGCACTGGCCTGGGGATTCATAACAAGTACAGAACTTGGCTCTATTATAAAACATAATCCATCTGAAAAGAGAAATCATTTAATGGCCACTCTCTTAATTATAACAATTTGGAAAAGAGAGAAGTTGAGGACAATAGCAGAAAGCATAAAAAGGTCACTTAATAAGAATTTTGTCTTTGGACTCCCTCCTGGTAGGTCAGCAGCCCCAAGGATTGGGATAAAAATCAACCTTTACCAATATTTTCCTCATCAATCCTAATGAAAGGCAATGGGAAAAAGGAATAAGAGAACAAGCACAAGTAAAAAGGGGGGAATATAAAGGAATTCATTGTCTCATATATTGAAGAATAACAGGATAGTTATGACAATTACAATTTATTATATTCTCTGGAATTTTCTTCTAGGAGTGAAGGGGTCTCTGGAGAAAGATTATAGACAGTCAGCCACAGGTCATATCACACTCAGGAACATTGCAGGATCTGGTCTAAGAATCTCCAGAAAGCTAGATCTACAACTTTACTCATAGCCTTATAGGGAAACTGTCCCTCAAAAGAGAAGAGTTGCTGTCTTAGTTTGTCTTGCTTACAATAATAATGGTATGCCTTATGGGTATTCAGAATGTATAATTTTCAAAGTGCTTTAGTACAGATGACTTCTTTTGATCTTTGCATTTTAAAGTGAAAGATTCAGTATAAGGGAAAGAGAAAGAAAAATATAATCAAATATGTACTGCAAATGGATTGGAGTGAGAAAATACAGGAGGGAAAGAAACCAGGTTTTGTTTGAAGGTCATTGCAATGCTAAACTCTTCTTCATAAGAAGGACAATCATTCAGAACAGAGCTTTGCTCACGTGTAATACATTGCTAAGCCTAGACATGCACTGGCCAACACTGAGGAATGACATTTGGAGGAACCTTATTATTTAGAAGAATAGATTGAAATTTTTAGTCAGCTTTATTGATGTATAGTTTATATATCATAAACTTCATCCTTTTAGGTATAGAGTTTTATTAGTTGAAATTTACAGAAATATAGTTTTGATTTATTTCTGGTTTGATTTGTTTTTAATCTAAATCTTAAGAAACACATAGAATTTGTTCTCTACACCCAGGCAGACATTTTCTGAGCAATAACTAACATATATAATGATCCCCATACAAAAATACTGAGGCAAAATCTCTCCTTGAAGTTTTTATTTTCATTCTATTCTTTTCTAAACTACCTGGGCAATCCATTAGAGTTGTTTCTCAGGGACCATGCCCATTCCCTCAAATGTTCTCTCATCTCAGCCTTGCTCTGAAGCCAATCATGAATGCCTCTGATCCTCAATTACATGAATATCATGAAACCCAGCACTTCCTTTCATTGGGCATGTTATGAAAAGACCAAAGGCATTCACTTTCCACTTAGCACAGCTCTCCCCATGCATTTAACACACACACTTAGCACAGCTCTCCCCATTCATTTGACACAATCACTCCCTCCTTTGGAAACACTTTCTTGACCTGGCCCTAGGTATAACACTGTTTCTCTTGGGTTTCAAATCCATTGGCTGGTTTCTCCTCCCCTTACTGATCTTAACAGGCTGAAATACTCCAGGGTTTATGCATCAAATCTCTACTCTTTTTACCTACACTCATCTCCTAGGTAATCTCATTCAATCCTGTGGCTCTAAATATCACCTACAAATTGATGATTCCTAAATGTGTACTTCCAGAACTAAGCTCTACCCTGAACTACAAACAAATATATACAACTATTTGCTCAACATTTTCACTTGGATGTCTAAAAGTTATCTCAAACTTAAGGTATCTAAACTGAAAAGGAGAAGTAAAACTGTCATTATTTGAAAATGACATGATACTGTATAGAGACAATCCTAAATATCCCACCAGAAAACTATTAGAACTAATAAATAAATTCAGTCAGGTAGCAGTACACAAAATTAATATTCAGAAATCAGTTTCATTTTATACATAATAACGATCAGAAAAAGAAATTAAGAAAATCATCTGGGTACAGATTGACAATCCCCAGAAAAGGGGGTGGTGGGGGAGAGATAAACCACAGAACTTATATGCATGTATGCATGAACAATGAACATGGACAACAAGGCTGGGGACAGGGCGGGGAGGGAGGGGGAAGGGGAAATCAGTGGGGGGAAAAGGAGAAACATCTGTAACAAAAATAGATTGATTAATTAAATTAATAAAATAAAGAAAGAAAGAAAAAAAGAATAAAATACCTACAAATAAATTTATCTTTAAACACTTAGGTTGCTTCCATATCTTGGCCATTGTAAATAATATCTCAATGTACATAGAGACAGATAAATTTTTTCAAATTACTGTTTTAAATTTCTTTGTATAAATACCCAGAAGATGGGTGTATGGTAGTTATATTTTTAATTTTGAGAGGGACCTTTATACTGTTTTCCATAGTGGCTGCACCAATTTACAATCACCAACAGTGCACAAGGGTTCCCTCTTCTCTACATCTTTGCCAACACTTGTTTGTTGTTTTATTGATAATAGCCATTCTGACAGGTGTAAGGTGATGTTTCATTGTAGTTTTGATTTGCATTTTCCTGATGATTAGTGATATTGAGCATCTTTTCATTTTTTTGTTGGCTGGCTGTATGTCCTTTTTGGCGAAATGTGTATTCATATCCTCTGCCCACTGTTTAATTGAATTGTGTTTTTTTTTTTATGTTGAGCTGTATGAGTTCTTTATATACTTTGTATATTAATCCCTTATCAGATATATCATTTGTAAATATCTTTTACCATTCAGTAGGTTGCCTTTTTTGTTTTGTTGATGATTTTCCTTGAAGTGGAAAAGATTTTTAGTTTGATGTAATCTTTTTTTTTTTTCTTTGTTGTCATTGCCCCAGGAGACATGTTTATATTTTTATTTTGATTTTGATTTTTATTTTATTTTATTTTTATCCTCACCTGAGGACATTTTTCCATTTTTTTGTACAGATAGAGTGGGAGGGAAAGAGAGGAAGAGAGAGAGAGAGAGAGAGAGAGAGAGAAACATCGACGTGAAAGGGACACATCGAGTGGCTGCCACCCGCACGACCAACCAGGGCCGGGGACAAACTGCAACCGAGGTACATGCCCTTAGCGGGAACCGAACCCGGGTCTCTCAGGACCGCAGGCCGACGCTTTAACCACTGAGCCAAACTGGCCAGGGCAGGAGACATGTTTTTAAAAAAGTATTGCGAAGACCAATGTAAAAGAGTTTATTGCGAATGCTTTCTTTTAGGAGTTTTATGGTTTCAGGTCTTACATTTCAGTCTCTATTCCATTTGAGTTTATTTTTGTATATAGTGTAAGAAAGTGGTCTAATTTCATTTTTTGCATATATCTGTCCAAGTTTTCCTAACACTATTTATTGAAGAGGCTGTCTTTACTACACTGTATATTTTTGTCTCCTTTGTCATAGATTAACTGACCATATGGGTGTGGACTAATTACTGGGCTCTCTATTTTGTTCCATTCTCTGTGTGTCTGTTTTTATGCCAGTACCACACTGTTTCGATTACTATAGCCTTGTAGTATAGTTTGATAGCAGGAGGCATGATACCTCCAATTTTATTCTTCTTTCTCGGTGTTGCTTTGGCTATTTGCCATCTTTTGTGGTTCCATATAAAAATAGGATTAAATGTTCTAGTTCTGTGAAAAATGCCATTGGTATTTTGATAGGGATTGTATTGAATCTTTAAATTGCTTTGGGTAGTATGGATGTTTTAATGATGTTAATTCTTACATTTTATGAGCATATATATCCTTTCATTTATTTGATCAATATCTTATACTTTTCTGAGTATAGGTCCTTTAACTAATTGGCTAAATTTATTTGTAGGTATTTTATTCTTTTTGATGAAATTGTAAATTGAATTGTTTTAATTTCTCTTTCTGATAGTTATTATATATAAAAATGTAACTGATTTCTGAATATTAATTTTGTATACTGCTACCTGATTGAATTTATTTATTAGTTCTAATAGTTTTCTGGTAGCATCTTTAGGATTGTCTTTATACAGTATCAGCTTATCCCCTTACTTCTTTCAAGTCTTTACTCCAATGTCACCTCTTCAGAGAGGCCTTTGCTGACCCCCTCATGTTTCAACAGTTTTATCTCCCAACTATTGCTTTTGATCCTTATTTATTCTTCTTTTCAGCACATATTCTCACTGAATATAGCAGTGGCTGATGATGCCCCCCTACCTATATCTTTGATCATACCACTGGTCTTCCCCAAAGGTCACCACAGATACTTCCCTTATAGCCTATAGCTTCCTTTGTCTTTCTGACTCATGACATTATTGCTTTCCTCTAGCAATGGAAACATATTCAGACTATCTGCAAGGCAGGCCAAAAATGTAGTGTAGTTAGCACCCTAGGAACCAAGGAGAAATGAGTTTGTGGATAAATACCACAACTTTTGCCCCTGCAGAGGGTAACTCTGAGTAGCCCTTCTGCATGGAATTTCCAAAGGTCCTCAGTGGGACTCAGCCCCAGTTAATAACAATAGCAACCTGTTCATTAATTCTCTATTGATTTTCCTTTCTTCTCCGTCTTACTTCTCTATTCCCTTATTGTGTCTCATAAGGTTACTTCTTTTTGAAAAAAATGTTTTTTCTTTATTGATTTTAGAGAGAGAGGGAGGGAGGGAGGGAGGGAGAGAGAGAGAGAGAGAGAGAGAGAGAAGAAACATCGATGAGAGAGAACATTGATTGGCCACCTCCTGCATGCCCCCCTACTGGGGATTGGGCCCACAACCTGGGCATGTGTCCCGGCCAGGAATCGAACCAGTGTCCTCTTGGTGCATGGGTCGATGCTCAACCAGTGAGCCAAATCGGCCAGGCAGGTTACTCCTTAAATAAGCTATTTGCATCCAAATCCTTGTTTTTGGGAGACCCAAAACAGAAACATAGTTTATACATTTATTTGTTTAGTATTTGTATTCCCCACTACAATACAAGATGCTCCATGAGGATAGTAAATTTGGTTTATACATAGTTGTATCCCCAGAATCTATCCCCCAAATCTATAATTTTTTGTTGAATAAATAAACCTGTACTTCACTGGGTTGCAGCATAATGGGTTGGAAAATTTGTACTATGTTGTCATCTTGATAAAGAAGACAGATTAGAAGAAGGAAAGTGAGATTGGGGAGCTGTAAAAGGAAAAAGAAAGAGAAATCCATATTCTCTCTCACATCTTTCAAGGATCGCAACAGCAGGCCTCAGATAAACATTAGCCAAATTTGGAGAAGGGTCAGTGATCTTGGGCTTCATATAAAGGCCCCAATACCCAGTATAGCAATGGGCTCTGTTAAGTGGGCAGAGCAGCAGGACCAACTGGGGAACGATAGTTTGACAAAGGCCTTTTTCTCTTCCAGTGCTTTCTCTCTCTCTGGTCACTGGCTTTTCATCAGAATTAGAAGCATAAGGGCTGTTTTTGAATAACAGGCATGATCTGCTACTCAGTAAGCTAAAAGGAAAGGTGAGGAGCCAGTGTATATATTTGTTCTTCTACTCAATGGATACCCCTTTATTTGTAATGAATCCATTGCTCCAAGAACATAAGCAATTCTCTATCTAAGGAACAAAAAGAGAGAAGTTCATTGGGATATCCCACAGGCATAAGTCTTTACTGAGAAATAACAGATTACTGCTATAGGGCAGACTCTTTAGGGTCCATAGGCACCATTAGTGTACTTCAGGTTCTAACCCATAGTTGGTATTTCTATTTATCATAGCACTAGAAGTCCTAGGCAGAGCAATTAGTCAAGAATAAAAAATAAAAGGTACCCAAATCAGAAAGAAAGAAAGAAGTGAAATTGTCTCTGTTTATAGAAGACATGATATTATATATAGAAAATCCTAAAGACTCAATCAAAAATAGTAAAAACTAATTCATGAGTTCAGTGAAGTTACAGAATACAGATTCAACAGTAAAACTAAGTTGTATTTCCATACACTAACAATTAAACATCTGAATAAGAAATAAAGAAAATAGTCTAAGTTATAATAGCATCAAAAACTCAGGAATAAATTTAACCAAGGAGGTGAAAAATCTAAAACATTGATGAAAGAAATTGAAGAAGAAAACTTAATAAATAAAAATACATCTTATGTTCATGAATTAGAAGAATTAATATTGTTAAAGTGTCCCTACTACTCAAAGTGATCCATATATTCAATATAAATTCCTATCAAAATCCTAAAGTCATTTTTCAAATAATTTTTTAATCCTAAAATTGGTATAAAACCATAGAAGTCCCCAAATCCCCAAAGCAACCTTGGGAGAGGGTGTACCTGATGATATTACACTTCTTGTTTTTCAACTTTATTACAAAGCTATAGTAGTCAAAACATCATGGTACTGGCATAACAATAGATACACAGACCAATGGAAGAGAAGCAAGAACCCAGAAATAAATCCATACATAAACAGTTAACAAATATGTAACAAGGAAGCCAAGAATACTCAATAGGAAAAAGACAGTCTCTTCAATGAATGGTTCTGGGATAGCTAATTACATGCAAAAGAATGGAATGGGACCCCTATTTTACACCACTCAGAAAAACTAAGTCAAAATAAATTAAAGACTTAAATGTAAAACTTGAAATTGTAAAACTCTGGACACAGGAATAAAGCTCTTTGACATTTGTCTTGACAATGATTTTGTTGTTGTTATTGTTGTTGTTATGACACTCAAAGCCCAAGCAACAAAAGCAAAAATAAACAAGTGAGTCTACATAGAACTAAGAAGTCTTGCATGGCAAAAAAAACAACCAACAAAATGCAAATGCAACCTATGAAATGGGATAAAATATTTGTAAATCACATATCTGATAAGGGTTAACATTCAAAATATATAAAAAACATATAGAATAGCAAATAATATATATATATATGATTTAAAAATGGGCAAAGAGCCCTGCTCAGTTTGGCTTAGACGTTAGAGCATCGGCCCACAGACCAAACGGTTGAGGGTTCAGTTCTGGTCAAGGGCACATACCTGGGTTGCAGGTTCAATCCCCAGTCCCAATCAGGGTCATGCGGGAGGCAACCAATTGCTATATCTCTCTCACATCAATGTATCTCTCTCTCTCTCTTCTTCCTTCCTTCCACTCTTTAAAAATCAATGGGAAAATATCCTTGGGTGGGGATTAAAGAAAACAAACATAGACAAAGAACCTAAATACAGTAGATATTTTTCCAAAGAAAAAATTCAAATGGCCAATAGGTACATGAAAAGGTACTCAGCATCACTAATCATCAGGGAAATGCAAAGCAAAACCACAATAAGGTATCACCTCACATGTGTTAGAATGACTATTATCAAAAAGATAAGAGATAGCAAGTATTGGTGAAAATGTTCAGAAAAGGTAACCCTTTATACTATTGAGGGGAACCTAAACTGGCACGGCCATTATGGGAAGAAGTATCAAAATTCCTCCCAAAATGAAAAATAAAATTACCATATGATCCATCAATCTGACTTCTGGGTATATGTACAAAGGAAATTAAATCACTATCTCTAAAAGATATCTGTACTCCCATGTTTTCTGCAGCATTATTCACAATAGCCAAAACATGGAAACAACCTGTGTCCATCTACAGATAAATGGATAGAGACATATGTATACACACACACACACATATATATATATATATATATATATATATATATATATATATGAAGGAAATCCTGCCATTTGTGACAATATGAATGAATCTTGAGGACATTAAGATAAGTGGAATAAGTCAGACAGAGAAAGACAAATACTGTATGATCTCACTTATATGTGGAATCTACAAAAGTTGAACTCATAGAAACAGAGAGTAGATTTGTAGTTGGCAGGAACTGGGGGTGAGAGCATGGGGAGATGGGGAGATATTATCAAAAGATACAAACCTTCAGTAATAAGATGTATTAAGTCCTGAGGGCCTAATGTACAGCATGCTGACTAGTTAACAACACAGTATTATATACTTAAAATTTGCTAAGAGACCTAAGGAAACCCTTGTGTACCGTTGGAGGGAATACAGATTGATGCAGCCACTGTGTAAAGCAGCATTATGGAGTTACCTCAAAAAATTAAAAATGTAACTGCCTTATGACCCAGCTATTCCACTTCTGGGAATTTATCTAAAGAATTGTGAAATGCTAATGTGAGAGAATATATGCACCTCTATGTTTAGTGCAGTGTTATTTACAATAGCCAAGATTTGGAAGCAGCCCAAGTGTCCATCAGTAGTTGAGAGGATAAAATAGCTATGGTATATTTATACAGTGGAATACTACTCAGCCGTGAAAAAGGGAGAATATTATGCTAAGTGAAATAAACTAGTCAGAGAAAGAGAAGTATCATATAATTCCACTCATATGTGGAATTTAATTAACAAACTGGACTAACAAGCAACATAGATACAGATTCATAGCAGGCAGACAGCTCCAATTGTTGGGGGGGGGGCGAGTGTTGGAGGGGTTGGAGGGATTGAGCAAAGAAGAAAAAATAAGAGAACGAACTCATGGTCACAGACAACAGTGTAGTGATTTCAGTGGGAAAAGGATGGGTGGAAGTGAGGTCGCTTAGTGTAGTGAGGATACTCTCTTTTCAAAAAGTGAAGTCACTGATATTGTCTGAGGAGATGCTCGGGGTAGGGAATGTAGGCAGTGACCTCACTTCCTGATGATGGAGCCAAACAGACCTTGGAACCCTGGCAACCAGGCAGCCACATTCTCTAACAGCCCCTACCCAGTTGATTTGGGTAGAGATATTGGAGAGGACACCATGTTCTCCTGCTGTCTGCCAATGTCCCGTGGTGGTAGACTTAACAGAGGCAGTGGCGAGAGTCTGTTCTGCCTTAGCTGCCACTGGGCCTGGAACAGCCCAGACACCTGTGGGCCTTTTCAAAACCAGACCCAGAGGTAACACAGGGAGGCCCAAGGAGGTTTTGTTTGGGCCAGGCCACCACTTAGATACCACCTCACCAATGCTATGTCCTCACCCCCCCACCCCCGTGTGTGTGTGTGTGTGTGTGTGTGTGTGTGTAGAAGGTGGTTCATGTGGGGAAGGCCTGCCCAGAGAAGGAGCAGGTTGAGGGTGAGGAGTTCAGAAGCCTGGTGGACCAGTCGTGTTCACATCCCAGGTCAAGATGGGTTGTGTGAATGGGGAGTGTGGGTGGCACCCCCTGCCTGAGATTTATCCTGAGCCCTGGAGGTGAATCTCACTTCTCCTGGGTGGTGATCTGTGCAGACACAGGGCTGGGCCTGATCCAGGAGCAGAAGATCCAGTGGGCAGCTTGAGGCCTCCCGACAAGCTGCTGGTCACTGTCAGTGCAGAGCTCAACCCAGGACACTGAGGAGCAGCAGCTGGTCTCCACCACTGAGGGCCAGGTGAGCCACACCACCGAGGGCCAGAGTAGGCCAAAAGTGAGTGTAGCCACCTGGGGGTCAGGGGAGCCTGGGTCTGTGGATAGATGGAAAAGGATTCCTCCACCAAAGCCACTCAGGCTCCAAAAGCCTCCAACCTTGAAGCAGCTCAATCTGCACAGCAGCTCACAAATGTTGACTCCAACCTGGAGCACCATGCCCATGTTAAACAGACCAGGACAGATGACCTGGAGCTCAATAAGGCATAGCTTAAGGGTGAGAAGGTGGGGGAGGAATGGTGTAATGGGTGGTGGAGGTGCATGTGAGCTTATGGGGAAGGATTGGTGCCAGGCACACAGAAAGCAGCCCCCAGAGGCTGGCCAGGAGCAAAGACCAGACTCAGACCACTCATCTGCTGGACTACCAAGTGGGGAGAACATCCTGTGGTGGGTCTTGGGCTATGGCTGTGTTTTGTCTTTGGGGCCACATGGAAATGCAGACATGTGGGTGATCTTTTCTCCTCTGGCAACTCCAGCACAAGTCCAGGAGGCAGATGAGCTCCTACTTTAAGACCTGTCCTCTATCTAGAGGAGCCCCATGCAGGAGCAGACCTGGAGGAGTGTCTAGTGCAGAGGTCATGCCACCTCCAGCAGCTGTTCCAGCTGCAGCTCTGGAGCTGGGGCTGGCCTGTGAAGCATCTCCAGACCTAACTGAGGCCCCACCACCCCTGCGTGAAGAACCCTTCCCTCAAACCTGCCCTGGTTCTTGCCTCAGAGGAGCAGCCGCCACATAAAAATCCACCAGGGCCAGCTCCAGAGCCACTTGTTGAAGGTACTCAACCTGTCCCATCAGAAGACTTTGCTTTAACCCCACTTATGACCTTTTTCTTTTCTTTTCTTTTTTTCTTTTCTTTGTTTTTTATTTCCTCTTGCATGACTCACTTTTTCTTTTCTTCTTCTTCTTTGGGGGTTTATTATGTTGTTTTTTCTGTTTTTAGCCTTCTTTTTTCCATGGCATAATTCATGTTAAGTAATAAATAAAGGTTATTTGTATTTTAAATGTTAAGTAATAAGTAAAGGTTATTTGTATTTTAAATGCTGTCGTTTCTGAGCATGTAGTCCATCCATGATGCTGTGCAAGCATCACCAGCCTAGTTGCAGATGGTTCCATCACCCCAAAAGGAAACCCCGCCCAAAAAATATTCACTCCCCACTCCTCCTGTCCCTGGAAACAACTGCTCTGCTTTCTGTCTCTGCTTCTTTACCTGTTCTGGATGTTTCCTTTAAATGAAATCTTACAATAGGTGCCTTTTTGGGTGTTTTTATCTGAAATAGCTCTTTTTGTTATTTGAAAGGGAAATCCCAGATGGATTAGAGATCAGATGTAAAAAAAAAAAGAAAGAATCCCTTTTAGTATATGTGTGTATGATCTAAGGGTAGAGACCACTGTGTTAAATGTGACCCCAGGGTCAAAAGCCAGTCAGGCAACAACTGGCTTTTCCTGTGCACAAAATAAAAAAGAGAAGAATGCAGAAATCTGGAAAGGCAAACCACAAGCTGGAAAGTATTCCTCACAACCCAATGTCAGGGTAGGGATTAACCTCCCTGTGGTGAAAGAATTCTTGAAAGTCAGTGTTTTCTAAAGGGACAAAAAGCAAACACATGACTTCCAATGAGAGGCAGTGCACATGTCTCTATGTCAGAGATGTCCGACCTCCCTTATGGGGACAATTCATTGTCAACACTGGGGAGAAAGCACTATCACCATCAGACTGGCAGACTTCTGGTGGGGTGGTGACTGACCCTGGGGACAAAGTAAGGCAGCAGAGGTCCCAGCTGTTCCCCCAGAGAGAAGGGGCAAGGCCCCTCCTCTGGGAGAGCAGTGTGCAGGATCCGTCCAAGTTCCACAGGTGTACATGTACCTGGTAGTGCTCACTAGTGGAGGACACCCCACAGGAATTCTTGCACAAATTTTCAAAGATGTATTTTTGAGACTACCCATCAGATCACTGATGAAATAGCCTGGAATTGGAAAAACCAATAATGTCCATTGGGAGGGAATTGGATCCACAATCCTGGTCTACATGAAGGAAGTAATATAAGCGGCTCTAAAGTGGGTACAGATAGAGATCTCAGGTGTCCTCTCATATGAGTGATGTGGAGCAACCATCTGCATTTGGTATCCCACCTGTTAAAAGGGCCCATACATGTGATTTCAATAGGCAGATATGCATATTTGAAAATGACATGATACTATATAGAGAAAACCCTAAAAATTCTACCAAAAACTACTAGTACTAATAACTGAGGTTAGTAAAGTAGCAAAATACAAAATAAATATCCAGTAACCAGTTGCATTTATATACACCAATAATGAACTATAAGAAAGAGAACGTAAGAAAACAATCTCATTAAAATAAAATATTTGCATCGAAATAAAATACCTAGAAATAAACTTAACAAAATATGAAACACCTGTCCTCAAAAAATTATAAGACACTGGAGAAAGTAAATGAAGAAGATATAAAAGTGGAAGCATATACCATGTTCATGGATAGGAAGAATTAACATCATTAAAATGTCTGCACTACCCAAAGCAATTTATAGATTCAACATTATTCCTATGAAGATACCAATGGCATACTTCAAAGAACTGGAATACATATTCCAGAAAGGTATATTAAACCACAAAAGATATCAAATAGCCACAGTAATCTTGAGAAAGAACAAAATCGGAGGTATCACACTACCTGATATTAAACTATACTACAAAGCCACAGTAATCACACAGCATGGTTCTGGCATAAAAACAGACACATAGATGAATGGATCAGAATAGCGAGTCCAGAAATAAACCCACGTCTTTATGGTCAATTACATTTGACAAAGGAGGCAAGACTATAAAATGTGGTAAAGACTGTCTATTTAATAAATAGTGTTGAGAAAATTGGACATATATGTGTAAAAACTTGAAACTAGGCAACCTTCTCACACCATACACAAGAATAAATGCAAAATGGATTAAAGACTTAAATGTAAGACTCAAAACCATAAAACTCTTAGGAGAAAACAGGCAGTAAGAGCTCAGATGATTCTCATAGCAATATTTTTTTCTGATATATTTCCTTGGGCAAGCAAAACAAAAGAAAAAATGAACAAATAGGACTACATCAAACTTAAACATTTTTGCACTCCAAAGGAAACCATCAACACAGTAACAACAACAACAACAACAACAACCCCACTGCATGGGATAACATATTTACCAATAATATATCTGATTGGAGGTTAATATCCAAAATTTATAAAGAACTCAAATAGCTCAATACCAATAAACAAATAGGTCAAGTAAAAAATGGGCAAAGGACCTCATTACACACTTCTCCAAACAGGACATACAAATGGCCAAGAGACATATGAAAAGATGCTCAACATCACTAATCATCAGAGAGATTCAAATTAAAATGATGAGGTACCACCTCACATCTTTCAGAATGGCTACCATCAATAAATACATAAATCACAAGTGTTGGTGAAGATGTGGAGAAAAGGGAACCCTCATGAACTGTTCGCGGGAATAGAGACTGGTACAGACACTGTGGAAAACAATATGGAGTTTCCTCAAATAAGTAAACATGGAACTTCCCTATGGAACAGCAATCTCATTTCTCAGAACGCAGAATGATCCATTAAAAGCAAGATTTGACCCTGTAATTTCCTGCTTCCCACTCCTTTTAGGACAGAGCCTATTCTTTTATAACAGCTGTATACACTCTGGTTCCTGCCTACTCCTGCTCATGTGCCATCACATTTCCTTTTCTCTCTTGGGTTCAGCCATATCAGTCTTTGTGAGTTCTCACAAAGATCCTATGCAGTACCTTATTTCTCTCATGGCAAAGCTATTCTGCTTCTCTCCCTTTAGCTTTTTGTATAGTGCCTAATACTTTGATTCCCCTCTATCACCTGAGGGCACCTCTCTCAGAACTCCAGCTGCAATCAGAAACTGCCATATTTTCCCTTCATACCACAGACTTTAGTTGTACAGTTGTGTGATCATTTGAGTTTTGTCTGTCTCCTGCACTACAGAGTAAGGTTTTTGTTCACTTGTTCCAGGGGCAACAGCTTAGTATGTGGCTCCATAAATACTGATAGAATAGATGGATGTTTCTACAATATCATGCAATCTAAGGTTCCCTAGTAAAGCAGTAGAGTAGAAACAATCTTATGTTAAAGTCTTTTACTTAACAGTCTTTGGTCATGGTACCAATTTAATAGTTGGTGAGAAATATCCCAAGCTTTTAGAAGTTCTTGATTATAGTAATTACCTGAAGTGTTTCTAACAAGTCCTTCAAAGTTTGCATAGCCAAACAACCTCTTGATAATCCTTCCCCCCTTAAAATATATATATTTTTCTCCCAGCCATCTCTCTTAATGTCTCAAATCATTGACGTCAGCCTTGGTTCCTTTTCTCCTCTCCTCTACCAAATCTTATCTATCAGCAAGGCATGTTCACTCTATCCTGAAAATACACTTAGAAACTGTCTCTTCTCACCTCTTCTTCTATCATCCCATTTGCAGCTTTAAATATTTCTCACCTGTACAACTTCAGTGAGTTCCTTACTGGTGTCCCTGTTTCTGATGTTGGTTCTCTCAGTCTGATCTTTATAAAATAGCCAAAGTAATTTTTCAAAAGCGAATTAGACTATATCTTGCCCTTACTCAAACTTTTCTTTCCTTCCTTGGCTAAATTTTATGCTTAAATGCCATTCTTTTTCTTTACTTCTTGCCTCCAACTTTATTCGTTCTTATCTCTTCCTATTCCCCTCACCTCTCTTGATAATTTTCACCCGTAATGATGGCCTTCTCCTGCTTTACAGGCTGGCTTAGATATCTTGAGCCTCAATCTTTCCATCTATAAAATGGGATGGCAAAGCTTCATATCTACAGTCCCTTCTACTTCTAATGAGACATTTAAAAATGAATGAATAAGCCGGTTTATAAGTAGTTGTGTGGATCCCCACAGGGCTCTCTGTGCTGTATAGAGCATACATATGAAAAGAAAGAATTGCCTTAATCCTCCGTGTATAACTTTGACCTTATATTAAAGGATAATTGAATATTCTACTGTGATACACAATGATAGAATGAAGCCTGGAGTAAGACTCAGAATACCAGACTCAGAAATCTGGATCCCTTTCCCCCAGCTGTGCATCTTCTGGCAAGTCATTTAACCTCTCTGGCCATCTCATCCCTTTTTGCCTACGCCTCAGAGTTTTGGTAGTCATAAAATACAATCATGAAAGTGAACATATTTTGTAATCTGTAAAGCCCTATATAAATGTAAGATTTCACTGTCACTATTATCATTGTCATTGACGTGGTTTACTCACCAAAGCACCCTACAATGTTTCCACCAAGCCTGGATTACATAATGTCCTTGACACCATTCCGTTTTTTTTTTTTGTTTTGTTTTGTTTTGTTTTTAATCCTCACCCGAGGACATTTTTCCATCTTTTATTCAGGTAGAGTGGGAGGGAGAGAGAGGAACAGAGAGAGAGAGAGAAACATCGATGCGAAAGGAACACATCGAGTGGCTGCCACCCACACAACCGACCAGGGCCGGGGACAAGCTGCAACCGAAGTACGTGCCCTTAGCGGGAACCGAACTGGGTCTCTCAGGACCGCAGGCCGACGCTCTAACCGCTGAGCCAAACCGGCCAGGGCACCATTCCGTTTTAATTGAGCATAGCACAATGGTAATAGCTCAGTCTATCTCAGCCCTGGATGATTTCCTGAGACTTGAAGCTGCCAGTCTAAATGTGGAAGATAGACAAGGCATAATCATGGGAATAAAGTGTCAGACACTACTCAGGGACTAGCAGCACAGATGAATCAGCAGAACTCCCAGTTGGTTTGGACCATTCCATTTAGAAGTGTTCTGTGACTCAAGCCTCCCAGAAGGATCTGGTCCCAGTAAAATTTAGACAAATGAATCAAAGTAAATTGGTTAATGAGCATTAGGGTATTCTTTCACAGGTAGTAGAATCACCAAATAGCACAATAAAAAATTCTTTCCTATCACCTAGCCAGTGTGGTTCAGTGGACTGAGTGTCATCCCATGAACTGAAAGGTCCCCGTTCAATTCCTGGTCAGGGCACATGCCCAGGCTGCAGCTTAATCCTCAGTGGGGGGCATGCAGGAGGCAGCCAATCAATGTTTCTCTCTTACATCAATGTTTCTATCTCTCTCTCCCATCCTCTCTCTAAAAAATCAGTAAAAACATTTTTTAAAAATTCTGCCCTATCTCCTCCCTCCTGTCCTCAGTCAAGATGCCAAGATGAAGCCCAGAAGCAGAAGAAGTCTTCAGGGAGTGTTGAGGGTCAGTACCATAGTAGTAGTGACCTTAGAAGGCTGTGTATGTCATCTTGAGGCTCCCAAGGGTCCTTTGCTATGGTACCCAGGGAACACCTGCTAATGGGGTACAAGTAACGAATCTTACTTCCTTAACAATGGGTGAGTGGTGGGCTTGCCCAGTCAAGCAGTCAGATAGCTCATAACTGTGGTTATAGTGCAGACCAGTTCACCTAGGTCAAAGGCATGCTCCAAAACCAAAACCAAGTCTACACTAAGTCCATAAGCCAAGCGACTAGTAGAAATCAGGTTCCTAAACCAAGAGGAAAATTCAACAACTAACCAAGTAAAATGCACAAGCCAAATTCAAGAGCCAAGAAGATAAATCAAAGAGCTGAGTTGCCAAACCAATACTGTGTTCAAAGCCAGCTAAGGTCCATAGCTGGATGGAAAGTTTAGATTTTCATGGGCAAAAAAAGCTCTACTGGAAAGAGCAACCAAGAAATTAAGAGGAGTCATTTTGAAGCTGCCCCAAGCCTTCTTTCATTCAGTCCTTACATTCATGAATGAAGACAATGTTGGAGTAAAGAAACCAGCAAGCAATGTTGCTACATGACCACAATGACCTGTTTTCTAATAATGGTGATTCAAGCTACTATATGAGGCTGGCAGGACTGCTATTCTTGAGTAAGCAGGACTTGTGGCTCCCTTTATATTAATCCCCAAGGGCAGGAACCTCACTAGTTACATATACTCTTTCTCTCGTGGGTCCCTGGAATATCTCAGATGTTTGAGACTAAGGAGAAAGGGGAAATAAATCAAGGACATGGTATTAGTACATGCACAACCCAGTACAGGCACCCATGAGATAAATATCTCCACTAAAGGAATGTGTCTCTTCCTAACCAACCCAAAGGGTAACTTGAGAATAAATGAAAAAGACCCTGAAGAGCCATTCTTTTGTTCAGCAACTTCAGTTAACTCTACATGTATGATCAATTCTGTTATAACTCTTGTTTTTAACACTAAAATTGGTTCCAATGGGATTGATACAATCAGGAACAATTTGAGCATAACACAAATTTCACATTTGTTTATATGTTAGTTGGTATGCAAGTAACACTAGGTGAATGCAGAAAATGACACCTAGCTTAACCAACCAGAAGAATACGGAAAACACACACACACCTCAGCCATCTGCTCACGTCCTCAGTTCACCATGTGTGTTATGAGCTACCCCAATGCACATCTGGTGTTACAACCTTCCATCCTATTTTAGAGCTCACTCCTTCTACCACATCACAGTAACTCACAAGATGTAACTCTTCCAACAACCAATTCCAGAAGCAAATTTAAAGTCTTTTTTGAGGTAAAATGTCATATTTATTGTAGAATTTATATATGTATTTATTTTTAAATGTTTATGAAACTGTGTTATCATTTTTATTTGCCTCTTATCTTTCTTTTATGTGTCACTGATGAAGTTTTTAAGTGTTATATCACTAGTCTCATTTTTCCACAAAAGCCCCGTGGTATTTTCTTGTGTGATTTTGCACAGAACAGTTACTTTTTAGGAATGTGTATGTCACATAACAGAACTGATTCTACAAAGCTTTGCTCTAGGCACAATCAGAGAAAGCAGGTATAACCCAGGTAGTGTGTACATGTGGGAACTCCTTCCCAGCATTACTTAGTAAATTTATGTTTTTCTGAATCTCAAATACCCCCAAGAAATCAGTTGAGAAATTGGGAAAATGGAAGAAAGTATTATAATTCTCCTGTGAGATTAAAACTAACTTAGAGACATTACTGCCTCCAAGAAATTTATTAACACATGGAATAAAAAGTCAAGATTTGCATTTCCAGGAACTAGAGGGGGCGTACATAGGAAAAAAATGATCATGATCAAACCTGTTCATCTTGCTTGTGGGTGTTGACCATGTAGTCAGCATGTGTATGTGTCCCTGTCTAGTTGCTAAACGTGAATTGTACTTGCATAAAAATACTAATAATATTATATGGAAATTATAGTTTATACAAATCCAATGAGTAGTCTTCAGAGAAATAAGTTTTGAAAATAAAATGTCCTTAATTGGCAATGTGTACTTTCTAGGAAATACAAGTACTAAGTTATGCAAACACTACATATAGTGACACTACATGTAAATTGTGTCACTGGTGTTTTCCAGTGTTTAAATATTCATTATCAATTATATTTTTTGATAAATGCTACTAAACTATTTCTTATTTTTAAATTCTTTTTCTTTACTGATTTTAGAAAGAGAGGAAGGGAGAGGGAGAGAGAAAGACTGATGAGAGAGAACATTGACTGGCCACCTCCTGCATGCCCCCTACATGCCACAACCTGGGAATGTACCCTGACTGGATATCTAATCAGCAACCTCTTGGTGCATGGAGTTGACGTGCAACCACTGAGCCACACCAGCCGGGCTTATTTTTTTAAACTGTTAGATATCTTTAATAACACGTAAATAGTATAAGGAATATTAGATATATTTTAAGAATAACATGATTTCAGATACACCTAAAAATTCTGATTTCTCATTCCTAATTCTGAATATTAAAATCTATCTAGAATTTAGAAAGGCTAAGTCCAGGCATGGTCCTTAGTTAAAATAAAGCTTGGGTTCTATTAAGCCTGATGGTTTCCTTAGAGATATAGCCTTGAAATCTGTAACTCACTGTGCCTGGAACCATATACCATATCCCACAAGTGTCCTCATGGTTTCCTTGGCCAATTATCTAAGATAACTGGAGTTAGAATTCAGGATCATTTGATTAAAATATATTCTATATATGCATGTGTGCTGGCAGGGTGTAGATGGGAAATCGCTGTATCTTCCACTCAATTTTTATGTGAACCTGAAACTACTCTCAAATATAAAGTCTATTCACTGTTACTTTTTTATATTTTTTTTATTTTGAGGAGGAGAATAGTAAAACTAGATATGGATATTTTTGGTGGATGGTAATCACTAGCCTCTAAAACCAATACTTTCACCATATTTTGTATGGACCATATAGTATGACCACATCTTGAGTCTTAACAGAATTTAATAATGAATGACTGCAATGGTTAATTTATGTGTAAATGTGGGTACTCAGGTTTTTTATCAAACACCAGTCTAGATATTGCTTAAAGATATTTTTTTTAGTTGAGATTAACATTTAAATTATAGATGTAAAATAAAACATTGCCATCTATAAAGTTGTGAGCCTCATCCAATCAGTTGAAGGTTTAAAAAACAAAAAACAACAACAAAAATATAAAGTCTATTAAAAAATAAGGTAACCTCAGCCCTGGCCCATTTGACTCAGTGGCTAGAGTGTCAGCTCACATCAATGTTTCTCTCTCTCTCTCTCTCTCTCTCTCTCTCTCTCTCTCTCTCTCTCTCTCTCCTCCTCCTCCTCCTCCTCCTCCTCCTCCTCCTCCTCCCCCACACCCCATCCCTTCACTTTATCTAAAAATCAATGGAAAAATATCCTCAAGTAAGAACTTAAAAAAATTTTAAATAATTACATAAAACAACCTCATGCTTGAGATTTAACACACAAACACACACACACTATGCATGCATATGAACACACACACACACACACAGAAGAGACCAACATTATAAAAATTTCCTTGGTCTTTTAAAAGAATAGCCTCCCTTGTCCCAGTCCAAATGATGGATGGAGGTTTCCACTTATCACTCACAAACTCACATCCAGCTTTTTGTCTGCACCCCTTAATTTCAGAGGAAGCAGGTATTCCTTAGCAAGGCCTTTTTGAAATTCACAAAGGCTCAGCTGCCATAAATCAAACATTGGTGGCATTAGTGGAATTGAGGAATAGTGTTGCAGGTAACATTTTCCCAACCTTGCTGAGAGAGAGTCAACTCTAGCGTTTAATGAAATGAAATCTCTTTGTGGTGAAAACAAATAAGGCTGCTGGAGCAGTTCTCTCTTAATATGACTTTTAACTGGCCTGTGAGGAGATTTAAGAGTCAGCACCAAATCCAGAGGTAGAAACACCTTCATCCCCCATCTGAAGGGATAGTCAAGGGAAAGCTGCTTTCTAAGCTTAGAGCTCTGTGCAAAGCTGACTAAAGCTGGGACATCTTGAAGGTATTGAAAGAAAATGAAGCACACAATGAATAGTGAAGCCAAGACGAACCAAATGCATTCCTGTCTCTTGGTCAGTATTTTACCTCCACAGGGAAAGTG
This sequence comes from Molossus molossus, assembly GCF_014108415.1. Classification (NCBI taxonomy): domain Eukaryota; kingdom Metazoa; phylum Chordata; class Mammalia; order Chiroptera; family Molossidae; genus Molossus; species Molossus molossus. The sequence goes on along the minus strand of NW_023425349.1, from coordinate 59,081,909 downwards.
AAAACCCATTTTTGGCAATGGACTCAGAGGAGGGTAACATGGTCTGTCTTCAGTCTTCGGATTCAAAACTGACTTCTCTCATATATGTAGAGGAATTAACTTGCAAGGGGATGGAAAGATGTAGCTATTTGTACAGAGCAAGTATTTGGAAAAATTTTTCAAAATACACCAACAGATTCAATAAGCCCATTGTATTGTACTTATATTTCAAAATTTACAAAATATATTAGTTTGTTTTTTTCTTTTACCTTATTTTTAATTTTTTTTTTCTTATACATGTTTCTCCTTTTTTACCCCATTGGCACCCTCCTCCTCATCCCCCCTGCCCAGTCTCAGGCTTTGTTGTCCATGTACATTGGTTATGCATATATGCATATAAGTCCTGTGGTTTATCTCTTCCTACCTCCTCACCCCCTCTTCTGAGGGATGTCAGTATGTTCCCTACTTACATGTTTCTGGGTCTACCATATTCCTCAGACTGTTATGTTCATTATATTCCGTATATAAGTGAGATCATGTGGTATTTGTCTTTTTCTACTTGGCTTATTTCACTTAGGATAATACTTTCCAGATCCCTCCATGTCATTTCAAAGGATAAGAGATCTTTCTTTCTTACAGCTGCATAGTACTCCATTGTGTATATGTACCACAGCTTTTTGATCCATTCATCTACTGGTGGACACTTGGGCTGTTTCCAGATCTTAGCTATTGTAAATAGTGCTGCTATGAACATGGGGGTACCTATATTCTTCCAGATTGGTGTTTCAGGCTTCTTAGGATATATTCCTGGAAGCGGGATCATTGGGTCAAATGGAAGATCAATTTTTAATTTTTTCAGGTAACACCATATTGTTTTCCATAGTGGCTGCACCAGTCTGCATTCCAACCAGCAGTGCACTAGAGACCCCTTTTCTCCACACCCTCGCCAACACGTGTTGTTTGATGATTTGTTGATGGCAGCCATTCTGACAGGTGTGAGGTCATACCTCATTGTTGCTTTAATTTGCATCTCTCTGATGATTAATGATGTTGAGCATTTCTTCATATGTCTCTTGGCCATTTGTATGTCCTGTTTGGAGAGGTGTCTATTCAGCTCCTCTGTCCATTTTTTAATTGGGTTTTTGGTCTTCCTCTTGTTGAGTTCTGTGAGTACTCTATATATTTTGGAAATCAACACCTTATCTGATGTATCATTGGCAATGATGTTCTCCCATACAGTGGGTTGCCTTTCCATTTTGATGATTGTTTCTTTTGCTGTGCAGAAGCTTTTTAGTTTGATGTAGTCCCGTGTGTTTATTTTTTCCTTTGTTTCTGTTGCCTTAGGTGATGTATCAGTAAAAATTCTGCTGCGTATGATGTCCGAAATTTTGCTGCCTACATTTTCTTCTAGAATTTTTATGGATTCACGGGTCACACCCAAGTCCTTTATCCATTTTGAGTTTATTCTTGGGCAGGGTGTAAATTGATGGTCTGGTTTCATTTTTCTGCATGTAGCTGTCCAATTTTCCCAACACCATTTATTAAAGAGGTCATCTTTACTCCACTGTATGCTCTTGCCACCTTTGTCAAATATTAATTGAGCATATTGCCTTGGGTCCATTTATGGGTTCTCTCAGTTCTGTTCCACTGGTCTATATGCCTGTTCTTCTGCCAGTACCAGGCTGTTTTGATTACAGTCGCTTTGTAGTATAACCTGATATCTGGTATTGTGATCCCAACTACTTTGTTCTTCTTTTTCAAAATTGCTGTGGCTCTTCAAGGTCTTTTTTGGTTCCATATGAACTTTTGAAGTATTTGTTCTAGTTCTGTGAAATATGCCATTGGTATTTTGATGGGGATTGCATTGAATCTATAGATTGCTTTGGGTAGTCTGGACATTTTAATGATGTTAATTCTTCCAATCCATGAACAAGGTATGTGCTTCTACTTTTTAATAAAAATCTTCCTCTATTTCTTTTTTCAATGTCCTGTAGTTTTCTGTAAATAGGTCCTTTACTTCTTTGGTTAAGTTTATTCCTAGATATCTTAATTTTTTGGCTGCAATGGTAAATGGGATTGTTTTTTCAGTTTCTCTTTCTGTGAGTTCATCATTGGTGTATACAAATGACGTCGATTTCTTGACATTAATTTTGTATCCTGCTACTTTGCCAAATTCATTTATTAAGTCTAGTAGATTTTTGATGGAGTCTTTAGGGTTTTCTATGTATAATATCATGTCATCTGCAAATAATAACAGTTTCACATTCTCCTTTCCAATTTGGATCCTTTTTATTTTTTCTTCATGTCTGATCGCTGTGGCTAAGACTTCCAGTACTATGTTAAATAAGAGTGGCAAAAGTGAACATCCCTGTCTTGTTCCTGTTCTTAATGGAAATACCTTTAATTTTTGCCCATTGAGTTTGATGTTGGCTGTAGGTCTTTCATATATGGCCTTTATTATGTCAAGATATGATCCCTTTGTTTCCACATTGCTGAGCGTTTTTATCAGAAATGGGTGCTGGATTTTGTCGAATGCTTTTTTAGTGTCTATTGGTATAATCATGCGGTTTTCATTCTTCATTTTGTTTATGTGGTGTATCACATTTATTGATTTGCAAATATTGTACCAGCCTTGCATCCCTAGAATGAACCCCATTTGGTCATGGTGAATAATTTTTTTGATGTATTGCTGGATCTGATTTGCTAGTATTTTTTTCAGGATTTTGGTGTCTATGTTCATTAGGGATATTGGCCTGTAGTTTTCTTTCTTTGAAGTGTCTTTTTCTGGTTTTGGAATTAGAATTATGCTGGCCTCATAGAACGAGTTTGGAAGTCTAACTTCTTCATGAATTTTCTGAAATAGTTTGAGGAGAATGGGTGTTAGTTCTTTTTTGAATGTTCAGTAAAACTCCCCCATGAAGCCATCTGGGCCTGGGCTTTTGTTGGCTGCGAGAGCCTTGATTACATCTTCAATTTCCTTAGTCGATATTGGTCTGTTCAAGTTTTCTATCTCTTCCCGGTCCAGTTTTGGGAGACTGTGTGTTTGTAGAAATTTGTCCATTTCGCTTAGATTGATGAATTTGTTCCCATAAATTTGTTCATAATAGCTGTTAACGATCTTTTGTATTTCTGTGGTGTCGGTTGTTACTTCTCCTCTTTAATTTCTGATTTTGTGTATTTGGGTTCTCTCTCTTTGTTTCTTGGTGAGTCTAGCTAAGGGTTCATCAATCTTGTTTATCTTTTCGAAAAACCAGCTCTTTGTTTCATTGATCCTTTGAATTTTCTTTTCTTTTCTTTTTGTTTTTTGGTCTCTATGTCATTTATTTCTGCTCTGATCTTTACTATTTCCTTCCTTCTACTTGCTCTGGCTTTTTTGTGTTGTTGTTTACTTTCTAATTCTTTAAGTTGTGAGGTTAGACAGTCAATTAGAAATTTTTCTTGTTTCTTGATGTAGGCCTGTAGTGCTATGAACTTCCTTCTCAGAACTGCTTTTGCTGCATCCCATAGATTCTGTGTTGTTGTGTGTTCATTTTCATTGGTTTCCAGGAAGTTTTTAATTTTTTCCTTGATCTCCTTTGTAACCCATTCATTGTTTAATAACATGCTATTTAGCCTCCATGTGTTCAAATGTCTTTGTATGTTCTTTTTGTAATTGATTTCTAGTTTCATGCCATTGTGATCTGAGAAGGTGCTTCATATGATTTCAATCTTCTTGCACTTGTAAAGATTTAGTTTGTGTCCTATCATGTGGTCTATCTTTGAGAATGTTCCATGTACACTTGAGAAGAATGTGAATTCTATAGTTTGGGGGTGTAATTCTCTGTAGATATCTATTAAATCCATTTGGTCTAGTGCTTCATTTAGAGTCTCTGTTTCCTTGCTAATTTTTTGTCTAGGGGACCTATCCAGTGGTGTCAATGAGGTGTTGAAGTCCCCTGGATGATTGTATTGCTGTTGATTTCTCCTTGGAAGTCCTCCAGAAGATTTTTAATATATTTCGGTGTTCCTATATTGGGTGCATATATGTTTATCAAGGTTATATCTTCCTGTTGGATAGATCCTTTCAATATTATGTAGTGGCCTTCTTTGTCTCTAGTTATGGCCTTCATTTTGAAATCTATTTTCTCAGATATGAGTATTGCTACACCAGCTTTTTTTTTTTTTTTTTTTTTTGCTTTCCATTTGCTTGGAAAATTTTTTTCCATCCCTTCACTTTCAACCTATTTGAGTCTTTTGTTGTGAGGTGGGTCTCTTATAAACAACATATAGATGAGTCCTGCTTTCTTATCCAATCAGCTACTCTGTGTCTTTTTATGGGAGCATTCAGTCCATTTACATTTAAGGTGATTATTGATATGTACCTGTTTATTGCCATTTTTGTTTAGTGTGGTTATATTTTTCTTCCTATTTCTTCTGCGAATCACAGTAGTCCTTTTAACATTTCTTGCAGTGCTGGTTTGGTGCTAACGTATTCCCTTAGCCTTTTTTTTTTTTTTTTTTTGTCTGGGAAGCTCTTTATTTGACCTTCTATTTTGAATGATAGCCTTGCTGGGTAGAGTAGTCTTGGATTCAGATCCTTGTTTTTCATGACCTTGATTACTTCGTGCCACTCCCTTCTGGCCTGTAGTGTTTCTGTTGAGAAGTCAGCTGAGAGCCTTATGGGGTTTACTTTGTAGGGAACCTGTTGCTTATCTCTTGCTGATTTTAGGATTCTCTCTTTGTCTTTAATTTTTGGCATTTTAATTACTATGTGTCTTGGTGTGGGCCTGTTTGGATTCTTTTTACTTGGGGCTCTCTGTGCTTCTTGAACGTGAATGCCTTCTTTCTTCACCAAATGACGGAAGTTTTCTGTTACTATTTCTTTGAATATATTCTCTAACCCTTGCTCATTTTCTTCTTCTTTGAGGACTCCTATGATGCGAATATTATTATGTTTCCAGTTGTCCCAGAGTTCTCTTATGCTGCCTTCCTGTTTTTTAATCATTTTTTGCTTTTGGTTTTCTGATTGGTTGATTTTTTTCTACCTTGTCTTCTAATTCATTTATCTGGTCTTCAGCTTCCTCTACTCTGCTTTTTAGACCTTCCAATGTGTTTCATTTCTGATATGTCATTTTTTATCTCTTCTGGGTTTTTAATTTCTAATTGGTTCATTTTCAGCATCTCTATGTCCTTACTCATGCTGTTGTGCTTCCTCAAGATCATGGCTCTGAATTCTAGCTCTGTTAACTTGCCTAACTGCTTCACATTGATCTCATCTTTGGTGGGGGTCTCTTGTTCTTTCGTTAGGCTTCTGTTTCTGCGTTTGACAATTTTGGCTATCACAGTGGGCTTTGGAGCCTGTCAAGTTTTCCCTGTGGGTACTGGTGTTCTGCTGTTTGTGGCTTGACCTCCTGGGTTTAGATGAGCAAGGGAGGTCCCACGTTAAACACCACTGTCAAGTCTTACTTTCTTGGTTAAAGTTGCTAGCCCAGGAAAGGTACTGTTATCCTCTAGCTTTTTGCCTGGAGGCTAGCAGTTGAGGTTACTTGAAGAGTTTTGGGTTGTTAGTTGATTGAAAAACTCCCTCAGGTGCTCAGCATAAGGGGATTTCACGAGGGTGCGGCTGATGCTGGTTGTTAATGAACCTGAATTAGCATTTCAATGGCCCACAGGGTGGGGTTGGATCTCCAAGGGAGGGGTTGGATCTCCAAGGGAGGGTCTGCTGCATCTCCCCAGAGCCCTGGGAAGGAGCTAGATTGCCACCGTCCTGCGTGGCATCAACTCAGCAAAACTCTGAGTGCCCTCCAAATCCCGAGTGTTCCCACACAGTTCCAGTCCAGTCTGCCCTCCCTCTGCTGGAACCCAAGGTGAGTGGCTGTGGCTTTTTTAGCCTCTGTCCTGGCTCTGTACTGTGGAGCCACTTGGGAGTGTAACAGGAGGGCGCTGCTCACAGCTAAGGCCGCTGCTGTCTGTGGGCTCCTAGCCCCCGTCTTGCGCCTTCGCAATCCTACCAGGATGGAGTCAGTGTCCCTGGTTATATGGTCCTTGCAAGCTGCTTTTCTGTTGCTTTTTCCTGTCGATTTGTCTGTGTTATAGTTGTAATTCCAGTGTGGTTCTGGGAGATGGTCTGTGTAGCTTCTGTTCACTCTGCCGCCATCTTGGAATCCCTTTATCTTTTTAATCAACAGATAATTTTGGTCCTGGGTTAATAAAGGACAAAAGCAGAGGTGCCTTTTATAATAGAAATTTTATTTGTTTTCCCTTTATTCTGGCTACCTGAGAAACTGTAAAAGAACTATGGGGAGGGCAAAGAAATGGTATAATGTCTTTGATCCTACCATTGATGAAGAAGGTAGTCTCCATCTTATGAATGCCCTATCCTTCTGTGGTTTATTGGGAGAGCAGGTCCTCATGGTTTTACTGGGTTTATAAAATAAAGATTTGACGTAAAAATGGTCCACCTTGGGAAGACTTGCTCCAAGTTTTTATCCTCTCTTTTGGGTATGCTATAAACTCTATACAAATAGTTCTAGATGTTGAACACTGTGTATGGGTAGGAGGTCCTATCTGCCCTTAACTTTTGCTAGAGAGTTTTTCTCCTGACAAATGATTCTTAGTGACTTTTAGAGACAGTTTTTTTCTGAGCACTCTCTTGACTCCTAACAACTCTTCACTTCTTTGTTATCATATATACCTATAGAATAAATTTATATCAACCTTGAAGAAGTCATCACCCTTTCTTGTAATTCCTCCTAAAATTTTTTTATATCAAAGTGTTATGGACAATATTGATTTTGCTGAAGACTTCCTAGGAGATATGGAGAAGAAATATCACATTGCTAATCCTATATTCTATGCAAAATAAAACCCATTGTAAAAAGTAAAATCTCCATTGAAGAAATTCTTTTCTTTTTCTTTCTCGAGTCTCCCTCTTCCTCTGATGACTGCCTGACTGCTCTTCCCTCTCTTACCTGTATCGCAAAAGTCCCTTCCTTCTTTTGGGTGCTGGGATCAGTGCACCACTACAACCTGCCTCTACCCTAGAGCATGCTCAGCAACACTTCTTTTGGGCATTGCTCATCTTTCCCCATAAAGAAATTTTCATACTACTGCTGAAAAAATTTTCATGTTACCCAGATTTATTTTCCTTCCCAAAGGGTGATACTTGTTAGAAAAAGAAAAAGATAAAAACTCCAAACAGCAATTTAAGGCACAGATGTGTGTTTGGAAACACAATTCTCTACTCATGGACTTTACCACCATTTCCCAAGTCATAAAATTGTGAACTACTGCAAGAGAAAATACACCTAGACCAAAGGAAAGAAACACATCTGATGTCTACTGTAATAAAAATATTTAACAGTAAAAAAATCTAAGCATGTGATTTATGAAATGGAGGCTTCACTAGGACTTTTTAACTCCAGAGCCTAAGATTTGACTATACATTTTGCTTTAGGGTTTGAATTTAGTTTTTAAAAATTGGGTCTGGCTGCTAAACCTTTAAAAAAGTTTTTCTTGTTTACATTTTCTCTTGAATTAAGCCTGTGGGACTGAATATATAGAGTGAAAATTGATCGTTTGATTGGCCAGCATCCATATTCCTTTTCTCCAGCAGTATTACTTTGATTTCCCTTTGGAGAATTCACCTTTTCCCCTACTTTCTGCCATTGTTCTGTTGGAAGGGACTGATGAAGGTAAACCCTGAGCCAATTTGCATATCCCAGCCCTTTGACCACAAGGATTAGCTCAGAGATTAGCACATAACCCAGTCAGAGCCATTGAGATTTTTGCTAGGGCTTCTGGGGAAAAGAAACACTCTCTCTTCCTCTGGCCTTATTAGCATGAGAGTATCTGTCCCAGCCACCTCAATACTCCAAGGGGAACAAAGCTGTGGATAAAGGCATAACACCTTCAGGAAGCAGAAATGACAGATGTCTGCTAGCCACATTGTTTGAAACCTGAATCAAGCACTTTCTAAAATCAATCTTCCCCAGACTTTTCAGTTACATAAACCAAGAAATTCATTTTTTTATTTAAACTACTTTGAGTTTCTCTTCACATAAAGAGTCCTAACAATAAAATGTGGTCTATAGCATCTAAGATAAAAATTCATTCATTTTTGCCTTGGCCAGGAGGAGGCTCAGTTGGTTGGAGCGTTGTCTTGTACATCAAAAGGTTGTGGGTTTTGCAGGTTATATCCCTGGGTGGGGCTCATACAGGAGGCAACCAATCATCAATCGATGTTTCTCTTTCATTAATGTTTCTCCTTCTCTTTCTCTCTCTGGATTAAAAAAACAACAACAACAAAATGCCCTTAGGTGAGGATTTTAAAAATTTCATTTTCTCACTCATTTTTAAGCATTTCTAGAATGCCTTAGGTACCAGGCATTGGGAATAGAAGGTTGAATATTACACTGGCCCTGACCCTCCAGGAGGACAAGATAGAGAGGAGTGAGTATATACAATACAAGGCAATATGAGTGATAGTAGAGTCCTATGAGAAGACAGAGAATGAAGAGACTAATTTAGTCAGTAAAGAAGTTTAGCAGGCAAGAAAGAGACATTCTGGGAGGAGCAAATCACACGTCCAAAGGCCAGCTGGCATGAAGTCACAGTTTTTTCTGGGGAATCACCAAGAGTCCGTTGTGGCTTACATATGCATTTCCAAGCTAAGCACAAAGCAATGTGGCTGGAAAGGAAGGTTGAAATCCAATTATGAAGGGCTTTGTACCTCTGGTCATGAGGGGATGTCATGGTTAGACCTGAATTTTAGAAGGATGCTGACAGTATACACAAGTGGGCTTCCATTATCTGACCCCCCAAAGCTGTCTGACCCCTACTGCTCTTCATTCAAGATAGAATTTCCCCTATAAGTAGGCCTCTCCTGCCTCCCCAACTCCCCTGCCACAGGGAATATAAGACTGATGTTGACAGTCTCCTGTGCCATTGTGCACTTCAGATATTCATCTGTGCTCTGGAAAATGGCTTGAAATTCTCCATGGAGAGTGCAGACAGAAAGGTCAACAATTATGCAAAATGAATAATGGGCTTAGAGCAATCAGGCCATGCAGCTGCTGCAATGAATTCTCTGAAATCCACCTGCCACGTGTCCACATCCCTGCCCAGTGGCCCCTGCCAGGCATCTGCAGCCAAGCTCTTAGCTAACTAGTATTCCTAGACAGCTAGGGGAGATCCTGAAATCAAAAAGGCCACAGTGCTAAGCATGGAGAAAAGTCTTCTTGAGGCTTCCTGTGAACCTTAGTGAATGACCAGTTCAGCTAAGGGGCTAAATGAGGGGCCAAGAGTCAAAAACCCCAGCCAGAAACCATCTAAGCTTCAACAGGCAGCCATGAGTACCTGAAGCAGCCTTTGTTCTGGGAGGACACTATTTAACCACAGCTTTCCCTGGTAATACCAGCCAAACAGAAAAACATTGTTGAGAATCTACCGTGTGAAACGTGTTGGGAGATGCAAAGACGAGTCACACTCAGCACCCAGGAAACCTCAGCAATCAGGTGGTGTGCATCAAACAGAGGCTGGCAGAGCCTAACTCTGGTGAGAGAGGAAGGAGAAATTACACATGTGCAAAACATAGCATCCATCTTAATAAATGACAATTCCACAAGGTAGGTGCCATCCCAAATGATGAGGAAACTGAGGACCAGCAAAGTAAATAATTCTGGGGAGAGAAGGGACTGAACCCTCAATTCCAACTCCTCCCCTCTTTCCACTCTGCCATGGAGAGAGGAAGGCACAAAGATTCTTAGGAGGTAAACCTCAGCTCTCCAGCAAGTGTTTCTGGAATTCTGCCAAAGCTCTGGCACAAGGAAGGGCACTTTGTTCTGTCACTTTTACTTGAAAAATTAGGGGCTGGGGAAATTGGTTTGTTTTTCATCAAAAGAAACTCAGTTTTCTATGGCTTGTGATATAAATTTCAAATACATTTTTAATAAGAAAAAGTGGGACTACTGGTTACACCATGAGGATTCTGAGGACCTTCCCTTCAGGATGCTGTGATGGCCATTTTTGAGAGGTGTCCATATAGGGGACTAGAGGGAGAAAAATATGGAAAGGTTAGCAGTTCCTTCTATACAACTACTCTCTCTGGGTTCTAGGCATTTTTTCCTTGTTTTTTGCCCCTTCAGCCCCAGAAGGAGCAATGGCTTCCACTGCTCCTACCCCCAGGGCACTGCATCATCTCTTGTTGGTTTTCCTACACCCCATCCACACATTGCAAACAGTCCCTTTCTGGGCTGGCTTCATAGGACTGTGGCTTGTGCAGTACACAGGAACCTGGGCTTAAAACTCCATATCTGATTTAATACTTTTGAAATTCTTAACACTTTAACAAGAGCCCCACATTTTCATTTTGCACTGGGCCCCCTAAACTATGTAGCTGCTCCTGGTCCCTTTATCAAACTGTCTTCAAATGTGCCATCCATATCCTGGCAGGAATCTGACCCACATACCATCCTATGCAGAGAGGACAGTCCAGCAAAACTGATTTCCTCACAAGGAGGCAAGTCCTTTCCCTAAAAGGAAAGAGTCCGCAGAGAAAAAGACCCAGGTGTTCCTGTGAGGTCAATTTGTTCCTGAGGCAGGAACCAAATCAAGACCATTGGAGGCAGCAAACTGAGGCCTGAGTCCAAGACTTAAGACACAGAGGATCAAATCCTGGCACCACAGCATTTTAGCTCTGTGTCCTTCATAAATCAATCTTAATTCTATACCAGAATTCCCTGGAGGGCTTGTTAAAACACAGAGTTTCTGTTTCAGTAGGTCTGGGGTCCAGCAGATAATGTTCATTTCAAACAAGTTCTCAGTCAATGTTGACACTGTTGGGCCAGGAACCACACTTTGAGAACCACTGATCTAAGAGCATATATTGAAGTAGAGCATATATTGAAGAACACAGCTCTGAAGCCAAGTAGCCTGTTTGAATTCTGCCTCTTTCAACTACAACCTGAGTAACCTTCGATAGCTTAGGTTTCTTTTCTTTTTAATACCTCATTTGTGTAATTAGGACTATAATAGCACCAATTTCAAAGGACTGTCCTGAGTTAAATGAACTAATGCATGTGAAGTGCTTAGAACAATGCTTAACACATGATCAACCCTAAAAAACTGTTAGCTCTTGTCAAATGTTAGCTGATACTGCCCCTGTTAAAATTCCCCCCCAAAACCCTATTAGGTAGATATGCTAGCCATTTTATAGATGAAGTAGCTGGGACACAAGGAGTTAAATATATTGCTCACAGCACAGAGCTGTCAAATGGCAAACTAGGAATTAAACCCAGGGCTCAGGAACCAAGAGGTGATACCTTTAACCTCAGCACTGTCGCCCCCCCTCCCCCCGCTTCCATAAGGCCTTTGGGAAGTGAAACCTTGTTAGTCTGGGTCCCCACTGTATCCCCAGGTCTTCGCTTGAACCATACTCTTCTGACTCTGACACTCCCTCCCATGCTCCCTTTGGCCACAGTGATATCAAAGAACAAAGGAGCCCTCTCCTCCACCCAGCCCTGGTCACTCATTTTCTGTTAGAAGCCCTAGCCTGCATGTGATCACCCTAAGCTAGATCAGGAGGTCTTATGATAACATTTACTGGCAATAGGTTGGATGTTTTGCATACATTATCTTATTTTATTTAATTTTCAATATAATTCCATATGTTAAGTATTATTAGTATCCCTATTTACCAAATGAGGAAACTGAGGTTTAATGGAAGTTGACCTAAGACATGCAACTAGCAAATGAGGATTCCAAGAGAGAAACAGATCTGAAGGTTTCCAAAGTTTTATTTCTTTCCACTTACAAGATCTTGCCTCCTTAAAAGGTATGACAAGTAAAAGACGATTAAGGAAAGGGAACACTAGAAGTTAGTGTTTAGAGCAAAGGACTTGAAATGCCCAAAATATAGTTTTATCTATTTAGTAATTTTGGTCAATGAATAAGCTTAAGCGAATCACACCATTCGGGTAAAAAAACATTTGCAAATGTACTCTTGCCAATTTGAGACCGAAAAAAGCTATGCAAGTCTTGCTCTCATGTGGTTGGCTTTTATAAGAAGAGGGAGGGAGACTTTTATGAAAAGAAAGGCAAAGCTGGAGTGGCTTTGACCCCTTATCCTTAAAACTGAAAAGGAAGAATAATCAAATGTACGCTGAAAATATAACAGCAAACAAGCTCCGAGGTGACATTTGGGCTGTGTGATTTCCTTCCGGCTGTGACAATGAGTGCCCATTCAGCTGGTTTTTCCCAAAGCCAGAGAAAGGTCTTTAGCTAAAATGTCACAATGCATCTTATTTTCCATTTTCAGCATGTGTTCCAAGGGGAGACTGACACTCTGTCCTGCCCTCACACACCACTTTGAAAATAACAACAGTAAAGTATAAAGAAAGGTAGGAAGGAAGGGGACAGCTTGGAGCTGGTTCAAACTCTCTGACTTTCATTTTGCACAGGCTGCAGGTTTTGGGTGGGGAAGAGGCAGAGGAAACTAGAGAATGGCTGTGACATAATCTCCAAATATACACTCCTGAGAAATCACAAAAAGACACTGGACCCATTCCATACAACTATGGGATGTTCTGGAAAGTGACTGCTGAAATTACATTTAGAAATTAGAAGATTTTTACTGGCCAATTTAGTTATTACAAAAGGTCTTTGGTCCAAAGAATAGCCATCATTTGGTGACGTGGAGGTTTGAGCCCTGCTTCAAAGGAAGGCATGACCCTCCTCCTTTCTAAAACTATTTGGACATTCAAGGCCACGTATAGTCTATGGCCATACCACCCTGAACGCACCCGATCAGACAAGGCCACGTATAATCTGGCCCCCAACAACATCTCCAGCCTTATTTCTCACTATGAATTCCCTGTGCTCTGCTGTTGATTTTGTGGTTTTGTTATTACCATCAGAGATCCACCTGTGTGACTCCTTCCTCCTAGAATATATTTTAAACACCCAACATTCACCTTCTAATACCTTCATCTCCTTAACTCCTACTGGTTTATAACCCTTTGGAATCTGGACCGTGCTGTCTAATCTCAGGTATATTTGTAGTCAGAAACATAATCTAGAACCAAAACATATTTTCAAAGAACTCAAGTTCTTCACCCATACAACACTCCGGAAACTATTTCCCTCTTCCAACAGAGTATTATAATTGCCAACCAACTGGTCAATCCATGTACCAACTTCCCCTGTTGTATTCCATACACCATGCTGCCACTGGAGTGATCTTTCCAAATGCAAGTCTCCTTTTCTGTTCATCTCTAGTTTGTGTCTTAAGACCCAACTACACTAAATAAATTTCAATGCAAATATGCCATCTATGCCCATATGCTTGTGCTTTTGCTTTTGTCATTTTCTCGAATGGGATTAGCATCTTCTTTGCTCAGTCTGTCCAAACCTTAATCATCCTTTAAGACCCAGTCCAAATGCCTCCTTTTTATATGTATTTCAACCTCAGACCTTGTCCCTTTCTCCTCTGTCGTTTCTGCTGCCCAGCATAATTTACATTGCTTTTATTTATCTATATGTCTCCCTCTTCCACTAGAGGAAGAATTCCTTGAAGTCAAATGTTTCTTCTCACTCATCTTTGAGTTTATAACAAAGTGATTTGTATAGGAGGAGCTCATTATATATATGCTGAATTTAAATCCATATAACATTTTAGTATTTATACCATATTCTCACATACATTTAATACTCATTATTCATTCTAAAAGATTTATGAGGTATGTAACTTTATCCCAACTTTAATATGAGAAAATTGAGACTCTCATAGTTAAGTGGCACATCTTGTCAGTGGCTAATCTAGACTGAAGCCAAGACTCTATAAGTACTCTTACAGTTCTAAACTATGATTCTGTAATTTTATTCAAAATCATATGCCAGAGAGAGAGGAAAATAATAATTTCATGATAATTCTACAGAGGAAAAAAAGGGCAAGCAAATACTCTTATTTGCAAAGCTGCATTATGCCCTACTGGAAATGAATATTATAAACATTAGCTTTAGCAATGTAACATAACAGCAATTTCCTTTATTATCACTGTTTAAACATTTTGGGTAAGCAGGTACACCTCATTCAACATATATTCTCAGTCAGACACATATCCTCTAGGCAAATTTTATAGAGTTATTGTTATTAGGTGTTATTTATTTTAAAGGCAGAGGTGCTAATGTGCAGAAAATAATGACCAATGCTGGACTGCAGAAAAACAGCTGAATTATGTAGGTCAAAGGAGTCCTTAACCAGATAACCACAAAAGCTTAGCAGCATTCAAAAATCACTTTACAAAAAATGGAGCGCAGTGGAGGAGACTGGCATAGCAATATGCACATATTATTTCCTGGTATATTAAAATAAGATTCATTGTAAAACTATCTTATACAAAGTCTCCCTAAGGGCAGAGATACTTTCCTGTGGCTTAAGAGTTCCAAAATCAGCACAAGAAAGGACACAGTGAAGTGGGGGAAACATGTTTTGTTTTGTTTAATAATCCACAGGTCTTCATTTGAAATCCATCTCTGCCACTTACCACCTGGGTGACCTGGGACAGATAACTTCATCCTTCTGAGTCTCCTCATTCTCATCTGTGAAATGGGCATAATAATATTGAACTCACCTGAATGTTTATTACTGAGAAAATGAACTGATAAAATCTATGTGACAAGAAAATTTGGTATATGGTACATACTCATTTAATTAATACATATTACTTTCACACTTGCTGCTTAGGGATCTAATCCTCTTCTAAACATGGGTTTCCAGGGGAAGCTATGGGTAAATTCGAAAATATTTAAGAGGATATATTCATCTTCTATTTCTATTCCAGACTCTATAATTCCCATCCTGAAACATGCCTTGAATTTAATTTTCCTGGTCTGTCAAAAACAAATGTCCTAGTATCTCCAGGCACTCACTCCTGCTATATTAGGAACAGAGATATTCAGCATAAGCAGAAAGGAGGAGAGCTGAAGGTAAATTGCAAAGGACATAAGTATCCAGAGATGATCTTTCTACCCCTTTCCTCTCTGCAGTTCTTTATATTCAGCTTAATTTTGATACAACTGGACCAGTGTTTCTCAACTGGAAGTCAGTTTGTTGCCCAGGAGACATATTTGGTTGCCCCACTGGGATGGAGGGGTGAAACTAGTCTCTAGGTGATAGAGGTCAGGTATGATGATAATCACCCTAAAGTGTGTAGAACAGTCCCCACAACAAAGAATTATCTGATTCTAAATGTCAGTAATGCTGAGGTTGAGGAACCCTGAACAAACTATGATCAAACTAAACATGGGTAAAATTAGAGGGCCCTCATCCAATCCAAGCAATAGTAAGTTTTGCTCTAGGTGTAAAATCCTTTACTAAATCCTAGAAAAAGTGATCCAAGAGGCCCAGAAGAGCTTAAAAGGAAGAAAGGAATTTGGCAGTTGTGGGTCAATATTTATGTGGAAAATTCTTGATCAGGATACTGATTTCCCTAGAATTAGATTCACAGATATTCTTTTCCAATAGGATACAGTAACAGTTTATGGTCAGAGATTTGCAGAAATTTCAGATTTTAGGGAGTAATTAAAATAATTCTTTACATGAAAATTACTAGCTTCAGTTAGCTAGAAGTTTTCTCTGAGTAGAGTT
Organism: Molossus molossus; assembly: GCF_014108415.1. Lineage (NCBI taxonomy): Eukaryota > Metazoa > Chordata > Mammalia > Chiroptera > Molossidae > Molossus > Molossus molossus. The sequence goes on along the minus strand of NW_023425349.1, from coordinate 59,066,305 downwards.
GCCTAGAGGAGGAACTTTTAACTCTGTTTTAAGCATTACTTGAAAATTGGAGACTTCTGACTGGAAAATAACAGACTAAGATGTTTAGTTTGAAGTTATTGTCATTGTTTTTGTGGAGAAAGTTGTAGGATTTCTTTTTCTACACTCTAATCCCCAATTCTATAATGTGATACATTTCTTTTTCTTTACTTTGGCCTCTATCACATTTTTAAAAAGTAAACAAGGAGCCCATAGTTGGGGGAGGGCTAGAGAGCAAGTGGTGGGTCTCTGTTCCCCTTGGGGAGTTCTTTCTCCAGATAGAGGTAGAGACCAGGAAAGATTTCAAGGTGAGGTAAACAGCCCAATCCATCTCTTTCATATTCCGTCATCTCTTCTGGCTTCAGAACATAGCACCGAGGTGACAGATGTGCAACCAGCACCACTAGTAGCTAATTATCTTTGTTAGTGGGGAATTTGGAGTTAAGGAATAGAACCTCAGAGCCAAGAATAAAATATTTTTAAATGCTCATGGTTGTTCACAGAGAGCTGACATCAAATATGTTGGGTATAGCTAGTCATAAAGCACATCCCAGATTAATGTTAGGACAGTGTTGGATGTGAGCATCCTAAGACCTATAGCATCTACAATGGACACAGAAGCAAACACCTGTACCCATGGGACCTTCTCAGCCAAGCATGGCATATTAATGAGGAGGGGCTCACAGGACCCAGTCACAGAGGCTGCCAAGGTGGAACAGATGAACACTTAGATCTGAGCGAATATTAGTAAAATTTACTTGAAGTTGAAATGGTGCAGAGTTAAGAGGCAAACAAATCCGGCAATGGAAGAGATGTCTTGTGCTGGATTAGGACAGATCCTTTGGAGGGGAAGGAAAGTAAAGACCACTCCTGTTGCAGGAAGGCAAGGGAACCAATGCTCCCGCTGGTCACTAAAGACTAGTGGAGAAGGAAATAAATTATGGGACCCCCCCCAATAGGAGCCTGCAACATTAGGGGGCTGAGTGAGACCATATCTGGAGATAAGAATTAGATGGCTGGGACCCAGAGACCAAGCAGACAAACAAGATAAGTAGAACAGATAATCTGTTCATCGATTTAACAAATATTTATTTTCAGTACTGAGAAATACAGTCAGACACAGAACACTTCACAGAGCCCTAAATCTACTGGGTGCTGGGGAATCCCCAGCATCTGTCAATAGAAAGAGGTTCAGTAGGAAAACAGTACATGAAATTACAGTGAACCAGTATCTAATCACAGCAGATGGAAGATCTCTACCTTCACTGAACAACTACAATGTGAAATCCATGTAACAATCCTATAGGTTTATTATTATTACTCCATTGCACTGATGATAAACACTAAAGCTCAGAGACATTAAACACAGGTTTCCCAGGTGAGGAGAGGCAGGAGGAATTCAGCTTACCTTTATCCCCAAAGCCTATTCTGCCCTCCCTCTGCATCTGAAGGCATCAGGGAGGCCTGGAAGTAAATGGCAGGGACTCATCCAGGGGAATTTATTTGGGTACAGGATTCCAGTCCCCAAGGCATGGATAGGGAAAGGTCAATCCCAGCCTTTGAAAGAACTAGCACATTAGGTAAAGGATCAAAAGTCACTCGGGAAGAGGGGACAAGGCAATGGTCCAGTTACTGAGCCTGGAGAGAAAGCCAGTGGAGGAACAAGAGTAAAGCTGAGCCAGCAACCTCATGTCCTGGGTCTCACATTGCAACCAAAGGCGTGATTATCTAGAGTTGCCAGGTAAAATAAAGAATGCCCAGTTAAATGTGAATTTAAGTATTAGCAATTTTTTAATATTGCATGGGACACATATTGAAGAGCTGTTCCTCCATCTGAAATTCAAATTAACTGGGCATCTTGTATTTGTATTGCTACATCTGGAAGCCCTCGTGCCTGAGCCCAGACCCAAGGTAAACCACAGACAGGGATCAGGGAAAGAGGGATACAAGAACAAGGAACTGAGCAGATGGTTATCGAAACAGCCCACCATCACTATTTTCTTTAAAAGGTGTTCCACTATTAAAATTTAATCATTACAAAAGTTACATTTGGTAAAACTCCACATGTATTCTTTTTTTCCACACATATTATTGATGATTAAAAACAAAACAAAATTTAATTTAAAACAACAGAAAAAAACCCCACTCCTGATAGAATAGAAATGGGAGGCCTTAGCATGATCAGCATGATGAACATTGATCTGCAAAAGTCAGCCCCTACTTGAAATCACCTGGAGGGCATCTGTGCTAGAGCTTGTAGAAGAAGAAAGATTGGGGGGGGGGGTGTCTCCTTGCTGCGTAAACTGTAAAATAACTTTGCTGACTAGAACTGTACTCTTTGGTGGTTTGGTTGTAGTGATGTTACAGATTAAGTGGACTTCTGCAGACTTCCCAGCTAAGAATCATATATGATGTTTTTTCTATGAGTAAATATCTTTCATGTTCCCTGCAATGGTCTCACAAAAGAGTTTTGACCATACAATTTGTTGTTAAGTGGGGTCTTTCTATACAACCCGCATGATTTGGCATGTGTACTGCTGTCCACTCTCCACTCAGGCCAGCCTACCCTAGCTCAGCCCACTCTGGTCATGCTCTCCTCTTTCAGTCCTCAGACACCACAAGCTCCATCCTGCCGTGGGGCATTTGTCCACATGACCCACCCCTGCAGAATTTCCTGCCTCTGGCTCTTGGCATGGCTCCTTCCTCTCCTGTAAGTCTCCTCAAATAAGCTTTCCTTAATAAATGCATTATCTAAATATGGCCCATCCTAAAAAATTGCCTTCACTTTTATGAATTTATAAATTGATATTGTTTGTCCCCCACTAGAAGATAAACTCTTGAGAGCAATAGTAAGTAAAAATAAAACTCTGTTTTACTATGTTATATTCAGAATTTAGCATAGTACTTAGATCTGAATGAGTTTGTGACTGAATGAAGGAATGCTTTTAGTATTTTCTCACTGAAAATCATGTTTTATTTCGTTTATGATTAAGACAAGACCTTTTGTCAGTTCATGTTAACATATCTTAATTGCATTCAGGCATGCCTCAATTTATTCATTAATTCTTTTTTTTTTTTTTTTTGAGAGTCCCTTATGCATCTGTCACTGCAGATTCTGTCCTTTTGAACTGTGACAAACCAAATTCAATTCGATGTAAAATCAGAAAGCATGCAAACAGCCTATCATGGGTCAACAATATATTTTATATAAACCAATTCCTCTTCCCATATGCACTTTACAAGCCCCAAGTTCATTAACTGGAACTTTTGCCTCCAGCACCATGTGCTTTCTGGGGTGGAGGGGGGCAAAGTGGGGGTCAGTGGGGGACATCTATAATAATGTCGACAACAAAAATAAAAATAATTTTTTAAAACAATTTGAAATCCTTGTGGAAAATGAAATTGCCATAAAAGGCTCCAAGGTAGAAATATACAAAATGGAGGGAGTGTTCAGATGAGAGATGAACAGTGAAGAGGAGATGGAGTTTTTATTAGTTGTGCTGTCATTTCCTAAAGCAAACCTGATCAAACTGGCCACCTTCCCCAAACACTTTCCCTGCAGTCACAAAACCTGACTTTGCCCTTTTCTAGCTTCATTTGTTAGTTTCATGGCAACCATTGAATATGTTATTTGTAGCCTAATCTGTGATGTAATTTGTGCTTCTGTTCTCTCAGGTTTTTCAAACCTGCTAGCCCACAAGTGCTCCTTCTTAGAAGAAATGTAATGGTGTAACTTGAACCTGCTGCTTGTTGATTTCATTATCTGAAAATAAAGCTCTTCTCCTTCCCAGCAGTCTGGTTCAAGAGAAAAGCTTTCAGGATAAACAGGACTGGCCTCTTAACCTGCCTGGATCTTTATATCCTGGAGTAGATGATTCATAGCAGAAAGGAAAACAAAAATTAAGAAAAACAAGTGAGCGGGAAAATATAAAGAATTGCTGTCAAAGTTGGCAGTATATTTCTGGTGCAGGATCACCCTAGGTGAAATTATTTTATTTTACCAATTTTCAGAAATAAAAAATATCCCACTGTGAAAACCACAGTATTCATAGTAGTTTGTGGCACTGATGAGCTGCACCACATAATAAGGCAAACTGAGATCAGGCATTTGCAAGACCATTCCATGGTGGGGGGAAGAGCACGTGAAGAGTTATACTATGTATGGTTAATGACACTGAAAGGCTGATTGCACTAATTTTACAATTCTCTTCTATGCATAGGTTATCATACTAATTAGCTACATCTGGAATATTTGTCATTTTAATAGAGTGATTTCACACTTCCCTTTGCTTTAGTTCTGCAGCCTCCAACCCAATGTTCAGGGGTTCGAATAAGTTTTAGCACATCAAATGCTCTGGATGATTTGAAACAAGTCACCCTGGAGTGGGAAACCTTTGAGGATGGCATGGTGGAAAGAGCAGAGGCTTGGAAATCACACATGTCATTTACAATAGCAGTATAGATGTTAACAATTTACTTAATCTCTCTGAAAGTGTTTCATTAGAAATGGAAATATAGGACCTACCCTGCAGGCTTATTGTGAAAATTAAAATAATCTTTCTCACATGCTTAGCATGTAGTTCAATAAGTGGTCCATATATAGTAATAATAAAGCACAATTCATTTTATTTGTGTTCTTTTGATGGTTGCACATTCTTTTTCTTTCCACTTCTCTTGGATAAATCAGAGGTTTTGCAAATAAAGTGGTATAGTAGAAACCAATGCTTCTCAAAGATATAACAGAGAAAACCAACAATTTACCATAATTGGGAACAGAACTTTTAGGTGAAAAAATAAAAATAATTGACCTGGTTTCAAATTCAAGGCACATGTAAATATTTTAATGTGGCCTGGACATTTTATGAGAAAATAGAGCCAGAACTTCTCTTTGAATCACATGTACACGTAGGTGACAGGCATCACAGAAATGGGAGAGATTAGAAGGCTGGCCTGTAGAAGTGTATTATAACCTGCAAGTGTTCTTCTAATGTTAAGAATTATTGTTGTTATTGTCAAACTATAGGTTGAATCTGGGAAATCTGCCAACAGTAACAATGATTATTATTCCTAAAGTACTAGCAAAGGCAGAAGAAAAAACTTGCAAAAATGTGGTTCACTTACATAAAATTCATGCCAATTACAGTTATAGCCATCTGGAAAAATTATTATTTATCCATAATATTTTCCTCTAGAAATTGATACCAGCATGTAATCTGAAAATGTAACACAATAAAATAGGAACTGAGTTAAATTCTTAACAATGGTTGCTTACGAAAATTTGAAACTTTCTGGTGTCTCTATCCTGAGAAACTTCACCTGTCTCAGTGCAATGTGGATACTCAAAAGTTCTCATTTCCATTTTTGTTTCCGGTGTCTCCATCAGTCCCTTATTTTCCTTTCTGGGAGAAGTGGTTAATTGATGTCCCTTTTCCCAAACCATTAATGCATATCTCCTTGTACTAAGATAATGTACAGAGCTTTAGAAACACAATAGAAATGAAATGTAGTAAACCCCAAATGGAGTACTCTAGGCTAAGAGGAACTAGTATACATTCTAAGTTCAATGGAACTAACCACTAGACACACAGATCCCTTATGATTTTGCCCATTACTGCTTCTGCCTCACATATTTGAAGTCTCAGTAGGTCCTGGGAGGCATCCTTTTCTATTCCATCCTATATATTTTAACAAACTCCTAATGCTAGACATTCTTTCTCCACCCTCTTCAACCAAATAACTTTTTCATCCTTCATGTTTCAACTTAGTTATTACTCCAGAAAACCCTCCCTAACACTCACTTGCACCATTGACCACCACAAGCAAACTGGTTTTGATGTTCCTCTTATGTGCTTCTGTAACAACTAGCAGAGAAAATTTAGATGACCTGTTCACAAATCTTTTCTTCTGCTGCTTAGAGAAAAGACTGAGTCTGTTTCACTGTTTTGTTTCGAGCACCATGGATATAGTAAGCACTCAATAAATATTAGTGGAATTCAGAAATCCCATCTTGAAAGCATTCACAACAAATAAATGGATTCCTCTGGAGTACAAAGCAAATTGTACATGTTCCAACTAATTTCAATGTTATAGATACCTAAATGGATAATTTGGACTTGAATTATATAGTTTGCTTGTGATAAAATTTATCAGCTATTACCTTATCACTACCTTTCCTTGCTGTGTAGACACTGCTCTGACATTATCTTTTTATGATTTAGTTTCTGATCAAAAAAAGAACAGCAAAGATATGAGAGCAAGAATGTGCTGGCTCTGCCATTAACCTTGGAGGCTTAACAGACACCCCCAAGCCTCAGTGTGTTCAGTCACTGTCAGCTCTGCCCAGGAATATGTTCCAGGAAGAAAGATGAATGAAGAAATGTATAGGTCTAGAGCGAGCCCACAGGGCCATACATAAGATGTTGTAGGGATAAGTATGTGTATTTTTGCATCTAGGGTCTTGCGTAAGATTGTTGTGGGGATAAATATGAGTATTTTTATAGCTAAATATAGTTGACCTTCAATAGCACAACCCCTTCACATTCTCTCTGTCACTTCTCCTGAAATATTCACATTGGTTTCCACTGTTCCCCTATGGGTCTGAGAGGTAGCCCAGTTCTCTGTTTAGGTTTTACAACCCCATTCACAAACTCCTACTAACCAAACCCATAAGGTCAGTACCTTTTGAACCCAACTTCTGCTACTCCCCAAGCAGGCCAATTATTGAGCCCACCTGCTGTAGATTGTGTTGCCTCCCAGAATATGATCACATGTGGCTTCCTCAAAGAGGGGAAAAAAATGATGAATGGCAAAAACACATGTTTATACTTAAACCTGTTATACACAAGAGCTTTCAAGTCTTGGGTAAGAGAGTTTCAGTGGGGTAATGTGTGTGTCTGCTGTCTGTAAAAATGATTGTCTGTCAAGTGGTTTTGCAGACTCCACAGACTCCTAAGGGGAGTAGGGGAAAAGCAGAGGGATTGTAACCTGGAAACCAGAACAAGCTGAGGATTCATTCTCACCTTATGACATCTGCAGTGTGGGAATAGGAAGGCTGCAGAATGATCTCATTCACTTGAAGCCTGAGACTCACACCTCCTCCCCTGCCCCTCTGCCTATCATCTGTCTATTTTTAAAGGTGAGGAATCTGAAATGTACTTCAAAAAACTCAACTGATGCTCACAAAGCACCTGGTTCAATGACTGGATCTCCAGAGAGGAAAATCAGTGCTTCAGCTTTGCTTTCTGTCTCTTCCATACCATGTAGGAAAAAGAGTTAATAGCCATTTGAGAATGGCAGTTGGAGTTTATCTCAGCTACTTTGGGTACCTTCCTCAGTTCTCTGGGAGCAGGCACTTTGGTCAGGGACAGTGGGCACTTGGTCTCTTCTAGCTAAACCTCTGAGCCTGGTAATCCTAAGCGGGTGATTGCTTAACTTTTCCTTCTCACAGGAAATTCATCTCAGTATTTTCCATAAAATTTGTATTTTGTATAAGTACCCAAAGACTACAACTGAGACAAATCTTTAGTTCCTGCTATCAAATCTACAAGAAAAAAAGCACAACAGCTTTACTTTATGAAAAATGCCAGCTTGAGGAGCATTATAGGATTTAACAATCCTTCAATTAGATCCACCTTCCCCCAACTTACTTTTGAATGGGGCTTGGAGTTTCTTCGTATAATGAAACAAGTATTTGTCAGGGAAAAATACTTTTAAAAAGGTATTAGAAAATTCTAAGCAGGAGACTACAGGGATTGGTGCTGATGGAGAGACAGAATGCCTTCCAGTCCCCAACTCTTCCATTTCCCCAGATCACTGGTTCAAAATCTTGGCCTCATGCATGGTATCACTGAGGTCTGGTAATGGGTCTCATTTTCTTAATCTATAAAGCAGGGGGAGTGAGGGTGGAAAGGACTCGGTGATCTTTTAGGTGGAGCTTCCCAACCACTATGCCAGGCACTCTGGTATGTCTCAAATAGATCACGGTCGTTCTGTGATGACTGGGCATTGTTCTAAATGACAAGAGCCTGAAGGCCAAGAATTTCCAGTCGCAAGTATCCTTCTCTGTTTATTTCAATGTGTTGTAAAATTATCTTCATTTTATACATGTGTCATGATGTGAAAAAAATGTTAGAAAACAATGGTTTAAAGTCTTTTCCAACTCTCTTACTCAATTATTCCTTTGAAGGGCTCATTTTCATGGAAACCTAACATCTCTTGTGGGAATCAGATATGAGAACAGAGTAAAATAGGAGGGAATGTAAAGACGAGAGGCAAAGGATGTCGTTTAACTCAGGCAGGTTCCAACTTGGTTGGCACAGTACCCTATATCACAAGTGAATTGAGGAACACTTGTTCTGTAGAGGAGGAATGTTGATTGCAGAGGGAAGAGATCATTTGGATATAGCACTGTGCAGATACTTATATTTACCCGTAACCCAAACATCAGGGAACTTGGTTTCCTCAAGAACGAGGAAATGAAGGAACCAACCCAAATTAAAGGAGGTGAAACACTAGGAGAATTGAAAAAAATGGAGAATGCTATTTCTAGTAGAATCGTACCACTGGTGGGAAAAGGTGTTTCCTACCACAAACCAAGATCAATTACTAGAGCGGAGTTGTGAAGATGGGTGAAGTGATATCAAGGTGGAAAGTAAGTGTAAAGAGTTGGGAGGTTCACATATGCACCAAAGGGATAAAGGAAATTCAGGAAATTTGGAGGCCATCAGATTGATACTGGCCATAACACAAACAAAAAGCAAAAGGAAAAGAAAATATTGTCTCTAATTATATGAATTTTTTTTAAATTTCTATTTATTTGATAATTATAATCTTGCTTGATTTTAAAAGTTATATATACTCATTGTGGGACATTGAAGAAAAAGGAGAAGTGTAAACAAGAAAAAAAATGTATTCCATACTACACAGAGAGATAAGTGTTCGTAATAGTGCATAAACTAAAATCTATTTAGCCATTTCCCTATGGTTAGACATGTAGGCTCTTTCACATTTTTGATCACTATAAATTATAACACTTCAATAAATATATTTCCCTATCTTTGATCATTAGGAAACAAATATCCTTTGTTCTTATCCCTGATTATTTTTATGGATTCTTTTCTGAGATAATGTGGGTAAAAGAGCATGAACATCTTTGATGCATACAAATAAATAAAATGCTTTCCAGAAACATTATACCAGTTCCCACATAAAAGAGCTCTTTTCAGTGTCCCTGATTAACATGGATTATAATCTTCCTGTACCTTGCAAAATCAATATGGCATCTCCTTGTGGTTTTAGTTTATATTTCAGGCTGAATTTTTTTTTTTTTTTTACATGTTAAAATGACCACAAATAGAATTTTTTTTTCATCCTCACCTGAGGACACTTTTTTTTTTTTTTGCATTTATCTTCAGATAGAGTGGGAGGGAGGGAAGGAGGTGAGAGAGAGAGAAACATCGATGTGAGAGAGACACCTCGAGTGGTTGCCACCCACATGACCCCAACCAGGGCAGGTGACAAACTACAACCGAAGTATGCGCCCTTAGCGGGAACCAAACCCAGGACTCTCCTGTCCGCGGGCCGACACTCTAACCGCTGAGCGAAACCAGCCAGGGCATGTAATAGAATGTTAATGACAGAAAAAGAAATGCACTTTGACCAGTAAACCCCACCAGGAAAAGGAAAAGGTTGTGGGAAAGAAAGTACTTGAGGTTTAGTTCTTCACTGTAGCCCAAGGGCCATTACAGCCTGCTGCCTTTTGTTGTATTGCCCACAAGTTAAGGGTGCCTTTTACATTTTTAAATGCTTGAAGAAACACCAAAGTAAGATTATTTTGTGACATGTGAAAATATGAAATTCAAATTTCAGTGTCCATAAAGTTTTACTGAAACACATCCATGCTCATTATGTATGGTCTGCAACTGCTTTCACTCTGAAATAGCAGAGTTGAGTAGCTGTGACAAAGATGGTATAGCCCATAAAACCTAAAATATTTTCTATCTGACCCTTTACAGAATCACTTCCCACCTGCCGGTAGGTGCAGCAATGTTTAGGTTAGTAAGAAGTGGAAGGATTTCTCAGGTGTCTTCAGTAAGAACATCAGTTTGTCTAAGATATTCATACTTTTCATCTTATCAGAGCATGGAATCGCAAGAGTGGCACTGAGCAGAGGTAAGCATAGTGCAGATGTACAGCGAGGGAAATAAAGAAAAGTGGAGGACTGAACTGTTCTCACTAGGTAGTTCAGAACATCTAAACTTCAAAAAAATATTTGAAACTCTTATTCTGAGCCCCTGTATCATTTGTTTGCTTTGTTAACAGAATGTGCTCAAATTGAATTAAAATCATAAGTCTTGCTAGATACTGATAAACATACACCATATATATATATTATTGTTATTAATTGTTATATTCTAGAAGAGAGCAAAGAAAACACTGGAGTTCATTCAAGAGCAGAGCAACAAATGTAGAAAGGTCCTGGTCTGGGCATTAGGTAATTTAGAATCTAAGGTACAGTGTACCATTAACTTTTCATGTAATCTTGGGCAAATCATTGGACATATCTAAGAGGTAAGTGAAGAAAAGTTTATGTTTTCTCAAGCTCTGACATTCGCTGGTTTTGGTTAGTCTTATTCAGAGCTTCCTGGAACAGCAGCAGCAGCAGCATCTAGGAACTTGTTAGAAATGCAAACGCTTGGGCCCACCACAGGACTACTGAATTGGAAATCTGGGGGTAAAACCCAACATTCTGTCATTACAAGTCTTTCAGAAGACTCTGAAGTATGCTCAAGTTTGAGAAACACTGATCTAAACTGTGTATTTCTCTCTTAAATAAAACATTTCCAATTTTAACAAAAGCTTTAGATATTTATATTTTAAAATCTCAGTGGCACATTTTACAAAAATCCCCTCCCCATGACTCTTTTTTTTTAATTCCTTCCTCAGGAAGTACTGATTTACTGGAAAACCACACTGAGAATATCTTGTTAAGTAGAATCATTATCCCCCTTGAATAGAGACCACAACCCCTAGGAGGAAGGAGAGAAAAAGAAGCCTCAGCCTAAGTTCACACACTTGGTGCATGTACCACTTTGAGGTTGTACCCTGGAATCAGCCCACCCAAGCAGAGGCAGACGCTGTTGGTAATGGGACACCAAAATGGAACCTATTATTCTGGGTGATGATTTATATTTAGCTATGAAAAGTCAATCTCAACCGTGGACCTCTCTGTGGGTGTGAACTTAAAGCTGGTGAGAGCATCTGGGTAAAATGTCTGCCTAACCACAAATGTGCATGCCATCCTGTAAGTTGGTGTTGTGGAATGAACTATACTAGAAACCTCGATACATGGGTCCATGTTCCACTTTGCAAACGACTGGTTATGCGACCCTGAGAAAAATCACTTAATCTGCAAAACCTCAATGATCTCATTTAGAAAATGAGAGTAACACCAGCTCTTGTACTCACTTCAGAGTTCTAGGGAAGATCAAGTTTAAAGGGTGGTGCAAAAGCCCTTGAGCTCTATTGAAATGAAAATTATTGTTATTCATTAATGCCTAATAGTGTTCAGAATATATAGCTTGTATTAGTTAGGATTATATTTAATTGAATAAAACCAGATAGGATTTTTTTTCCTGTTTAAGTCCAGAGGCAGGCAGCTCAAGGGTAGTTTCATTGCTTGAGAACCCCAAAAAGACCCTGACTCCTTCTAACTGCCTCTAGTACTATCCTTGGCATGCTGCTTTCATCCTCACAGGTGCAAATGGTGACCCCACCTACAGGCATTTGAGTTCCAAACAGGAAGGAGTTTTGCCTGTTGAACCTCTGACTTTCAGCAGGAAAACAGAAGCTTTCCTGAAAGCTCCATTTCATAGAAAGTATATGCAACCAGAATATTGATGAAAACAACAATTGTAATGAAACAAATAGCATAGTTAAAAATAAATGTTATATTATTCAGCAATAAAAAAGAATGAAATCTAGTCATTTGCAACAGCATGGATGAACCTAGAAGGTATTATACTGAGTAAAATAAGTCAGACAGAGAATGACAAATACCATATGATTTTACTTACATGTGAAATCTGAAAAACAAAAACAAAGAAAATGAACAAATAAAACACAACATAAACAACTAATAAAGAGTAAATTGATGGTTGCCAAAGAGGTGTAGGGAGGTGGGTGAAAAGGTAAAGGAAAATAAGAGGCACAAATGTTCAGTTATACAATAAATAAGTTACAGAGATATAATGTACAGCTTAGGGAATATGGTCAATAATAATGTAATATATCTGTACAGTGACAGATGGTTACTAGACATACGTGGTGATAACATCAGAATCACTATGGTTTAACCTAAAAGTAACATAACATTTTATGTCAACTATACTTTAATTTTTTAAAAATAAAATAAAATTATAAGGCAAAATATAAAGTTCACTTTCTAGTAGTAAAATAACATAGTCAATATACAACTCCACCTCTTGTTTTTGTTTTTCAGCTCCACCTTTTCAAATTGGAGTTGGGAGGGAGCTATAATGTCAGAATGGATGAAGATGCTGAATAATCTAGGCAATACTTAAAAACACAACAACCAGGAGACCTTTACATTTCTGTGCAGGTTTTAAATAAAACTGGTCACCTAAAAATCTGGTATTTTCATCCTCTAGTCTAGTCTGAGATAAGGGGTCTGCCATAAAGAAGAAAGTTCAGAGAAGGGCATCTAGAATGAATGCTGAAAAGACAATCAAGAGCCTTTGTCATCTCTGATAGACTTTTATATCTCTTTTGTTCTGATCACTCAGTATCATGAGCTTGGCCCTTGTGAATATCTTACTACTGATTTGGTCTCTATTTTTGTTCTATTATTGAATAATCAAAGAAATTTTCATTTAACATATGAATTTATACCATTTGTTTTGTGATTCCTAATGCATTTTGGATTTCTACCACTTTGTTTTGTGTTTTCTATTCACTTTCTCTTTCTTCACTTCTTTTTTCTCTTTTCATTCTCCAGTTGGAATGATAAAGCTTTATTTTTCTTCTTACCCCCTGAATTTGTATCAAAGACATTCCATTTTTATTGGTATAAGCTACTCTTAATTTTTTACCATGTATATTTGACTCAGTAATGTCTAAAACTAACATTATCTTTTCCTTTTTAACTAATACAGAAATAATTTAAATCATCCCTTTTTTCCTTCCAAATTACTGTTGTTTAGCATTTCAGTTCAAATTGTTTTTAACAATTCTACCCCTAAAATGAGTATCTTCTACAAGATTTCTATTTTTAAAGTGAATGCTTACCCTGGCCAGTTTGGCTCAGCGGTTAGAGCGTCGGCCTATGGACCAGGGAGTCCTGGGTTCGGTTCCTGCTAGGGGCATGTAACAAAAAAATAAAAAATAAAGTGCATGCTTAATTAGATTTATCCACATATTTATAATTGTTTAGTTTATTGTCTCTTTTTGCTTCCCGCACCTGCACCTTGCTTTTTGGTTCATTTCTTTCTTTTTTATTTAACTAAAGAGCATCTTTTCTTTCTTTCTTTCTTGTCTTGATAATCTTCACCAGAGGATATTTTTCCATTGATTTAATTTTTAGAGGGAGGGAGAGAAAGAGAGAGAGACCAAGAGAGAGAGAGAGCAAGACAGAGAGACAGAGAGAGAGAGAAACATCATTGTGAGAGAGACACATCAACTGGTTGCCTCCTGCACGTGTCCTGACAGGGGCCAGGAATTAAACCTACAACTCAGATACATGCCCTTAACAGGGAATTGAACCCACGACCCTTCAGTGTGCAGGCCGACACTCTAACCACTGAGCACACTAGCCAGGGCTGAGCATCTTTTTAAAAAATAGAATGTTTTGGGGTGACATTAGTTAACAAAATTATATAGGTTTCAGGTATACAATTCTATAATACATCAGCTGTACATTGTATTGTGTGTTCACCACCTCAAGTCAAGTCTCCCTCCAGCTCCATTTATCCTCTTTTTACCCTTTTCTACCTCCCCTAATCCCCTTTTCCTCTGGTAATCACCATACTGTCATCTGTGTCTTTGAGAATTTTGGGGGTGTGTTTTTTTTGCTTAATCTGTTCACCTTTTTCACCCAGCCCCCCTCCCTTTCTCTTCTCTAACAGCCATCAGTCCATTCTCTGTCTCCATGAGTCTGTTTCTATCCTGTCTGTTAGTTTATCTTGTTCATTAGATTCTACATATAAGTAAAATCATATGGTTCTTGTCTTTCTCTACAGGCTTGTTTCACTTAGCACAGATAGGCATGGATAATATTATGCTATCACAAAGGGTAAGATCCCCCCCCCTTTTTTTTGTGGCTCAGAAGTATTCCATTGTGTAAATGTACCACAGCTTTTTTATCCACTCATCTACTGATAGATACCTAGGCTGCTTCCAAATCTTTGCTATTGCAATGAACATAGGGGTGCATATATTATTTCAAATCAGTGCTTCAGGTTTCTTTGGATATATCCCCAGAAGTAGAATTTTCAGGTCATAAGGCAATTCCATTTTTAATTTTTTGAGGTAACTCCATACTACTTTCCAAAAAGGCTGCATCAATCTGCATTCCCACCAACAGTGCAACAAGGGTTCCCTTTTCTCCACATCCTCGCCACTAGTTGGTATTTTCGGATTTATTGATGATAGCCATTTTGACAGGTTTAAATTTCTTTGATGATTAGTGACATTGATTATCTTTTCATATTTCTGTTGGTTATCTGCATGTCCTATTTGGAAAAGTGGAATTCCTAGCCACAGCAATTAGACAAGAGGAAGAAATAAAAGGTATCCAAATTGGAAAGGAAGAAGCAAAACTCATTATTTGCAAATAACATGATACTGTATATATGAAACCCTAAAAATTCTACCAAAAAAACTACTGGAACTGATAAATGAATTCAGTAAAGTAGCAGGATACAAAATAAAAATCCAGAAATAAGCTGGATTGTTATACATTAATAAAGAACTATCAAAAAGGAAAACTAAAAAGTAATACCACTTATAATTGCATTAAAATAAATAAAATACCTAGGAACACATTTAACCAAGGATGTAAAAGCTCTGTACTCAGAAAATTATAAGACACTCAAGAAAGAAATGGAAGAACATACAAATAAGTGGAAGCATATACCATGTTCATAGATAAAAAGAATAAACACATAGATTCAACACAGTTCCTATTAAGACACCAGTGGTGTGCTTCACAGAACTAGAAAAAATATTTCAAAAATTTATATGGAACCACAGAAGACCCTACATAGCCAGAGCAATCTTGAGAAAGAAGAACACAATGGAAGGAATCATGCTGCCTGATATCAAACTATATTATAAGGCCATAGTAATCAACACAGCATGGTACTGGCATAAGAACAGACATACAGGTAAATGGAACAAAATAGAGAGCACAGAAATAAACCAAAATCTTTATGGTCGATTTATATTTGACAAGAAAGGCAAGAATATACAATGGAGTAAAGACAGTCTATTCAATAAATGGTGTTGAGAAAATTGGATAGACAAAAAAAATGAAACTAGACCACCTCTTTATATCTTCAGATAGAGTGGGAGGGAGCGAGGGAGGGAGAGAGACATTTGATGTGAAAGAGACACATTGACTGGCTGCCTCCCACACAACCCCAACCAGGGCCGGGGACCAAGCTGAAACAGAGGTACATGCCCTTGACCGGAATCAAAACCGCAACTCTTTGGTCTGGGGGCCAACACTCTAACCATTGAGCCAAATCGGCCAGGCCTCATTGCTGAGCTCTGTATGGTGAGTAATTTCCTCATATTGATCTCCCAATTTCCTGTCTTCCCTTAGTTATATCTAATCTGTCACTTAATTCACCCATTGAGTTTTAATTACAAATACTATTTTTTATTTCTACAATTTCTAATTAGCTTCTTTCAAAACTGTTATTTTTGTCTACCCATTTGTTATATATTGTACATTATGTTGCATACTCATTTTTATTATAGTTTCTAATCTTTATTTATTTAATCTACTCTAAAAATATTAATGTATAGTCTTTTCCAATATGATCTATTATTTTGCTTTTGTTAGAATATCGATTCTCTTCTTTCTTGCTTTCTGTAAACTCACAGATTTGTAATTCTTTTACTGTGAACTCAATCTCATCAAAAGTTATTTATCTCTGGGAGTTCTATTAGCCCTGTATTTTCAATATATTTTACATAAACATTATCATGTCCTAATGTCAGAATCCCTAACTTATCAATTTTCTT
Organism: Molossus molossus; assembly: GCF_014108415.1. Lineage (NCBI taxonomy): Eukaryota > Metazoa > Chordata > Mammalia > Chiroptera > Molossidae > Molossus > Molossus molossus. Next base: position 59,050,021 of record NW_023425349.1, on the reverse strand, counting down.
GGATATATTTTATGTTAATTTCCTGTCTGGAGTTCCTATATTGTATGAGCTGTGTAAATATTGACTGTTTGCTCACCCAGGCTAGAAGCCTTGGGTTTAAATTTCTCCTGGATGATTGTTCTGACACAATAAAGCCTATGGAACAAAATAGCCCAGCAAATATCTATTTCTCCAGTTATTTACTCATGAGTAGTTTTTTTGAGGCTCTTGTCATTATGTAGGGACACAAATCTATTTTCTTTCACCTTATCTAGGTCAAGGTTATTTGTTTCCATGTGAGCATGTGCTATCCTTGACTTGACATTCCAGTCTTTACTTCTCTTTTCTTTTTGCTAGTTGAGACAAAGACAGCAAATTTATACTTTAAAAAATGCAATTTTAACATGGAATTCTAAATGAAATAGAAAAATTCATTGCATTGTTTGCTGAATTGATTTTAAAGTCAAGTCTGTTTGTAGCACTGCTTCCCTTTAGCCTGGTTTACAGTCAGAGATACTTGGCCCTTCTCAGTCTTGTCCTTGGGTCTCCAAATTAATCACCAGCAAACTCTCTTTCCTCCAATCTCCATCTTTCTTTATTCATTTTTGTTCTCTATCTCACTCTCAATCTCTCTCATACACACATACACACACACACACACACACACACACACACACACCAGGATCCCTAATTATGGTTCTCAGCTTAAGTAGTAATAAAGGATGTATATTGTTTCAAGGAAGAGTTTCTCTTCTGTGCCTCTTCCTATTATATCTCCCATTGCTTGTGACATTTCTGATCTTGCTTTCAGACACTAAATGTCATTGTTCCTGTCTCAGCCACCTCTCAGTGCCATCCTGTCCCCTTGTGTTAGAGATGCTATAAATGGTGCTGCAGTTCCTAATCAGCTCCTGGATCTAAGTTCTCATATTTCCATAAAAGTCAGAGGTCTTTCTGTTTCAAGTAGAAAGGGGATTACCCTCTGATATGGTACAGATAATCTGGTTGTCCAATGACTCCAGTTCTTTAGAATCATTCAAAGGTAACTGATACGGCAGGATGACTATTTTTTTCTGCCATGTTTCCCAGTAATTGCCTTATTGACCCAGGAAAAACTAATTGACAACATCATTAGCCTCCTTCCTTTGATTCTAGTGTACAGAGCAGGGGTAGGGAATGTCTGGTCCATGGGCCATATAACAGCTAACAACATATGCCTCACCAAATTAGCCTGACCAAATATAGCAGGATAATTTTTAAGTTGGTAATTTCGTATGTCCCATGAATGATATTATAAATATCCAAATGGTCCTTGGAAGATAAAAAGGTTCCCTACCCCTGGTTTAGAGGTAAGGTAACCATAGTACTTAGCTTCCAAATTGAGATTCTTTTGAGCATGAAAGGAGGCACAAATGCAATTACACTAGGATGGCAGGCATAAGCCAGACTATACTGGGCAAAATTTTGGGTCCTTTTTACATAGGAACCTTGGGCTTGCCTTGACTTCCTAAAGTTCTATATATGCACACTCATATACATATATACTCTCAATATATTAGGTCCCAATATGACCATAACTCTATAAGGGAAATGTGTTCTCTACCTGTATTTCTGGTTTTTGTTTGTTGGCTGGTTGGTTGGTTGGTTGGTTGGTTTTGTGTGTGGGTTTTTGTGGTGTGTGTAAGCCTAAGGGAATGTAGAAAACAAGTATGAAAAATTAAACACCAGATAAGTTAACAGGGCAGACAGAAACAGGAGGGACAGGAAAAAGAGAAACCATAGGCTCTCCAGTTCCACTGCGTTGTTTGATCCCTCCTCTCCTACAGCTGCTTTAGTTGAATTATGCTGCGCCAATTTGCCACTAACATAGACTGAGAGATATTATGAGAAAGAGTTTCATGAGATACTTTACTATACTTACTGTCATACTGTTTTGGAGGATTTAGTTAATTAGTTTACATAGTTTTCTCTCTATAAGAACTCACAGGACAAATTTCTCGTCATTTGGTCTCAATACCAAAAATCATGTCCATCCTGAACAATTGTTTTTTATTATGTTTATTTTATGGGCCCAGAATCATATGGCTGCTTATCTTTTTTGTTTAGGAACCTAAGAGACTCAGAGTAAAATTTGTGGCCTCTAGGAAATGAATGAACAATATGTATATTTTGTGTATCAACTTCTCTTTCATATTTTTCCGTCTTCATTTTTTCTCTAACCTAATTTCCTCAACTGTCTATATTTCATTTCACCTTTAAAGACCCTTCAAATGACAATGGAATTCCACCTAGTTTTTCAACAATAAATTTACCTCTCTTTTTTATATTCTTCTTATTTTGATGACTATAGGGATATAAACTCTATTAAAGCAGTATTATATTCAAAGATACACATGTAAGCATAAATTTAGACCAAACTTTTCACTTTGTGAATGAAAAAATGGCAGAAAAAAATCAAGTTTATGTGTCAGCAGGCTTAACAGCTTAACTTGAACATTATCAAAAATTCTACATTAAAAAATATCACTTGACTAATTTTACTTTCAAATGCCATGAACACTGTCACAAATCATTTAGAGGTTCTAAGTAAAAAGCTGTTATGAGAAACATGCTATAATGATTTGGACACCATCCTGACATTTTATTCCCTTGGTATAGGATTTCTGACAAGCTATGTTTAATGGGGGGAAAAAAGTTTATAATAAAGCTGAACCCTGCAATAATTGACTATAGTATAAATGAAATTTCCCAATGCACTCTATTTCCACTACTTTTATTTTTCTCTCTCTGAATATTGTTTATTGGCCATTAGATTCAAATGTGGAGCACAGCCTTTATTACCTTGCAAGAAGATATTTCAAGATATGCTATATAAATCCCCTACTGTCCCTCTGTTTTCTCTTGCCAGCAGCTCAGTCATCTGGATGATAAATAAGCTCATTCTAGTGTTAGAGTTTAACTAGCAATGAATTTCACTTTATTGCAATATTTATGAAAGCTTTTTAAAATGTGGTTAAATAAAAGTCTTCTTGTGGGCTGCAATCAATATTTCTTAACATGAGGTAAAGAATCCAAATCTTCAGAGTTTCTTTACACTTGTGAGATCTACACTGCCTTCTTGACAAAGGATCCCAATTTTAGTACTTAGAACAACTCTGCATGTTAGGACTACTTTTCACAGTTTTGTATTATTATTATTAAAGTTGGGGTGTTGGGTGTTTTGCTCTTCTTTTTCTTCTTCTTTTTTTTTTTTAATTTCCCCCCTTTGTCTGGAAGAAAACATACAGCTGGAGAATTTAGGCCAAGAAACCTGAGTCATAATAATTGCCATTTCCAGGCTTGCAACACTGTGTTTTCTCTTAAGCCCATAGAGCAATTAGCAATGTTTTATAACAGCTGTGAAAATTGTTGCTTGACCTCATCTGATTATAGTTCTGACACTTTTAAGAACAAATTGGTAAACAGTGTTGGCTTCAGAGGCCCTTTCGGAGTTTGTAGTAGAGGAGTTGCCTGTGGGAAAGGAGTGTCTTTGACAGAAATGGGCTCAGAGGTGGCCCAGGTTGGAGAACAAATGATCCAAGAAAATTTTCATCCTGTTAGCATGCAAAGACAGCTGGTTTCCTTGGGCTGAGACTCCAAGGAAGAGCCTATGTCAACATTTGATGAACTTCAAAAGATATTAGGCAGGTGGGTCTCAGGTGGGATAAAAGACAGCCTTCTTATTCCTAGAAATAAATTGAGAGAATAATTCCTAGACCAAGGAATTGAGATCATAACCTAGCTCTTCCAATTTTGAGTTGTTTGATTAATATTTCATTCTTCACAGGAGCCCATTAGGTATCTCTGCTGTGGCACCATAGTGGACTTGCAGCTCCTAAAAGGCCTTTATGATCTGCAGAGAAGTTCCAAAATATGGGGGAGTGTCAGGATGCTAAGGGTCACCACAGTTCTGAGAACTAGAACTGGAGTTGAATCCCTGCGACAAGTTCATTGAACTTCATTCACTAAGCTTCAGATTTCTCATCTATAACATAGAATTTTTTTTTTCAAATATCAGCCAGAAAATAGTAAGGGAGAATTAAATGGTGGATTAGACAAGGGGCAGCAAACTATGGTCAATGGAACAAAATCAGCCTTATGTTTACTTTGTAAATAAAGTTGTGTTGGAACCCAACCATGATGACAGACTACAACTACTTCCACACTGCAAAGGCAGAGTTCAGTAGTAGTGGTAGAGAGCCACACAGCCAATAAAGCCAAAATTATTTACTATCAGGCTCTTTACAGAGAAAGACTACCAACCTCATGAGTAGACCACTTAGGATCCTTCTCTACAAGGCTAATTTGACAAGCAGAATCTCTGGGGTGACTGTATCAGAGGTTTCAAACACAACTTTGCAGAGCATTAATGTTTATCACTCAGTTGTAAGATGTGTCCCACACCATTTGTTACTTGTAACTAGTACTTAAAGTAATAAAATTTACAAATAACTCTCTTGCTTTCTAAATCAGAGCAAGTTCAAAGTGATTCATACAACAGTGTTACTCTCGCTTTCATTTCATTTCTTTATTTTTAATTTATCTTTATTGTTGAAAGTACTACAGATGCCCCGTCTTTTTCCCCATTGACCTCCTCCTCCCCACTCCACCCCCTTCACCACACTATTGTCCGTGTCCATTGGTTATCCATATATTCATATAAGTCCTTTGGTTTCTCTCTTCCTGCCCTCCCCCCTTTCCTCTAAGGTTCGTAAGTCTGTTCCCTGCTTCCATGTCTCTGGATCTATTTTGTTAGTTAGTTTATGTTATTCATTCACTTTCATTTTTTGCTGTTGTTGTTGTTAATCTTCACCAGAGGATATTTTTCCATTGATTTTAGATATAGTGGAAGAAAGAGAGGGAGAGAAAGAGAGAGAAACATCAATTGGTTGCCTCCAGCACAACCCTGACCAGGGCCAGGGATCAAATGTGCAACCCGGGTATGTGGCCTTGACCGGGAATCAAACCCATGACCATTTGATCAGCAGGCCAATGCTCCAACTGCTGAGCCAAACTGGCCAGGGCCACTTTCATTTTAATTATGTTTTGTTAAGAAGAAGAGAAGAGGAGGGAAATTTACAGTTAGTACTCTAGATACTATCACATCCCTAACCGCGCTCAGGGAATATGTGGCTTCTCATTCCACACGTGTCTTAGGTATCAGCTAGAATTCTTCCTGCTGTAGGTAAGAGAATACCCAGATAAAAATTAATTAAGTAATACAGACATGTGTATGGATGGTTCTAGGATTGAAGCAAACATATCAAAGCTATAGATGTAATTTCTGCAACTCTCCCAAACATCCCAACCTGTCCCATGATACTTTATGAGGATGTCCTGTGATACATCCTTATTAGACAATGTTCAAAGAAGGAAGAAGGAAAAGGGCAAAAATGGGGTTTGCTCCTTACCAATCTTTTTAATTAAAAAAAAAAATTTGGCAGAAATCTGGGAATAGTTACTTCTTTGCCTTATTGGCCAAAATGGAGCCATATGCCTAACACCTAGACCAACACTTACACAAGGAAAGATGATTGCTGATGCTTGATTGAACCCTTCATGATTCATCACCTGAAAGAAGGCATACTGCTGACCTATGAATGGAAAGATAGGAGGAAATGACTGCTTCATAGGAAATTAATAGTGTATATATGGTAGCTTGAGAAGTGGTTTAAAGGGATTTATTTTCCTTATTAGGATTGTGAAAAAAATCTCACAAGCTTTTGAAAAATCACTCAGTTGTAAGTGAAAAAATGTGTTTTTCGAAGAATACATCAAATGCCTTTCAAAGATCTTCAAACACAGTTCACTCTGGATTATTAACCAATGAAATACATTAGAACAGTGCTTTCCAAAGTATGTTCTCTAGAAAATAGTCCCTATGGCAAAAGAGTCTATGGGCAAATAGATCTGGGAAATATTGCATGCTGTACCCGCACAATGCAAATTGTGGAACCCATCCATTGACCTCCAGGGGTACCTGGGAGAATTTTTCCTTCAACGACTATACACCTGGTCCCAAATTTCCTCTGGGGCTGCATCTCTGGGAATGGTTCTAATAATGAGAGTACATGACGATTTCAAGCGTACCACTAAACTTGACCAGTATCTGGCAATCTCAAAGGTTAGACTGAACACAATTGAAATATGAACACAAATATAACTCTGTGCTAGTTTTACACAGGTTTTAATTTTTGTTAAGACATGTACTCTCCCTCCCTCATCAGCTTAAAGGTCTCATCTAAACTATGGGTTAGGATTATTAGAAAAGGATAAAGTTGATAGTTAAGGTTTGGGTCCCTTTTTTCTAAGGCCCCTGTTCTAAGATCAAACAATTATCATTCTTTTATCCCAGATTCAGCTGTTTCTTCTAGTCACCTGCCTCACCCCAATCCCCATTTGTTTCTCCCCTCAAGGTATGCTTAGTGGAAATAGCATGAGGTTTGGAATGAAACAAACCTTGGTTCAAATCCTGTTTTACTACATCCTAGCAGTGTTACCTGCCTGAGCTTCAAACCACTCATCTACAACAAGCTGATAATACTTAACTCAAGGTACTATTTTAATAACTATATAATAAGCATATGTAAACTGCCTATCATCAGTTTGGAACTAAGTAGATACAGAATAAATGACTATTGATTTCCCTTATTTGGGCTGTAGCTGTGAAGAATAATAGCAAAAATTTACTGAATGTTTATGGTTAGCCATGCACTATACTAAATGCTTTAAACTAATTAGCTTGCTTAATCCTAAGAATCCTATGAGGTAGGTAAATTATTATCTCCAATTTATATATGAAGTAACAGATTTGCGAAGAGCCTGCATAACTGACTAATCTCACCAGATCAGGATTTCTAAAACAGATCTGTTGAACCCTATGACTGGCTATGCTCTTACTCCCTGAACCACTGTGGCAGAAACCACAGTTGTCCATGAAAACCTAGTCTCCACTTCTTCCATAATACCTGGACTTTATCTGAGCTCATGGCTCAATTACAATTCCCTGACTCCCTTACAAATGTAGACTGATGGCTGAGTTGTCTCCAGTGGAATGTGAGCAGAAGTCATGTGTGTCCCTTCTGGGCTAGAGTTTCTAAGTGAGCATGTGGGTCTCCATTCTCTCCTCTTTTTACTATGTAGGTGCAGACAATGACAAAGTCCCAGGGGATGGATGGCAGAGCCACAGGATGGAAGGAGTCTTAGTCTCTCAATCGCCAATAAAGAATCCTCTGCCTACCCAAGCATCTGCTTTGGACTGTTATTACCTAAGCAAAAAAATAAGCTTCTGATTTGCCTGAGCCAATTTCTGTTTGTATCTATTTGTTAAGCAGTTTAGTCTACCACAACTGCTACAGCCATAAAGAATTTGATGTACTGTGCACTCATTATGACTTCTAGTAATCACTCCTGTTCTTATAAGAACCTCCCTCACCAACTAAACTTGAGTCCCTTTGTATGTTTTCATCTAGGAAGACTTATTTTCCTATTCCTTCCTTTCTGCCTCTGTCACAGTTCCTTTCAGAATCCCCAGCCCATTTCTGTCTTTCCTTTTCCTTGAGGCCAGTGTTATCTGAGCCACTTTCTCCTTTTCTTTTACTTAGCTCCTACTTAGCATCATCCCATCATCATACCATCCTTAATATAATCAGCTTGACAGCTTTAGATCATGACAGAATATTTGACAACTGTGTGACAATGGAACCCTGATATTGTTCCCCAAGACTCTCTGACAGCATTTAAAAGCCTTATAATGGCAGTATTCAGAGAAGGAAATATATGAGAGAAAAGTGGGAGAAAAAAAAAAAAGATGGTCAAAATATGATTTCTCCCCACCAGAAACTTTATAGTCTAGAAAGAATGCAGTAAAGACTGCCAAAGTATGTGCTTAGAGCTTTCACTAAAAGATAGGAGGAACTACTAAAAAGGATATATAGAGAGTAAAGAAGTTCAGATAGTAGGAAATAAGGTTTGAAACCTCAAGTCCTGTCCAACTAAAGTAAGATAAATTCATACAAAGTACTTTCAACACTAAAGAAGATAGATGCATGTTTTTAAAAATCCACTGTGTGTTTACAGAAACTATAGTATATGATCATGGGCTTGGCCCTCAAAACTCTTCGGCACAACTCATGGAAGAGTGGTCTTTATGGGAAGGCTCTGTGATGGTAGTTCCATATGAGAGCTCAGCTCAGAGCAGCACACCAAGAAGTTGCTGTGGTACCTTTACTCTGGGTGGAAATAAGCATTGTCCTTTTATGTATTTTAGATAAAAGACATTAAGCATATTTAACATTCTTTTAAAACAATGGTGATTGTCCTGTGATTTAATATAGTGAAGCCCTCTGAGACTACTGAGATAAAAATGACATTCACCCTTAGGCTTAATGTTTCCCTCTTACTCTATCTTTTGAGTTCTGGTTTCTACTGGGATTCATTCATTCATTCATTCATTCATTCATTCATTCATTCCTGCCTAGCCACTACTTGTCATTCCTATCAGTTTTTGATATGGCAGATTCTAATAAGTCTATTTCTAAAGTTAAAATTTGGTTCTTCTAGAATTATGTCAAATATAAGGGAACTCGGGGTGAGACTCTGAGTGCTTCTCCTTTGAAAAAGGACACATGAAGATGCATTCAGTTGACAGGAACAAGGGGCATTTGGGCAGGGTAAACACTTGTACCTACTTCCTATTAATGAACCAACCAAACTGAAGGAAGGAGAGAACATTTTCATTATCCCTAAAACAACCCTAATCACTATCATCATCATCATCTCTACTAACTAATGATTAATAACATTAGATAATAAGTTCCCAACATATGTAATCATTTACCTTATTTTTTAGCAAATGACATAACCCCTCCCACCTTTTTTAATGTTTATATTGATTTTTCCTTCTGTGTACATATATATATATATATATATATATATATATATCTTTTTTTCATTAACTTATTTTTGTTACAGATGTTTCTCCTTTTTCCCCATTGATACCCCTCCCACCACCACCAGTATTGTTGCCTATGTCCATGGTTATGCATACAGTCACCTTATTTTTTAATTCTGGTTCTATTTCTTTTCATTTTTGTCATCCTGGGCAGTTCCCTTACTTCTCAGAACTTCAGTTTCTTAGTTTGAAAAGCAATAATAATAATACACACTCCATAGGGTATGGGCTGGTAGGAGGATTAAATGAGGTAACATATGTAAACATGCCTGGCACATAGTGGGCGCTCATTTTGGAATGTCCCTTCTACTGGGTGTAATCATGGTGGAACTACCAACCAAACTGCATCATGTGCCTGGTCAAGGTGTGGCTGTGTGTGTAATGCAAGGTCAAGGTCAATCGCACTCTCTCCTGGCAATCCAAACCATGTAGAAGTCATTAAAGATGAAAAATAGTAGTGAGTGAGTCTTTCTAATGAAAGCTTCTAGAAGAAGAGTATATCTCTTCTTTAGTTCCTCATACCTGGCTTCAGAGAACTCTTCTGGTTCCTGTCCTTGACAAAATCCAAATGTTTAATTCAGCCTTAGAGTCTTTACCCAATCTCTTTGCTATAAGTTCCCCCTTCCTGCTTGAGTTAACCCCTGGGAAATGATATGCTTAGATTCTGGCATCTACCTAGTCTCCTCGCTACAAATACCCTTTTTCCTGCTAAGTTAATCATAGGTGGGTTTTATGCTTACAAACAAAGAGTACTAACTGAGACACTATGCTACCCTCTATGAAGATATGCTATTATTTATCAGAAGTTTAGACTATGAAGGTATCTTTCATACTGATCTTCCAGACCAAGGAAAAACAACCAAACTAGTTTCTACCATCGTATAAAAATATTGGCTTTTAAAGACAATTGTGGTAGATTTCCTAACAGCATAAAAATGGTCCCATGTTGACACCTGGGGGCTGAAACAAATGTCTGGCCTAACACAGATTTTCTCTTCTTGAAGGTCAAAAATCAAGAGAACTGTGGAACCAAGGGAACCACTAAATGGCCATAAAAGGCAGGGCCTTGTCTTCTTCCAAAGCAATGTTCAGCAATCCTTCACAGAACATACTTAGGGTTATTTTGTTACAGAAACAATCTATAAGAGCCACTCAGGAATAGAGCCTCAATAAGAAGGGTCAATGCTACAGTGTTGAGAAATAAGAAAAGTTCCAGGATATGGTTGGTTCCCAGCAAGGTGAGGTTCTACCCACTTACATCAACTAAAAGCTGCCCTTGAAGCTTGTTTTTAACAAGCAGGCCCCATGAGCCAAAGAAAGCTGTTGGGAGATGCTATGACCTGCATTCTCTGAAAATATAAACAAGAAAAACACAAGATAAAGAGTGAAAAACTGAGGTGCTGAAATGCAAACTGGGAATTCATTGAAGCCAAGAGAACTTTCAAAAGAAAGTTAAAACATTTCTTGCTTTAAGTAATAGATATGCCAAATGAATAGTGTCATAAGGAATTTACTGAAACAAAATCATGTCTGTTGCATGAAATGTGCTGGTTCTTCATAGTAAGCTTAGAATGACTCCTTCTTTATTTTTTTTAACCCTCACCAGAGGACATTTTTTTGATATTTTGTTCAGATAGAGTGGGAGGGGGAGAGAGAGAAAGAAAGAGAGAAACATTGACGTGAAAGGGATACATCGAGTGGCTGCCACCCACACGACCCAAACAGGGCCGGGGACAAACTGCAACCAAGGTACGTGGCCTTAGCGGGAAGCAAACCCGGGTCTCTCCAGACCACAGGCCGACGCTTTAGCCGCTGAGCCAAACCGTCCAGGGCAGGATGACTCCTTCTTTAAAATCAAGGAATGATCTCAAATAGCAAATCATCTTGCCTGGTCTTTTTTTTTTTTTTTTCTTCATTGATTTGAGAGAAGGTGAGAGGGGAGAAATGGGGGTGGGGGGAGAGAGAGAGAGAGAGAGAGAGAAGGGAGGGAGGGAGGGAGGGAGGGAGGGAGGGAGGGGAGGGAGGGAGGGAGGGAAGAAAGAAAGAAGGAAGGAAGGAAGGAAGGAAGGAAGGAAGGAAGGAAGGAAGGAAGGAGGAAGGAAGGAAGGAAGGAAGGAAGGAAGGAAAGAAAGAAAGAAAGAAAGAAAGAAAGAAAGAAAGAAAGAAAGAAAGAAAGAAAGAAAGAAAGAAAGAAAGAAAGAAAGAAAGAAAGAAAGAAAGGTGTGAGAAAAACCAGCTGGTTGTTTCCCATACCTGCCCCAACTGGGGATCAAACCCTCAACCTAGGTGTGTGCCCTGACCAGAATAAAACCCACAACCTTTGCTGTGTGGACTATGTTCCAACCAACTGAGCCACACCAGCCAGGACCTTCCCAGCCTTTTTTATTTGTCTCCAGCTTGCCCCTTCTCCCACTTCCCACAGCTAAACATTTCTTCTATCCACTACTTTTTAACCTTATTCACTTTCAGGCAACCAGAATTAAGAAATAGAAGACATACACCCGACCCCCTCTAAAAATATTTTTATTTTCATCCACTTCCCGTCCTTCCTTTCCTTCTCTGAAGAAGCACCCCACCTCTTTGCCAGATGCAAATCTTCCCTCTGTGCTCTTGGTCAATGTCCTTTTCTCTCCTTTACAACTTTGTGTTAAAGGTGGGCCTGTCTCTCTCCTTATCTTCTCTCCCTCTAACTCTTTCTCTATTTCTCACATTCTATCTTTATATCTATATTGTCCCCCCTTACTCCTTCTAAAATCAGAGTCTAAAATTAGAAAAAAAAAATTACTTTCCTTTTGTCCCACTCTTTCTAGTAACAGAGCATGTCCTAGTTTAAGGTAACCCAAATCTGGAGAGTAGACCACCGTAATTTTAGCATAGTAAGCCAAAGGTCTTCATGAGCACAGCATTATTTTTTCCAATGCTAAAGGTTTGATTTTATTGCACGTGCTCTACCTAGAGGCAGGGCCAGCTATATAATGTATGGGGCCCAGTGCAAAGTAAAAATGTGGGCACGTTGTTCAACAGGCAGGGGGAAAGTGCCATTAAAAGTAGTAAAATACAGGGGTGGGCAAAAAAGGTTTACAGTTGTGAGTATGCAAAACATGGCTTAGTCATGTATTATTATTTGTTAATTGTTATATTATTTGTATTGAAACTGTGAATGTACTTTTGCCCATCCCTGTATAAAACTTTTGCTTTCTTCGGTGGTTTTTCTGTTGACCTCTATGGTAGGGTTTATTTAATAGTTAGTGTTACTCTCTCTTAGGCATGGTGATACTTGCTGGGAGTGTGCAAGCCCTCACAGATTCCCAACAGCCCTGTCTTGTGAATCAGTGCATGGCACCAAATGCTGGGTTCTCCTCTTGCCAGCCACTGACTGACTGGGGCTGCAGGCAAAGAAGCCAATTTCCCCTTCCCACAGAAACAGATTGTACCCTCCATGCCAGGACACATTCAGTACCTGAATAGGGGGTATCCAGAAGGCTTACCCCACTAAGTTCCCCACCATACTGCCATAGCGCCAGAATCCCACCCTCCCTGAGCCCAGGTGGGTATGAAAGGTAGAAGCAGCAGCTGGGCAATAAAGGGGAAGCAAAAGTCTAGTAGGTCTGGGGCACTAGGAAGCAAGAAGATCAGGCAGTCAAAGATCTAACCCAGGGAAGCAAGGAGACCAAGCATGAGCTAAAGTATTGAGCCCCTTGAGGTTTTTATGTTCCACTATCTTATCAGGCATCACTTACAAAACACAAATTCAAAGATAAAAATTATTTAAAAATTTAAAACAGTGGTAACAATATTAAACCCCAAACCTGAGGCTGTTCTTCGCACATGACACTCTTTGACAAGCCCATGAAGCTGGCCCTTCCTGGAATCAAACCATTGTGTCAGTATTCTACTGTATGCCCTTGATTACCCTCATGATATGCAACCACCTCTTAATAAACCCATATCCAATTTTGCTCCCATTCAATCTATATTCTATTCTGTCAATAGCCTGAACTTTCTAACACTGGTCATGTCATTACTCTACTTAAAAATCGTTCAATGGCCTTGGCCAGTTTTGCTCATCAGTTAGAGTGTTGGCCTGTGGACCAAAGAGTCACAGGTTTGATTCTGGTCAAAAGCACGTACATTGGTTGCAGTTTGTCCCCGGCCCTGGTCAGGGTCGTGCAGGTGGCAACCAGTCAATGTGCCTCTCTCACATCAATGTTTCTCTCTCTCTCTCTCTCTCTCTCTCTCTCTCTCTTTCTCCCTCCCTCCCTCCCTCCTTATTCCTCTCTCTCTCCCTCCCTCCCACTCTATCTGAAGATAAATAGAAAAATATCTTTGGGTGAGAATTTAAAAAAAAATCCTTCAATGGTTTCCCCTTGTCCTCAGGATAAAACTGCATGAGAGTCATACGAAACAGAAACCACATTGCCTATTTGAAGCAAAGAGAGTTTTAATCCAAGGAATTAGGGGTTTACAAATTAGTTTGAAGGTCTGAAGGTATGGGCTTTACACCAGATCTCCAGGAATGGTTCGCAGATCAATACAACAGAATTTGTCCACCAAAGGTACTGCTGTCTCAGCCACAGACAAGAACTTGGATAATCAGGAGGCTACCATGCAAACTGTTGACTTCAAAATATTTTGCTGTAGTTGTAATCTGAGGATCAGAAAACCACTACCACCACAACAATTTCTCAACACCCACAAGAGCTAGAGATTAGACAGGGAAAATGCAAATTCTTCACCACTATGCTTGGAAACAGATACAATTAAAAGCAGCAGAAAAATGGGCTCCATGTCACTTCTGCTTTCTAATTCTCATGGGATTGGTGAAGTTTATCTACTGCAAGAGATTCAGGAAAGTTAGATTTTTAGGGTTTCAGACTGTGAAGTGCAGAAAGGCTCACTAAAAGGAGATTAAAATGAAATAATAACTCCACATGTTTGAAAATGTCATTGCAATTTTCTAGTCTTCTCTTTCATTCTCCCCATGATTCTTTCCATGCATCCTTCAGTTCAGCCATGCTAATGAATTATATTTCTTCTAGAAGGCTAAACACTATGGTAATCCCTCTCCATTTGTTTACAATATCGATGGAATGGCCTTTCCTTCATTTTAAGACTCACTATCGCTGAAGTTCTCAGACAGAACACCTTCCTTCTCTCTGAATCCTTTAGCCATTTATTGTGTATCACTACCACTATACCTATTCATCTTCTGTTTCAGTGTTAGAACACCCCTACTAGACCGAGTGGTCCACAGTGACAAAAATCATCTTATTTCTTTCAGATCACCTTACCTAGCAGAAGGTCTAAAATATACAATAGATGTATACTGATAGAGTGAATCTGTTGAGCAAAAGTAAAATACTTTCAAAGCAGACTTGCTCAAAAAGTAAAGTAGACCCATATATAATAATAAATTTATAAACAGGTTATAAATGCTGAAACCATTAGAACAGAATGAAGTAATTACAGAGAAAAAAGATAGTTGGTATCTCATAATGAGGGGATAATATAAAACATAAAACCTCTCTCTTGCTCTCTTTTCTCAGAGGACCCTAGAATGTGGAACCCATCAAGCTGAAGTACCAAACAGAAGCAAGTCAAGACTGTTATTTATATATCTCCCTCTTGTGGTAATTAAAGAGACTTCATTTTCTTTTACAGTAGTCATAATTAGAATTTAATAGAAACAAGACACACTTCATTTAAAAAAAAACTACAACACTCATGTGGTCTGAAGTATATTAATCCAACAAGTTTCAGCTATCTGTGTCTCCTTAAGGATTTAGTCATAAACAATATAGACAAAAAGAATATCTATATAACATTCTAGTATATTCTTTCCCCTCAGTGACATCTGGTAGTTGGTGGGGTGCTGTTTATTTTTGTTTGTTTGTTTTGTTTTTTCTTTTCCAGTAAAGATAAATATTTCAGTAAAAATGTGTGTGGTGGGATGTCAAATATATTATTATATAAAGATTCTTTTATAGAGTATTTTTCTTTGAGGAAGTAGGATTCTTTCTGTGCCTTAACTACTCCCTTTGAAAATTAGGCCTTGTAGGCAGACTATTATATTGGATATACATCCAAAACAAGGTTAGTTTTGGTAAAGGTCAATGCTACCATAATCCATGGAGCCACAAATAATCACCTCTGCCAATTCAGAGTCTCCTTTCTCTGAATTTTTCTACTGCATTTAAGGTTTTCACTCAAAACATATTTATTGAGTGTCTGCTATGTTCAATATACTTTCTAAAACAGAGATGAAATAAATCAAGCCCCCTATGGGTTTGCTGTCCAATAGAGGAGATAAGCCATGTGTCTAATAACTTCAATAGAAGAAAGAGAATAAAGGACCAGATTCAGTGGTTCTTAAAGTGGGTAAGAGACTTTTATGTGAAATATTTTCCAAATATGTTTCTACTGTTTAAGACTTTAAAATGGTACTTTAAACAGGCATACCAAGTGACTTTGATATGCACACCCCCTCTCCTTTTTACAACCACTGGACTTGTTGTTCAAAGGATGTAGATCACTTCCTGGATGAGGGAGTAGGGACCAGGATGACTTTGGGTAGGAAGCTATAAGTTAAGTGCTGTGTAGTTCTGTGAAACAGGGTGCACTCTCCAGTATCTACAGAGACCAGGCAGGTAATGTAAATAAATGAAGCATCTAGTGCATCTTAAGGAGCTGTGGCTGGCTGGAGAGCACTGTTTCTTTTCACATGGAATAGCCACTCCTCCTTAGCTCCAGCCAACTACTCCATATCTTTTGATTTTACAGGCAACATCATACATTTGCATCTTTGTGAATTGGCAATTAATTCAAAATCAGTTTAAAGCACTCTGGCTCCACACTACTTAGGCAAAACTAAACATGCATGTGGGTGATGCTAGGACTCTATGCTGTTGGCTATTAACTGAACACACAATATTTCAGGTTCTGTGCTAGGTGCTGGAGTACATATGACAGTGTTCTTGCCTGCAGAGGAACCTGCCTACAGTTGAAAGGAAATTAAGAAAATAGATGCTGTGTCATGTAACCAGCTCCATGCAGCACTGTAGGAGCACAAACAAGAGGACACCAGCTTCCAGGGGGTTGGTTATGGAAAACTTCAAAGAGAAAGGAACATGAGGGTTCAATCTAGAAAAATGAATGAGCATTTTCCAGGTGGGCAGCTGGCAAAAAATAGGCAAAAGAAACAGCATTTATAAATGCCCCAACACATGAAAGTGTCTTTCCTTAGGACTACCATAAACTCCATCAGGACAATACAGTTGGCCCTCGTTTATCGCGGTTAATCAGTTCCTGACTCTCCCATGATAAATGACTTTCTGCGAAGTAGGATTCTTTATTTATATACAGTCATCCCTCGCCACTTCGTGCTTCGACTTTCGCGCCTTCACTGTATCCCTGTTTTTTCAAATACTATACTATTTTTTCCCCTAATCTAGGCACTTTCTCCAAGGATACATATAGAAAATTCTCCATAAATAGTTCTTAACAAATTTTGAGTCTCACAGATATGAAACATATTAACATTAAATGGTTCTCTGTGGTGACCTGTAGTAATTATCACAATTTGCAAAGAGCCCGAATTCTGGATTCACTCCATTGTACCATGAGGCTCTTAGAATGGGACAAAGGATTTTTAGAAATCATAAAACCCCTTTCCCAATGCCACACATAGCTAATCTTCAAGCACTCAAAGGTTGATCTAGTAATGAGAAATTCATATTCTTTTCAGTTCTTTCATCCACCTCTTTTATTCCTTTTAGTCTTGATCTCTGATCATATCATCTCCACCAGAAAATCAGTTAGGAGCCAGATGTCCAGCTCAACCATTTTGCTACATAATAGCTTTGAGGTAAAAGCTTAAAGATGGCATATCAGACTCACCTACGATTTCTACATTTGCTGAGAATTTTGGCCAACATATTCTTCTAGTCCCCCATTACTATGGATGAACTAAGTAAGCTAAACCTTTCAAAGTCCACGAAAACTGATACTTTGGACTGCCTTGTCAGTAAAAGGATACTGAGTTATAACTCCCTTTACCACAGAAGCCTGTACTCCTAGGCAGAAACATAATTTTTTTACTTAGGCAGTGGACAACTGTATTCATTCCCATGAGGACCAATACAGCTAAACACTTTCTAAAAGGAATGGATGTGATTTCAAACTCTGCTTGTCTGCAAGTAACAGAGTTTGGAATTTGTATTATTTTGTGTGGTGAGCAACAAATGGAAACAGAAAAATATATTGCCGTGCAATGCACTACAGAGAAATTGTGAAAAGCAATGCAAAAGCATAAGAAGTGAAAATAATTTTCTACCACAGTTTTCCGAAGGCTGTTAGTCTATCAGGGTTAAGGGAACAAAAAGAAAAATTTTCTTTCCCAAACCATCTATTTCTTGGATCATAAATCTCATCCAGGGAAAATATTTTTCTCTCTTTCTGTTCCCTCTCCAACCCCCAATTTATATAGTCCTCTGCAATTTCCCTCAACATCATTTACTAAATATATCATAATATACTCTTTCCCTTAGGCCACCATTTCAAGAGACACCTTCCCCCAATTTGGGAATTTCTCAAATAAATCACCCCATTTGGACTTTCTTCTCTCAATATATTTAGTGCTGGGAACACATTGGTGAAGGTTATAAAAGCAAAAATTCTACTTTGAAATGTCAATGTATTTGGGGTGTAGGCTTAAGGTGCATAATGACTCCTAAGGGCAAAGTCAATCACCTCTTTGGTTTGTTGAGTCTCCAGAACTATTTCACAAATGTTTTTGTTAAAATAATAACCCTCCCCTCCCCCCAAGAAAAAGCAGTGCCAAGCACTCTCTCCCTTCATGTGGTTTTGGAAGAAAATTCAATCCATACATTTTTGTCTTACTTAAACTCAGATCATTACAAGTTTTAGGAACTTTTTGTCCTGTAGCCAAGACCCTTGGCTATCTGTATAAATATAAATCAATAGCAAAGAATAAGAACTTGTTTGAAACTCACATCCTGACATATGAGACAAGGTTATGCTGTGAAACTAGCATCTTCTTATTTCTACTTGTTTCTGCCTAGCCCGAGTTAGCAAACCATAGCTTGTGGGACAAATTTGACCCATGACCTGTTTTGTATAGCTTATGATTAACTAAGAGTGGTTTAGATTTTTAAAAGGTTGTAAAAACACTTAAAATTAAAAAACACACCAAGAATGATATGTGACACTGAATATGGCCTGCAAACTTCAAATATTTACCATCTGGCCCTTTACAGAAAAATAATATGCCAACCCCTGATCTAGTCAAACAGATATCTCTACATTGTTTAGATCCTTAATAGGCCAAGCACAGCTAACACCTATTTTTATTTCCTTACTAGTGCTTCTCAACCTTCCTAATGCCGCGATCCTTTAATACAGTTCCTCATGTTGTGGTGACCCCCAACCATAAAATTATTTTTGTTGCTACTTCATAACTGTAATTTTGCTACTGTTATGTCCTAGATGACCCCTGTGAAGGGTCGTTTGACCTCCAAAGGGGTTGCGACCCACAGGTTAAGAACCGCTGTCTTAGACAAATTATAGTGTAACAAATAATAAAATGGAAGAAAACTGTTTCATGCATGATTTTGAGATATATTTTAAGTATTGCCTTAATTTGGGTTCACCCAGAAGGAGACCACAGACAAAAATTCACAGGCAAGAAGTTTATTTAAGAGATGATCCCAGGAAACACTGGGGGAGGAGATAGGACAGGAAGCAGCCAATACAAGATGTATCATGCAAGTTTCCTATTGTGGGTAAATAAAGTTTCAGCCTTCAGAGGACAGCTGCAGCTGGTATGGGACAGGTGTCTCAGAGCTATCCCACATGTGAGGTGAGAGAGGTAAGGCAGTGACACATCAAATCCCATCAAGCTTGGTTGAGGGCTGCTTCCAGAAACTGTAATTCTGGAACTCCCTGCTTTGGACAAACAAGCAGAGTAGCTCCAATCATTAGAGGAAGCCTTCAGGCAAAAATATATAAATGCTAGTGGTTTGAATAAATATCAGTGGGTACTGAGAACATCTGCTATATTCCATTCCTTGTGACATCCCATGTTTTAAATGAACTTCATACTGTCACTACTTCTCCAAGATGGTTACAGGTTTTCCCCAGCTTTGTGATATAATTGACATATAACATTAAGTAAGTTTAAGGTGAACAATGTGGTGATTTAATATATTCATATTGAAAAATGATCACCACCACAGAATTAGCTAACAATTCCATCCAATTTCTAAAATAAAACTTACAATAAGAGAGTTAAGAGGAGAAACTAAAGTCTCTACTTCCACAAATGTATTTTCATCTCTCTCCTCTAGTATCCACAGTAGAGCCTCTTCACCCTTAGCTAGCACTTTATTGGTCTAGATTGCTTTCATCCCCTAGAGTCTAAGCTCCTGGTCAATATACCCTTGACAGGTTGTGGTTAATAGGATTGCCTGACCATTCACAATGAACACTGTTCTTAAATACACCTAGAGGCAACGCAATGGGTCCCGAGTTCTAGACATACTTCTCTCTGTTCCCACTACACAGCAGCAATCTTATCTCTGCATGATAATCAGGGTCATCTATCCTTAACAGTGTAGTACAGTATAGTATATACAGAGGAGCAAAAATAGGTTTGAATTTAACCACCTCAGGAGGCAGTGGGGTCAACCTAAGTAGGTCACTAAAATTCAGGTTTGTTTACTAATTTTCAAAGATTACAAGAATGTATAAATAATAAAGGCTGGCAACTTGAGCACTTATGAGGTTGGTACCTAAGTGCACTATGCTATTGTGACATTTTGAGTTAATAAAGCTATTGTAATAATCATAACGTAAATGTCTTTTTCTATACAAATAACTGTAAGCCTACTTTTGCCTATCCCTGTGGTATACTCTAATAGAGTATACTTACTGTAGTTGACTCATTTCTTGGCCTGTTTGGCTACATGCATTAGAAGCCCACAATGTCCAGGCTCTATTATGGCCTTGAAATTAGTGAAACTGTTAATGTAAACCCCAATAGAACTATTTACTACTTACTCTCATTGAAAATCAGAAACTCTAGTTTAGTAGAGATTAAATCTGTGGGGATGGGAAATACAAATGCCCCACATAGATCGGAAATAATAAGAGAATCATCCCTACTTCCAAATCTTGTTTTCCAGACTCATGTTTTCTAGTTATCAAAGACACAAAACCATAATATAATGGACTTCAGTTCAATATATATCACAATCTGGAAGACAGTATCTCAACACTAAAGGGTGTGTTCACCAAGGTAGCTCCTTTGCTGTGTTTTAAGAGGCCATTACAATATTTCTACCAGGTAGCATCTCCTGAATGGGGTGGTATATTTTAAGGCTAGAGGACCTCATGGTGGTCATGTGCTCATTTTAACATCTTCTCTAAAACATGGGTTTCTTGATGCAAGGTGATACAGGATCTTATCAAATCCGATAGTATGAACAAGATCACTCTGGAGCTTCAGACAGATATGCCAACCAAGCCATTGTAGACAGGGAAGGCACTATGCTCTGAATGTTTGTCCCCCCTAAATTCAACTGTTAAAATTCGAACCTTCAAAGGTGATGGTTATTAATAGATGAGGCCTTTGGAAGGTACTTACATCATGAGGCTTGATCCCTCATAAAGAGGATTAATGCTTTAATAATAGAGATCTCATAGAGTTCATTAGTCCCTTTTGCCATGTGAAGACAAAGAAAGAAGGTGCCAGCTATGAACTAGAAAGGGGGCTCTCATTAGACCATACTGGTGTCCCAGTCTCAGACTTCCAGCCTCCAGAATTGTGAGAGTAAGTTCCTGTCGATTGTAAGATACGCAATTTGTGGTATTTTGTTCTAGCAGCCCAAGCAGTTTAAGACAGCAAGAAAATCCATATCTAAATATGTACAAATATAAGAAAGAATGAATTTCTGCCCTCTCCAGATGAAAAGGTCCTATGTAATCACTTGCCAGCAAGTGGCTAACTGATTTCCTGAAAGAATGGTATCAAAATGAGAGCTCAGCATTGGTCTCTACTGCTGACATTTTGGACAATTTTCAGTAGCAGCTGGATCAGCCTTGATAAAAGGAGGCTCATGTTGTTGGGCCTCCGTCTCTACTGTCATGGCTACTTTAGTCATGGGTCCATTCTGCAAGTACTGGTGGATCAAAAAGACAAAATGTTGATGACCTCTACTACATACGTCTTCTATTCAACTTGGTTGTTCAGTGCCACTTCCGCAGTGGATGCTTTCTGGTGGACATTAATGTGAGACACAGAGATCTGCTCACTCACATAGGACTATCCACGTGCCTATTTTCTACCTCTCTTTGTCCTCAGTCTTCCAATCTTCTTCCTTCTTGATTCCTGACTAATCTGCAAACCTACTCACCATTTTCCAGGAACTGATGTATATCTTTACTTAAGGTCACTTTCCCTGCCCACCAAGTTGATGGTCAGTTATACTGCTCAAAGCTCTGTCCACTGAGAGAATAGCCCCTCCTCACTATTTTCCAGGGTCACCTGAGCATGACTATAGTGCAGCAACAGCCCATACTGAACCAACTCATTTGTGATCCAGGCCTGGATACTTTCTTCCTCCATCAGTTGGTCATTGTGAACCCACTGAAGCCATAGGCATAAGCTAAAGAAGAGACATCATAAAACAGGGATAGATGACATAGGAGGCTTGGCCACCTGTTCACTCAGCTGTGCACTCAGGACTCATACTCAGACCTAATTATGAGTATATAATTTCAATCATACAACGGATTGCTGCTGTGTCCTTTTAACTGTATTACTTAATAGGTCTGACAATATCCAACTCATCATGAAAAGCTCCAATACACAATCACTAGATGTCCTGCATAAGGGTGAGGAACATGCCAGGAACTGCATCTCAAACAATGAATACTTATCTGCTGCAGATGGCATGGGCTTTGCTCCCAGGGTCCATGCTGTGAATCTGCTATTGGGGCTTGCCAGAGACCCCTTCCAGATACCTCTAATAATTTTGGATCTGCTTAGTCATATGGCCCAATCAGCTGTACTGAACATGTACTGAAAACTGATATTCTTGTAGAGACCTCTCATTCTTCGTACCCCATTCAAAACCAGTATCCTTATGAGTCACACAGTAAATGAATTGGGTCAATATTTCCAAATGTAATCTGTGCTGTCTCTAAAACGCTGCCTACCGAGTTCATGCTTATCTCTTAGAAGTAGGAAGTACACCCAATAATTTGGGTAGGGTTTATTTCCCACTCAACTGTGTGCATGTGTCTGATCAGAGCATGCAGAATACTTGCCACTTTCTGCTCTCCAAGTGCTATTAACATGACACTCCAATAATAAAATAAATAAAATACTATAGTATTAAAATACCAGCAATAATGTGTCCCAAATTTTAATACAAACTCCCATTATCAAATTATTAATGAGTAGAGTTCAAAAATTAAATTTTTATGGAAGTTAAAGCCATGAGTAATTAAACTTTCAAGCTATATTATCTTCCCCTTGCGAGGTAAAAATTATAAGAAACTAAGCCTAAATTCATTCTCCCCAATTACCTCTTTTGGTCATCTGGGTGTAAGAGGAGTTCTCAATGCCCGGGTAGACGTAGGAGTCCTTAACAGCAATGGCACTCTGATCTCTCACTGGAATAGATGTAGTTTCTTCAAGACCTCCAGAGTTAAGTTAGCTCAAGGCTAAGTCTTTGCTATGACTGAATTCTTAATTCTAATTGTTTACTGGCCTTGCAACCCACTACATTTAGAAAATAAGCCAGTCTCATTGATTAATTTACCCAACATCATACAGCTAGCTAGTCAGGAGTAGCACCAAGATACAAATCCTAGGCAGGCTGCCCTGAGAGCATGTACTCCTAAACATCCCACTCTCCTCACTGGTTTTAGTCTCTCCAAGATGCTGGTTAATCTGTGCCAGGTGTCTAGAATACATGATCTATGAGCTTAAGCACATTCGGATTTTAAATTCATTAAGAGATTAATTTTGGCACTATATATTCAACCACATCTTAAGGGAAAAAAATATTGTCTTTTCCCTTAGAGAATAATGTAGTTTTCTTTGAAAAGCAGCAACTACTGTCACCAGATGTTACTTGAGGAAGCTTTCTTTTCCATATGGTACGTTTAAAGCCTTCTAATTTCCATTTCCTGTTTGAGGCCCTGGATTCTGGCACCACAGGACTGCACTGAGTATAGGCTCTGTCTAGTGATATAGCATCTACAGTTTATTGTCAACAATCAGTTTCAGTGTGATCACTGGCTTTTAAAATAGATATGTCTGAATTTTAATAAAGAATTTCATAGACCTAAGGAACAAACTGCTAGGTAATGTTTTTCCTTCATTTGTCATTAACTAACCTAGTCAACTTGGAACGAAATAATCATCAATGACATTGGAGCCTAAATACAAACCACCTGAACCCATCTGTAGCCTTGTCACATTCTTAAATTCAGAATGAAATTTTGGGAGGCCAGTCTTGTGTTGTCTATCTAGACATGGGCATGGAGAGTTTGAAGCCAACCTCTTTGGAAGTCTCAGCACATAGAGATTTCAGATGACAAACAGCAAATAGCTTCCAATGTCTAAAAGGTCTGAATTTGAAAAGATGCTTCTCTACATATACTAATATTGATCTCAGCTATATCTACATGGCTTATCCTCAAGATATAATCTGTACCCTAAGGCCATCAAGTCCACTAAAAACATCTCTCCACACGGTCAGCTTCTTAGAAATGACACGTATACTTTGGGAAGCTCACTACTAAAAAGAAAAGGCTGGGTTGTAGATGTGCAGTTTCTCTTTCTAAAATTATCAGCTGAATAAGTCAGCCTTTTCCTACCATACCAAGTGAGAAGTCAGTGAGAGAGGTAAGAGAGTGAGTACGGTTAGAAAGAGTGGAGATTTTTCCACATGGAAGAAAAATCTATGGTTAGGGAATAAACATTTTCTCCTTAAAAAAAAAAAAAAAAAAAATAGGAAGTTTCCTGAAAAGAATAGTAAAAAAGATAGTTTTTCTGTTGCTTGAAGATTTAAAGGCCACAACATGAAAAAAGAGTCCCTGTGCTCAAGAGAAAACAAGAAGAAAAAACACATGGATTGGGTTAGTATCTGTGGGAAGTAACAGCATATCTTGCCTCTAAATCTCTCTCTCTCTCTCTCTCTCTCTCACACACACACACACACACACACACACACAACCTCCAACAGCTGTTATAAATTCAACTATAACTTTAAGGTAGCCAAGGAAAGGGGGAAAAGAATAACAATTGGGTCTCCCTTCTTTATTCAAAGTTCACAAGTCCCAGAAACCAGAAGTGATAAAGAGTAGCTTCTGCCCATAAATCATAAGATTACTTTTGTGATCAAATATATTTTATCAGCATATGAAAACTGCCAAGTACCTTGTCCTCTCATTGCCATTTCTGCTGCATGGCAAAGGGACAGTATTGATGCCTTCTCCATCTACCTCACAAGGTTTAGTGAAACTCAATATGAAGTAAGGAAGGGCTTTGTAAAGTGTAGAATAAGCCATGTGTGTTCACTAACATTCCTCTTTCCCATTCAAGGAATGAGTCTGGGTTCTTCATCAGCTACTTGATGGTTGAGTGGCTTCTTAGTTTCAGGTGGTGCTTGCTTGTCTGCTGGACCCAGCAAGAATTTCCATTCATTTCTAAATATAAAGCCTTTGGCCTCCATGATTCTGTGCAGTGTATCCTAAACCAGATTTTTCTAATATTCTCTCTTTTTTTCCTTTCCTTGAGGCAGATTTAAGGTTGGATTATTTGTTTGGTGGCTTCTTGGTATTGTACTATCTCTTTGATTCCTGAATCTCACTGGTTTCATCTCAATCTTTGCATTAGTCCCGTTCCTTCATGAATAAGGCAATAAAAGTAAAAAGGCAATCACAACTTATTAAGAATTTACTAGATGCAATCTACTGTATTAAACACTATATAAATTACCTCATCTAATCTTCACAATGGTTCTAAGAAAGGCAAATCTCTATTTTATAGAAAAGTAAGGCAAGTTATCAATAATTAGTGAATTGCATACACACAAAATAATTTACCAATATTTGTGGTAGAACTACAGAGACATGCCAAAGAGTAATCGGTACTTGTGGTATCCTTTTTTAATCCCAGGTAGAGTCAAATTAGTTTATATGCAAAGTTTATATGGTCATCTGACCTGCTCTCTCACTTAGAATAGTACTGACGTCTCATTGAATCCTTATACTGAGTCCACATTATTGCAATTATCCTCCTCACGTTAACAGGGGGAAATGCTATTTTAAAAGCTGGCTGGTGCTTAAACTAGTTGTTCCTAGAAGACAGAAGAAATTCTTCTTGAGAAAAAAAAAATGTTCTTAAATGTTCTTTCAGGGGGTGGCTGTGTTTATGAAATGTACAGCTATATCTTAGTCTAGATGATGAATGAGAAAAAGGAATAAACTCTCTTGTTTTTTCTAGTCTTTGCTTAAATTTTTTATTAAATGAGAAAATCTTGGACCTTGGAGATCATTTAGTATAATCCTTTAATTTTACCTACAAGGAAACTGGAACCTAGAGATAGTAAGGTGACTTTCCCAGGATTACACAATTTGTGAATGACAAGGATCCTTTCACTGCACCAAAGTCCCTCCTGTTCAACAACTGTCACGAAAAGAAAACACGTTCCCTAATTCCCAGGGACTCAAACATGAGTATATCAAGAACTCACATGGCTACAATTAAAAATATAATAAGACACGTGCCATTTCACAAAAAGTAAATACTACTGTGAGTTTCTAAAGTAAAGAGTTCAGTTTAGTTGTATACAGAGATGTTCTGTGGCAAAGAAACATTTAAGACTAAAAGATTACATAGGTGTGTGTTTTTATGTTATTTTTAACTGCAAGCAACAGAAAACACTATTGAAACTAGTTTAAATAATCAGAAATGTATCTATTCATCTATTCATTAAGAAAAATCCAGAAAGTAAAGCAGGCTTCTCACTTGGATGGCTCACTGACACAATGATATCTCTGTTCGACAATATTTCTATTCCACAGCCCTCACTATCAGTTTCTTTCTAAGTTTGGTTCTCCTTATGACCATAATATGATTTTGGCAGCAATTGGGGTAATATGCTTGCTTGTTCACAGTGGAAAATAAGTACCTCCACCCCCCATCATGGGCCAAAATTATTTCTTTTCCTTCTTATTAGGTCAATGTGGGTCACAACTGCCCACACTGGTCAACTTCAGCCTTGGTCCTTGAACCAATTACTATCCAGTCTATCTCTTATATACATTTCCCCTTGTTATACTACAGAGTGAATGGATGTTGGGAAGTCAACAACAATACCATTTGAATAAAATTTCACACAAAAAAGGAGGAGGTGGCACAGTTCTGAAAGAAGAGAAAGCAAGAATAAAGGCATAGAGGGAGAACAGTTTGAAGTGCGAGTATCTGAGTCTGTGAGCCTAGAATATATACAGTGAGATGTAAAGGGAAATGGGAGAAACAATAGTAATGATAAGTTTGGTCCACACTATTAAGGGATTTGAGCATTGAGGTGAGAAAATTAATTTGTTAGTTGATTGGGGATCATTAAAATTTTATTTTAACAAAAAAGAAATAAGAAGAAACCATTTTTAGAATGGTTTGGAATGAAGAGATCAGTTACGTAACTAATGTAGTATCCCGAATTAAATGCTCTAAAGCCCTAAATTTGATGGGATTTATAGGAGGAGGGAAATAACAATAGAAACATGGAGAAGTTAGAGTCTATAGGATTTTCTGAGTGACTGGCTATAAACAGGAAATAAAGGCAAAGTTGAAAATAACTCAGAATCTGAGAAGGCAGGAGTGGGAGTTGGTTGGAAGGGGTTGAGAAGAGAGATAATGAGTTCAGTTTCAAAATTCTAAGGCATCTATATGGAGACTTCCAGCAAGCAATTAGAATTCAGGTGTGAGAGTTGGGAGAGGGATGAGAATTAAACCAATGGGAGCTTGCCAGGGAGAGAGTGAGAGAGTAGAGAGAGATGAGAAGGGGCCAAATACAAAATCTCAGGTGGCATCAACATCCCATGAACAAGAAGACAGAATCAGAAGGATAACCAATGTTAACAGGAGCTATTAGCAAGCATTCTAAGATAAGGCTGTGAGGTAAAGCATGTAATATGCTGCTTACCAGTTAAGTAAAATGAGGAGTGAGAAAAGT
Source organism: Molossus molossus (assembly GCF_014108415.1). NCBI lineage: Eukaryota > Metazoa > Chordata > Mammalia > Chiroptera > Molossidae > Molossus > Molossus molossus. The sequence goes on along the minus strand of NW_023425349.1, from coordinate 59,022,778 downwards.
CTGTTCTATGAGGTGATTTGAAGATATCTGGTGATATTTAAGAGAAAAATTTTAACAGAAAGATAATGGAAGAATAGAAAGGTAAATTAGTTTGGTGGTAGAAAAGTCTGATGCTATTTCTTATGGGGTCTGTTACAATCTGTAGCATTCTCATCTGTGTCTTCATTTGCATATCTCACATTCACCCCTGAATGCCTCAAGAGCTGTGACCATGCTTTGTCCATCTTTGGGTTCCCAGTTTGTAACTCACAGCTAGTGTTCCAGGCTTGCAAGGAGATAGGAAGCAAAGGGGGCAGACAGAAATTTGATTAGATAGAGCAGAAAAAAGGGAAGGGCTACTTTAGAGAAACATTGGAAATGCAAGTGAGTGTAAAAATAGGTAGAGGTGTTAATCTTGGCAAGAAGGAGCAAACTCAGAGGAGAATAGAAAAAAAAAATTGGAGGTAGAAAAGGGGGATTCCTGTGGATAGCCTCAGTTCTCTAAGTGTGTAAGGTGGGTAAGAAGTGGGACTTGAAGGAAGCCAAGGGCAATGAGGTCATGCTGTCCAGAGGTATCAGAATTGGCATGGATTCTTTTCCATCACTGGCTAGACCTGCTGTACATTTCTCTGCCTTTTAACCTTTTCTCTGTATTTTTACACTTTTATTGCTCTCTTCATAGTTACCTGCATATCCTTCCAATACTTCTAACACCCAACCTCATGTTAGCCCTACATAGTTGGAATCTGTGGGTTAGAGGTTCAGGCCCTTCTCCTTGTACAGGAGCATTTAGATTTCCACTTTGACAAAAACAGTGGTCTTTCATCATTGCTATGACCTGAATTGTGCCCCCACCAAATCATAGGTTAAAGCCTTAACCCTCAATCTGGTGATATTTGGAAATGGAGCCTTTGGAAGGTAATTAGGGATTAACAAGGCCATAAAAGTAGTCTGCAATCTTAAGGGATTAGTGTCCTTATAAGAGGAGGAGGAGATATGAGAGAGCTCTTTTATTCTCTCTCTCTCTACACACACACAGAGGAAAGGCCATGTGAAGACACACAGTGACGAGAACTCTCACCAGAAACTGAATTTTCTAGCCCCTTGATCATAAACTTCTAGCCTCCATAATTATGAGAAAATAAATTTATGTTGTTCAAACTATCCAATCTGTGGTAATTTGTTATGGCGACCTAAGCCAACTAATATAATCACCAATAAAGTGACTGAATTTCTTTACCAGTCACAGAAAATGCCCCAGATCAGAAATGTTTAGACCTGAGTTCTATACCTGGGCTCTAACTCAGAGGCATTGGATCGGTAACTTAAACTCTCTGCACTTCAGGTGAAGCATCTAAAGAATGAAAACACTGGCCTGGCCAGTGTGGCTCAGTGGTTGAGCTTCAGTCGATGCACCAAGAGGTTGCTGGTTCGATTCCTGGTCAGGGCACATGCCCAGGTTGTGGACCTAATCCCCAGTGGGAAGCATGCAGGAGGTAGCAACGATGTTCTCTTTCATTGATGCTTCTATCTCTCTCTCCCTCTCCCTTCTTCTCTCTCTAAAATTAATAAAGAAAGAAAAAAAAAGTGAAGTTTGGACTTAAAAAAATAAAAGAATGAAGACAGTGAACTAAATCATCTCAAAGATTCTAACTCATTTATAAATACAAGAAGCAATTTCAATGTTGGAAGGTTAGTAAACAGTATCAAGCCCCAAGATGTAGACAATATCATCTCCATTACTATAGACAGATGTTCAAGAAACTGGCCTAAATGAAATTTTAAGTACTCTTCTAGAGCACAGATTCTGATCATTGGTAATGTCGGTGGCAGCCCCTGAGAAGGTAGTATAGTCAAGAAAAGCCTAGCAGGAAAAAAAGTGTCATTCAGGGAAAACATCATTGATTTTTAAAAAGTGAATTGCAGCCTTCTCCTCCCCTTTCCTTTGAAAACCATGATTAGGCTATACTTTGCTCGAGTTTACAGTAATGATACTTTACACTCAGCTCTGTGCATTCTGAAGAGCGCAGTCAAAAGTACTTTACCAGCGTGTAGAACATAGTCCTTTCCTAGTGGGGTGTACTGCCAGGCCCCCTTTATTTTTCCCCTCCTCCATGGTTGGTTAACTGGCAGAAATTCTTTTTAGGGCAGGGAGGCTAGAAAAAGAGCTCTAAGATGCATATTTCCACCAACACAAAAGTGAGCATAATCCTGGGAAAGGAGAGAAAAGATGAGCATTGACGTTCCATTGACTGACGGTCTAAGGTGTGCCAGATGTAATACTTGATATTTTTACCTGAGTTGACTCATTCTAATTCCTTACAAATGACCACTAAATGCATTATAAAAAGGTTAACCTACTCCTAAGTGTGGAGCTAAAGGAATTTTTAAAGAATTAATACACTAGTATAACAAGCATAATGATTAAGAAATAGAATATTACTAGCACTTCAGAAGTCTCCCTCATTCCCTTCCCAATCACCACTTACAGGAATCAATACAAAGAAAATATTGAGGAGAAGAGACTGTGACTTATAAACAGATATTTATTGCAAAGATATTTAATCTAGTGAAAAATTTGAACAATTCTAAATACTCTGTTCTTGGGGAATGGTTAATAAATCATGGTATAGTTATAGACCAGAATAATATTTACATTTGGACTCCAATTAAAATATAAAAAGTGAAATGAGTTTAGTTCTCACTCTCTGAAGAAAATACCAGATAATCTACCAAAGCATAGTTTTTAAAAACTTGTCAAAGACCTGAAAAAAAATGTTAAATGAACTAAATTTCAGAAAGTGACAGCCTTTTTGATAAGAGAAGAGATATATAGCTGCTCTCATCTTTGGCAGAGAGACTGAAGAAAGAGGAAGCCATCTTAAATGGGGGTAAGGAAACACAAATTGTATTTTTAACAAACCTTTAATGGCTGCATATGAGCTACCATAAAAACTAAAATCCTGATGAGTGCCCACCACAGAATGAGTCCATACCTACCTACTAACTCTTTTCTATCAGCCTTTTCAAAGTCAAAGGTTTACTACACTAACTGTCACAGTCAGGGAAACATAGCTGAAGAAATCCTATAAGAGGCACATGGGACATTTCTCAAGTCTCAAGGCAGTGACTTACTGAAAGCTAGAAACAGGCAAGAGAGCTGACAGAAATACTTCAAAATACTCCAGGAGGCAATCCAAGTCCTCACCTGGTACACGAAAGGTATACCCCAATAAAGCTATGACAGGAGAAAGAAAGAGCTCTCCCAGAGTTCAGAACACCAGGAATGGGACTAAAGATCAAAGAGAAATCTGAACTTCTGGGAAAGATGGCAGCATAGGTAAACACAGGATCACCTCCTCCCACAACCACATCAAAATTATAACTGAACTACAGAACAACCATCATTCAGAACTGTCTGACATTGAGCTGAATGGAAGTCCTACAACTATGAAATTAAGGAAGTAGCCACATCCAGACTGGTAGGAGAGGCGGAGGCACAAACAGGCTGGTCCCACACCCATGTGTGGCAGATAAAAATCTGGGGGAAACCTCAGCTGTGAAGGTCCTCCCTGAGGAGCAAGGAGTCCCATCCCACAGCAGGCTCCCAGCTTAGTGTTCCCGTACCAGGAAGAGAAACCCACATAACATCTGGCTGTAAAAAACAGTGGGAACTGCCCTGGCCGGTTTGGCTCAGCGGTTAGAGCATCCGCCTGCGGTCCGGAGAGACCCGGGTTTGGTTCCCGCTAAGGGCATGTACCTCGGTTGCAGTTTGTCCCCGACCCTGGTTGGTCGTGCAGGTGGCAGCCACTCGATGTGTCCCTTTCACATCGATGTTTCCCTCTCTTTCTCTTCCTCTCTCTCCCTCCCACACTGTCTGTACGAAAAATGTCCTCGGATGAGGATTAAAAAAAAAACAAAACAGTGGGAACTGAGGCTGAGGCTGCTGGAGCCCCAGGCAGCTCCTCCTAAAGGGCCCACACACGCACTTACTCGGATTCACTCCCTCTGAGCTCCAGCACAGAGGGGAGGCAGCTTAAAAATCATCAGAGACATATGGGTAAGAACTGAATTGTTTGGCACTGGGGTGAGAGCTGGAGGGGCAGCTTTCTCCTGGACAGTTGTGCTATGAGGGGCCATGGTTCCTTTGGTGAGTCCTTCCCTGGGGCAGCAGATGGCAGCCATATCTGGGGCTCCAGCAACCTGGCTCACACTTTTTGCCCTGCCCTGGTGATTCCCTGAGGCCCTGCCCCACCCAACTTTCGGGTCCACCCAAGCTGTTCCCAGTGGTTTTACCATAGGTTTGGCCTATCTTGGATCCTGCTTCAGAATTTCCTAAATTCTCTCAAACAAAAATTCTGACCTCAGAGAACCCCATACCTCTCACTAAGTGGCCCCAGGCCTGGCACTGGAAGCGGCCAGCCTTGGTTCACAGCTTGGCTTTGCCTGGGCACCTCCAAGCCCAGCACAAGAAGCAGCCATTGGCAGATCATTCTGTAGCTTATGCCTGGTGGCCCTGGGTAGAACACAGGTAGAAACTGGCCTTGCCCCAGAGCCAGCAAACCCAGTGGACAGCTTCAGACCACATTGAACACCACCACCCAACCACCTCCACAAGTGACACACTCAACAAGTGAATTCAGTGGGTACCAGAGCCCTACTGAAGTAAGTCTTGCTCTGTGTGGTGGGCCTCTACACAGTAATCCTCCAAGGTAGTCAGAGACCAGTGATCAGTGGGCACAACCAGTTCTTGTAGCTGATCAGCCTGAGTAAATCCTTCCCATTGAGATGCCAACAGCAATCAAGACTCAATTGCAACAGAAGGATATACAGTCCATACTAGAGGTGCACCTCGGGGGCCCAGCGGGAGTGATCAGTGAGGCTGTGCCACTAGACCCTACAGGAAACCTACAACAATAGGCCACCCTACGAAGCCAAGGAGACACAGCAACTCTACCTAATACATAGAAAAAAACACAGGGAAGCAGCCCAAATGAGGAGACAAAGAAACATGTTCCAAGTGAAAGAACAGAACAAAATTCCAAGAAAAGAACTAAACAAAATGGAGATAAGCAATCAATCAGACGCAGAGTTCAAAACACTGGTTTTAAGGATTCTCAAGGAACTTAGTGAGACCCTCAAGGGACATAAGGAGATCTCCAAGGAACTTAGAACATTAACAACATGAAAAAGGACCAGTCAGAAATGAAGGATGCACTAAAAGAAATGAAGAATAATTTACAGGGAATCAATAGCACAGTAGGTGAAGCCAAGAAGCAAACCATCAAATTGAAATCTAAGGAAGCAAAAAACACCCAATCAGAACAGCAAAAAAATAAAAAAAAAGAATCCCCCCAAAAAATGAGGACAATGTAAAGAGCCTCTGGAACAATTTCAAGCGTACCAACATTCACATCATGGGGGTGCCAGAAGGAGAAGAGAGAGGGCAAGTCATTGAAAACCTACTTAAAATATAATGAGAGATGGACCAGAGAAATGGCGGCAGAGTGAATGGAGCTACACAGACCACCTCCCAGGACCAAACTGTATTTACAATGAAAATAAAGGCAAATCTTCAGGAAGGGGCAACCGAAAGACACCTTGGAGGACCACATAACCAAGGACACTGATTCAATCCTGGTAGGCTTGTGAGGACACGACAGGGGGCCGGGAGCCCACGGTCCAAAGTGGCCTGGGCGGGGGCCAGGGGGCTCGGCGGGAAGTTGCTGCTGCCGCCTCGGCTCCAACCCCGCCTGAATCCTGCAAACTCTACTGCCTGCTAAGCCCTCAGCTGGTGCCGCACGGACCGGCACGGACTGGCTGGGACCAAGGGGCTCGGCGGGAAGCTGCTACCAAGGCTGAGTCCCATGAACTCTGCGTTCTAAGCCCTCGGCTGGTGCCACACGGACTTGTGGGGACCAGGGGACTCGGCAGGAAGCTGCTGCCACCTCGGCAGTGTCCCACTACCACGACTCAGTCCTGAGGTTTCTGCTGAGTGCAACACCCTCAGCTGGTGCCACAGCCGCGGCAGCCCTTGGCAGGAAGCAGCGGCTCCACGACTTAGAGTCTAGACAGAGGCTAAATTGGCAGCAGCCACTCACCTTGGGCTCCGGCAGAGGGAAGGCAGACTGGACTGGAACTGTGTGGGGACACTCGGGCTTTGGAGGGTGCTAAGAGCTTTTGCTGAGTGCAACCACGCAGGACTGTGGTCATTTTACTCCTTCCAAGGGCCCTGGGGAGAGGCAGCAGCCCCTCCCTCAGAGATTAAACCCCACCTGGTGGCCATTGAAATGCTAATTGAAGCCCATTAACAACCAGAAGCTGCCCGACCCTCGGGAAATCCACTTACACTGAGCACCTGAGGGAGTTTTTCAGGCAACTCAGAAACCAAGGGTCTTCAGGTGACCTCTACTAATAGCCTCCAGGCAAAAAAAGCTAGAGGATAACTACCATTCCCTGGGCTAGCAACACTAACCAGAAAAGCTAAGACTTGACAGTGGTGTTTAAAGTGGGTCCTCCCTGGCTTATACAAACCCAGGAGAGGGAGCCACAAACAGCAGAACACCAACACCCACAGGGAAAATTTGGCAGACTCCAAAGCCCACTCTGATAGCCAAAATGGTGAAAAACAGAAACAAAAGCCAAATGAAAGAAAAAGAGACCTCTACAAAAGATGAGATAAATGAGGTGCAGTTAAGCAAGTTAACAGAACTAGAATTTAGAGCCATGATGTTGAGGAAGCTCTACAGCATGTGTAAGGATATAAGCACCATGAGTAAAGAAACAGAAATGTTGAAAATCAATCAGTTGGAAATTAAAAACCAACAGGAAGAAATGAAGAATTACATATCAGAAATGAAAAACAAATTGGAAGGTCAAAAAAGCAGAGTTGGGGAAGCTGAGCACTGGATCAGTGAATTAGAAGACAGGCTAGAAAAAAATCAACCAATCAGAAAACCAAAAGCAAAAAACAATTAAAAAACAGGAAGACAGCTTAAGAGAACTGTGGGACAACTGGAAACATAATAATATTCGCATCATAGGAGTCCCTGAAGAAGAAGAAAATAAGCAAGAGTTAGAGAATATATTCAAAGAAATAGTGACAGAAAACTTTCCTAACTTGGTGAAGGAAGAAGGCATTCAAGTTCAAGAAGCACAGAGAGCCCCAAGTAAGAAGAACCCAAACAGGCCCACACCAAGAGACATAGTAATTAAAATGCCAAAAATTAAAGACAAAGAGAGAATCCTAAAAGCAGCAAGAGAGAAGCAACAGGTTACCTACAAAGGAAACCCCATAAGGCTCTCAGCTGACTTCTCACAAGAAACACTATAGGCTAGAAGGAAATGGCACAAAGTAATCAAGGTCATGAAAAACAAGGATCTGAATCCAAGACTACTCTACCCAGCAAGGCTATCATTCAAAATAGAAGGTCAAATAAATAGCTTCCCAGACAAAAAAAAAAGGCTAAGGGAATACATTGGCACCAAACCAGCACTGCAAGAAATGTTAAAAGGACTGCTGTAATTACCCGGAGAAATGGGAAGAAAAATAGAACAACACTAAAGAAAAATGGCAATAAATAAGTACATATCAATAATCACCTTAAATGCAAATGGACTGAATGCTCCCATAAAAAGACACAGAGTAGCTGATTGGATAAGAAAGCATGAGTCATCTATATGTTGTTTACAAGAGACCCACCTCACAACAAAAGACTCACATAGATTGAAAATGAATGGATGGAAAAAAAACTTCCAAGCAAACGGAAAAGAAAAAAAAGCTTGGGTATCAATACTCATATCTGATAAAATAGATTTCAGAATGAAGGCCATAACTAGAGACAAAGAAGGCCACTACATAATATTGAAAGGATCTATCCAACAAGAAGGTATAACCTTGATAAACATATATGCACCCAATATAGGAGCACCAACATATATTAAAAAACTTCTGGAGGACGTCAAAGGAGAAATCGATAGCAATACAATCATAGCAGGGGACTTCAACAACCCGCTGACATCACTGGACAGATCCTCTAGACAAAAAATTAGCAAGGAAACAGAGACTCTAAATGAAGCACTAGACCAAATGGATTTAATAGATATCTACAGAGAATTATACTCCAATACTACAGAATTCACATTTTTCTCAAGAGCACATGGGTCATTCTCAAAAATAGACCACATGTTAGGGCACAGACTAAGTCTCTACCGGTTCAAGAAGATTGAAATCATATCCAGCATCTTCTCAGATCACAATGGCATGAAACTAGAAATACCAAAATCAGAAATAAAAGACGAGAGATAACAACTGACACCACAGAAATACAAAAGACCGTTAACAACTACTATGAACAATTATATGGCAACAAATTAAAAAATCTAAGGAAATGGACAAATTTCTAAAAACACATAGTCTCCCAAAACTGGATCAGGAAGAGATTGAAAACTTGAACAGACCAATAACAACAGAAGAAATTGAAGATGTAATCAAGACTCTCCCAGCAAACAAAAGCCCAGGCCCGGATGGCTTCACAGGGGAGTTTTGCCGAACATTCAAAGAAGAACTAATACCCATTCTCCTCAAACTATTTCAAAAAATTCAAGAAGAAGGAAGACTTCCAAACTCGTTTTACGAAGCCACCATAATTCTAATTCCAAAACCAGAAAAAGATACAACAAAGAAAGAAAACTACAGGCCAATATGCCTGATGAACATAGATGCAAAAATCCTGAACAAAATACTAGCAAATCGGATCCAGCAATACACCAAAAAAATTATCCACCATGACCAAGTGGCAATCATCCCAGGTATGCAAGGCTGGTACAATATTCGCAAATCCATAAATGTGATACACCACATAAATAAAATAAAGTGTAAAGACCACATGATAATATCAATAGATGCTGAAAAAGAATTCAACAAAATCCAGTATCCATTTCTGATAAAAATGCTCAGCAGTATGGGAATAGAGGGATCGTATCAAGACATAATAAAGGCCATATATGAAAGACCAACAGCCAACATCATACTTAATGGGCACAAACTAAAAGCATTTTTCTTAAGAAGAGGAACAAGGCAAGGATGCCCACTTTCGCCACTCCTATTTAACATAGTACTGGAAGTCTTAGCCACAGCAATCAGACAGGAAGAAAAAATAAAAGGGAATCCAAATTGGAAAGGAGGAAGTGAAACTGTCATTATTTGCAGATGACATGATATTATACATAGAAAACCCAAAGACTCCATCAAAAGTTTACTAGACTTAATAAATGAATTTGGCAAAGTAGCAGGATACAAAATTAACGTCAAGAAATCGATGGCATTCTTATACACCAATGATGAACTCACAGAAAGAGAAACTAAGAAAACAATCCCATTTACCATTGCGGCAAAAAAATTAAGATACCTAGGAATAAACTTAACCAAAGAAATAAAGGACCTATTCGCAGAAAACTACAGGTCATTGAAAAAAGAAATACAGGAAGATATAAAAGTGGAAGCACATACCCTGTTCATTGATTGGGAGAATTAACATAATTAAAATGTCCATATTACCAAAGCAATCTATAGATTCAACGCAATCCCCATCAAAATACCAATGGCATACTTCACAGAATTAGAACAATTACTTCAAAAGTTTATATGGAACCAAAAAAGGCCTCAAATAGCCACAGCAATCTTGAAAAGGAAGAACAAAGTTGGAGGGATCACAATACCAGATTTCAGGTTATACTACAAAGCCACTGTAATCAAAACAGCCTGGCACTGGCACAAAAACAGGCATATAGACCAGTGGAACAGAACAGAGAACCAAGCAATGGACCCAAGGAAATATGCTCAATTAATATTTGAGAAAGGTGGCAAGAGCAGACAGTGGAGTAAGGACAGCCTCTTTAATAAATGGTGCTGGGAAAATTGGACAGCTACTTGCAGAAAAATGAAACTAGACCATCAACTTACACCCTACATGAGAATAAACTCAAAATGAATAAAGACTTAAATGTAACTCATGAATCCATAAAAATCCTAGAAGAGACTCTAGGCAACAAAATTTCAGACATCATATGCAGCAGAATTTTTACTGACACATCACCTAAGGCAATAGAAACAAAGGAGAAAATGAACACATGAGACTACATCAAACTAAAAATCTTCTGCACAGAGGAAGATACAATCATCAAAACGGAAAGGCTACCCACTGTATGGGAGATCATAATTGCCAATGATATATCAGATAAGGGGTTAATTTCCAATACATATAGAGTGCTCATACAACTCCACAAAAGGAAGACAAAGAATCCAATTAAAAAATGGGCAAAGGAACTAAATAGACACCTCTCCAAACAGGACATACAAATGGCTGAGAAACATATGAAGAAATGCTTATCATCACTAATCATCAGAGAGATGCAAATTAAAACAACAATGAGGTATCACCTCACACCTGTCAGAATGGCCACCATCAACAAATCATCAAACAACAAATGTTGGTGAGGGTGTGGAGAAAAAGGGACTCTAGTACACTGCTGGTGGGAATGCAGACTGGTGCAGCCACTATGGAAAACAATATGGTGTTACCTCAAAAAATTAAAAATTGAACTTCCATTTGATCCAATGATCCCACTTCTAGGAATATATCCTAAGAAGCCTAAAACACCAATCAGAAAAAATATATGTACCCCCATGTTTGTAGCAGCATTATTTACAATCGCTAAGATCTGGAAACAGCCCAAGTGTCCATCAGTAGACGAATGGATAAAAAAGCAGTGGTACATATACACAATGGAGTACTACGCAGCTATAAGAAAGAAAGATCTCTTATCCTTTGAGACTACATGGAGGGACCTGGAAAGTATCATCCTAAGTGAAACAAGCCAAGCAGAGAAAGACAAGTTTCGTATGATCTCACTTATTTGTGGAATATAATGAGCATAACAGTCTGAGGAATGGGGTAGTCCCAGGGACGTGGAGGTTGGGTATAGTCTGACAATCCCCTAAAGAGGGGTGTGGTGGGGGAGAGATCAACCACAAAACTTATATGCATGTATGCATGAACAGTGGACATGGACAACAAACTGGGGAAAGGGCAGGGAGAGAGGGGGAGGGGGGAATAAGTGTGGGAAAAAGGAGAAACATCTGTAACAAAAATTAATTAATAAAAAAAAAAAGTTAGGAAAACTTTCCTAACTTGGTGAAAGAAACAAACATACAAGTCCAGGAAGCACGGGGCGTCCCAAACAAGATGAACCCAAAGAGTTCTACACCAAGACACATTATCATCAAAATGCCACAGGTTAAAGACAAAGAGAGAATCTTAAAATCAGCAAGAGAAAAGCAGTTAGTTACCTACAAAGAAGCTCCCATAAGACTGTCAGTTGATCTCTCAAAAGAAACTTTGCAGGCCAGAAGGGAGTGGCAAGAGATATTCAAAGTGATGAAAAGCAACGACCTACAACCAAGATTACTCTATCCTGCAAAGCTATCATTTAGAATGGATGGACATATCAAGAGTTTTCCAGACAAGAAAAAGTTAAAGCAATTCATCACCACCAAACCAGTATTATATGAAATGTTGAAGGGTCTTCTTGAAGGAGAAGAACAAAAATATGAACAATAAAATGGCAATCAATACATATCTATCAACAATTGAATCTACAAACAAAATGAGGAAGCAGAACAGAAACCGACTCATAGATACAGAGAACTTTTTGTTGTTTGCCAAATGAGAGGGGGCAGGTGGGATGGGTGAAAAAGATGAAGGAATTAAGAAGTACAAATTGGTTGTTAGACTGATGAATCTCAAAGAGAAGGGGGGAGGGAGGGCAGGAAGAGATAAAACAAGGAACTTCTATGCATATATGCATAACCAATGGACACAAACAATAGTGTGGATAAGGCACGAGGGGAGCAGATTTGGGGAGGTGAGGGTCAATGGGTGGAAAAGGGGGGGAACATCTGTTATACATTCAACAATAAAGATAAGTTTTTTTAAAAAGAGAGAGGGAAAAATCTAGAGTGACCCAAAAATCTGGCATCCAACCAGTGAAGCAGAGAAATCAGTTTAGAAATCTGGTGACTATCTTCTAAAGCAGAGAGAAATCTCTAGATTTTCACAGATATGCAGGTCTCTAGATCTGATAATGGGAAGAGCCTAACTCTGACCTCAAAATATTTGAAGTTAACAGGAAACTGAATATAACTAAAGTTGCAACAAAGCCCAGGACCTGCACAATTAGAGTAGATTGATTTAGCTTCCCATACTAAAATTTGACATAAAAAAGATGTGCCCTTTTCTAATGGTTAATATTATTTAATTCAGTCTGTACTGTTCTTTTGCCCACAATATCTAGCATATAATCAAAGATTATACTACATATAAACAAACTTCTCTTCTTGGGTATAAAGTTTGGAATAGAAGATTTAAAAAGGAGAACTATGAGAGAGAGAGAGAGTTATTTAGGGTCAATTTTACTTTTGGAGAGAGAACAATGCTGCATGGCCCACATTCTCTCCCCATATGAGCAGCGAATAGAAGGGAGTGTTGCATCCTAACTTTACAAGAGAGTCTCCACAATAATTACACAGAAGAATGTTTCTAAAGATAACCAGTGTGGCTCAGTGGTTGAATGTCGACCCATGCACTAAGAGGTCACCAGTTCGATTCTAGTCAGGGCACCTGCCCAGGTTGTGGGCCAAATCCCCAGTGGGGGGAATGCAGGAAGCAGCCAATCGATGTCCTCTCTCATTGATGTTTCCATCTCTCCTTCTCCCTTCTTCTCTCTTTAAAATCAATAAAGAAAAAAATATATAAAGGTTGGTGGGCTTTGATTCCAACAACTCTCCCTGCCTCCAGCAGAGAACAGAGGTGGAACAGTACCTGTCCCTACCTTAAGGGAAAAGGGCCTTGCAGCTTGGGGACATGGTGAACCTTCTCTTGATACCTGTCTGGAAACCCCAAAGGGCCAGCTGCTTTGTTAGAAATAAAGAGATGGGGCTGGTTAGCTATCCTGTACTCCCAGGGCAAAGGACACTGAAGTGTTTCCATAAGAGATACAGAGACTTGTTTGAAATAATAGTTCTAGCAACTCTAAGTCATAGCTCACACTATTCCATAAAGAGTTGTCTTCCTTTAAAAAAGTTTACCTTCTTGTGTCAGTTCAATTTTGAATATAGTGTATTAGCAACACAACTGGCAATTATTTCCAGTAGGTTCCTTTAGGTTGTGGCAAACAAGCTGAGTTATCCATAAGTGGCATTTGGGAAGCCAACTAAAAAAGTCAGCTGAGGCACAGAGGAGAGTAACAACCATTTTTGAGATTCTTCTTTTTTTTTCAACATATATTTGAATTCTGCTCCCTATGAGACACGGTACTAAATATTTTAGGTGCACATGGATCAATGTTTTTTTAACAAACAATAATATACATGTTCAAATGTAATTATTACCAAGATGTAGATACTAAATTCTCTGGTTATTTAAGAAGAAACTAAGTAGCTGAGGCAATTTTAGAAGTGTGGTGGCTGGAGAGAGGAAGTAACATGCAAAGGAAATCAAGAAAGTTTAGTGGAAAGGTTGGTATTTAACCTAAATTTAAAGGCTAATAGATTACAAGAATGCAGTGAGCAAGGGGAAAGATATTTATATCAGAGAGCAAAGGGAGACAATATGATGTCTTAGAAATAGAGTAAGCTATGGAATCAGACACATCAAACTTTAAATCTCTATGCTACTATTTTATTATGTGCAACTTCAACAAATAACCCTACTCCTCTCAATCTCAATTTCATTATTTGTAACAGGGGAGTAATAGCCATGCTATGGTTTGAATGTTTGTGTTCTCCTAATATTCATATGTTGAAATCCTAATACCTAATATTATAATATTCAGAGGTGAGACCTTTAGAGTTATTACATCATGAATGGGATCAGTGCATTCATAAAGGAGGCTCCAGAGAGCTCCTTTGCCCCTCTCATCATTGAGGACACAGTGAGAAGTCTGTGATTTCAACCATTCTAGCACCCTGAGGTTGGACTTCCAGCCTCTGAAACTGTAAAAAAAAAAAAAATTTCTGTTGTCTATAAGCTATAAAGACTGTGATAGAATAGACTAATATATGCCCTAATTCTTTTGATGGGCAAATAAGCACCCAGTAATGGTAGCTGTGGATGCTGGTAGCCTTGAATCAAGTTAGAGTATAGGGAAATGCAAAGGTGTATAAAAGGGATCATAAATAATGACAAATAGTAGAGAGGAAAGAAAGTGAAAATAAAGCAAAAATAGTTGTATCCAGATTATGGAACACATTGAAGGCCCAGTGACAGTTTGGGGCCTTATTTGCTAAGCAATGGAGATAACTTGGAGGGTTTTCAGAGGGATCAGAGCTGTGTTTCAGAAAAATTAATCTATTAATCTTTTATATTACTGTACAAAACAGTTTATTCATCTCTTGTATAGATCTAGAACCCAAACTCATATTTTTGCAAAGGCAAGGCAGATAACAAACCAGCGAAGCAGAATGATAATGCCCATCCATACAACCTTCACAAGCAACCAAATGGAGATGGCCCCTACCTAGCTCCGCAATCACTGTTTCCATGTACAGCACTGGGATATGTGAGCAAATTGTTTGGATTTTTTTTTAAGTATAGCTTTATGTGATAGCTCCTAGTTTGTATAAGTTCTACACATATTTGTAAACATCATTTATGGATCAAAAATATTTATGGCAGTGGTCTACCTATTTGAGACCTCTGGCTTAGAACCTCCCCATATCTGAAAAATATATATATTTTATTTACCTTTGCAATCAAGTTCCAGGAAAGTGATGATTTTGTTGTTTTGGTTATTGGTGTTTTCCCAAAACAATAAAGAAATCTTTGCTCAGGGGTGAATTCAAATCTACACTTCTAGGAAAAAAAAAAAATTGTTGGCACTTTCAGAATGGCAGGTTTTTTCCTGCTGCTTGTCATCATTTAAAAATAATATTGGGTTCCAGCTCAACCAGAAAATCCCATTATAAACTTCAACATTTCCATCTATGATAATTTTGGACCCTAAAACAGCATTTTGTGGTCAGACTTAGGAGTCTGTATTATTTAACTCCATAGAATTATTTTTTTGAGGATTTTAGGAAAAGACTAATAAAAGGGTTTAAAAAAGGATTAACAGAACCAAAAATTGGTTCTTTGAAAAAGACAAATTTGTAAACAAATTTGACAAACCATTAGCTAGACTAAATAGAAAGGGAAAAAAAGAAGGAATGGACTCAAATGAAAAATATATATAAATGAGACATTAAAATTACAACTGAACTACAGAACAATCATCATTGAAAATCGCCTGGAATCAAGCTGAATTAATGTCCTACAACTATGAAATTAAAAAAGCAGCCACATCGAGACTGCAATCAAGACTCAATTACAACAGAAGGGTGTAAAGTCCACCCGAGGGGTGCACGTCGAGGGCCCAACTAGGAGATCAGGGAGGCTCTGCCACTGGACCCTACAGGACACCTACTACAACAGGCCACCCTAGGAAGCATAGGAGACATAGCAACTCTACCTAATACATAGAAACAAACACAGGAAGGCAGCCAAAATAAGGCAGCCAAAACAAACAAACAGGTTCCAAATGAAAGAACAGAACAAAACTCCAGGAAACAAACTAAGAGAAATGGAGATAAGCAACCTAACAGATGCAGAGTTCAAAACACTGCATATAAGGATGCTCAATGAACTTAGTGAGAACGTCAATAAACTTAGTGAGGGCCTAAAGAGCATAAAAAAGGACCAGTCAGAAATGAAGGATGCACAGTCATAACTAAAAGAATAATTTACACAGATTCAATAGTAGAGTAGGTAAAGCCAAGAAACAAACCATCGATTTGGAATATAAGGAAGCAAAAAACACCCAATCAGAACAGCAAGAAGAAAAAAAAGAAAAAAAAAAAATGAGGATAGTGCAAGGAGCCTCTGGGACAATATTAAGCATGCCAACATTTGCACCTTGGGAGTGCCAGAAGGAGAAGAGAGAGAACAAGAAATTGAAAACCTATTTGAAACAATAATGACAGAAAACTTTCTTAACTTGGTGAAGGAAAAACAAACATACAAGTCCAGGAAGAAGGGAGTGGCAAGAAATATTCAGAGTGATGAAAAGCAAGAACCTACAACCAAGATTACTCTATCCTGCAAAGCTGTCATTTAGAATCGATGGACATATCAAGAGTTTTCCAGACAAGACAAGCTAAAGGAGTTCATCACCACCAAACCAGTATTATATGAAATGTTGAAGGGTCTTCTTGAAGGAAAAGATAAAAAATATGAGCAAACAAAATGGCAATGAATACATATGTATAGACAATTGAATCTACAAACAAAATAAACAAGCAGAACAGAAACATTCTCATAGATACAGAGAACCTTTTGTTGGTTGCCAGATGGGAGGGGGGTTTGGGGAATGGGTGAAAAAGGTGAAGGGATTAAGAAGTACAAATTGGTTGTTAGACTGACAAACCTCAAAGGGAAGGGGAGTGGGGATGGGAAGAAATAAACCAAATAACTTATATGCATATATGTATAACCAATGGACACAGACAACAGTGTGGTGAGAGGCAGGAGGAGGGGAGGAGGGGGTCAATGGGAAAAAGGAGGAACATCTATAATACATTCAACAATAAAGATAAGTTCAAAAATATTTTTAATATATATATATATATAAATGAAATAGGAGACATTACAATGTCTAACAGAGAAATACAAAGGATTATGAGAGACTATTATAAACAACCATATGCCAACAAATTGGACAACTTAGAAAAAAATAAATAAATTCCTGAAAACATACAACCAACTAAGACTGAATCATGAAAAAATAAAAAATATGAACAGATCAATAATAAGTAAGGAGATCGAATCAGTGATTAAAGATCTTCCAACAATGAAAAGCCCAGGACCAGATGGTTTCACAAGCGAATTCTACAAAACATTTATAGAAAAATCAATGCCATTTTTCTCAAACTCTCCCAAATAATCAAAGAAGAAACACTCTAAAATGTGTTTTATCCTAAGCGAAACAAGCCAAACAGAGAAAGACAAGTATCATATGATCTCACTTGTTTGTGGAATATAATGAACATAACAGTCTGAGGAATGGGGTAGTCCCAGAGATGTGGAAGTGGGGTACAGACTGACAATCCCCAGAAGAGGGGGTGGTAGGGGAGAGATAAACCACAGAACTTATATGCATGTATGCATGAACAATGGACATGGACAACAAAGCTGGGGATAGGGCGGGGAGGGAGGAGGAGGAAGGAATCAGTGGGGGGAAAAGGAGAAACATTGTAACAAAAATAAATTTAAAAAAAGGTAAAATAAATAAATAAATAAAAGGCATCCAAATCAGAGAGAAAGAAGTAAAATTGTGTGTTGGCAGATGACATGATCTTATATAAGAAAATCCTACATACACCACCAAAAACTGTTCTACCTTATAAATAAATTCAGTAAAGTTTCAGGATAAAAAAATCAACATACAAAAATTATTTGCATTCATATACACTAACAGTGAATTATTAGAAAAAGACAATTTCATTTACAATAGCATCAAAAACAATAAAATACGAATAATTAACTAAGGAGATGAAAGATCTATATACTGAACCCTATAAGATATTCATGAAAGAAATTGAAGAAGACACAAACAAACTGAAAAAATATCTTGTGTTTATGGATTGGAAGAATTAACATTGTTAATACTTCCATACTACCTGAAGTAATCTATAGATTCAGTGAAATCTCTAACAAGATTTCAGTAGCATTTTTAGGAATGGGAAAAACAATTCTAAAACATTTATGGAACCACAAAAGGCCCCGAATAGTCAAAGCAATCCTGAGAAAGAAGAAAAAGCTGGAAGCATTATGTGTCCTGATTTCAAACTATATTCCAAATTTATAGCAATCAAAAAAATATAGTATTGGCACAAAAACAGACATCTAGATCAATGGAACAGATTAGAGAGCCCAGCAATAAACCTATGTATATATGGTCAATTTTATGACAAAGGAATCAAAAATATACAATGGGGAAAAGACAGTCTTTTCAATAAGTGGTATTGGAAAAATTGGACAGCCACATGCAAGAGAATGAAACTAGACCGTTGTCTTATACCATGCACAAAACCTAATTCAAAATAGATGAAAAACTTAGATATGAGACCTGAAACCATAAAACTCATAGAAGAAAACACAATCAGTAATCTCCTTGACATTGGTCTTGGTAATACTTTTTTTGGATTTGACACCAAAAGTAAAGGGAACAAAAGCAAAAATAAACAAGTGGGACTGCATAAAACTAAAAACCTTCTTCACAGCAACAGAAACAATCGACAAAATGAAAAGGCAAACTACCAGGTGGAAGAAAATATTTGTAAATCATGTATCTGATTAGGAGTTAATATCCAAAATATATAAAGAATTCATGCAGCTCAATAGCAAAAAACAAAAAAAAAAAAAAAACAAAACAAAACAAAAAAAACAGAACAACAATAAAAGAAACCCACACATAATTTAATTAAAAAATATGCTGAGCACCCTGGCCAGTGTTGCTCAGTGGTTAGAACATTGGCCAGTGCACTGAGGGGTCTCGAGATCGATTCTCAGTCAAAGGCACGTACTAAGGTTCCAGGTTCAATCCCCAGCCCTGCCCTGGGCGCATGTGGGAGGCAACCAGTGGATGTGTCTCTCTCACATCAATTGTTTCTCTCTCTCTCCCCCTACCTCCCTTCCATTCTCTCTAGACAATCAATGAAAAAAATATCCTGCAGTGAGGACTAACAAAAAAGAAAGGAAAAATGTAGGCAGAGCACCTGAATAGATATTTTTTAAAGAAGATTTTCAAATAGCCAACAAGTAGTGAAAAAGGGCTCAACATTACTAAACACCAGGGAAATACAAGTCAAAACAACAATGAGGTCATGTCACACCTATTAGAATGGCTATCATCAAAAAGACAAGAGATATCAAATGTTGGCAAGGAAGTGGAGAAAAGAGAACCCTGAACACTCTTGATAGGAATGTAAATTGGAACAGCCACTGCAGAAAACAGTATGGATGTTTCTCAAAAAATGAAAAATAGAACTACTATATAATCCAGCAATTTCACATCTAGGTATATATTAGAAGGAAATGAAATCACTCTCTCAAAAATACATATGTACCCCCATACTCACTGCAGCATTATTTACAATATCAAAGATATAGAAACAACTTAAGTGTTCCTCCTCAGATGAATGAATAAAGAAAATGTAGTATAAATACAATGGAATATTACTCAGTTAGAAAGAAGAAAATCCTGCTATTTGTAACAACATGAATGAAACCTGAAGGCATTATACTAAGTGAAGTAAATAAGAGAAAGACAAATACAGTACAATGTCACTTATATGTGAAATCTTAAAAAGCCAAATGCATAGAAACATAGAGTGGTGGTCAGCAGAGGCTGGAGGCTGGGAGAAATGGGAAGACTTTGATCAACAGTACAAAAGTGTTAGTCAAGGGTAAAAAGTTATAAAATGTATAAGTTACAGTTAATAATACCATATTCTGTACTTGAAAGTTACTAAGAGAATAAACTTGAAAGTTCTCGCCATTAAAAAAAAAAAAGGTAACAGTGAGGTGATCGATGTATTAACTTTATTATGGTAATTATTTTGCTTTATACTCATGTATCAAATCAGCACGTTGTACACCTTAAACGTATACAATATTATATGACAATTACATATCAATAAAACTGGGGGGCAAGATACACGTTGCATAGACCACAATACAGTAACTGGATTTTATAAGTGAAACCATAGATATTCAAGGAGAAGGGGACAGACCCATTATTATGAAATGAAAACTACTTTTTGGCTACTTGGTCCGAGTCTGGGTAGAAGAAAGAAACAGTACCCTTGCTGAATATCAAATTTTTACTTCCTGAGAAACATACGGATGTAAGCAAAAGTGAAAATAAAAATTTGAGAAGTTAAGGCAAAATAAAACTCTGCCTCCTCTTGGCTCTAGTATGTAGATGTGTGGACAAAAATCACTACAGACATCACTGTACTTCTCTTGAGGAAATTTAGAACTACAATCCTATTATGTCTCCAGAGGCTTTAGGGTTATAAACCATATTGAATACATACATACACACACACACCCAGAATCTCACTTCATGTACATGGAAGACACCAAAAGCTGGAGACAGGCTGTCGAGGGTTTAAGTTTGACCCCTACCCAAAACTGAGGGATCTGGAACCCTGCCAACAGTTAAATGCTATGTTCTGACTGTTCATTCTAAGAGTATGACTTCCAGTCAGCGATCTGTGATGAATGCAGCCCAGACTACAAGGCAAGGACCCACCTAAGGCATTTATTCCCAGCAAGAGATGATGCAGCCCAGCAAATTTGGGCTATCTCAGCAATCCTAGGTTTTAGAAGGAAGGACGTTATTTGTGATGACTGACTCCTTGGGGACATATACAGGTCACACATGTTCCGTCAGCCCTTTTTATCTAACCCCACTTAGCTTTCCCTCTTTAATACCTCTAGTCATCACTCTGGATCACTCAAGATGGTGAGAAAGAATTATAGTTGAAAGATGAGGTTGTAATGTGTTCTAAGATCACTAAAAATACATTTGCTACAGGTCAGCTCTAGCTATTATACAAGGGTCTATGGGCACCAGAGAAGGTGTAACAATTACTTGGTTCCAAACCTAAAAAAATAATCAAACTCTGGTGCTCTGCTTTTGGAATTGAAGAGCAGGGTCATTCAGTAAATGCTTGGAATCCTTAAACCAACTGAACAAGAATCAGATCTTAATCCACCGGAGTCTTATAAATTAGTAATGCTCTAGCTGCAGAGTCAGACTGTAAGAAACAAGATATATGGAGAATGAAACAGTTCTATCCCTGACCACCCACTTAAGTATTAATCAATATATGTTTACTGAGCACCTACTAGTGCCAGACACTACAATGAATGCAAAGATAAAGGCACCACATTTCCAATGAGCTGATAGTATAATAGAAGAAATAAAGAAAATGCATAAAGATTATCAGGTAAGAAATGACATATTTCATATCTCAGGAATATAAATTCTGAGGTCTTCAAAGATAAATAGAATTTTCATCCACAGAAAGAAAAGGAAGGTGGTCCAGGCAGAGGAAATAACTCAGGCAGAGGTGGGAAAAAATTACAGGATTTGTTCAGACAAATTCCAGTGGATCGGGCTAAACTTGTGTAGGGAAACTTGTGTTTCCTACAGATGTAAGACAATCATTTGAATTTATATAGTTTATTTTGGAGTGATTCAAGAACACTCAAGTAGGGAAACCAGCCAGAGCAGGGAGGAAAAGCCAATGAAGGGTGAGTTTATGGGTTCCCATTGTGGGCAATAGGAACACCTTCCCACTAGATACCTACTGAAGACTGGGTAGAACATAGTCAGAATCATCCTCCCAAGGGACAAGGAAGCTGAGGTAATTTATCCACCAACTCCCATCCATCAGTGGTTGAAGTTACTGCCTCAGGGACGTTAATTCGACTTTTAGCTGAGCATGCTCCTATAGCTAGAGAAAGCCCTCAGGCAAGGAGACATGGGCTTGAGGCAAGAAGCCTCTGAGTATACCTAAAGGACTGGTCCACTGAAGCTGCTGGTGACAAGGTGAGCCACTGGCAGCATCCGCTACAGAAGGTAAAGCTAAAACACCAAATTATGAGATAACATCAAAAACTTTGCATTCCATTCAACTGAATTCAAATCAATAAATATTTTGAGGTACTAGGCACTCTTAAAAGAAAACATATGAATTAAATATGGTTCTTCCCTCAGTGGGCATGCAGTCCTTAAGTAAGGAGTCTGAACTTTATTGTCCAGTGTGGCCACTAAAGATGTATGAGGAGGTGAGTAACCTCATCTGATCCTCAGACTCGTACTGGAGAGTGCCATGGACTGGCAAAAAGAGATATTGGAAGTGGTAAAGCCATTTAATAAAGTCCTGAGCTAGAGTGATGATGATAAAGAATGCAAAGATGTGGGCTGTGTGTGTGTGTGTGTGTGTGTGTGTGTGTGTGCGCGTGTGTGTGTGCGCGCAAAAAGTACAGACATAGGTAAAATTTACAGGACTAAGTAAAACTGGCAAGAGGTGGCTGTTGATTGGATGGATATGAGATGGTAAAGGAGAAAGCAGAAATTCAGTTGTTGGCGAAAATTCTAGTAGCATAAACAGAAACAAAGAAATCAGAAAAGTAGAAGGTATGGAGAAGAAACGTTCATATTTATCTATGTTAAACTTGAACTCACAAAACAACTCCTTTCCACTCTGCATTCCAGTCATTTCCTCCAGATCTGGACTCTGGGAGGCTGGCAGTTTATATAAACTGTTATAACCATTTCCAAGTTTTCCAGGCCCCCAGAAGCAGAGCTGGGGGTCTAAGCCACATCCACTGTCATCAGCTCACAATAAACACCAGGCTTTTTTTTCTTTTTTTCTTAACCTGGAGAGTCTTTCTTTCCCAACAAAGCCCAAGCCTGTTCTCACCAGTGGGGGCCAATCTGGTATGGGCAGAATGTAAGCTTTCTTCCCAAACAAGGGTTAAGATTCAAGCAAGAAAGAACACCTGGCTTTAATGACCTGGGCAATTGGGAGTCTTTCTTCTAAAGTGGTACCACAGGCGGTTCCCATATGTGAGTCTGTCAACATAAAAATACCCCCAATCCTTGTCAGAACATTTATAGTGTCCCCTGCTTCTATTTGAACCACAAATGCAGCTGAAAGAATGGCATTTCCCACCCTTCTCTCTCCTTTCTGGGGTTTCTTGCTGTTGTTTGTTTGTTTGTTGTCAAAGAGGGGGTAGGGAGTTACTCTCCCCCAAAGTTTCATCAAATATCCCACCAAATCACTATGATATTGGGAGTATGAAGTCACAGCAATTGTGCTTACTCAGTTTTCCCCCCTAAGAACAGAGATGTACCCAGAGGACTGTGCTAGCTACAGGATCATCTTGGGAAACCAAAATCAGAGTGTAGAATACAGGATCACCTAGGGTTTCTACCAGGGGTAACCTAATAAGGTAGGCCCTGAGGTCAAACCACAATAACATACAACTTCTATAGTAAAGAGGCTATAGTACTGGCAAATGAGATGGGGTGAAAGGAGTTAGCCTGAAGAAATACCTACGGCTCCCTCTGGGTGCCAAAGAGATACTAAGCTATACCTTGGGCTCCCTGTCCTAGAGTCAACCTACAAAATTCAGCTTCCATCTGTACTTTCCCCACAGCTTAAATTCCTGCCAGGCAAGTTGTAATCAGAGCTAAGAGTGCCACCTACAGACACGTTAGTGCTAAATATTTATTGGAAAATCTGAAGAAAGCCATTCACAATCAGTTGTACAAGGCTGTGGTAGATCTTGTCATGTCATCAGTAAAGAAGGGTGTGTGTGTGTGTGTGTGTGTGTGTGTGTGTGTGTGTGTAAAGGGATGAGGGTGACAGACCAGGAGAAATAATAAATGACTGAGATTCTGGGCCTGGATGTGACTGGAAGAATGTGAGAGACATAAACAAACACAGGGGGATGCAGAAGAGGGCTTTAGGAGAGAGGATGAGTTCATCCCTAACACTCTCCTCCCCTTACCCCTCACACTACATCTGAGCCCACAGTGGGATTCATTCTCACCTCTACCTCTTTCTACCAACACTTCAGAGACTTCCTTGAGGTCTGGACCCTGAGCCCCTGCAATCTGTGATAGGTAGTTATAGAACTACTATAAATCCGTGTAGCAACCTGATTTACTGAGATTTTCAGGAGTTAAGGAAAGTGACATGATGGCTGCTTCCCTCCCCTACTTATCACTGGTGGGCATCACCCTCCCACTACCATCCCATCTCCACCACCCATCTCCACCACCCATCTCCACCTAGTGGCTGCTACTAGTTTTCTTAAGACTTGGGATATGTGAAGTTTGGTCTTTTCTTAGAAGGGCCCTGAACATCAAATCTTAAAACATCAGGGACTTAAGATTGTTTTCTCCAGGTACAATAAAAAAATTATCATGTAACCCAGAGAAATAAATCTTTATGGTAGGATTTGGAGCATGAATCCTCCTCTGAGTCCTCAAATTATGGAATACGAAACTTGCACAAGTACTAAAATTAACACTTTGCCCTTTTGAGTGTTAAACATTCAGGCAGATCTGAATGTAAAACTTAGCTCTGTCCCCTGTCAAGGTGTATAGATTGAGGCAAGTAATTGAACTGATCTAAGCCTCCCTCACAGGGTAAGTTACAGATTTAAATGTTATAATATCCTTACAGTAAATCCAGTGCCTCACACATAGTAAGTGCTCAATAAATGTTAATTCTCTCCTCTTGGTTCTTCTCCTTCTAGTTCCAATAGGGATAATGATCAGGAAATATTTCTGAGCAGGCCTGTTTAGTGGACTTCACTATATTTCAGGTAGCCACTTTCAACATACCTCAGGTCATATTCCCCCTTATTATCAGAAGGTTATTACAGTAATTAAACACTTTCTCATGCTTGTCAGTTACATCTTAATTTAAACCCAAGCTATCTTCTCTTCAAACAGCTTCTTGTAAAACAAATGAGAGGAAATCATATTCCTCTAATCACAGGTTCACAATTCAACAGGCACCAGACTTTCTTAATGAAAAGTACCAAGACAGTGCATAACAAAATATATATATTTGCCAGAAACTCTAAAATGTACAAGAGGTGCTGAGGAGGAAGTGAGTTATAATGATGTATGGATTCTTTTTCCCTTTTATTTCTCCTGAGAATAGAGATCATTTTCCTGGCTCCCAATGCAATGAAACTATAGTGGACACATGTATATTTTTAGAAGAGCTATATTATTGTTGACCTAGTACAGTGCTGCTTTTAATCATCCACATCATGCCTGGGTGATGGGCCTAAAACAATAGGGAGGCAACAGCTACACAAACAGGCCATTTCCTGAAATGTGCAGGAGCATAATCAAACAGGAGGATTATCCAAAATTCCATCATCATGTACAATAGTTATCTTCTGGAGTCAGGAATGAGGAGACATTCCTCCGTTTCTTACTGAACTGATCCTTTGTCTCCCCCCACCCACCCTTTCACCCCTTTCAAAATCTAAATTAGAGTGGCTTCCTCCCCAGTGAAGTCAGACCATCCATCTTTGTTTATATAGATTTGAAGGATGATGTGGGAGAGGAGAGAAAGTGTGAGAAAATTTATGTTCTGTCCTCAGAAGCTGTGTCACAGACCAAGCAGGTAAAGCCAAGGTGAGCACGAAGCATCAGTTTCACCCTCTCCTTATTCAAAGATGAAGTTCACTGTTTTGATCACACCAGTGTGACTGAAAACAACAACGTGTAACCCTCACTGCTCTCTGTAAATACCTTTACCTTCTGCTTTTTAAGGGCAGTTGTGGTTTAAAGGAAATGAGGATGGGAACACTAAAATTGATTAAAAGATGCTGAAAGAAGTTTGATCAGAGTATCACTGCATGGAATGGTGACATGTTGCTCATATAGTCTTGAGTCTGTGGTGTTGTGGCAACCAATACAAGGCACTACCAATCTGCAGGTATATCCAGCTGCAGTCGATGGGAGATAAGAAGGAAAAGGAGGAATTTTATAGCTTGCCAGTGGAGGAATTGATAAAAAGTTGGAGATGAAAACTAAACCACTCTGAGATCAACAATAACCTCAGAGGCATGCAGTTAGTCTTCAGCTAGTGTTCCAAACATTCATTTGTCAAGCACTGAGCATGTATTTCCCCATGGAAACAGTTTTACTTGTTATGGTTAATAAGGGGCCAGCCCTCATAATCCATGCTCAATCTTAAGAAACAGGACTAGTAACTTGACTCCACTGCCCTCTAAATGAGATACTCCTTGTACCCACAGGAGCAAGCAACAGTGTACCACGGACTTCACAATCACAAGATACACATGGGTGTCTTCCTGGAATCAGTTGCACTTGATGATAACTCATTTCAAACATAACATATAGATGAGTATATAGAGTGGAAAACTAAATTCACATGAACCTTAAAATAAAACCCAGATGTGCACAGAAACTATAAATGGCAGTTAACCCCACACTTACTTTATATAAATGTGCAATGTTTGAGTTTCTTTTTTCCAACTAGCATGTCTACTTTTACTTAGGGTAAAATTTTTTTAATCAATGAAGTTTAAACTCTTTAATAAATCTCTGACTGTATCCCCAAACACAGTTGTTTCATTGACTCTCTTCCAACACTGAGGTCTTTCTGTGAGCAGCAAAGAAAAGTCTGAGAAACAATGAAATGGAAAGATCCCTGGGCTGGACCGGAGACTCAGAGACCTGCATTCAAGGCCCAATTTCACCACAATACCATGTGATACCGTGCATACTGTTTCTACTGATGGCTCATTTATCCAATAAACATGTACTGGGCACTTACTACGTGCTAGATATTGTGAGCTAGGAATATTCCTCATCTGTAAAATGGAAATAGTAATATTAGCATAACATATTTATTAAGGTCAAATAAAGTACTATCTATCCACAAAAACATACCATAACTATAGTTATAGCATATACTTTGTGACTTCAGGTACTTTTGGATAAAGAAGAATTTTCTGGGTTAATCTGTGAACCTAACCATTATTTATGGCATTGTTCCCATGCAGGGCACACTACAGGGTGGGGCCAAAGTAGGTTTATAATTGTGAGTACTCAAAACACAGAGTTTATTCTTGTATTAGTATTTATTATATTATTTTCCATATAAACAGCTATTAACCTACTTTTGCCCCACCCTGTATATTGGAATACCAGGAAACACATCTCCCTCTTCCTGTCCCTTCCTCCTCTTGTCCCATCTGACCTGTGGAAGTGGCCAGACAAGGAAAAAACAAGGCCACATTATAAATAGCTTTCCCTTTCCCATTTTAGATCCAACTGATTGACTTTTAGGATAAAAATAATAATATATTAATTCAAAGGACTCTCCTGAACCTCTAGGGTCCCATGATGAATCCATTACTCTTTCAATATATCACAAACCTTCACTTGTAAATTCATGCATCAGGTGTCTGTAAGTCACTACACAAGCAGTTGTAAAGAGAAGAAGCTAACACAAACAGAAATGGAAATATTCTCCTTCTGGAGTTAAGACAGCCCTGAGTCTAGGAAGGAAGTTCTCAGGTTCACATCCTAGGATGAATGCAAACTGTAGGGTCTTCCTGAAAAAGCTCAGCTTTGGGGGCTAAGCTTTTAAAGTATACAAAAAGTCCACTCTGCAATGAAAATAAAAAAGGGTAAAAGTAAAGCAGCCTCCAAACTAAAGAAAATAGTTGTTTTCATCTACAGGGAAGTTTATTCAGAAACTGGAGGCTCGAGCCTCTGGAGGGGACTACTATAAAGGATGGGAATGCTGCCAATGTATCTCGTTGAAACCAGCCATTAGAACAGGCTGAGTGCAGATAATCTCCTCTAGGCCAAAGAAAATCACAGAGCCTTTTAATTTTTTATTTTTAATCCTTAGAAGGGTTGCAGGCTAATTGAAAAAAACTTTGACAAAAGCATCTAGGAGCAAAGGAACCAATGTCATAGTTGCTAAGTTCACTCAAAAAGAATAAAGAAACTACTTCCTGACCACATATGCACATGGTCAAGGACACAGACCCTTTTTCCAGATGAACACTCATGTAGTAAGCACCTGCTATGTTTAAAACACCGGCAAGGCTCTCAGGGAACTGAAATGAGAATAGATAACCCTGAGTTTTCTTTGTTCACTATCTATTGGGAAAACAAACCCCACAGAAATAGCTTTGCAGAAGGAGTCTATGTTAAGAGTTATCAAACCATTCTATGGAAATACAGAGGAGACACATTAATTCTAAGAGGAGATCTAAGGGAGCAACCTGAATAATTTAAAGTGATAAAATAAAAAGATAATGTAAGTTGATGGAATTGCAGAGGTTAGTAATTTGGTAACTAAAACAGTTATAATTAGTCAAAATGCCCAGAATAAAGAAAAAAAAAAGATAGACAAAAGAGAGAAGAGGAGGAAGAGGGAGGAAAATAAATCAACAAGACATGCATGCACTAATCATTTGCACCACCCTTACTTTGTACATACCTATCTCCCCAGTTTCCCTTAGTTTGCTAAATTAGATGGTGGGAGTTGAGGAGATGCCATTGGTGCCTCTCCAATATCCATCCTCTTTCTTCTGTTAAAATAGGCTGGCCCATCCCGATCCACAGGGGTGGATTCTGACTGGTCTAGCCTTTAAGAATAGCCTCATCCCTTCCCCTGCTAGTGGTTTATTAAGGAATAAATATGGGGAACAATGCTGACCAATGACACTGCAAGACTTGGAGGAAAGATTTCCTTGACCCAAAAAAAGAGACTTTTTTTTTCTTCTCTGATATTGTCTTGTCTGGATGTGGTGCCTAGAGCTGCTGGAAAAAGCAGAAGGAGACTGACTTTTAATGACAACACCACTGAACTGATCAGCCCTGGAGTCCTTGCCCCTTTACTTCATGCTATGTGAGAAAACAAATGTCCTTACTGCTTTGGCCAGCTGCTCCATATTTCTGTTACTTGTTCTGAGGGAACCCTAACTGATACTAGGAGGTACCATATTTTTGTTCCACTGTGGCTGGGAAATAGGCATAGACATGGACACTAGGACATGGTTCATTGTCATCGAATTTTGCATGAGCTACATGCAGTGAAGGCTTTCTATAAAACTTTCCAGCGAGGCCCAAATGTTGTTCTGATCAGAATTCTCTCCTCTCCTCTCCACAGGCGACCACATGTATTTTGTCTATGGGGTCAGGGATCAGGAGGGCTCTCACACTGGATTCAGCTGGCGCTGAGATTAGATAGAAAGGGGCCCATATTTGAAAATTCAGAGAAAAAGGAAGGGGAGAGGGCATGGCCAGAATTATTACACAGGATTATAAACAAAACCATGGTACGCAAGCCACTGACCGTGAGTAATGCCTCCTCCCTGCATATGGCATATAAATACCTGGATTATCTTACATTTCCTATTTCCAAGGCTCTTGGAAACATTACTTCACATATATTTGATCCTCAAGAAAGCATGAGGTTGGTAGAATAGATATTTCTACCTGCTTTTAATAGATAAGCAAACTAAGATTCAGAAAGATTAAATGACCTTTGCAAAGCTACACCGTTGTTGATGGGACCTGGACTTTGGATTTCATTCCCTAAAAAGACAAGAACATAGGACTATAAATATATTTAACTACATATGAGTATATTATTAAATATAAATGTATTATTTTATAAATATATTTAATTTTATTATTCAAATGTATATATTTAAATGCAATCACAAAGGAATCAGGTCATGGGACATTCTTACATGATGATATAATGGAGAAAACAGACATATTAAAACAAAACATGAAAGATGCAGAAAAATAATTTCAGGGGAATTTCAAGGAAAGAGTTTTACTCTCAGATCTTCTGATTGTCATCACAAGAAATTTTCACCATACCATACTCAGTAGAGTGCAACAGGGATTTTGGGGTTTTTTTTTACCCTCTATGATGTAGGAGATACCCCTTGAGGTATATCTGAAAGGATAAATAGAAGTGAGACAGAACAGCTAGAGGCAGGGAGGAAACCCAAGGCCCAAAGAACAGACTATGCTACCATGACAAGAGGCATTAATCACCTTGGTCCAGGGGAACTGCAAGTGGCATTGGTGTAGCTGGAGCACTGGAATCAGCAAATGCCAAGGACAACGCATGAAAGAGAAGCACAACAAAAACCATGGTCTGCCAAAGGCTCGAACCTGCCCTCCACGGAGGCCTTTCAAAGCCCGGCTGAGGAGTTTGGGCTCTCTGCTATAAGTCCATGGTCTTCAAACTTTTCCTGCTCATTTACCCACTAAAATAAATTTTAAAATCTTTGTGCATAATGTTTGCAACTTAATTTGAATTGCATGAAAAAATCAAGGTAGATTGATGGATGCATAGATGTATGGTTAGATATGTGATAAGGCAAATATATTATAAAAGGGGTATATAGATGCCCTGGCTGGATGGTTCAGTTGAATGGAGCATCTTCTTATACACTGAAAAGGTTATGGATTTAAGCACATACCCAGGTTGCAAATTCAATCTCCGGTCAGGGCACGTATGGGAGGTAACAGACGTTTCTCTCTCACATTAATGTTTCTCTCTCTCTCTCTCTCTCTCTCTCTCTCTCTTTCTCTGTGTGTATGTGTGTGTGTGTGTGTGTGTGTGTGTGTGTGTCTATCTCTATCTCTCTCTCCCCCCATTCCTCCCTCCCTTCCTCTTTCTCTAAAAAAAAAATCAACAAAAATATATCCTTGGGTGAAGTGAAGATTTAAAAAAAAAAAAAGAAAGTGGTGCATATATAGGTGTTCACTGTATAATTCTTTGACCATCTCTGTATATTTAAATTTTTCTAATAACAAAAAATTGGGGACAGAACGAACTATGTTACCTCTCATACATATTTAAAATTTTTCATCATAGGCTTAGATTTTTTTATAAAAAGAGAAAATGTAAAGCATTTTATAAAATAAGAATTAACTGTTTATGAAACAAATATTGTATTTTATGATTTGGTAGATTTTTTAACTACCCTATTGATTAAGCACGCTGAATCTGAGAGAAACCATGCAAAATATTTATGTTTGGTTTTACAATTATCTTGGAAAATGTGACAGCCCTTTCAACCCAGTTACATTAAAAAGAATCAGCATCATTAACCATTTAATACTTCAGCTGAGGGATCAAGGTGTAGTAATTAACCACGAAAGGAAGTTTTTCTAAAAGCCAATATTTCCATTTATTCCTTCATTTGATATTCAGAGGTTTTTACATCCTAGGGCAATATACCAAAGTAAAATTTATTTAGGATAGGTAAAAAAGCCTACCTCTGTTTTTTAAGGGATAGGAGAATTTGTGATTGCAGTCTCCTGGATATTGAAGACTGGGCAATTGATTTCTTAATATCCACCCATGCATGTGTACCCCTTGGAAAGGCTTTGCGTAGCCCAGTTTGGAGACTATTCGCTAAGTGAGAAGCCATCACCTATAAGATATGCTGAGAAAGGACAGAATCATTTTAGACCATGAACCTGGAATGAGTGTTAAAGACAGATTTATGGGGGTCAAGAGTGCAGGGTTCAGAGATACCAGCTAAGAAGCTATTGCAATCCTTTGTATTTGAAACAGGAGAGAGATTTTGTAGCAGAAACTGAGGGAAGAATTTGAGAAATGCTTCCAAGAGGCAATGCTCAGCTGGATTAATGACTGACCAGATACAGAGAAAAAAGGAAAGAGAAAGTGAAGAGCGACCATTTGACCCATTATGGTAAGAAATACATATACTCTACAGAAATTTAATATGTGTGCAGTCTTCTGAGGATAACACGTGTTACATTATAAAATTTTCTGCAACCTTTTAGCTTTTTTAACTTACATTAAAATGTGACGGTTCAGCCTACAAACTATCCCTCAGCGCTGTGGCCTCCATCTCAAGGGATCATACACCCAAGGGCTCACTGGGTCATGGAGGTGCCTGCCTTGTTCCAAGCTACAGTGAGAGAAACTGAAAGAATATGGAATGGGGATTATTAGGATGAGCAGAGTCTAGGCTCAGCTCCATATCTATTGTTTCTTGTGTGACTTCAGACAAACCACTTAACTTCTCTGAACACCATTTATATAATCCAGAAAACAGAAGATGGCCACAATATGGTCTGCAAAGTTCTTCTCCTCCCTAACCTTATTGTAAGGCACAAAAATCAATTCACTCTGGACAGGCCAATTCCATAAAAGTAGTGAGTGAGTTAAGAAGTTGAGTGAAGAATCTGACAGATCGTGAAGATGAATTAGCTGCAGGGAGAGTCAGTAGGTGTAAATTGCTGGAAGTTTGGGGCTTTTGCTGCCCCTAGTCAGCACCTGAAGGAAGAAGGTGCTAATGATACTATGGGGACAAAACCTGCTGATAGTTATTAAGCAGCAGGCAGTAGAAAACCCAAATTTACACTAATATAATCTGAATCTGAATCGGTGCCAATATCAGCCCAATGAAGGCCCTCAGGAGTAGGTGACAGCACTCTGAGAAGTTGAAAATGATGGCTAATAATAAAGCGTGAAGTCAAACTAATATATGCATTTCTCATTTTTTCTTTTAAAAAACATCCCAGTATATTAACATATGCTTCTTCCCAGCTGAAGAAAAGTGTTAATTATTTCCAATAGTCTTTAAACAGATGGGCCTATCTTCTTTTAAAGCAAGTGAAAGAAAGAGAACATTGGTACAGGTCTTTCTCATTCTCTACAGGATTCACATAGGGACCCAACATAAATTATCTCAGACAAAGCAAAAGGAAATGGAGGGGAAACAGAGGCACAAAGCCACTAAACTGAGGCTAGGATTCCAGACACCTGAAGAACAGTTCCATTAGGACTGATCTGTCATAAAGAATCCATGAATTTGGGGTGAAAGGGCTAGACAAGCAATCTCATGACTCTATTAGGAGTAGGCAGAGCACTTTCACTTTTTCAATATCTGTGATCTCACTTCAGAAAATTTCTGTGATCTCCAACCTAACCAATTCCATTTCCAATCAGATATTAGAAATTCACTTGGAAAACAGAGAAATACTGTATTCTCAAAGTGGATTTTGCTATCATTATTCTCATCTGCCCACCTGGAGTCCTTTGGGCAAGCATGGACACAGTTGGTCACACCCCACATTCCACTGTCACCTAGCATATTTCCTCCTCCTTGTCCAAGCCCCTCTACCTAAACTGAGTTCTTCCTTCAAATTTAATTTTCTCTTAGAAGTCACCAGGCTTCACTCTATCTCTAAACTGCTATTATTCTTATAATTTAGAACATGACTCTCCTAATGGTATTTATTCTTAACAAAACAATTTGGTTATTGTTTACATTCTTGTAGCTGAGGGACATCTCCTACCCTTTGTCTTAAGAATAATCAAAAGAATAATTTGAGGCACTTGCTGACACTCTAACATGTGATTGCTAATTGAGAATGCTTCAACAACCTGTTTTCCAGGATTCAGAAGTGGCAGGCTTGTCCCCCCCATCCTTTATCCAGAAGCAAGAGTGGGTGTACCTGTCTAGGAGACAGAGTGACTTTTCCTACAATCAACCTGCCCTGCCACCATGTCTGGATCCACCCCAGGACAGCCCTCACCACCTAGCATCTCATGACTCTCAAAGTAAGTATTTCAGAAGTTCCTCCTATGAAAGCCACAGGACACCATGCAAGACTCCAGTGTGAGGGAGATGTAATGGCATGGAAGAAGAAGTGGAAACAGTGGTGACTGGGAATAAGGAGACTAAGACATCTCCCCACAGTAAAATGAGGAAGCTGGAAAAAAGCCCATGAATTAAGGCACCTCAAGAACAGAAGGGATCACAGCTAAACATTAGAAAAATGAGAAAGTAGAGATCCAAAATGGTGGCAGAGTAAATGGAAGCTGCACAGACCATCTCCCATGACCAAGCTAAAATTACAACTAAAATAGGGGCAGGTTGTCGGGAAGAAGCAACAGAGGGAGAGCTTGCGAGGACCATATAACCAGGGACACTGACGCAATCCTGGTAAGATTGCAGAGGTGCGATAGGGGGGCTGGGAGCCCATGGACAACAGCAACCTTGTCTGTGAGCAGTGCCGTGAGGTTACATTCCCAAGCAGCTCCACAGTGCAGAGCTGGGACAGACCCTAAAATAGCCACAGCCATTCACCTTGGGCTCCAGCAGAGAGAGGGCAATCTGGACTGGAACAGTGTGGGGCCAATCGGGATTTGGAGGGCACTCAGAGCTTTTGCTGAGTTGCCACCATGCAGGACAGTGGCCATCTTACTCCTTCCCAGGGCTGTGGGGACAGGTGGCAGCTACTCCCTCAAAGATTCAACCCTACCCAGGTGGACCATTGAAATGCAAATTGAGGCTCATTAACAACCAGCATCTGCCACACCCTCGGGAAATCCTTACCCTGAGCACCTGAGGGAGTTTTTTATTCAACTGAGAACCCAAGGCTCTACAAGTAACCCTGACTAATAGCCTCCAGGGGAAAAAAAAAATAGGGGATAACTGAACCATTCCTAGGCTTGCAACTCTGCCCAGAAAAAATAAGACTTGACAGTGGTGTTTAACATGGGTAATGCCACACTCATCCAAAACCAGGAGAGGGAGCCACAAATAGCAGAATTGTAACACCCACAGGGAAAATTGGGCAGACTCCAAAGCCCCCTTTGATAGTCAAAATGGTGAAAAAAGAAACAAATGCCAAATGAAAGGACAAAAAACCTCTACCGAAGATGAGATAAATGAGGAGCAGTTAAGCAAGTTAACAGAGCTAAAATTCAGAGCCATGATCTTGAGGAAGCTCAACAGCAGGAGTAAGACCATCAATACCAAGAGTAAAGACATAGAAATGTAGCCCTGGCAAGTTTGGCTCAGCAGTTAGAGCATTGGCCTGCGGTCCAGAGAGACCAGAGTTCAGTTCCTGCTAAGGGCACGTACCTTGGTTACAGTTTGTCCCTGGCCCTGGTTGGGTTGTGAGGGTGGCAACCACTCGATGTGTCCCTTTCATGTTGATGTTTCTCTCTCTCTCTCTCTCCCACTCTTTCTGAACAAAATATCCAAAAAAAAAAAAAAAAAAGATGTAGAAACATTGAAAATCAACCAATTGAAAATGAAAAACCACCAAGAAGAAATGAAAAATTACACAGCAGAAATAAAGAAAACATTGGAAGGTCTAAAGAGCAGAGCAGAGGAAGCTGAGGACCGGATCAGTGAATTAGAAGACAGGGTGGAAAAAATCAATCATTCAGAAAACCAAAAGGAAAAAACAATTAAAAAACAGAAAGACACCTTAAGAGAATTGTGGGACAACTGAAAACATAATAATATTCACATCATAGGAGTCCCCGAAGAAGAAAATAAGCAAGGGTTAGAGAATATATTTGAAGAAATAGTGACAAAAAACTTCCCTAACTTGGTGAAGGAAGAAGGCATTCGAGTTCAAGAAGCACAGAGAGCCCCAAGTAAGAAGAACCCAAACAGGCCCAGGCCAAGACACATAATAATTAAAATGCCAAAAATTAAAGACAAAGAGAGAATCCTAAAAGCAGCAAGAGATAAGCAACAGGTTACCTATAAAGAAACCCCCATAGGATCTCAGCTGACTTCTCAACAGAAACACTACAAGCCAGAAGGGAATGGCACAAAATAATCAAGGTCATGAAAAACAAGGATCTGAATCCAAGACAACTCTACCCAGCAAGGCTATCATTCAAAATAGAAGGTCAAATAAAGAGCTTTCTAGACAAAAAAAAAAAAAAAAAAAGCTAAGGGAATCATTAGCACTGAACCACCACTGCAAGAAATGTTAAAAGGACTGCTGTGATTAGTAGAAGAAACTGGAAGAAAAATATAAACACACTAAACAAAAAATGGCAATAAATAAGTACATATCGATAATCACCTTAAATGTAAATGGATTGAATGCTCCCATAAATAGACTCAGAGTAGCTGATTGGATAAGAAAGCAGGACTCATCTACTTGTTGTTTACAAGAGACCCACCTCACAACAAAAGACTCATGTATGTTGAAAGTAAAGAGATGGAAAAAATTTTTCCATGCAAATAGAAAGGGAAAAAAAAGCTGGGGTAGCAATACTCATATCTGATAAAATAGATTTCAAAATGAAGGCCATAAATAGAGACAAAGAAGGCCACTACATAGTATTGAAAGAATCTATCCAACAGGAAGATATAACCTTGATAAATATATATGCACCCAATATCGGAGCACCAACATATATTAAAAATCTTCTGGAGGACTTCCAAGGAGAAATTGACAGCAATACAATCATAGCAGGGGATATCAACACCGTGCTGACATCACTGAATAGATCCTCTAGACAAAAAATTAGCACGTAAACAGAGACTCTAAATGAAACACTAGAATAAATGGATTTAATAGATATCTACAGAGAATTACACCCCAAAACTACAGAATTCATATTCTTCTCAAGTGCACATAGGACATTCTCAAAGATAGACCACATGTCAGGGCATAAATTAAATCTCTACAAGTTCAAGAAGATTGAGATCATATCAAACATCTTCTCAGATCACAATGGCATGAAACTAGAGATCAATTGCAACAAGAACATGCAAAGACATTTGAAGACATGGAGGCTAAATAGCATGTTATTAAACAATGAATGGGTTACCGAGGAGATCAAGGAAGAAATTAAAAACTTCCTGGAAACCAATGAAAATGAACACACAAAAACACAAAATCTATGGGATGCAGCAAAACCAGTTCTGAGAGAAATTTCATAAAATTACAGGCCTACCTCAAGAAACAAGAAACAAGACTATCTATTAGATAGTCTAATAGACTATCTAACCTCACAACTTACAGAACTAGAAAGAAAACAAAAAGAAAACCCAAGAGCAAGTAGAAGGAACAAAACAGTAAAGATCAGAGCAAAATTTAGTGACATGGAGACTAAAAATACAATTCAAAGGATCAATGGAACAAAGAGCTGGTTCTTTGAAAAGGTAAACAAAATTGATGGACCCTTAGCTAGACTTACCAAGAAATAAAGAGAGAGAACGCAAATACACAAAATCAGAAACGAAAAAGGAGAAGTAACAACTGACACCAGAGAAATAAATAAAAACGGTTGTTAACAACTACTATGAACAATTATATGGCAGCAAATTTGACAATCTAAGTGAAATGGACAAATTTCTACAAACACATAGTCTCCCAAAACTGGACCAGGAAGAGATAGAAAACTTGAACAAACCAATAACAACTAAAAAAATTGAAGGGGTAATCAAGACTCTTCCAGTAAACAAAAGCCCAGGCCCGGATGCCTTCACAGGGGAATTTTACCGAACATTCAAAAAAGAATTAACACCCATTCTCCTCAAACTATTTCAAAACATTCAAGAACAAGGAAGACTTCCAAACTCATTTTATTAGGCCAGCATAATTTCAATTCCAAAACCAAAAAAAAACACTACAAAGAAAGAAAACCGCAGGTCAATATCCCTGATGAACATAGATGCCAAAATCCTGAACATAATACTAGCAAATCGAATCCAGCAATACATCAAAAAAATTATTCACCATGACCAAGTGGGATTCATCCCAGAGATGCAAGGCTGGTACAATATTTGCAAATTAATAAATGTGATACACCAAATAAACAAAATGATGAATAAAAACCACATGATCATATCAATAGATGATGAAAAAGCATTCGACAAAATCCAGCATCCATTTCTGATAAAAATGCTCAGCAATGTGAGAATAAAGGGATCATATCTAGACATAATAATGGCCATATATGAAAGACTTACAGCCAACATCATACTCAATGGGCAGAAACTAAAAGCATTTACCTTAAGAACAGGAACAACATAAGGATGCCCACTTTCACCGTTCTTATTTAACATATTACTAGAAGTCTTAGCCACAGTAATCAGGCAGGAAGAAAAAATAAAAGGGATCCAAAGTGGAAAGGAGGAAGTGAAACTGTCATTATTCACAGATGGCATGATATAATACATAGAAAACCCTAAAGACCCCATCAAATATCTACTAGACCTAATAAATGAATTTGGCAAAGTAGCAGGATACAAAACTAATGTCAAGTAATCTATGGCATTCTTACACACCAATGATGAACTCACAGAAAGAGAAACTAAAGAAACAATCTCATTTACTATCGCAGCAAAATAATTAAGATACCTAGGAATAAACTTAAAGAAATAAACTTAATCAAAGAATGACCTAT
Source organism: Molossus molossus (assembly GCF_014108415.1). Taxonomy (NCBI): domain Eukaryota; kingdom Metazoa; phylum Chordata; class Mammalia; order Chiroptera; family Molossidae; genus Molossus; species Molossus molossus. Next base: position 58,984,875 of record NW_023425349.1, on the reverse strand, counting down.
TGGCAGAAAACTACAGGTCATTGAAAAAAGAAATGGAAGAAGATACAAAAACATGGAAGCACATACCTTGTTCATGGATTGGAATAATTAACATCATTAAAATGCCCATATTACCCAAAGCAATCTATAGATTCAACGCAATCTCCATCAAAATATCAATGACGTATTTCACAGAACTAGAACAAATACTTCAAAAGTTCATATGGAATCAAAAAAGACCCCGAATAGCCACAGCAATCTTGAAAAAGAAGGACAAAGTAGGTGGGATCACAATATCAGATATCAGGTTATACTACAAAGCTACTGTAATCAAAACAGCCTGGTACTGGCACAAGAACAGGCATATAGACTAGTGGAACAGAACAGAGAACCCAGAAATGGATCCAAGACATTATGCTCAATTAATATTTGAGAAAGGAGGCAAGAGCACACAATGGAATAAAGACAGCCTCTTTAATAAATGGTGTTGGGAAAATTGGACAGCTACATGCAAAAAAAAAAAATGGAACTAGACCATCAACTTACACCCTACACAAGAATAAACTCAAAATGGATAAAAGACTTAAATGTGACTCATGAATCCACAAAAATCCTAGAAGAGACTGTAGGCAACAAAATTTCAGACATCATACGCAGCAGAATTTTCACTGATACATCACCTAAGGCAACAGAAACAAAGGAGAAAATGAACACATGGGACTACATCAAACTCAAAAGCTTCTTCACAGCAAAAGATACAACCATAAAAATGGAAAGGCAACCCACTGTATAAGAGAGCATCATTGCCAATGATACATCAGATAAGGGGTTACTTTCCAAAATATATAGAGTACTCATACAGCTCAACAAAAGGAAAACAAAGAACCCAATTAACAAATAGGCAGAGGAGCTGAATAGACACCTCTCCAAACAGGACATACAAATGGCCAAGAGACATATTAAGAAATGCTTAACATGACTAATCATTAGAGAGATGCAAATTAAAACAACAATGAGGTATCACCTCACACCTGTCAGAATGGGCGCCATCAACAAATCATCAAACAACAAGTGTTGGCGAGGGTGTGGAGAAAAGGGTACTCTAATACACTGCTGGTGGTAACGCAGACTGGTGTTGCCACTGTGAAAAACACTAAAAATTAAAAATTGAATTGCCATTTGACCCAGTGATCCCACTTCTAGGAATATACCCTAAGAAGCCTGAAACACCAATCAGAAAGAATATATGTACCCCCATAGCAGCACTATTTACAATTTCTAAAATCTGGAAACGGTCCAAGTGTCCATCAATAGACAAATGGATAAAAAAGCAGTGGTACATGTACACAATGGAGTACTATGCAGCTGTAAGAAAGAAAGATCCCTTACCCTTTGAGATGACATGGAGAGACCTGGAAATTATTATCCTAAGCATAACAAGCCAAACAGAAAAAGACAAATACCACATGATCTCATTTATTTGCAGAATATAATTAACATAACAGTCTGAGGAATAGGGTAGACCAGAGACATGGATTTAGGGTTCAGACTGACAACCCTTGGAAGAAGAGGATGTGTTGGGGGGAGGGAGGAGATAAACCACAGAACTTATATGCATGTACGCATAACCAATGGATATGGACAACAAAACCGGGGATGGGGTGGGGGGGATGGGGAGGAGGGTGTCGATGGGGTAAAAAAGAAGAAACATCTGTTACAAAAATAAAATAAAGAAAAATGAGAAAGTAGAAGAGAGAAAAACTCAAGCATCAGGAATTTTTTAAAGTCCTCTCTCTAGGATAGGTTTTTATTGATTTTTAGAGAGGGAGGGAGGGGGAGAGAGAGAAACATCAATAGGTTGCCTCCCATATGCATCCCAACAGGGAATTGAGCCTGCAACCTACATATGTGCCCTGACCAGAAATGGAATCCACAGTCTTTTGGTGTACAAGACGATGTTCCAACCAACTGAGCCACCTGGCCAGGGTAAGCATCAGGAATTTAAGCATAGTCACCAGAAAACCCATGAACTAGAACATGCCTAATCTTCAGTCATTTTAAATGAAGTCACCTTTAAAGCACCAGAGTATGATAGAGTTGGGGTGGGAAAAATAAATTTCCCAGAACCGGTCATTGAGTTTATCTGGAAAATGTGTACTTTTCATCGATCATAAACACAATATTTCATCAGTGATACCTCCAAAGTGTGTGTGAGGAAAGAATACAGCCCTTTCATAACAGATAATTTCCTATATATGAGGCACAGAAAGCCAAGTGGGATACTCATGTAATTCATAATAACTTAGTAGTGAGCATGTATATGAAGCCAACTTTAAGAACATATAAAGTTACCATGTGCCTGGACTGCCACAATCTCTCAGCATCTCAAAAAAGCAAGGATCCTCTTCCTGGCTGACACCCTGCAAACTCAGCACCTGCTTGTTGATCTGCTGACTTTGCAAAAGTAAGTGAAAATTTCAAAGTTTTCCAGAACTCACTCAATTTCAAATGCTTTGTTACACCCACAAAATGGGGGCAGAGAAATCTACAGAACTTATATCCAAATTTGGGCTTAATTTTCATAACTAGATTTTATGAAAATACCATTTTTCCTAATGTTTTATAATCAGGAGAAGAATCCTCCCAGACTACTAAAGCTTTAGGAGGGCAATGCCTTCACTTCGACATTGCTAATTTCTGTACTTGACACACTGCCGGCTTCCTCTGCTGCTGCTTTACCAGCTTTTCCTCCTCATATCCGCTCCCTCCTCCCTCCCTCCCTTCAGGGCTGGAGGTAGCCAGAGCTGACTGGTGTCCTCCTGGGTTACTCTCCCTTGCCTTAGTATATACTGCCTCACTCCAGATGTGTGAGAATAGCCACCAAGTCTATGTCATTTACTCTGTTTAACCATGAAACAGACTCTACTGGATTGGGGGTTAAAATATGCTTTTGAAGAAGGAGTCAGTGGAGGCCCATATTTACAGGACATTTATTGCTGCCACTTTATGGGGGAAATTAGTCTTTTATGCTTTCAGTAATGATTCCCCAGGCCCTCTTTTCAATCCAGCATGCTCATAAATTCCTTGTTTTTACAGCAGGGCAAAAATGTGCTAAAGCATGCTCTTCCTCACTCACCAGCATCATCCAGCAGAGGACGGAGAAGCATCCTGGCAAGAAGACTGTGCTGACTGGGGCCACAATGCCAGCAGACCTCTGGGCCCTCTCTGGACACTCTTTCCAGGGGTGGGGGCAGTGTTGTAACTAAGGAAGCCCATCTGGAGAGCACACATTTCTTAAAAACACAGCTGGCTCGAAAGAAAAGAAAGCTGAGACATTGGGCAGCTGAAGTCCGCTCTGGCCCTCTGGGGCTTTGTTGGGGTTGAAGGATGCTAACCAGACACTGTCTGAAGAGGGTCCCCTCATGCAGGGCATTTGGCCTCAGTATATCTGTCTCTAAGGGAGCCAGAAATAACTGCTTAAAACCTGAAGAAGGTTCTCAGATAAAGCCAGCTATGGATTGTTTCACCCTCCCCAGATATGCTTTGCAGAACCAAACTTCCTGGTTTCATGCCCAGTGGTCTGGCCGGCCGGCCGGCCTTCCTTCCTTCCTTCCTTCCTTCCTTCCTTCCTTCCTTCCTCCCTCCCTCCCTCCCTCCTTCTTTCCTTCCTTCCTTCCTTCCTTCCTTCCTTCCTTCCTTCCTTCCTTCCTTCCTTCCTTCCTTCCTTCCTTCCTTCCTTCCTTTTTCCCCCTCAATATGTTTTTTATTTTAGATAGAGGGGAAGGGAGGGGAAAAAAGAGACAAACATCGATGTGAGAGGGAAAGATCGATTGGTTGCCTCCTTCACACACCCCAACCAGGGACTGCACCCACAACATGGGCATGTGCCCTGATCAGGAATCCAACCAGCAACCTTTCAGTGCACAGGACAATGCTCAACTACATTCTGAATGACTTCTACCACCTTACCCTGACTTAGTCATTTCGGACTCCCCAAAACATGACTCAAAGATACCAGCAAGAGAAAATAAAAACAAAAGTGCTTTGTGCTTAAAAGCAAGTCAATTCCCATTTACTTAAAATGGGAAAAGGGCAGTGTTCAGTGGGAGGCTACTCAATTCTTACTTATGTTCAATCTTGCGCTTTTAGGTTAATTTAACTAATAGTAATGCTACAAATATAAGAAGTGGTGTTACCTAAAAATTTGCTCTTCTCAGAGAAGAATATTCAAACACTCGAATCACATGACAGTTTTATTAAACTGTGGATATGAATTCAGTGGGTCTGGGGTGAGATCAAGGATTCTGCATTGTGACAAGCTGCCAGCTCCTCATCCTAGAACCCTGCTCTGAGTAATGAGGTCTTAGGTAGAGAGCTCTGGCTGTAGAGTTGAACAGATTCAAACTTGAATTTGGTTACTTATTACCCTCAGGATACTGGGTAAGTCTTTTAAGTGCTGAACCTCTGTTTTTTCACATGAAAAGTAAAGCAAATAGTAATAATACTTGTCCATCCTTATTTCACCTGATATGAGTTTCAGGGAAAATATACCTGACGGAGCTCCAGAAGCTCTGAAATACTTATACAAATGTTAGTTATTAGTATTGATTCCTTTCATCAATACTGTTTTATGTACTAAGTTACTCCCAGATTCTTTTTAGGATTAAAAAAAAAAATGCCTTTTGAAACGTTACAGAGACAGACAAGATGAAGAAGAAATTCCAGGAGGCTGTTTTTCTTCCATTACCCCCTCAAAGGCCAGTGATGAAAGAGGCAGAGACAAATTACCTGTCCTGTTTTTAGAGAATTCTGGCAGAGAAAAATTCTACTACATTTCTTGGTAGGCTGTTTAATCTCAAGTAGAAGAAAGCATTTTTGGTTGAGTAATTACTGGGTCTAGATGATCCCTACAACTGGTTGATTCAATAAAATCATTAGTTGTGTCTTGAGTTTAGTACTGAATAAACATAACAGTAAGGAGAGGGGCTGTATTTTCTTCTAGTTGTTCATACTGTCCCATTAAGTAGAAAAAGCATGGGCTTCAGGGTCAAATGCAACAAGTTTCAATCTATAGTCCACAGATAATTAACCGTGTTGACCCTAAACAAATTGTTTGACCTGTCTGGATCTCAATTTGCTTAGGGGGGTTGTATCTGAAGAAATAATATGTAAATTTCTTGAAACCTAAAATATGGACAGTAAATATTAGATCTCTCTCCTTTGTTCTGATCTGTGCCGGAAAACAAGAACAAACTATCACCTTATAAAGGTATTAAAAATTAGCCAATTTTTTAAATGTTGTCTATGTACCAAGAACTTTATTAAACACTCTAGAAGGATTCCTTCATCTAATTATCACAACCAGCTTTTACTATTATTCCCATATTAGAGATAAGAAATCTGGGTTAGAGAAGTATCTTAGTCCATTGAATGCCTTATTACCCTCGGGATACTGCAAAAGTTCTTTATATAAGACTATAACTTAATCCAGTCTCCATAGCCAGTGGCAATACCAGTATATAAGGTCCAGAGGAAGCTAACTCCAAGAACTTCACCCTTATATCCATGCATACCTGAATCCCAGACTCCTTCTGAAAACAGCCCTTCAACTGGAGGCAGCTCACAATTCACTATCAGCCTCTCATTTTCCAACTCTCAGTGTGCTCTTGTAGCACTGTCTGGCATAAAAGGTAGTGCAAAAGATGTTACATGTTGAAGTTGATCCTATAGAGTGCTGTCTGCCAGTAGTATAGCTTTGTGGAAGAGCCACTGGCCAACGGACATTACAACAAGGCAAAAAAAAGCAATAGATCTGAAAAGCAGGGAAATGAATAGTATGTCAATTTCACCTTGCATCCCTCCATAAATATTGCATATAAAATATTATCTGATTATCTATCATCTCTCTATCGGTGTTTTTTTGTTGTTGTTTTTTTTGTTGTTGTTTTTAAATCCTCACCTGGAGAGGGAGGAAGGGAGGGAGACAGAGAGAAAGAGACAGGGAGACATCAATGTGAGAGAGACACATTGATTGGTTGCCTAGCACACAACCCGACCAGGACAGGGGACTGAACTTCAACCAAGGTATGTGCCCTTGACCGGAATCGAACCCACGACTCTTGGTCTGAGGGTCGACACTCCAACCACTAAGCCAAACCAGCCAGGGCTATCTGAGTGTGCTTTTTTTTTTTTTTTTTTTTTGATATTTTGTTCAGATAGAGTGGGAGAGAGAGAGAGAGAGAGAGAGAGAGAGAGAGAGAGAGAAACAGCGACGTGAAAGGGACACATCGAGTGGTTGCCACCCTCACAACCCAACCAGGGCCGGGGACAAACTGCAACTGAGGTACATGCCCTTAGCGGGAACCGAACCCGGGTCTCTCTGGACCACAGGCCGACGCTCTAACCACTGAGCAAAACTGGCCAGGGCTCTGTGTGTGCTTTTTAACTGAATATAGATGGAGGACCAAATTGAAGGAAAACTTTTAACCATAATGAAACACAATGACTAGTCTCAAGCCATTTTACAGCATGGGATTTGTGTTTAAATAATAAATTTCAGAACTCCTTAGATCTTCCTTTCTCCTACAAGGATGACTTCACTCTAACTTTACTCTTCCTGAGTGACATTTAAGAAGGAGATAGAGCAATTAATTTTTAACAAGGGTAAATTTTTCCTATCACATGATAGAGAAGCTGATGGGCATACAGGTTAATTTGACATCATGAAGATCTCAAAACTTTGTGAGGAGAAGCACAGGGAATGGTAATCAGGTTCCCAGACTCAGAACTCCAACTCTTGACTGACTGATGAATTGATTGATTGATTACATTAACATTTATTGAGAGTTAACCATGCATCGTGTAGTGGACATATTTTAACATATTTCACTTCATTTAATCCTTCATAAACTGTTATGAACTGAGTGCTGTTATTATCGCAATTTACAGATGAGGAAACTAAGTGGCAAAGCAAACAAGTAACTGCTTGGGGTCTGACTGATGCTAAAGACTGACCTTTAAGCCACCCTGTGACAATGCTCTTAGACATCCTACCTTTTACATATTTTCCTCTCTCTTCTTAAGCTTGCATGAGGCTATAACATTCACATGTGCATGTATGCATACACACACACACACCAGATAAAATAGTCACATAGTCACATTCACTGATTCAGGCTCAAAATAATATATTGGTGTTTTTAGCTTCTCTCTCATCCCCATCCTGTTCTTGGAGGTGATATATGACTACTTTCTACTACCCACCTCAACTCCCAAACTCTGTAAATGCACCAATAGTGAATTGCACCACAAGTTGAATTAAGGAGTTGCTTGAATAAATTCTATGATTGTTATTTTTATAACTTAACACATCGAAGTTAAGTCCAATACACATGAGCTTCCCTATGAGTCTCTTCTTCCACCATTTACAGTAAATAGAGACTTCCACCTCACTTATCCCAATGCTATTCCCATGTCCTTTCTTCATTGACCCCCTCCCCTCTGTAATATAACTCATTGTAGGGCCTTAATGTTTGTTTGGGCCTCAATACCTGAAGTGAAGTCCTAGTCCTATCATAATGTCACTTGTGTGAATGTGAGCAATTCACTACACTTTCTGGATCTCAGTGTCTCTGAATGCTCCCTTTCCCAGTGGGTGGCAAGGGAGCAAGGTAGAGTGGGGGAAGGGAGAAGTCACTGAGAATTGATGGAATCCAATATTCATTGCTGCACTCGGAATGGCAACTTTCCCAGCAGATACATTACCAGTCATGTCTCAGCCATAAAACATAGAGCTCTCATTTCCTCAGCGGCCTTATATACTCTGAGTGCTTTTCAGCATTATTAACCTCTATGATCAAAATAGATAGGGAGGCTGAAAGCCAGGGAAAACCTCTTTACATCTTCTGAATTGCAAAGCCACACAGTGAGAAAGAAGTCAGCCTATGTTCGAGCATTCTTGCTTGAGTCAGACAAATCCAGAGCTTGGACAAATTTGCTTTGTGGACATAACATATTCAGGAGGGTCACAGATTTAGAGAAATAAATGTCATAATTAGACTTGTTGTCATTAGTATAAAAGCATGCCTGGTTTGAATAGTGTTCCATATAAACAAGGCTGTCTCAGCTTCTCTTAGGCATATTTCTATGTATAAAAACAGGAAATGTAGAGTTAAACATCACTCATTTAAGATTGTCCAGCATCCGCTGTGGCCAGTTTGGCTCAGCGGTTAGAGCGTCAGCCTGCGGTCCAGAGAGACCCGGGTTCGGTTCCCATCAAGGGCAAGTACCTCGGTTGCAGTTTGTCCCCGGCCCTGGTTGGTCGTGTGGGTGGCAGCCACTTGATGTGTCCCATTCACGTCAATTTCTCTCTCTCTCTCTCTCTCTCTCTCTCTCCCCCTCCCTCCCTCCCTCCCTCCCTCCCACTCTATCTGAACAGAAAATGGAAAAATATCCTCAGGTGAGGATAAAAAATTAAAAAAAAAAAAGATTGTCCAGCATCTAAATTCCACTCCTACTTAGGTGAATCACAGAATTGATAGCAGCCAGCATTTACTTCCCGTTGGAAAAGTCAAAGAAAGACAGTCTCCAATGGAGGTATAAGGAGAAGCATCCTCTCCTCCCAGAGAGCTGGTGTGGCAATGTGACTTGTCATGGACAATCAGATGCTCCCACCTCATCCTCCCATATATCTTTAATCTGTCAGAGATTTTTTATGATGACTGGTGGATCAGAGGATCCAGAAGCAGGGAAACAAGTATCTGAGGAAGACACAATCCAGCATCATGATGAGTGTTCACTGACTGTGGTGCCAACAGCAGTGGAGAGTCCTCAAGTAGCAAGCAAAAGTGTACCCAGCAGGATCATCCCACAACCATGCCTCAGCCATGTCTTGCCTCCCTTGATTACTACCTGAACTTGTTATCCAACTTTTCTAGATTCCATGAACTACCCCTATTGCCTTCCAAGAAATTCCTTTTCCTTAATTTAACCAGAAAAAGCTTTATTTCCAACCAATAACTCTATTAATGAAGGATAATATAAGAGGGCTCTAATTGCTGCTCCTTTAACTACTGGCTATCTGGAAGTTACTCAAATAGTCCTACACCCTACAGATGTTTATAATATGGCAAGTCTAAATACAAACTATTATCCAGCACCTAATCCCTCACATGCAAATCCAACTCTGCAGATTTCTTCTGTATTCTTGTCTACCATTGTGATAATTTTGAATATAGTACACATGAGTGGTGAGTTACTTCAAGTTATCATTTAAGGAATAAGAGTTAATTTCCTACTCTGAAGAATGGGAAAACATAGTATACAGCATCATTCAGAGATCACAAGAGTTAAGAGCATGAAGCAAGCTGTTGAAGTACCAAAATTTGGCATTTCATTTTTTACTTACAGATAACCCTAAACCCTTTATCTATCCTATCTGGTCTTCAGATGCAGTACTCAAGTGTACCACATCCAAAATTATCTCTAAACATTTTTGTCTGACATCTTTTCTGCAGGTGGGGAGATAAAGTGTTTTGATCTAAAAGATCTTTTCTCGGTGACTGAATTGAGGATTGGATAGTAAAAGGAATTTAATCCTCACTCTTAGACTTCTGCTGTACTATATAAGTGTGTCAAGCTACATTTCAGATTAGGAGTCCATGGAAAAGGTTACCACAGATTAGCCAAGGTGCTAACAAAAGTCACCAAAAGAGCCCTGGCCAGTTTGGCTCAGCAGTTAGAGCGTCGACCTGTGGTCCATAGAGACCCGGGATCGGTTCCCGCTAAGGGCACGTACCTCAATTGCAGTTTGTCCCCGGCCCTGGTTGGGTCGTGCGGAAGGCAGCCACTCAATGTGTCCCTTTCACATTGATGTTTCTCTCTCTTTCTCTTTCTCTTTCTCCCTCTCTTCCTCTCTCTCCCTCCCGCTCTATCTGAACAAAAAAATGGAAATATGTCCTTGAGTGAGGATAAAAAAAAAAAGTCACCAATAGAGTCAGAGAGGATACAATATCACCTAAACCAGTAATTTTCACCCTAAAGACCATCACAGTCCCTGATGATTTTTCACTCCTGGAGTATTTACTGTCTTTACTCATCATCCACATGTAACACATGGCTCCTGACTTGAAATGTGGGCAGTTAAAAAAATATGGAGTTTGGAAACAGATAGACCTAATGCTATAAGCTCTATGACCTTGAACAAATTCTTTAAGCTATCCAAGCCTTAGTTTCTCCTGTTTTACATATATGTATGGATGTTTATGTTTATATTTATATTTATGTAAAATGCCTAGCATAGTACTTGGCATATATAGTTAGTAAAAATGAGTGACCTCATCCAGACAGGAGGCTTGAGAAATATTATCATGTATTCACTTATACATGACACATTTATTGTCTGTTCATCCTGAGCAAAGTTGTATATATACAAAGATAAATAAAACCCAGAATCTGACCTCCGGGAGCAATTGACGATTAAAATATTGGTTAGAGTTTATAATGATCAAAAATACATCTGATACAAGTCCCATTTTTCCCTATCTTCTCAGAAAAAAAATTATCTCCCCCCCAAAACACACTCAAATCTCTCCCAAGAAATCTGACAATAGCTCTTTTTATAATTATTTTATAAGATTCAACCCAATAATCCCCTTCTCTATAATACCTCTTCTTAAATACCCCCAGGCAGTAGTACATTAGTAAATATTCAACAACTGGTTCTCTGTAGAAGGAAAGTGCTAATTTATAGTGTTTGTCAATTTATGTAATGTAAATACTCCCACCATAGCTGACTTTAAACTACTAACAAGATTAACTGAGCACATAGTTGGGAAGAGATATGCACAGTCAACTCTCATAAGCTGATGCAAGCTGACAGCTACACACCACTGTCATCCCCTGTAAAATCAACCATTCTTTTCCTTGTACCCCACTATACCCGACACTGCTTTTCCTAATGCTGTTATTTGGCTATATGTCTGTCCCACCTGCCTCCAATAAACTATAAGCTCCTTGATGGAAGGAACCTTATCGATATTTTGTTATAGCTCCTGTATTTGGCACAGTACCTGGCCTAGAGTAGGTCCTCGAAGAGTGACTTTTGAGTGAGTGACATCACAGAAGCTTTCGATCTTTTTTGGCACTCCTGCCCTCTTCTAGAGAGAATGAACTGGTCTTATTAAGTTCATGAGGTTTGTCCTCAGCTATAAACCTCTCTTTAGCTTCTCAGCATCCTTTCTCTCTCTTCTCCTTTCCATTATGAAGTACAATCAGGAAGGATCTAGTAGAAGTCATTTACCCCTCAGAACATTTGTTTCCATAAGCATGCCATGCCTTATTTCTCCATGAGCAATGAATCATTGCACTTAATTTCAATGGTAGAAAGCAGAAGTAAAAGTTTGATGGTAGCCATTTATTTTGTATGTATGTAGAAACAGCCTTTTAGAAATCTCTCATGAAAATGACATTTCAGTATTGGCAAATACTCTTGGAATCTCAAAAGCTTGTGACATTTTGAAATCCACAGAATTTTAACATAAACTAAGGCAACCTGACCATTTACCAAAATTCACCAGTTTATCCCAAAATGCACAAGTCCAGGGAGTCATCAAGTCAACTTACTCAGTTTTTAAAGGCTTGGTATCTACCAACCACACAAGGATCTTAAAATTCTTGTTTTAAGATCATCTCAGCCTAAAAACAAAAATGTTCTCAAGCATCTTTCATTTTATAGAAGATCTGTGTCCCTAAAAAACTACATAAAAATGCAATCAGATATTAAGAATGCTAAGAGACCATTTTAAAGGAACATTAGTAATAATAATAATAAAGATGATTAACATTGTAACTGCATACTATATGCCAGTCACTAAGCAAACTGCTTTATGTAAATTCTTTACAACCTTCTGTAGAGTAACAAAACCAATGATGATGTAAACAATTGCTACTTAAACTCTTCTATAACTTTGAGCTTTTTTTATTCTGGATATTCATAAAATAATGCTGTCATTTCATAGTTCTAGTGCAGATGGACTGAGAGCATGCAAGCCTTTGTGTATTTATGGAGGATACATTGTGTACTCTACTCTTCAACTAGCAAGAAGAGCAAGGCTAAGCCCTAGGAAGCATTAATTTAAGGCATGACATAAAATAATATCCACATGAATGGATTATCTCATATTCAATCACATTTGTTTCAGTATTTATTTAATTAAAAGCACAACTATATTTATAATGGCAGCTTGTGCCTTCCAAGATCCATAGCCTTATATCCTTCTGGAAGCACTCACTGAAGAAGAACTTTAAGTACTTTTCTCCAAAGCCAAATATATCCTATTTTCATTAGATGTGCCTGAGCACATAGACATTCACCATAGCCTTATTGATAATTGCACCTGATTAACCACAAACTGCAATAGAAGGAGGATTGAATGCTTTTTATTAATTAACATAGTCAAGTCAAGGAAAACAGCCTACATGAGGGATAGCTTGTACAAAAATAATTGACTCATTAATCTTAACCATGTGAACATGTTCGCATTAGCAAGGTCAGTCGCTAGAAAGGATTCAAACTGGAATAGCACATTCACGCTAGTATGATTTTGTAGTTATTTCATTTGGACTAACGTGGAATTCTTTAGAACAGTGAAGGTTTTCAGAAGGACATAGTCACAGGAAAGGCAAAAGTTTCATAAGGGTGATCTTTGCTTCATGTTTTCAAGTTGGCAGGGCACTGGCCATATTCCAATTTTTATTCTAGTACAAAGGTAGTATTTGCACCCCAAAAGCAATCCCATGGGCACATGCTTCCTCATGCTGTGATCCTGTGGATATAACCACCAGGCAAACCTCAACAGCAGCAGCAGTGTGCGTGCCAGGGGCTGTGAGCCAGACAGACATTGCATCCTGGGGACTATAACCAGTTGGGAAGGGGATTTGGGTACGGGAGCACTTAGGCCTGGAAAGCAGTCATTTAAAATAATAACCAAAGGAAGTACTTCTTCACACAGCAAGTGGTAAACATGTGGAACTTGTTACTCCCCAAGAGTTGAACAAGCCAAGAAATGTAAATAGGTTCAAGAAGGGTTTGGAAAAATTGCAGATGCCCAATCTCTTACCGGTTGTTGAAGAGAGGTTCGAAGAATTTGGATGCCTTCCCAACTTTTGATGTTGCAGAGGCAGCTGCCACACTCCTTTACAAAACATCCCTGGTTCCAGCCTGTTCAAATGAAATATATGGTGGAATGAACCATTAAATTGACCCAATATGGCATATCTTTTGCTCTTGTATTCTTTTTTATTTTTCATTTGTTTAAATGTTTTTTATTTATTTTTTATTTTTTAAATTAAAGACCTTCATGGCACAACTTCTTCCCAGCACAGTTATGTTTTAGTTATACCAATTACAATGCAATTATAACCAATAAATCAAGGGGGAGAGGAGGGACTTCTGACTTTAAACTTTAAAAAATGTGAAGGAGCCCACTTCAAACAAAATTTAAAAATACTAAAAACAAAACAAAACAAAAAAACATTCAGAGTAATTGCCAACACAACTGTCTTATATTGGCATTCCATTTCCTTCTATCTGATTAATGCAGACACAGGTAGTGCTAAGAAATAAAGTGTCCCAATAAAAGGTATACAGATGAGATAATTTACAACAAAGAAGTTGTTGTTACTCTGTCAATCCTTGCCCCCAACCCACCCACCCAATTGTTTTGTTTGGTTTTTTTTCATGCTTTTTTAGTGACTCCTTAAGTAGCATTTTTAAAAATGTATATTTATTTTAAAAGGCTCCTAGGTGTCATTTCTGAGTCCTCTGCATTCACCTTCAGTTTCTTGCAAGATCTGATGCATATTAGGAAGTTTAGCTGTCTGCAGCTCCCCACATCAACCTCTACAACACCTAAACTCTCTGAGCTACAAGGGTTGGATGTGAAGTCTTAATTTACAACAACCCTCCTCCCACCTAAAAAGAAAGAATTTATTAGTCATAAGTGTCCTGTTCAAATAAAAATCCAGTGCAAATGTAATCACAAATTGCATCTCTGGCACATCTGATGCTTTTAGCTTCTGCACAAATTCAACACAGTAACCCCCAAAGCATTCTAGGGTATAAAAGGGTAAAGAGCAATAAATGTCCACTGTAAGTGGGCACAAGAAAGAAAACCACCCTGCCACACAGTCAGAATGTCTTCCCTATGGCTGGCAATTATTACAAAAGGAGGCTTTAGCTTTCTCTAAAGTTCACCATTATATTCACTAAAGCCATCACTTTGATAAAGTTATTAGAGCCAAGATGAGTTAAAAGTTAAGAACTTTTAAGTTCTTAAAAAGATAAGTTCATTAAATTCAACTCTTCAAATAATTACATTTTTCTGTGATGCCTAAATGATAAAGACTTATGAGTCTATAAAGGTAGGAGAATGGCGAACTAAGACTTTATGCCTTAAAATATGTTGGAAGAATGTTTCCTAGTCCCCACAAGCAGCTACTGAAATGAAATTAAAGAAGAAAATACAGAGCTGATAGTTTTGCTATTGTGCTTTAAAAACTAGACTTCCTCAGTGAAGCACCTGATAAATTTAGGTGGTTGAATTACAGAGAAAAATCCACTTTACATACACACACACAAATTGACAACTTTTTCCATCTCCAATCTCTGAACTGCTGAGACACAAAATGAGTTTTATGGCAAAAGTATCCTTAACCCAAAGAGACACTTTGGCTTGTGGTGTTTTTTAAGGCCTGTCTCCCCTGCTGGGCACTCTGGGTTGAATGAGGTATATATAAAAATGGGGGCCTTAGGAAGCCTCCATGGTACAGGGAAACAGGCCCCTCAGATGTGAACTTGAACCCACTCAGCAAGATCTTTACACAGGGAACTTAAATCTAACATTGGTAAATAAAACCAAACATGTATTTACACCAAAGGATTCTACCACTGGATTTTTTACATATGAAGGACAAAATATGTGTATATACACACACACACAGAGCAAGGGATGGCAGGGATATAACAAGAGAGTGTATAGTTTTCCCACAATTACAGGTCTATTTCAGTTTCACCGGAGACAGTGGCACTGCTCTTACCCCTCAGATACATTTATAAAACAGAAGGGCAGATCTTCTCATTGGATGGCATATGAGGAAAGGGGAAAGTAGGAGCAAAAGAAAGTAGAAAGTTTAAAATGAAACAGTGTGGCCACATATCTCATTAGCTCTTAAAGCACTGTTAGGATGACACCTATATAGACAATGGTTTTTGTTTTTGTTTTCTTTTGTAAAAAGAATTTCAAGACAACTTCCAGTCAATTTGGCGGCTTAAGTAAACGTGGTATCACATCTTCCCACAAACACATCAAGGTTACAACTAAACTACAAAATAACCATCATTCAAAACTGCCTGACATTGAGCTGAATGGAAGTCCTAAAACTACAGAATTGAAGAAGCAGCTACATTGAGACTGGTAGGAGGGGCTGGTCCCAAACCCACGTGTGGTGGATAAAAATCAGGAGGAGGTCTCGGCTGGGACAGTCCTCCCTGAGGACTGAGGGGTCCCCGTCCCACACCAGGCACCCTGCTCAGGGTTCCAGTGCCAGGAAGAGACGTCCCCATAACTTCTGGCTGGAAAAACCAGCGGGAACTGAGGCTCAGGGAGGCTGAGGCAGCTGAAGCCCCAGGCAGCTCCTTAGAGGGCTTGTGCACGGACTTATCGGACTCATTCCCTGTAAGATTGGAGGGGAGGCAGCTCGAGCAGCACCAGAGACATACAGGGAAGAACTGAGCTGATTGGCATTGAAGCGAGGGCTGGAGAGGGGGCTTTCTCTGGGACAAACGTGCTGTCAGAAGCCTTTGTTCCTTTGGTGAGCCCTTCCCTGGGGCTGCAGACAGTCACCATTACTGGGACTCCAGCAACCAGGCTCACACAGGTTGCCCCGCCCTGGCAATTCCCTTAGGCCCCGCCCCACCCAACTTTCAGGCCCACCCAAGCTGTTGCCACTTGCTTAACCATAGGATTGGCCTGTCTTGAATCCTGCTTCAGGTTTTCCTAAATTCTTTCAAACAAGCAGCATCTGGTCTCAGATAGCCCCATATCTCTCATTAAGTAATACACAGAGACAAATACAGGGAGGCAGTCAAAATTAGGAGACAAAGAAACAGGTCCCAAGTGAAAGATCAGAACAAAACCCAAGGAAAAGAACTAAGCAAAATGGAGATATGCAACCTAATAGATGCTGAGTTCAAAATACTGCTTATACGGATACTCAATGAACTTAGTGAGAACCTCAGCAAACTTAGTGAGGGCCTCAAGAGCATAAAAAGGGACCAGTCAGAAATGAAGGAAGCACTAACTAAAATAAAGAATAATTTACACAGATTCAATAGTAGAGTAGGCAAAGCCAAGAAGCAAACCATCGATTTGGAATCTAAGGAAGCAAAAAACACCCAATCAGAACAGCAAAAAGAAAAAGGAATCCAAAAAAATGAGGATAGTGTAAGGAGCCTCTGGGACAACTTCAAGCGTGCCAACATTCGCATCTTGCGAGTGCAAGAAGGAGAAGAGAGAGAACAAAAAATAGAAAACCTATTGGAAACAATAATGGCAGAAAACTTCCCTAACGTGATGAAGGAAACAGACATACAAGTCCAGGAAGCACAGAGAGTCCCAAACAAGATGAACCCCAAGAGGACCACATCAAGACACATCATCATCAAAATGCAAAAGGTTCAAGACAAAGAGAGAATCTTAAAAGCAGCAAGAGAAAGGCAGTTTGTTACCTACAAGGGAGTTCCCATAAGACTGTCAGTTGATTTCTCAAAAGAAACTTTGCAGGCCAGAAGGGAGTGGCAAGAAATATTCAGAGTGATGAAAAGCAAGAACCTACAACCAAGATTACTCTATCCTGCAAAGCTGTCATTTAGAATCGATGGTCATATAAAGATTTTCCCAGACAAGAAAATGTTAAAGGAGTTCATCACCACCAAACCATTATTATATGAAATGTTGAAGGGTCTTTTTGAAGAAAAAGATAAAATATATGAACAGACAAAATGGCAATGAATACATATCTACCAACAACTGAATCTACAAATAAAATGAACAGGCAGGAGAGAAACATTCTCATAGATACAGAGAACATTTTGTTGGTTACCAGATGGGAGGAGGGTTGGGGGAATGGGTGAATAAGGTGAAGGGATTAAGAAATACAAATTGGTTGCTAGACTGATAAACCTCAATGGGAAGGGGGTTGGGGGGTAGAAAGAAATAAACCAAAGACCTTATATGCATAACCAATAGATACAGACAACAGTGTGGGAAATGGTGGGAGGGAGGCGGGAGGGGGTAGAAGGGGTCAATGCGGGAAAAATGAGGAATATCTGTAATACATTCAACAATAACATTTTTAAAAAAGAAAAAAAAAAAGCATTTCAAAATGACCTAATCAAAGAAAATTGAAAAAGATTTTTCCTTCCCCCTCCTACAGCTATATAGCATGTTGGGAGATGAAAGATAAAAGGACAAAGGTTATTCAAGTTTTAAACTAAACTTATAAGTGGGTTGGATTTAGGATCAGGTCAGTAGGACATGATTTATACTGAACAGAAGTTTTCAGGACCTGTCTGTACTTTGGGTAGATTTTTCATAACTATTACGACATATTTCCACTAGATACACCAGAATAACCCCACTGAAGCACTTTTTGAGTAAAGTGATGTAAATGACTAGCAGGACACTGCTTTTATAGTTTAGGTCCTCCCTCCTTCCTTCCCACCTCCTTTGTAGAAGATATTTTTTTTGTAATTTCTGGAAAAGAGCATGAGATATAAACCCCCCAAAGTCTGGAATGGTGTATGAGCAATGGTGGGCGTGGGAAGAAACCTCCACCCAAATGCATCAGCTGGAACTGAGGCTAGTTTATCTTTGTTCTTCAGTAATGAGGAACTGAATTTGGAAGGGGAGGAAAAAATGTGTCTGTGAAATAGTCTACTTGCAGGTGATTTTTCAAGGAATCCCCTGAGTTATGAAAAGTTCGAATTAAAAGGAAAGAAAATCAGCCTAGTATAATTTTTCTATGACTAAACTACTATAAATCCACAAGCAATGGTTCAGACACAGTGCTTCTTAAGTATTTCATCTCTTCCTACTAGGCACAAACTGCATCAAGGAGAGAGTAGACACCCCACCTCTGCTCCAGGGTCAGGAGACAGAAGGGGCCATTACAGCTGAGCATCAGTGGCAGCCTGAACAGGCTTCCTGAAGCAATTTAAGGCAGCAATCACTGGTGAGACTGCCAGAGGTCTAAGGGGTGAAGGGACTGGCACTGAAGAAATCCCCGACATCATTTTTGGCGCTGCTGACAGGCATCCTGGCATGCTAGATGAGCCCATTCGAGCATGGTCCTTTACAACAGTGTAGAAATAGCTGTGCTCCATGGCTTCTCTTCCAGTGACTGGTGGTCATATTGCAGCAGTTTGTCTAGGAAATCCAAGGTTTCAGGGCTAACAAGGTGCTGGTTTTCACTGTGAACAAAGTGTTACCATCACTTCCGGGAGTGTCTGCCCAAGATACCATTGAAATGTGGATCTAATTCGACGTTGTGTTTGTCAATATAGTCGCATAAATCTTCTGTCCCCAGAACATTGGCTGTTCTCACCAACTGATCATAATTGTCATCTCCATGGCAAAATGGCTCCTTCTGGAAAATTATACTTGCCAGCACACAACCCAAGCTCCACATATCCAAATTATAATCATACATCTGATAGTCTACAAGTAGTTCAGGGCCTTTGACGTTATGGAGAAGCAACGCAGACATTGTATTCTTGGCCAAGATGGTAACACTCAGCTAAACCCACTCTACTAGCTATAGTTTTCTGTGTTCATGATCAGTCATGGCATTATGGGGCTTTACATCTCTGTGCATGGTTCCCATGCTATGACAGTAATCCAGGGCCTTCTGAATCTCATACATGTAAAATTGAGTATCCTAGTCTGTTAGCGTCAATTATAATCGCTTGAAGTCTGTGCTGTTTACACGTTCAAAAACCAAGGCAGGGGTTCGTGACACAGGGTCTTTTACTATGTCTGCCAGTGTGATGATGTTGGGACCGCCTCACAAACTCTCCAAAATCTTTATTTCACGCTTGATTTTCTTCTTTACTGGCTTGAGAATTTTAACAACTTTTTCATTATTTGTGATGTTAATGGCTTCAAACACTTCACTGTATTTGCCCCAGCCTGATTTCCAAACCAGCTGGCAGTCACCTTGATGTCCCCATTCCACTACATGAGACTCCTAATCCCAATACTCTCGAGTCCGTACAGATTCGCACCTGCTTCAACTCCAGCCCTGCTTGGCACGGTCCCGACACGTCCGGCGGGTTGGTGAACAAGCCTGGACTTAACATTTGGAGGTCTGGCAGTCACCGTAGTCAGAGGCGGGGGGTGGGTAAGACTTCGTTTCAGATGTCTTTTCTTCCAACAGCAGTGGAAGCGGCGGTAGCGGGCTCTCCCCTCTCCTCACCCGGACAATATGGCGGCAAAGGAGACTCAGGAATGCGCGCCTCTGCTGGAAGCGGAAACCGGCTGCCGGAAGCGGAAACCCCCTGCCCTTGTACTCCTAAAAGTAGTCTTCCGAAGAGCCCATCAGCTGTGGTCTCAAAGAGTCTGGGCTCTGTGCTGCTCTGATGTCTTAAAGGCTGTGTGACTTCAGAAAAGTCTTGAAACCTCTATGAACTTATCTGTGAAATGAGCTTGGTTTATATCTCTCCTCTCTACATCACAGTATTATTATGAGAATTGAGTGAGATAATGCTTTGTAAACTGTAAAGTGCTGTGTACATGGGAGGATAGCATATTTTTTATACTCCAGAGAATCCTGGATGTCTCATGGGTAAATCCTAGAATTGCCACATTCAACAGAAAATCAATTCTGAAAAAGCTCAGGCAATTTGACACAATGTCTAAAGGATTCTCTTTTCCTCTCATGGCCTACAATCTATTCATCATCTCAGCTGCTCCAAATCCACTCTCTCTGTCCCCATCAAACTCCAGACTGCCTCTCTCCAAAACTGTCTTTCCAAGCTTTATTCGGAAACCCAATTTAGTTTCTCTTCCCATCATCTGTTATCCCCAGTAACAAAACAAAGTCCAAGATATGAACAAATTAACAAAAAGGTGTCATACCATTATTTTACATGCTTTGCCCCTCACAGTTACTTCCACCCTTAGAATGTAATTATATGGTATATAATATATGTTTTATATGAGAGGTGTACCAAACAGGAGTAGGTTTAGAAATCATATATCTCAAATCAACAAATGCTTTCTGAAGTACCCAAAGGTTCTGTAGAAATTGTGGTAGCGGCAAGGGTAAAGGAAATCCATATCACTTTATAAAGACTGCTGTCCTTGGGGAGCACCATAGTGGACATTCTTTGATGTTACTCTCACATGTGTACTCCCACAATGACTTGCTTGTGTGAATGTGCTTATCCAGCAACTCTCTGACCTTCCTCTGATCAAAGTATAGTGAGTGTTCTAATTCAGTGGCTCTGGACTGAAAAGAATAAATGTTTGAGTATTATATCTAGCATGCAAAAGTTATAAGACTTTGGATAAGTTACTTATCTTCTGTGGGCTACTATTTTCTTATCTATAAATGGAGCTTAAAATATGCATATGTCCCACTAGGGTTAAATACATGATGTATGTAAAGCACATGTTGGGCCTGGCACAGAATACACAATAAATGATAAATATGGTGGTCAAAGATCCTCCAAGGTTCCACAAAGATCTGTATGATGCCACAAAATGAAAACACCAACTGCTATATAACTTGCCAATGTAATTCCCACTGATGTGGGAGATGACTACCCAGGGAACAACCAAATAGTTGCCTCATTCTCCTACTGTTCCACCTCAGCTGGCTGTTCAAGATACTGGAAAACTGTTTCTGCTCCAGAGGAGACCATACTCTGAATCTTCCCCTGGAGTCACTGTGGCAGGTGGCGTTTGTCTTGTCTTCCACAAACTGTTGTTCTCTTCAAGGATCATTGCATGTCTAAGCCACATATTAATTTCTTAAAATTCTGGTATGATTTTCCTCTGATTGTTACAGTTTCCATGTAAGCATATCACTCTGGGCTTATTAAACACTGTATTTGCTTAATAGCCAAATAGTTGCTATGTAAACATGCTGTGAAAAGGGATGTTTTCGATGAGCTGTATTAGAGGTCAGTGCATAAAGAGTCGCATTACTTTGTGAGGAGCCCATGACTTTCTCACCCACATTCCAGGGAGGCTGGAAAGATGTCAGCACAGATATCCACAAGGGGATTCTTTTTCCCAAACCACACAAACTTCAGGTCTTTCAGAAACTAAGTTTTCTCCTTTATTATCTGAATAACTTGAAAATTATCAATTATCATTCTATAAGAAAAAAAATTCCCATTATAGCTAGTATTGTAAAATTGTTCATGAAACCAAAGACCATTTTTATTTCTGGATCAACCAAATGGCATGTAAGAAAACAGCAGGGGTGAGTGGGGATTAATTTCAGTATCTCACAGCCATTTATATTGATTTTTTCCAAGTCTGTACAAAAGAAAAGATTTCCCAGCTGAGCTGAGATCAAAGGTGGCACATTTAATAGGATCTTGAGAATCCTTAAGGCCATCTTGTTTAAATACCTTTAAGAATCTTTTATATGATTCTTTAAACCTTATGTCTACAAAAGAGCAAACAGGTTGGAGTCGGGTGGCATGTAGGGGAAGTTGTTTCCTAAAAGGTGACACTAAGAAGCCGTGCAAGACATTTCAGGGAATCAATATGCAATTGCTACAGCTAACAAGCCATGCCTTTCCTGCCTCTCTCGTCCCTTTGCTGTGAGCTTCACAACCACTGAGAAGGAAGTAGGCAACCTACGCAAGAGGGAGCAGCATAAACATGAAGCACTAGGTATCATGGGGGACCACTGCAACCTAAAGTTTATGGAAAGCAGTTCCATTTTGAGAAGTGGATTATCTAAGTTGAGAGAGCTACCAAGATGACAATGAGAACAGTTTAAATTACTTCTCTTATTTTAACACCTGCTGCTAGAACATCAGAAAACCCCATGACTCATTGATCAAGAAATGGCACCAACATCAAAGGATCATAGGGAAATGGAGACAAAGATATGATTGGTCTAAGTCCTTTGATTTCCCCAAACATTCAGTGAGTCCACACTATATAAAAGATACTGTATTAGGTACTTGGAGGCAGAAAAATGCAAAGGAAAAGAAGGCTTAAAGACTGTGCTAAAGGAGTTTGAGAGAGAGAAGACAGTAATTAGGTGAAGGAAAACTGAGACCCACATAGAAGATTTGTTAACAAATTTGTTAACAGAGGTATAAAAAAAGTATTAGTGTACTAGCAGAAAACTTCATGACAGGAATGAAATTAAAGTTGGGTTTTGATGAAAGATTTGGAAGAAAAGGAAAATGGCAGAGGTGATTCTG
This sequence comes from Molossus molossus, assembly GCF_014108415.1. Classification (NCBI taxonomy): domain Eukaryota; kingdom Metazoa; phylum Chordata; class Mammalia; order Chiroptera; family Molossidae; genus Molossus; species Molossus molossus. The sequence continues at coordinate 58,962,386 of NW_023425349.1, read as the reverse complement.
TAGTTTCCATAATGGTTGCCTGGGTAGATAGTGATGCATTTAACCAGAAGAAAGCAGCATAAGGGAGCAAGTTTGTGGGGCAAATACATTCAACTTGAGATGAATATGAGGTTCCTCACTTCATTCGTATCATGATATGAAAAGGATATTTGAAAATTCAGGTCTTGATCTTGAGAAACCTGGTTGGTATTCTCTTTTGGATGTTGTATGTGTGTGTGTGTGAAGACCAGCAATAGAGCACACAGAGTTATTATCTGGGCCCACATCCCACATAATGCAGGTGACTTGGACACTTTTGCCTCTTGTATGTCGATCCTTGTAGAGCCATAGCCTTTAGTCACTATTCTCTGATACTATGATTGAATTTGAGAGAATTTTCACATAAAAGACCATGTCTACATTTTCAGGGTGGTGGCAGAAAAAACAATTAATTTTTATCTTGTATTGGCTTCTCTAATAGGCCAGAAAACAACTGAGAAGGTAATCCCTCCTTCTCTTCCTAAAAGGCTGGCCTGCTATGAATTTGTGTTTTAAATTTTGACAGAGCAGAGAGCTTTCCCCATAGCTTCCATGAAGGCAGTCACTATGAAGGTATCTTAGTAGCCCATTCCTAAAAATAAAATAAAAAACACTCAACAGAAGAAGCAGCGGAGGTCTCCGAGCTTCGCAGTCGTAGACGTCAAGCCCTTGTGCAGTAGTGATGCCGCATGGAAGCCGAAGATGCACCTCCTGTATGGCCCCTCTGGCCAGCCAGGCACCTCAGATGAGAGGCGTGACCAGTCCAGCACCAGCAGTTAAGCCACCAGCACCAGATGCATCATCTGCCATTGGCCCACATACTGCTGCACCCCGGCAGCCAGGTCTGATGGCCCAGATGTCAACCACTGCAGTTGGTATGGCTGTGGGCTCTGCTGTGGGCCACACACTGGGTCATACCATTACTGGGGACTTTAGTGGAGGAAGTAATGCTGAGCCCACAGGCCTGACATCACTTACCAGGAGCCTCAGGGAACTCAGCCAGCACACCAGCAGCAGCAACAGTTTGGCTTGTGCCACTATGAGATGAAACAGTTTTTGGAGTGTGCCCAGAACCAGGGTGACCTTAAACTTTGTGACGGGTTCAGCGAGGTGCTGAAACAGTGCAGATTTGCAAATGGATTAGCCTAATCAAAAAGTTTGCGTTGGCCCTGGCCGGTTTGGCTCAGCGGTTAGAGTGTCGACCTGCGGTCCTGAGAGACCCGGGTTCGGTTCCCGCTAAGGGCACGTACCTTGGTTGCAGTTTGTCCCCGGCCCTGGTTGGTCATGCGGTGGCAGCCACTCGATGTGTCCCTTCACGTCGATGTTTCTCTCTCTCTGTCTCTTCCTCTCTCTCCCTCCCACTCTATCTGTACAAAAAATGGAAAAATGTCCTCGGGTGAGGATAAAAAAAAAAAAAAAAAAAAGTTTGCGTTGAAGAAATGGAAAACTTTCTCTCTTGACCAAGTTACACCTTAAATGTGAATGGTTTGAATGCTCTGAAAAAAAGACACAGAGTAGCTGACAGGATAAGACAGCAAGACTCACATATATGTTGTTAACAAGAGACCCACCTCACAAAAAAAGACTCACATAGGTTAAAAGTGAAGGGATGAGAAAAAATCTTTCAAGCAAACAAAAAGGAAAAAAGCTGGGGTAGCAATACTCATATCTGATAAAGTAGATTTCAAAATAGGGACCATAACTAGAGACAAAGAAGGCCACTATATAATATTGAAAGGATCTATCCAACAGAAAGATATAACGTTGGTAAACATATATGTACCAAATATAGGAGCACCAACATATATTAAAAATCTTCTGAAGGACTTCAAAGAAGAAATCAACAGCAATACAATCATAGCAGCGGACTCCAATACCCCGCTCACATCACTGGATAGATCATCTAGACAAAAAAATTAACAAGAAAACACAGACTCTAAATGAAGTGCTAAATCAAATAGATTTAATAGATATATACAGAGAATTACATGCCAAAACTGCAGAATTCACATTCTTTTCAAGTACACATAAAACATTCTCAAAGATAGACCACATGTTAGGGCACAAACTAGGTCTCTACAAGTTCAAGAAGATTGAAATCATATCAAGCATCTTCTCAGATCACAAATGGCATGAAACTAGAAATCAATTGCAACAAGAACATGCAAAGACATTTGAAAACATGGAGACTAAATACCATGTTATTGAACAATGAATGGGTTACCATGAAGATCAAGAAAGAAATTAAAAACTCCTGCCCTGGCCAGTTTGGCTCAGCAGTTGAGCATTGGCCTACAGAACAGAGACTCCAGGATTCAGTTCCTGTTGGGACACATAGCACAAAAAAAAAAAAAAAAAAAGAACATCCTGAAAACCAATAAGAATGAATACACAACAACACAAAATGGATGGGATACAGTGAAAGCAGTTCTGAGAGGGAAGTTCATACCACTACAGGCCTACCTCAAAAACAAGAAAAATCTCTAATACACTATCTAGCCTCACTAGTTAAAATACTAGAAAGCAAACAAAAAGAAAACCCCAGAGCAAGTAGAAAAAAAAAATACTAAAGATCAGAGCAGAAATAAATGACATAAAGACAAAAAAAACAATTCAAAGGATCAATGAAACAAAGAGCTTGTTTTTCAAACAGATAAACAAGATTGATGGACCCTTAGCTAGACTCACCAAGGAACAAAGAGAGAGAACCCAAATACACAAAATCAGAATTGAAAGAGGAGAAGTAACAACTGACACCACAGAACTACAAAAGATTGTTAACAACTACTAAGAACAATTATATGGCGACAAATTTGACAATCTAAGTGAAATGGACAAATTTCTAGAAACACATAGTCTCCCAAAACTAAACCACGGAGAGATAGAAAACTTAAGCAGACAAATAACAACAGAAGAAATGGAAGATGTCATCAAGACTCTACTAGCAAACAAAAGCCCAGGCCCGGATGGCTTCATGGGGGAATTTTACCAAACATTCAAAGAAGAACTAATACCCATTCTCCTCAAACTATTTCAAGAAATTCAAGAAGAAGGAAGACTTCCAAACTCATTTTATGATGCCAGCATAATTTCAATTCCAAAACCAGAAGAAGACACTACAAAGAAAGAAAACCGCAGGCCAATGATGAAAACCTGATGAACATAGATGCCAAAATCCTGAACATAATAGTAGCAAATCGAATCCAGCAATACATCAAAAAAATTATTCACCATGACCAAGTGGGATTCATCCCAGAGATGCAAGGCTGGTACAATATTCGCAAATCAATTAATGTGATACACCACAGAAACAAAATGAAACATAAAAATCATATGATCATAGCAATAGACACTGAAAAAGCATTCAACAAACTCCAGCACCCATTTCTGATAAAAATGCTCAGCGATCTGGGAATAGAGGAATCATATCTCGACATAATAAAGGCCATATATGAAAGACCTACAGCAAACATCATACTCAATGGGCAGAAATGAAAAGCATTTCCTTTAAGAACAGGAACAAGACAAGGATGCCCACTTTTGCCACTCTTATTTAACATACTACTGGAAGTCTTAGACACAGCAATCAGACAGGAAGAAAAAATAAAAGGGATCCAAATTGGAAAGGAGGAAGTAAAACTGTCATTATTCACAGATGACATGATACTATACTTAGAAAACCCCAAAGACTCCATCAAAAATTTACTAGACTTAATAAAAGAATTTGGCAAAGTAACAGGATACAAAGTTAAAGTAAAAAAATCAATGGCATTCTTATACACCAATGATGAACTCACAGAGAGAGAAACTAAAAAAAACAATCCAATTTAGCATCATGGCAAAAAAAATTAAGATACCTAGGAATAAACTTAACCAAAGAAGCAGAAAACCTATTTGCAGAAAACTACAGGTCATTGAAAAGAGAAATAGAGGAAGATATAAAACAGTGGAAGCACATACCTTGTTCATGGATTGGAAGAATTAACATCATTAAAGTGTCCATACTACCCAAAGCAATCTATAGATTCAATGCAATCCCCATCAAAATACCAATGACATGCTTCACAGAAATAGAACAAATACTTCAAAAGTTCACATAGAACAAAAAAAGACCCTGAATAGCCACAGCAATCTTGAAAAAGAAGAACAAACTTGGAGGGATCACATTACCAGATTTCAGGTTATACTACAAAGCCACTGTAATTAAAACAGCCTGGCACTGGCACCAGAACAGGCAGATAGATCAATGGAACAAAACAGAGAACCCAGAAATGGACCCAAGAAATATGCTCAATTAATATTTGACAAAGGTGGCAAGAGCATACAGTGGAGTAAAGATAGCCTCTTTAATAAATGGTGTTGGGACAATTGGACAGCTACATGCAAAAATATGAAACTAGACCATCAACTTACAACCTACACAAGAATAAACTCAAAATGGATAAAAACCTTAAATGTGACTCACGCATCCATAAAAATCCTAGAAGAAAATGTAGGCAAGAAAATTTCAGACATCATACGCAGCAGAATTTTCACTGATACGTCACCTAAGGCCACAGAAACAAAGAAAAAAATGAACACATGGGACTACATCAAACTCAATAGCTTCTGCACAGCAAAAGAAACAACCACCAAAATGAAAAGGCAACTCACTCTATGGAAGAGCATAATTGCCAATGATACATCAGATAAGGGGATAATTTCCCAAATATATAGAGTGCTCATACAGCTCAACAAAAGGAAGACAAAGAACCCAATTAAAAAATGGGCAGAGGAACTAAATAGACACCTCTCCAAACAGGACATACAAATGGCTAAGAGATATTTGAAGAAATGCTCAACATTCCTAATCATCAGAGAGATGCAGATTAAAACAACAATGAGGTATCACCTCACACCTGTCAGAATGGGCACCATCAACAAATCATCACACAACAAATGTTGGCAAGTGTGTGGAGAAAAGGGGACTATAGAACACTGATGGAGGGGATGCAGACTGGTGCAGCCACTATGAAAAACAATATGGTGTTACCTCAACAAACTATAAATGGAACTTCCATTTGACCCAGTGATTCCACTTCTAGGAATATACCCTAGGAATCCTGAAACACCAATCATAAAGACTATATGTACCGCCATGTTCATAGCAGCACTATTTACAATAGGTAGTATCTGGAAACAGCCCAAGTGTCCATAAGTAGACGAACAGATAAAAAAGCAGTATTACATAGACACAATGGAGTACTATGCAGCTGTAAGAAAGAAAGATCTCTTATCCTTTGAGATGACATGGAGGGACCTGGAGAGTATTATCCTAAGCAAAACAAGCCAAGCAGAGGAAGACAAATATCACATGATTTCACTTATTTGTGGAATATAATGAACATAATAGTCTGAGGAATGGGGTAGTCCCAGAGATGTGGATGTGGGGTACAGACTGACAATCCCCAGAAGAGGGGGTGGTGGGAGAGAGATAAACTACAGAACTTATATGCATGTATGCATGAACAATGGACATGGACAACAAAGCTGGGGACAGGGCGGGGAGGGAGGATGAGGGGGTATCAGTGGGGAAAAAAAGGAGAAATATCAGTAACAAAAATTAATTAATTAATTTAATTAAAATACTCAACAGATGGGTTAGGGCTCAAATTTGACAGCAGCAACTTTGTGGGGTGAACAATGAAGGCCCCTTTCAGGATTAAAGACCCTCGAAGAACTATAGCAATTCCTGCCAGTGTCTGAGTCCAGTGGAAGATGCAAAGAGCTTCTAAGAAGACCTAATCTTAGCAGGTGAGCATCAGAAAGAAATGGGAACATATTCTGTACATTATGAAATGCGATTTCAATGGAAAGCATCCTTACGACTCAAAGACTCAATGCTGTCTCCCCATTAGAAACTGCTCTCAGGAAAGATTCTTATTTCACACATTCACACAAGGCAAATAGAAGCTAATGCATAGCCCCTCCAGTTTTTTGTATTAAGGGAATTTCTGGCATAAATAAGCAGGCAAAAATGAGTCGGCAATGCATGTGTGTGCACATGTATATGGGAATGTGTAAAGGACAGTTGGTGAATACGCCTTGACTGAGAGTGCAATATGGCTACTCTTGAAGCTAATCATGGAGGAACCCCCAAGCAAGAAAATAGGCAGGGCATGCTGTGTTCAGGCTCATGTCAATATGCAGGCACCACTTTTTATTCCACAATGATGCAACACATATAAACAGATGTAATTTTAATCAGAGCAACTACTATATACACTATGTATATTACATATGTGTGTATATGTATATATAATATATTTGTATATTATACAAATTATATAATTATATAATATTTTTCCATTTTGTTTCAGGTCTTCTGATAAGGGTCCTGAAATTCTTGTTCTGAATCCACTTGTCATTTGTTTGTAAGTGGGCAGGTCATGGGTGTGGGGAATAAACATGTAAATGTGTGTGTGTGTGTGTGTGTATGTGTGTGTGTGTAAAAGAGATTGAGATTTGTGTTCCATATTTCCTTAATGGCTGTTATGTCTCACATTCTTCATTTTGCCTTGTAGAAACTATGTGCTTTCTAACTGGTACTTCCAATTTTGAAGTCCTTATTTTCTGGTAGTCATATTTTTATAGGGAGATGGATGAAGAGGGTCCTTCTCTAGATATGGGCTTGCTACAACGCACATAGGATCCTAAAGGCAAAGTGAGGAATATGAAACATAACAGCTAATAGGAAAGTATAGAACACAAAAATCACCTCTTTCTCTCTCTCTCTGTCTCTCTCACACACACTCATTCTCCTATTTCACCCCCTGCCTACTCACAATCAAATGGCAGGTAGATTTAGGATAAGAATTCCAGAGCACTTATCAGAAGACCTGAAACAGAATGGAAAAAGTAGGCCACCCTGCTGCTTCCAGCATTCCCCAGAGAACTCTGTCTTCCGACAGCAAGCATGTCTGCTTCTATTTCTGACTCTTCCTTTAGGAGGCCCCTCAGGGCTTGGCCACTCTGTTCCAAGAGTAACGAAACCCGGGGTGTTCTAGCAGCTTGCTCCAGGTTCTACATGAGACTCAGAATTTTTGTATTGATACTCTTTTTCCAAAATCCATTTTCCATCATTAAGAGGTCTGATACCAGCAGCCAGAAAAGTCTGTCACCCTGTTTCCCTCTTCCTGCCAAAGCCGATCCATTCAATAGTTAGAATGAAAACATAAATGATTACAAAATTTACAAACTTTGGAATGAATTATGTATTCATCTAAAGAAAAAGTTATTAACCTTTCACACTCACCTTGTCTTGAGTTTGAGAAGGCTCTTACAGAGTTCAGGGGCTTACAACAAAGTCAAACAGTTGTTCCTGCCCCTCTGAACAAGAACAGGCATCCCACTTTAAGAACAAAATAAGAGACACACCTTGGCTGAAGAGGGATTATTTACCTTCATGCTAAAAGCATCTGATGTCATATGTTAATCTTCACTTAAAGCTTTTTTCAAATCTAAGTTTATATCAATCAACCTGCTTGTCCACCAACAAACTGTGTGGGGATAGGGAGGTGGGGGATTGTTAAGCTTAGCTCAGTGTTGTGAGGCTGAACAGGCAAAATAGCTAATGGAGCAGACCCTGGCGATAGAAGGGAGTGCTAGGCAGGAAGAAAAGGGAAAGCCTGTGGGTAAGATCTGAAAGCCCTCTTTCCAACATACTGTTCAGGGAAACAGCCACATCTGGATTCTCAGGCACCTTTCAAGGGGCCAAGTTTAAACATTCACCAAATAAACATTCTTGGAGAAAGACTTCAACATCCTAGAGAGTAAAAAAGACAGAGCAATCTAACCTTCCTTCCATTTTTCTTTTTAATTTAGTAGTTGCATATCCCTGGATCCATAAAGGTTTGTATTGGCTTATAAGAGAAAAACAAATCCATTTGGCATATACAATAGAACCATTAAAATAAGGATAAAAAGGATAAGAGATGTGGAATAATGAGAGAGCATGTGGAGAGCTATCACTGTAGCAGAAAATCTAGGCTAAGTATATTTATCACAGCTAACCTATAATCTAGCTTTGAACTACTCGACAGACATAATGAGTTACAGAACATTATTAACTAATAAAAATAAAGCATAACCTACATCACAGGAAACAAAAGTTTGATGTTGAGAAAAAAAGTTAAGTGGAAATTTATTGTATTTAAATTGAAACTAACAGTTATTGAACATGACTATATGCCAGACATCCTTAATGCTGCAGTAAACCTAAAATATGGTCACTATTATGTCCATTTTACAGATGAAGAAACAGTCTCTGAGAAGTAGAGTGACCTGGACATTAAGCAACTTCATGGACAATTTTTTCAATGACAGTTTGACCATGCCATAAAATTGTTTTTTACTTGATCAGAGACCTGAAAAAAGCAAAGTCGCCAACAAGTACCACATTCTTCAAGCAGCAGCTGATGTCACAAATGAGTAGAACGTTTTCCAGTGAAGAAAGGAAAGGGAGAGCTGGAATCAGGGAAATATCTAGGCTTTATCCATGAGTATGACATATTACAGAACCAACTTCAGAGCTGCACTTTCCTTTTTTGCTGTTGCTTAATCTTACATCCAGGAGTGAAATCTGTGAGGCTAGGGCAGGAAGCGAAGTCTGTGAACTATCTGGGGTCCTGTCCTAAAGTTTGCTTTTCAAAGAGATTGGGGACAACTGTGAAGTTTCAATCTGCCATGTGCCAGGCTCCCTGGAATGTACAGTAAAAATGAAACAATGATTTTTCAGGTTTCTGAAGGTAGTTGGGAGTGGGGAGCTGGGTAGAATCTGATCTGATCTGGTGGGTCAGCTCTTTTGCTGCCAGATGTCTTTCACATGAGTATTCATTTGATCCTCATGGCAATTCTTGGAGATATATATATAATATGATGGTTTTCAATCCCATCTTGTGGAAACAGAGGGCCTGAAATTTTCCCCATGAATTGGTATAATCATGACAAAACCTGGATCTTTCTAGTGTTAAGGCCTGTGCTTTTTGCCCTACACCCCACTCTTCCGCCAGTAAAAAACACCCCCTTGGATGATATAGAACAGTATCCTATTTAAATTGATTATGTGTCTGAAAAGCTATATGCCTGCCTGATAATAATTTGCCTTCTCTTCCATCTTCTCCAAGCAATAACTTATAGGCCTGAGAAAGCTGACTTACATAACTGAGCAACTAAAAATCCTGCAATAAATTTTACACTTGTGCCATGCTTCCTGCATTCCCCCTATTGTCTGGTTCTGATTTTCTACATCCTGCTCCAAAACTGGGACTCATTCAAAACCAGGCACCTTCTTTGTAGGTTCCACCCAGCTCCCACTCTTAACCACCTTCAGAGGCCTGAGAAATCTTGTTCCATTATTGCTGGAAGTCCCATGGAGCCTAGGACACATTGAAATTTGACAGCTGCCCACCAACCCCTTCAAAAGGCAAAATTTAGGGCAGGATCTCAGAGAGTTTACAGACTTTGCTTCCTGCCTTAGCTTCATAGATTCTGCTCCCGGATATAAGATTAAGCAATGACTGAAATTCCACAGTTCTGAAAATATACTGTCAGCTGAGATGACAGAAAACAGATGCATGGAGCTTAGTTTCTTGTGGTGTCTGGTGGAGAAGCTAAAGATTTTAACAAGGGATGGGAGTGGGGAACCGAAGGGGAGGAAAAGAGGTATTGGCCACAAACTAGCTGCCTTAAAATCTTGGTTTGGAAGCAACAGTTAGAGAATCGTGGTGATATCATATTCCTTTGTCCTGTTAAAAAACAGTAAAAGTTAAAAGTCTAAAAAAAGTGTGTACAGAATATTATTTTTCATTGGCACCAGGCAGACTGCACTGTGGTACTTATAAATGGCTTGAATTGAGAAATTTTTACCCTGTTGTGACTGTTCTAAACAGATATGAGGGAATTTGGGTTCAAGTGCTTAAGTTTTCTCTCCAATAAAGTAATGGAAGAAGTGTAATATTTATTTTTAAAACACAAACTCACACAGGCCTATACATCCAAGAGTATTATAACAGTTACAGTGACAATGACAACTCAGGTGTCATGGACTCCTAATTCTACTCGTTACTATAGGACAAGGGCTCTCCATTAAATGGTTCCTTATTGTCTCATCTATTTCTGAGAGTCTCCAGGAAAGACCATACACATGCTCACAACCACTCCCACAACCTCGATTACCTAAACCAGAGCCCCCAAGGTGCCAAACCTGAAGGAATAGGTTTGCTATGCGAGGCCCACCTAGAGGAGCCAGAGAGAAGCATTGCTTCTGCCCTTCTGCTTATTGTTTTTTAAAGTGGAATAACTTTGTCACATTTTTACACACATCCCTTTATTTCCATGGGACCAGAAATCAATTTCTCAGATTAGGCCAGAAAGAGAGAGATTTGAGTGGCAGCCTTCAGACTATACCCAGATTGCCCCTTTTCTCTGACAAAAAATGCTTGGTTACAACAAAGCCAAGTTCATCATACCAGTGCCCTTTTCCCAAGAGATTCCTCAGTATCTTAAAAAAAGAGACTTAGCCCTGGCCAGTTTAGCTCAACGGTTGGAGAATCGGCCTGTCGACCAGAGAGTCCTGGGTTCGGTTGCCGCTGAGGGCACATACCAAAAAAAGGAGAGAGAGAGAGAGAGAGAGAGACTTCTAGCAAAACTATTATAATTCATGAGACATTTATTCATTTAACAAATGCTTACTGAGTGCCTACTATGCACCAAAAATAACTGAATCTCAGTGTTCTAAGGCATCAGTTCTCTTTAGACCCTATACAAGTCCTAGGTATATTCTCTCCTTCCAAAACATAAGAGCCTGCTAGCAGTCACTGGTAACCACAAAGATGTAGTATTTCCAACTGTATCAGCATTGAATGCATGCAATATTAATCATTCCATACTCAAACATCTCTTTCCTAAAGAAGTACCCAGAAGCCTACAAGCATAGCTACACTTAGAAAGTTGCTATTGGTTTTTAGGGAAATAAAATAGTCTAGTCCTGCCAACAAAAGACTCCTCCAAATCAATAAAGAAGAAAGAGTAGGCATTATTATTAAAGTACACGTGTAAGATAGCACTAAAGTCTAGGCAGAATTTCACACAAATTTATACAGTGAAGTGGAAGAAATAACAATGACAATTTCTCTTATCTTCTTGAGAGATAAATATAAATGTACCTTGTAATTGTTTCCTGTATACCTTGGGAGGGAGTAATTTCTGAAGTACATACATATATACAGTGCTGAGGGTTAAAGACCCATGAATTTGCATTGTAAATTCAAAAGATTGGGCCTCTTATTGAGTCTATTATATTTTTCAAGAAGGCACCATAAGAAAGTTGGGGAAGTAGTCACTGCCTCCTCAAAGAAAATTTCATCATTTTACCCCTACAAGTCTTGAGGGTCCAGGTCATAAAACAAACCCAAATTACTGAGTTGGAAATTACTGGATTTGTATGAGCATTTGTGTAATTCTGTTCAGGATATTTCACACATGATATCTGCAGACATAATCACAGGTATTTTCATTTCCACTGAAGAGCACATTTGCTTTCAACACTCATTGCATCTGCAAGTTACTCACCATATCAAACAAAGAGCAAACCCTCAATGAGAAATGATAACTGGGAAAAAAAATAGGGGATATGGGCCTAATAAATAATAATCTCATAAAGATGAAGAGTGACTTTAAAAAAATATGGCTTAGGAAAATACTAAATACACATTTTGCTGGTTTTATAAGCTTATCAAGAATCAATACTCCATTCAGGGTGTGTGTGTGTGTGTGTGTGTGTGTGTGTGTGTGTCTCACATATCACATGTATATATCTCAAATTAATATTTATACTCTTTAAAAATAACATTTTCTAAAAGCCTAATTTATTTAAGTAGAAGTTAATGTTTGGGTTTTTCATTTTGTTTTTACTTTTCTGTTGCACAAGTGTGAAAAGGAATAAGAATTATATGTAATTTGGTCTCAGTACTTTCCTCCGGTCACCTTTTTCTCCAATTTAATATATTTGTAAAACCCAATGCAGAACCTGCTTGAAACCAACTTCTTTTTCAGATTTTTGTACAGCCTGAGAGAATCTCTTCCTCCATAGCTGTTGATTCAGACAGAAAATTCTCAGGACAATCACCAGCACAGTGTGCAGGGACAGCAGCTTCTTCACTCTGAACAACAGCTCAGATGCTGCCTTTTGAGGGAGGAGCCAGGACCCTATTAAAACCAAATTTCCCATGATGCACCTTGAACTAGTACTGGAACCAGAAGCAAGGCCAGGCATCACTTCTGCAAAAACTCATCAGTGGAGAATATTCAGTTTTGTTTTAACTTTTGTGTCTGGCTATCACTGGAAATAACACTTCAGTAAATTTCAACCCTCATTTTGACTCTTCCTTCAAATTTGACCTAACAGAAAGTCCGCCCTGGTCTCCACAGGAGTGAATAGGCTCCTTAGCTCAGACACCTCACGAATTGGACCATCTCAGCACCTTCTGACTTGTGTTTTCTTTGCTTTCAAAAGGCAAACCCTTCAGTTCCAGCTGCAAGAATTATCAACTAAAGACCAGCTGTGCTGGCTGATGATCGTGGCTCTGCTGGGTCCCCTCTCACCTCAAATAATACCGGCTGAGCCAAAAGTCACCAGGTGACTTTCCCCCCTGTGTTGAAAGAGAAGCCAGAGGGAGGGTTTAGATATCAAAAACACTTGTTGAAATATTTTTTAAACTTTCAGGCACTGAATTCTTTTTAGCAAATAAATTCTAATGTCTATCAAAACATTTCCTTTACTTTCTTTTAGCACAATTCCTTCCTAGAAATCAGAGCAGAGGATCTGGAGCAGGCAGGTCACACCAAGGTCATTTCTAACCCTTAGCTTTTGCCTACTGAGAGGTATACCGTATGTGGGACTTCAAAACAGGAAAATTCTCTAACTAGTGGAAATTGGGAAAATTCAAACTCACCCCTAAATATAATTTTCTGAAAAAATCGAAATCAGCCAATGGTCATTTTAATTTTTCTAACATTTATTTTTTCTGTTCAAAGAGGACATGATTATCTGTGACAGTATCTGGGTCCTGGGATTTTTGGAAGTCATTTTTTTTTCATACTTTTCTATACTTTCATCGAAACAACGCGTGCACTTTTCGTGGGGAGTGTTTTCATTTCATTTTGGATATTGGGGGGTATTTTATTTACTTATTTTTATGTTAAGTGTGTCTAGCCTTCCCAAAGCTCACTGCCTTGAGCTGTCCTTTGGTCTGAGAAAGGTCTCAGGGGTCACCTGAGCCGGCCAGACTTTCCATGCAACCAGTTGGGCACACACATTAACTTTATTGCCTCGTCTGGCTGTAATTTAAGAGAGACCTCAAATCTGTTGAATCAGATACCCAAGGGCAGCTAAGAAAAGAAGAGTCTCACTGGGCTTATTGCACTTGCTGAAAAGAATGCAGAATGACTGAGTGCAGCCAGAATACACCAAGGGTGATACTTTTATATGGGGTTCGGCAATTTAATTTGTCTTTGTATTTTACGAATCGCAGGCAGAGATGTATTTGCAGGGAAATACATGGGCATTTTTGAAAACGATTAATTAAGCGTGCAATTTATATGAAAACAATTTACTGCAGGACATTATCAGGGCACCCAAAATGCGCATGCAATTTCCTTGCCTTCTAATTTGTGGACATAATTTATTTTGATTGTGCAATTAGGAAAGGAGACCTTTATTAATTTCGGTGCAAGTCTAAAGAACCGAGACAAATTTAGCAGTGAAAGAGTCTGCCTTAATGGAAAAGAGGAAGGCGTGGCCTTGGGCTCCGGCCTTGTTGTGGATAAGCTCTCTGTCTGAATCTGAAGCCACAGAAATATATTTATTTCTGCTCCAGACTTTCTTCAAAAGGTCATGTAACGACTCCAAGCTTCAGCTTTTTCTTCTATAAACTAGAACTGGAAAAATCCCTCCTCCGGGATTGGGCATTTAAAGACGGATTTGGAGGGTCTGTCGTGGTTCAGCTTGCTCCTTGGTAATCGCAGGCTGTCCCATGCCTGGCCTCTCTTGGAGCTTCATCCCTCCCCTGACCGCCCCTTCAAAGTGATGCAGGTTCATGACCTGCAGCAGATTCACGCAGTGCCCTCACCAGCTGACTCACTCGAGGCCCACAGAGGCCAAGAATGAAGAAAGCAGACAATGGCCTGAAACAGATTTTTGTTTGATGAGAAACAAACTGCCAGTGTAGAAATGGCACCCATGACCTCATTAGTCCAGTACTACAACACATCGATAAATGAGTCCAAATCATCAAAATGCCTAGGTATTTTCAAATCATAAAGCTTCCAAAGAAGTAGGTGTTTTTTAGGAGTTGGGGAAATCAACTACCAAATCATCAATAGAAAAGTATTTTGGAGGCCTGCCAGTGGCAGGAAGAAAGCCCTCATTAGCCTCTGGTCCCATTCTTTCCCCCACCTTTACTGAACAAAGAAGAGCGGAAAGGGCTGAAACAAATAAACATGCTCTAGATAGTGTGTTCGACTCCCTTACTAAGTTATATCACACCAGGGCCATACTTGCCACATGAAATAGATATGTTTATTCCCATTTTTGCAAATGGGACTCAGAAAGGTTTAGTGCGGCTCAGAAATTTAGGTGAAATACAGCTCCAACTGACTACAGGGTCCATGGTCTTTCCACTGGACCACTCACCTAGGAATGCAGAGACATGGGGCCGTGGGATCTTTCCCTAGCTACTTTCTGAATTTCAAGTGGCACTTAGCTTGTGTGTGCTGAAAATCACTATTCTCACTGTTTTGTGTTAGTCTTCGCCCTTTCCTTGTTTTTGGATAAAATACCACCTTCAGTCTCAATGGCACTTATGTCCTAAGTACATTCACAGTAGTTATTTATGTACATAACCTAGACTTTACCAGAGTGGGTTCACAACATAATATTACATTATTTCCTTCATATACATTTTATAGTGCCACCGAATCCCCATGTACCCAGATTAGTAGAAGTCTAAGTTTTCCACCATCACATGAAGGCGCTCTCTCCTTGTTTTGATCAAAATCCCCAAGTACCCTTACCCAGTCTTCAGATTCAGTCTGGATTCTCTTGCTTTAAAGGTAAAGGTAATGGTCCAGGCAAGCCAAAGAAATCTCTTGCTCGCTGCCATGTTGACACTATTACCAAATCAGGAAGGCGCCACCAGGAAACAAAAGCTTTGTTCCCTGGTCCAGGCATTTGAAAAACCTGGGAATTGGAAGTAATCCCCATTGGCTTCTACTGTTGCTGTTGTTACTGTATCATCACCCTAACCAAGGGGGTTCCCAAAGCTGACGGCCCCAGTTCCATCTCCTGGAGTAGCTCCTTGAACCCCACTGTCAGGTACCACCATGGATGTCCCCACCCAAACCCAACCTGGAGTTCCAAATGTTACCTTGCTAACTTTTTTAACTCACCCATTTATTCCCCCAATGCAGACCACATCCTGGAGTAGTTTCTAGCATCAGCTAGGGACTGTACCCAGAAGGAGCTCACCTGCCAACAGTCTTGGCCCTGGTGCTCTCTCGGGTCATTCATTTACATCCCTCCCTCCAGTGATTTCCTCTTAGAGCTCCTGCCAACATTTCTGAAGCTCTGACCTACGTGGGCTTTGCCCCAATCCACCAGAACTTCAAAAGCTCTTTGGCATCTTCTAAATTTGTGGAAAGACACAAGAGTAGAGTGGAGTTTTGCCAGATAGCTAAAAACCTTAAAGAGGTCACTTGGTGGCCCTGCTCAGAATCAAGTGAGTCTGCCCAAGAGTAAATCAATGTTCTCTCTTAGAGAAAAAAAACTGCTAACAATTCTAAAAGGACAGTTATTAAAAAGTCAATAAATAGAGCTAAAGTTTTGCCTGGCCACTTTATGAATAAGCCTCCCCCCCCCCTCTAGGGTTGCTTAAAACACATACTCATGAGGGTATGAGAGAAGTGCGTGCATAGTACTCTTGAAGTGATATAACACAAATGATGATTATCCCTATGACAGAAATGATATTCCACATGATTTGTTAGCTACCTACAGTGACAGTGTACTAGATGCTCCATTCATGGTATATTATTTAATCATCACAATAACCTTACTGTTATGTTCATTATATTCCACAAATAAGTGAGATCATGTAATATTTGTCTTTCTCTGCTTGGCTTGTTTCGCTTAGGATAATACTTTCCAGGTCTCTCCGTGTCATCTAAAAGGATAAGAGATCTTTCTTTCTTACAGCTGCATAGAACTCCATTGTGTATATGTACCACTGCCTTTTTATCCATTCATCTAATGATGGACACTTGGGCTGTTTCCAGATCCTACCTATTGTAAATAGTGCTGCTATGAACATGGGGGTACATATATTCTTTCTGATTGGTGTTTCAGGCTTCTTAGGGTATATTCCTAGGAGTGGGATCACTGGGTCAAATGGCAGTTCCATTTTTAGTTTTTTGAGGTAACACCATAGTGTTTTCCATAGTGGCTGTACCAGTCTGCATTCCCACCAGTGTTCTAGAGTTCCCCTTTTCTCCACACCCTCGCCAACACTTGTTTGATGATTCATTGATTGCAGCCATTCTGACAGGTGTGAGGTGATACCTCATAGTTGATTTAATTTGCATCTCTCTGATGAATAGTAACATTGAGCATTTTTCATGTCTCTTGGCCATTTGTATGTCCTGTTTGGAGAGGTATCCATTTAAGCCCTCTGCCCACTTTAATTGGATTATCTGTCTTCCTTTTGTTCACTTGCATAAGTACTCTATATATTTTGGAAATTAACCCCTTGGAGGAAGGTGCTGGGCTCCAAAGCTGGTGCTACTGCTGCTCGGGGTGGTGTTCGGCTCTGATCAGGCTGCTGCCATTGGGCATGGTGCTCAGCTCCTGGCCAGTTGCGGCTACTGCAACAGGCACCTGGACAGCACTGCTACTGTGCAGCGTCCACTGGTCTGATGGTACAAGACACGCTGGTCAATAGGCCCTAGCTGCTCCCTGCTGCCTCCTCCAGAAAGAACCAGGGAATCTTCCAAAATGGCAGGGCCTTCCGGCCAGGTAGGGAGAAGCACCCTGACAAGCCACTTACCATGGTAACTGGCTGCTCCCCATCTGCAGCACAGGAACCCTCTGCCCCACGTTTCTGCACAGCTCAAGGTTTCTCATCCACATGCACATCCACCCACACTCTGTCTCACATTCACTCATGCTCTCACACACTCACCCTCACTCCAGTCCTGCGCACCACCATCTTCTGGTCTTAACCCATAAGTCACAAATATGTTTAATTTGTCTCTTGGTAACCTGGGAAGCAACATGATGACAGTGGAAATGTTGATGACAGTGGCCATTACTTTGATTCCAGGATTGCCTCCATGCTCTGACAGCGTGGTGAGAGAGGAATACGTTGCTTCTATACACCTAACACATTATAGTGGACATCTGTCACTTGTAGCTGCCAAGATCTACTGATAATTCTCCACATTGTAAATCCCACCTTCTCAACATAGAATCAAAAACCAAACAATTAAAAACTTTATGTCCTAATCTCCTTTGCTTTGAGTGTGAGAACTGACTTGTAGGCTAGGTCCTGCCACTCAGGCCCACCCATATGAGAATGATCTGGAGACACATATAACAGGACCTTGGTGTCCCTAGACAGTGCTGGTTGTTTTACACATTTCTCTATTCTGTATGATCATCCTGAAAGATAAGTAACATTACCACCATACCACAACTGAGACATCTGAAGTTCAGAAAGCTTAAGTGGATCATGTATGAACACACAGCCAGTCAGTGCAGAAACAGTATTCACACAAAGCTCCTCTATTGCCAAAGCCCATTTCTCCCATTACAACACTCTGGAACAGAGTATGTATTTGGACTCAAGAATTTCCAGGCTCTTGAGGATCAGACTTCCCACAAACAAAAAGAAATTACTTACTTTAAAAGATTTACCCACTGTAATATAACGATTCCCAACCCCCCCCCCAAAAAAAAACCCTGCTCTAGTTATAGTTAGGTATTTATGTAATATATTTTTGATGAGTAGGTTTATTTAATCTGAAAGAATAAAGATTGATTTTTCTATTACTCATTCTAGTGGTTTTATGTATTTAAACTGCAAGCTATCCTAAGAGGCAGCTCTAAGTAATGAAAAGTAAATGGCCTCTATTTAAGGACCAAAGCATTCATATTTCAAAGAATGGTCATCATTTGGATTAAACAATATATTTGAAATTTCCCAAATTTTTTTTTTTTTATTTCAAGGAAAATGACACCAAAAGTCACAATGAGTTTGTTACCAACTAATTGCAGGAAAAAATGCAATCCAGGCCTACTATGTGAGAAGGGAGTGGCTACCTGGGACCCTGCAGGAGGTCCAGGGAGACACCTCGCTCTCTCCTGGTGGTGGCAGTGGCTCCAGGAATGGGTTCAGATTCCCAAACTGTTTCCTTCCACTTCTATTGCTTTCATTTTGCGAGAAGAAAATAACACAACAAGGAAAATTTGCCCAGGTCAAATAAGATGTCCTAGGGAAATAAAACCAACCATTCCACAAGCACAGTTATTTTGACAGGAGTCCTCCTCAAAGTAGGTCAGCCATTTCCAATATATCTGGAAATTCAGAAATATTCATATAAAAGACGGAGATAAAATGTTTTCCATTGCATTAATGCGCTGCATTTCCTTGATCCCGAGATAGCACTGATTGTCAGATGCACAACTGGATTATTAACAGTTTCTCAGAGAAAAAGAAAGAGGCAATATTTCAAATGAACATGTTTTTTAGGATGGACCCCAATTTCCTGCTCTTAAACTCAATCCAAACAACACTTACTGAGAAAGGCTAAAACATTGATAGTCTGTCATTTTCTGTTTATTCCTTCCTATTAATTAAGACTCTTTGGGTTACAAATAACTAATTCAAGCATTAAACCAAACAAGGATTTTATTATAAGGATATACAGAAGTGTCTCATTAAATCCAAAAGCGAAAACATAGCCAGATCTTAATAAAAGACAGAAGCTAGTAATTGGAAAAATGAAGAACGTTAAGAAGTATCCTCTCTACATTTCTTGCCACTCACCTCCAACTTTTTTGCATATAGATTCTTTATTCTTGTTTTTCTTTGAAAATAAGCTTTTTTCTTTCTCATCTATAAGGTAGTATTTGACCAAACTGTAGAGTTTACTTCTCTAGGATCAAATTTTCCTATTCCAAGGAAAGAGATTTGGATTGTCTAACATGAGTCACATGTCTTCTATGTCTATGAGGCCAAAGGGTCATGGTTCTCAGGAAGGGGAGAGAAGCTCACAGGCTGGGCAGCCTGTTCCTCCAGCTCATCTCCCAAACCTCTGACTCTAAGTTCAGAGCCACTTTCTCTACCCAGAAGCTCACACATCCCAGAAGAACAGCTTGGGACACAGCAAATAAATATATGTTTACGTGACCTCCTGAAGAGGGTCAGCTGCTCAAAGTAGCAGTAAGTCTCAGACATCAAATTTGCATATCCTATCATCCCTCCAAGCGCATATTCTTAAAGTGAACTTTGGCATTTGTAAGAAAGACCAACCTCCATACAGCTTTACTATTTCAATTACCTGTAAAGTGAGCCAAAGCAGCTTCGGTTTTATTTACCAAAAGATTCTGAAATTTTGCCAATGAAGTCTGGAATACCTGAATATAATGTGAATGTGAAATTACAGCTCCAAAAGCCAGTGGTCGGCACTCTGCCTCAGAACCAGCAATGCGCCTGCACTTGACATTCATCATCTGGGCCTGACACCTGTGCCATGTGATGAGAAACTCGATTTGGTCTTTTCACTTTTATGATTTTACCCATAAAGACGAAAAAATAAAACTGTGACAGATAAAGGGCTCATGAAAATTGGCCATTTACAACAGAGTAAAAATTATGTAATTTAATGCCTGGCATAGTTTGACAGGCAATTTTTTTCTTTTATTATTTGTGGAAAGTTGTGTTTTCTGATATGTTTGATTACTTTTATAATCCTGGAAATTTTTTCTTTCTTTTTTTGTTTTGGTTTGTTTAGGCTTTTTGAAAAATCTACAGGGACACTACTGATGTTGAAATCAGGTTAGGAAGAAAGCACTCATTTGTCTTCTCACCGACCTGGCCCCACACCGACCTCTTCCCCAAAAGCAATGACTAGATGGGAGCTGTAGTTGCCTTCTGCCTCTTACCTTCTCTTTTGCTCCAGAAAATTCCCTCAGTTGAAGAACTTCGCCCTGTACTTGAACTTTATGTCCTGCCTTGGAAAAGGCAATCAGGGGCTTCTCTGAGTCGCCTGCAACCCTAATTCCTGCTAAAGAAAAGCTGAAAATGCCTGATACTGATGTTTTCCCTTTGACTAGAGGTCCCTCTAGGAAAACAGGTGGCTGTGTTAACAACTACGTGTGGGGAAGGACACGGAGACAGGATGAAGAGAGCCTGTAATATGGAAACAGTCTGTTACTAAAATAACCAAAAAGGAAGCAGGAAAAACATGGAAGAAGAATAAATGGTGGAGGTCTGACCAGGGGACTATGTGGATATAGTACATCTTGGTCCTGTGAAAAAGGCGCTAAAGCCAGACTTTTACAGTACCTCAAAGACCGTTACTACCCTTCCTGTAGTTCCCTCCTTTGGGACTGAAGGTCTTGTGGCCAACAGGCATGCTTGCTCAGCTTATACCATGAGCTGAGGGGAGTATGTCACCAGCTGACTAATTCAAAAGTGGCCTCACAGAGTATTATGCCTTAGTAAAATTATTTTAAATCATTTGCTAAGAGCGGGACTCATACTGACAGAACTATAAGTCTAATATCTGAAACCAGAATATCCACTTATTTATTTACAGTAAAATAAAATGCTAAACAGCCCATACACTCCACCCACTGGTCCAGGCATTCTCTTTCTATAGGGGCTTTAACTACTCAGGGAACCAAGCGGTAATAACAAAGTAACATGGGTGAACATAGAATCCAAACCAGGAGTTGCCATTTGATGTACCATTTCCTACTCATTCTGCATTTTGTATTTGGTGTTGCAGACTCACAGTGAGAGGTATATGCTGGAGTTTATCCTGTTAGATTCTGTCCATACTTTTGGCTTATTGCACCTTGGTGTTCCCATTCTGCCCTCCAGTATGTTTCCTAATCTTGTTAGTTTTTTTAATCCACAAATAAATCAAGATACCTTCTTGCCCAGCTGGTGTGGCTCAGTGGTTGAAAACTGACCCATGTAATTGCCAATTCAATTCCTGATCAGGGCACTTGCCCAAGTTGTGGGCCAAATCCCCAGTGGGGGCATGCAGGAGGCTACCAATCAATGCTCTCTCTGATCGATGTTTCTGTCTCTCTCTCTCTCTCTCCCTCTAAAATAAATAAAGAAAAAAAAAATTTTAATCAAGATAACTTCTTAATTCTAGTGTGAGATAGCTGGTTAGAGTCAGAAATTCATTCTGTAGCCATGGACTTTAACGTCTTTAACCATCAAGACCTATATTCCCAATTCCTCTTAAAAATGTTCAAAATTTTTAGGGGACTGCTCAAAGAAAAATGATATATGCTGATGAAGAGTGGGCCTCCAAGAGATTTTTAAAACATTAAAACTTGCAATACAGATTTGTTGAATGGTTAAATAAACTGTGAATCCTAATGTCACCTTTTATATTCATTTCAAAAAATGAAGATAGTTTATGACTGGATGTTTAATAGCACTAGACTGAATTTATATCATATATTAATCTCAAAGATTCCAAAATGGCAGCAAAGTGAATGGAAGCTACACAGACCTCTCCCAGGACCAAACTGGAATTACAACTAAAATAAAGACAAATCGTGGGGCAAAAGCAACTGAAAAGCAGCTTGCGAGGACCATATAACGAAGGACACTGACTTGATCCTGGTAGGATTGTGGAGGCATGAGAGGGGGGCTGGGAACCCACAGACAGCAGTGGTCTTAGCTATGAGCGGCACCCTCGGGTTACACTCCCAAGAGGCACCTCATCACAGAGCCGGGACACATGCTGAAATAGCCACAGCCACTCACCTTGGGCTCCAGCACAGGGAGGGCGGACTGGACTGAAACTGTGTGGGGACACTCGGGATTTGGAGGGTGCTCAGAGCTTTTGCTGAGTTGCAGCCACACAGGACGGTGGCCATCATACTCCTTCCCAGAGCTCTGGGGAGAGGCAGTGGCCCCTCTTTCAAAGATTCAACCACACCCAGGTGGGTCTTTGAAATGCCAATTGAGGCTCATTAATAACAAGCATCTGCCCAACCCTCGAAAATCCCCTTACACTGAGCAACTGAGGGAGTTTTTCATTCAACTGAGAACCCAAGGTTCTTCAGTTAACTGCTAATGATAGCCTCTAGGCAAAAAGCTAGAGGATAACTGTACCATTCCTGGGCTAGAAACTCTAGCCAGGAAAGTAAGACTTGAAATTTGTGTTTAACATGGGTCCTCCCTTGCTCATCCAAAACCAGGAGAGGGAGCCACAAACAGCAGAACACCAACACCAACAAAACAAAAAAAAAAACGGCAGACTCCAAAGTCCCTTGTGATAGCCAAAATGGTGAAACAAAGAAACAAATGCCAAATTAAAGAACAAGAGTTGTCTATCGAAGATGAGATAAATGAGGAGCAGTTAAGCAAGTTAACAGAGCTACAATTCAGAGCCATGATCTTAAAAAAGCTCAACAGCATGAGTAAGGACATCAACACCATGAGTACAGACATAGAAATGTTGAAAATCAACCATTTAGAAATTAAAAACCACAAAGAAGAAATGAAGAATGACACAGCAGAAATAAAAAAACAAAATAAAAAAAAAAAAAAAAAAACAACATTGGAAGGTCTAAACAGCAGAGTAGATGAAGCTGAGAACTGGATCAGTGAAATAGAAGACAGGGTAGAAAAAATGAACCATTCAGAAAACCAAAAGGAAAAAACAATTAAAAGACAGGAAGACAGCTTAAGAGAACTATGAGACAACTGGAAACATAATAATATTCGCATCATAGGAGTACCCGAAGAAGAAAATAAGCAAGGGTTAGAGAATATATTTGAAGAAATAGTGACAGAAAACTTCCCTAATTTGGTAAAGGAAGAAGGAATTCAAGTTCAAGAAGCACAGAGAGCCCCAAGTAAGAAGAACCCAAACAGGCCCAAGCCAAGACACATAATAATTAAAATGCCAAAAATTAACGACAAAGAGAGAATCCTAAAAGCAGCAAGAGAGAAGCAACAGGTTACCTACAAAGGAAGCCCCATAAGGCTCTCAGCTGGCTTCTCAAAAGAAACACTACAGGCCAGAAGGAAATGGCACAAAGTAATCAAGGTCATTATAAACAAGGATCTGAATCCAGGACTACTCTACCCAGCAAGGCTATCATTCAAAATAGGTCAAATAAAGAGCTTTACACACACACAAAAAAATGCTAAGGGAATACATTAGCACCAAACCAGCACTGCAAGAAATGTTGAAAGGACTGCTATAATTAGTAGAAGAAATAGGAAGAAAAATGGAACCACAATAAAAAAAAAAAAATGACAATAAATAAGTACATATCAATAATTACCTTAAATGAAAATGGATTGAATGCTCCCATAAATAGACACAGAGTTGCTGATTGGATAAGAAAGCATGACTCACCCTGGCCGGTTTTGCTCAGTGGTTAGAGCGTTGGCTTGCGGTCTGAAGAGACCCAGTTTCGGTACCCACTAAGGGTGCATACCTCGGTTGCAGTTGGTCCCCAGCCCCGGTTGGGTCATGTGGGTGGTGACCACTTGATGTGTCCCTTTCACGTCGATGTTTCTCTCTCTCCCTCCCACTCTCTCTGAACAAAATATCAAAAAAATGTCCTCGGGTGAGAATAAAAAAATTAAAATTAAAAAAAAGAAAGAAAGAAAGCATGACACATCTACATGTTGTTTACAAGAGACCCACCTCACAACAAAAGACTCACATAGGTTGAAAGTGAAGGGATGGAAAAAAAATCATCAGAGCAAACAGAAAGAAAAAAAAAGCTGGGGTAGAAATACTCATATCTGATATAATAGACTTCAAAATGAAGGCAATAACTAGAGACAAAGAAGGACACTACATAATACTGAAAGGATCTATCCAATAGAAAGATATAACATTGATAATCATATATGCACTCAATATAGGAGCACCAAAATATATTAAAAATCTTCTGGAGGACTTTAAAGGAGAAATCAACAGCAATACAATTATAGTAGGGGACTTCAACACCCCATTGACATCACTGGATAGATCCTCTAGACAAAAAAATTAGCAAGAAAACAGAGACTCAAAATGAAGCACTAGACCAAATGGATTTAACGAATATCTACAGATAATTACACCCCAAAACCGCAAAATTCACATTCTTCTCAAGGGCACATGAAACATTCTCAAAGATAGACTACATGTTAGGACACAAACTAAGTCTCTACAAGTTCAAGAAGATTGAGATCATATCAAACATCTTCTCAGATCACAATGGCATGAAACTAGAAATCAACTGCAACAAAAACATGCAGACATTTGAACACAGAGAGGCTAAATAGCATGTTATTAAACAATGAATGGGTTACCGAGGAGATCAAGGAAGAAATTAAAAACTTCCTGGAAACCAATGAAAATGAACACACAACAGCACAAAATCTATGGGATGCAGCGAAAGCAGTTCTGAGAGGGAAGTTCATAGCACTACAGGTCTACCTCAAGAAACAAGAAAAATCTCTAACAGACTATGTAACCTCACAACTTAAAGAACTAGAAAGCAGCCCTGGCCACTTTGGCTCAGGGGTAGAGTGTCAGCCTGCGGTCCAGAGAGACCTGGGTTCGGTTCCCACTAAGGGCATGTACCTCGGTTGCATTTTGTCCCCAGCCCTGGTTGGGTCTTGTGGGTGGCAACCACTCGATGTGTTCCTTTCATGTCGATGTTTCTCTCTCTCTCTCTCCCTCCCCACTCTATCTGAACAAAAAATAGAAAAATGTCCTTGGGTAAGGATAAAAATAAAAGAAAAAAAAAAAACTAGAAAGCAAACAAAAAGAAAACCCCGGAACAAGTAGAAGAAAAGAAATAGTAAAAATCAGAGCAGAAATAAATGACATAGAGTCCAAAAAAATAATTCAAAGGATCAATGAAACAAAGAGCTCATTTTTCAAAAAGATAAACAAGATTGCTGGACCCTTAGCTAGACTCACCAAGAAACCAAGTGAAAGAACCCAGATATACAATGTCAGAAATGAAAGAGGAGAAGTAACAACTGACACCACAGAAATACAAAAGATCGTTAACAACTACTATGAACAATAAATCTAAGCAAAATGAACAAATTTCTAGAAACACATAGTCTTCCAAAACTGGATCTGCATAAAATAGAAAACTGGAACAAACCAATAACAACTAAAGAAATTGAAGAGGTAATCAAGACTCTCCCAGCAAACAAAAGCCTAGGCCTGGATCACTTCACAGCGGAATTTTAACCGAACATTCAAAAAAGAACTAACCCATTCTCCTCAAACTATTTCAAGAAATTAAAGAAGAAGGAAGACTTCCAAACTCATTTCATGAGGCCAGCATAATTCTAAATCCAAAACCAGAAAAGACACTACAAAGAAAGAAAACTACAGGCCAATATCCCTGATGGACATAGATGCCAAAATCCTGAACAAAATACTAGCAAATCGAATCCAGCAATACATCAAAAAAATTATTCACCATGACCAAGTGAGATTCATCCCAGGGATGCAAGGCTGGTACAATATTCGCAAATTAATAAATGTGATACACCACATAAACAAAATGAAGAATAAAAACCACATGATAATATCAATAGATGCTGAAAAAGCATTCAACAAAATCCAGCATCCATTTCTGATAAAAACACTCAGCAATCTGGGAATAGAGGGATCATATCTCGACATAATAAAGGCCATATATGAAAAACCTACAGCCAACATCATACTCAATGGGAAGAAACTAAAAGCATTTTCCTTAACAACAGCAACAAGACAGGGATGCCCACTTTTACCACTCTTATTTAACATAGTACTGGAATTTTTAGCCACAACAATCAGACATGAAGAACAAATAAAAGGGATCCAAATTGGAAAGGGGGAAGTGAAACTGTCATTATTTGCAGATGATATGATATTATACATACAAAACCCTAAAGTCTCCATCAAAAATCTCCTAGACTTAATAAATGAATTTGGCAAAGTAGCAGGATACAAAATTAACGTCAAGAAATCAACAGTATTCTTATACACCAATGATGAACTCCCAGAAAGAGAAACAGAAAAAACAATACCATTTACCATGATGGCAAAAAATTAAGATACCTAGGAATAAACTTAACCAAAGAAGAAAAGTACCTGTTTTCAGAAAACTACAGGTCATTGAAAAGAGAAATAGAGGAAGATATAAAACAGTGGAAGCACATACCTTGTTCATGGATTGGAAGAATTAACATCATTAAAGTGTCCATACTAACCAAAGCAATCTATAGATTCAATGCAATCCCCATCAAAATACCAACGACATACTTCACAGAACTAGAACAAATATTTCAAAAGTTCATATGGAACCAAAAAAAACCCCAAATAGCCACACCAATCTTGAAAAAGGAGGACAAAGTAGGTGGGATCACAATATCAGATATCAGGTTATACTACAAAGCTACTGTAATCAAAACAGCCTGGTACTGGCACAAGAACAGGCATATAGACCAGTAGAACAGAACAGAGAACCCAGAAATGGACCCAAGACATTATGCTCAATTAATATCTGACAAAGGTGGCAAGAGCATACAATGGAGTAAAGACAGCCTCTTTAATAAATGGTGTTGGGAAAATTGGACACCTACATGCAAAAAAAAAAAAAAATTAAACTAGACCATCAACTTACACTGTACACAAAAATAACCTCAAAATGGTTAAAAGCCTTAAATGTGACTCATGAATCCATAAAAATCCTAAAAGAAAATGTAGGCAACAAAGTTTCAGACATCATATGCAGCAGAATTTTCACTGATACATCACCCAAGGCAACAGAAACAAAGGAAAAAATGAACATATGGGACTACATAAAACTCAAACAAAAGCTTCTGCACAGCAAAAGAAACAGCCATCAATATGGAATGGCAACCCATTGCCAATGATACATTAGATAAGGGGTTAATTTCCAAAATATACAGAGTACTCATACAACTCAACAAAAGGAAGACAAAGAACCCAATTAAAAAATGGGCAGAGGAGCTGAATAGATGCCTCTCTAAACAGGACATACAAATGGCCAACAGACATATAAAGAAATGCTCAACATCACTAATCATCAGAGAGATGCAAATTAAAACAACAATGAGGTATCACCTCACATTTGTCAGAATGGCTGCCATCAACAAATCATCAAACAACAAGTGTTGTCGAGTGTGTGGAGAAAAAGGGACTCTAGTACACTGCTGGTGAGAATGCAGACTGGTGCAGCCACTATGGAAAACAATATGGTGTTACCTCCAAAAACTAAAAATGGAACTGCTATTTGACCCAGTGTTCCCACTTCTAGGAATATACCCTAAGAAGTCTGAAACACCAATCAGAAAGAATATATGTGCCCCCATGTTCATAGCAGCACTATTTACAATAGGTAGGATCTGGAAACAGCCCAAGTGTCCATCAGTAGACGAATGGATAAAAAGGCAGTGGTACATATACACAATGGAGTACTATGCAGCTGTAAGAAAGAAAGATCTTTTATCCTTTGAGATGACATGGAGAGACCTGGAAAGTGTTATCCTATGCAAAACAAGCCAAGCATAAAAAGACAAATACCACATGATCTCACTTATTTGTGGAATATAATGATCAACACTGTCTGAGGAATGGGGTAGACCCAGAGATGTGGAAGTAGGTTACAGACTGACAACCTTCAGATTATGTTTGTTTTAAATATTTAACTCTCAGAGAGCAATCTTATTTTTTCTTTCTTTTTTTTTTAACCCACACCCAAGGGTATTTTTCCATTGATATTTAGATGGGGAGGGGGGGAGAGCGAGATAGAGAGACTTCAATGTGAGAGAGACACATCAGTTGGTTGCCTCCCATACAACTTTGAGTAGGGCGAGGGATCAAACCTGCAACTGAGGTACGTGCCCTTGACCTGGGAATCAAACCTGTGACTCTTAGGTCTGCAGGCCAACATTCTAACCTTTTTTTCTTTTGTTTCCAGATTCCTGAACGATATTATAACTATAGGAACTTAAAATTCTATCCATTTGTGATACATTTGGGCATTTAAGGCACTTGGTGTTTCACCTTTCAAGTTTCTTATGCTTGATGTTCTGCAGCCAAAAGTCAAAGAAAACTAACATCATCAGCCCATCCCAAGACTTTAAGACGTAATATGCTCTAATGATCTTACATGCTTATTTGTGAATCCTTCAGCTTTTCCTGAAATTCCCAAGGGTTGGTGGAATAACCAACATAGTATGATAAAATAGGCTTTTATATAAAAAGCATCTGCCATAGTAGCAACATAAATAAATTCCATAATGAAAATATATAAATGAGAATTGGGAAGGGAAACACTCAGAGCTTTAAAAGGATATAAAAGAATGCGAGGGCAGCAACTCAGACAGTCTCAACATTCATGCATTCAATTTTTAAACCATTTATATATTTGGAGAGATGGATAGGTAGATTAGATGGATGATGATGATGATAGATAGATGATAGATAGATAGATAGATAGATAGATAGATAGATAGATAGATAGATAGATAGATAGATAGATAATGGGTGGACAGATTATATAGATATACATAGACACAGCTATATGTAATCCTAATATATTTCCATACCAAACTTGGACATTAATATCTCAGGTGACAAATGACTTCTCCAAGTCACCTCTAAGCCAATGTTTTATTTCAGCAGCCTCACTGTATTTGTGTACACTGTATTATTTATGCAATTATTTCATTTTTTTTTTACTTTTCACTATTATTTTATAAATAAGAGTAAACAAAAAATATTAAATAGCTGACACTAACAATAAAATGCATAGGTCTCATACTCTTAATTCAGTTGAGACAAAGAGAGAACTCATCAGGCATACCAATAGCAGAAAATCATTAATCTGAAATAAATTCTTGCTGGACATAAGCAAACTGATTGTGCATTCAGATACAAAGAAAATAAAAAGAAAGACAATCTAAACAATATTGGAAATACAATACTGAAGATTTTATACAAAAGGAAAGATGTAATTAGAAAGTGGAAAATAGGTTTTGCTTTTTATGACTAGGGTTCTCTTATAAGGTGTATCTGTTGTTCAACTTTCATATATTTCACTTCCTTGCAACTTTTCAGGTATACAGTAAATTTGAAATATATATTTCGGTATTCTCTAAAAAAAGAAAAAATAAATTAGCAAAATACCCAGAGGCCTTGAGACTACATTTTTATTGGCAAGGAAAAGGCTGAAGTATGGGTGAGCAATGTCAAAACTTCCTGTTACATTCTATCAGAGAGAGCCCTGCCTAAGATGAGGAAAGTGAAGGAAAATATCTGTGAGGGAAGGTATTTCCCCTTTAGCAACTGAGAGCTGAGTGTGTTAATAAAGGTTATACACAGACGTTGCTATCACGGTAGCCAGATTGTGCTGTCTCTCTAAAGATGTGCTCACACCAGGAAGCACAAGTCAAACAGTGAGCCTCTTCCCAAGAGCTAGTCTCCCAGCCATGTCTCGCTGATTAATGAGTACCTTGGCATCAGAATCTGAAAGTTGAAAGATAATGAGAGAGAGAGAACTCCTAGAACCAGCATCACCATTTGTCTGAAGTCTTACTTTTTCACTTCCCCTACATTATGTACTCAAATCCCAAAAGTCTCACATCTTGAACTTGGTTCATTTAAGCAAAAGCATCATCATGAATAGCACCAGTCATGATCAAAGAGAATTCTAGGAAGTTAAGGTATACAGAAGTCAGGCCAAAGGGAACTCAGGTATCCCCAGACTCCATATTACCTTCTGCTTTAGTCTGTGTGACTCTTGAAAAGACAAAGAGTTCTAATACTATGTTTTGTGTCACTTAGTGCACAAGTAACACAACCCATGTCATCACCAACTAACATTTGAAAAACTTGTCACAATACCAGGTGTAGGAGAAGATGTGGAGAAACTGAGAGCTCTTTCATAGAGCTAGTGGAAATATAAATGATTAGAAACACAAGAGAGCAGTTTGACCATATTTATTCAATGGAATGTCCTTAAGCAATAAAAAATTAATGAACTAGAGCTCAATCTATTGCCATGCAAATATCTCAGATACTTAATGTTGAGTGAAGAAAGGAAACTGAATACAGCTACATATAACACGAACACATCTAAAGTTTAAAATATATGGATGTTAATGGATACATCCATGTGTAATGACAGCAGATAACTATGGAAGAGAATAATACAAGCTGACTTCAAGATAGTCGATATATCTCGGTGATGGGAGGGAGAGAAATGAGACTGGTCAAAGGAGATTCAACTGTCAGTGAAGCTTTATTTCTTCAAAAGAAATATCTGCCACAAATATGGCAAAATGTTAAGATTTGTTTAAAACGGGTGATGGCAGGTTGAGAACACACATTTACTTTGTTCCCTCCCAAAGCCCACTAAAATAATAATAAGTGTATTTTTTTTACTTCATTTTTATTTTTTATTTTTTTATCCTCACCCGAGTACATTTTTCTATTTTTTTGTTCAGATAGAGTGGGAGGGAGAGAGAGGAAGAGAGAGAGAGAGAAACATCGACATGAAGGGACACATCGAGTGGCTGCCACCCACACGACCAACCAGGGCCAGGACAAACTGCAACCGAGGCACGTGCCCTTAGCGGGAACCGAACCCGGGTCTCTCTGTCCGCAGGCCAACGCTCCAACCGCTGAGCCAAACCGGCCAGGGCTTTTACTTCATTTTTAAAACAGCTTTATTAAGGTATAAAAAGGATAAATAAATTGAAATTTTGGAGTGCATAATTTGATAAGTTTCTACACATATATGCCATCATAAAACCATCACCACTCAGGATAATCAACCTATCGGTCGCTTACAAAAGTTTCCTTATACTCCTTAGAGACTTTCATCAACCCTCATCCTGCCCCTGCCGCGGGCAACCATTGATCTGCTTCACTACAAATCACCACAGATTAGTTTGCATTTTGTAGAGTTTTCTAGAAAAGGGATCATACAGTATATAATCTTTTTTGTATGGCTTCTAAAATTCAGAATAATTATTTTGTAACTCATCTATATGATTGTATGTATCAATGTTTCATTTTTCCTGATGAATCAAATCTCATAATTTATTTCTCTACTCAACTGTTATTAAATGTTTTTAATTATTTCCAGTTTGGGCTATTATAAATACTGTTACTCTGCACATTAATGTGTAAATCTTTGTGTGAACATATATTAGATAGTTAAGAATGGAATGGCTAGATAATATGGAAGGAACTTCAACTTCTAAAAAACTGTTATATTGTTTTCCAAGGTTGTTTATACCATTTTACATTCCCACCAACAGTGTGTGAAAGTTCTAATTCCTCTACACCCTCACCAATGGTCAGTGTTTATTTTAAACATTGTAATGGCTGTGTAGTGGTATTTCCCTATGGTTTCAATTTCTATTTTTCTTACAATTAAAGATGTTGCACCATTTTCAAGTGTTTATTTACCACCTGAATATTTCTAGTATAAAACATCTGTTAAAATATCTTGCCTCACCCTGGCAGGTTTGGCTCAGCGGGTAGAGCATCGGCCTGTGGACCAGGGAGTCCTGGGTTCAGTTTCTGCTAAGGGCACGTACCTCAGTTGCAGTTTGTCCTGGCCCTGGTTGGGGTCATGTGGGTGGCAACCAGTCAATGTCTCTCACATCAATGTTTCTCTCCCCCACCCCCACTCTATCTGAACATAAATGCAAAAACTGTCTTTGGGTGATGATAAAAAAATATATGTGTGTGTGTGTGTGTGTACATATATATACATATACATACACATACATATATATATATATATATATATATATATATCTTGCCTGTTTTTAGTGGTTATTTTAGTATCTTACTAAGTTTAAAAAATTTTGTTTTTATTTTGAAAATTTTTTTCTTTATTGATTTTTAGAGAGAGAGGAAGGGAGAGGGAAAGAGAGATAGGAACATCAATGAGAGAGAACATTGATTGGCCACCTCCTGCATGCCCCCTCACTAAGGACCAGGCCCACAACCTGGGCATGTGCCCTGACCAGAAATCAAACCAGCAACCTTTTTGTTCGTGGGTCAGTGCTCAACCACTGAGCCATACTGGCTGGGCATGAGTTTTGAAATTTTAAAAAATACTATATATATATTTGTATATATGTGTTTATATGTGTGTGTGTTTATACATATGTGTACTTATACATATATATAAACACATAAACTATATATTAAAACAAACAAACAAAAAATATATAGGGCTGTATCAAGATATTAGGGGATACTACCTGCAATGTACTTACCACACAGCCTGGCACATAGTAACCCATCAGTATATAGTTTTGGTGTTGTTTTGTTTGTTTGTTTGTTTTTGCTACTGTTGCAAATAAATACAAACTTTGTCACTACTGTATTGAGGAAAACTAAGCAATTATTTCAAGTTTTCTATGCTGTCATATAAGAATAATGGTAATACTTCTAAGAGAAATAGTAGAATTAGAACACAAAGCCCACTTGAAATTAAAGATACAGAAAAAAATATTTTAGACTGGTTGTACACTTATCTTTTCCTCCAAATTACTTCACATTATAGTTGAAAATTAATAAACAATTAATACCTCTGAGTTTTACCTTGAAAAAATGAGGCCAAAAAAAAAAAAAAAAGGTTGGATGGTACAAGAGGAGCTTTCTTACTCCCACTACATTTGATTAGAACATAAGTAAATAAAAGTGGAAATTCCGCCCTGGCCGATTTGGCTCAGCGGTTGGAGCGTCGGCCTGCGGTCCTGAGAGACCCGGGTTCGGTTCCCGCTAAGGGCACGTACCTGGGTTGCAGTTTGTCCCCGGCCCTGGTCGGTTGTGCGGGTGGCAGACAATATTCAAGTTTCCTTAATCTCCTCCAATCTAACAAAGTCCTGGAATATTTTAGGATCTTGATAGTCTCTAAGCATACTGAGACATTATTTTGTAGAATTATCCTTCAATTTGGGTTTGTCTAATATTGTTTGTGCTGTTAATGCTATTAAATTTGGGGCAAGAACACCAGAGAAGTGATATTATGATGCATCATACCAGGATTACATATTTCTTTAACAGTGATATTGATATTATCTCTTACTTAAGATGCTATCTGCCAGGTTTCCTAACTATAATCTTCCTTTTATTTTGTAATTAATAATTATCTTATGGGAGAATAATTTGAGGCTATATAAATATTCTATTTGTCACCATTATTTCATGCACTAAATATAGCATTTATGAATAATCTTTGATGATAATAAATATATTTTTAAGGCATAAATCTAAAAGGAGAAAGAAAATGGGAAAAAAGAGAAACAGTTTTGGTTTCAAACAAAACTGAGCAAAGGGATCCCTATGCTGACAGTGGGGAAGCAGAAAAACAATTCGATTTTCTCTGCAGGCCCCCAAGAAGTTCAGAAACTGGCAACACAAACACTGGAAGTGCAGCTGGGAGTGCAGTGGAAATAGGATGATGGGTTGAAAGTCTGTTTTAAAGGCAGTTGGATCCTCAGATCTCTGTCCCTCTCTGAGCAGCCTGGTGACTGCCCTCCTCACCTCACTCGAGAACTACAGAAGCTAAAACAGAGGGCCCCCCAACTAGGACACACCCAGCATAGGAGGAATGCTAGTGAAAACAGGGTGAAGAGAATTTTTACATGTTGAATTCTGAAACTCCCCTTACTTGGTTCATAGAACATTGGTAGTAAGTCTATTACTCTCCAGACAAGACATTGAAATAATTTTCTCTGGAGAATCTGACTATCGCAAGAGATGGCTGGTTGGTTGGTTGGCTGGTTGGTCTTTACAACACTTTATATATATAAAACCTATTCTTAGTTCATAGGCCATACAAAATTAGGCCACAGGGCCCTGGCCAGTTTGGCTCAGCGGTTAGAGCGTCGGCCTGCGGTCTGGAGAGACCCGGGTTCGGTTCCCGCTAAGGGCACGTACTTCGGTTGCAGTTTGTCCCCGGCCCTGGTTGGTCGTGCGGGTGGCAGCCACTCGATGTGTCCCTTCACGTCGATGTTTCTCTCTCTCTCTTCCTCTCTTTCCCTCCCATTCTATCTGTACAAAAAAAAAAAATTAGGCCACAGGGATATAGTTTGCTAATTTTATTTATTCAACGGCACCACTGACAGCCAAGTAACAGTGGAACAACGCATTCGAAAGTCTGAGGGAAATTTATTTCCAAACCAGAACTTTATACTCAGCCAAACTATCAGTGAAGCTAGCCGGAGAAACACTGTTGCACATGTAAGGTCTCAAAAAATGTTCCTTCTAAGTATCATTTCTCCGGATACCCCATAGCATGTGTGCCAACAAATAGAAAACATTAATTTAGAAAAAAGAAATGCCATTATAAAATCTGAGATCAACCAAGAGAAATATGAAGGAAATTGACAGTATAATAATGAAGATAGATGTCAGGAGACAACCTGTTCCAGATTAAAGAAGGGTCAAATCTCCAGAAAAAAATTATTCCAAAAGATGGAATTAATAGAATACCTAACACAACTAAATATATTGATTTTCAAATGACCCTATTTTGTACTCTACACTTCTTTGTGACTGAGGGAAAATCATATGTACATACAACAATTGACTATTTTGCAATCTCACTTTAGGCCAAAACAATAGTCATAGTGATAATTTGAGATCCTTATCTATCACAGACCCTAAGTAGCCATTCTAGTTTACTTTACAGAAGAATTGCCTCAAGCTACACACCACTTATAGAAAATCACATAATCCAAATAAGTGAAATGTTTTGGTTCTCTTGTATTGGCTAAAACCCTGTGCTATTTATAAATAAGAGACACTTAGCAGATGATTAACTTCACCCTTCCCTTACTAAAATCCTCTTTCACACTTCTTAGAAGAAATGTCAAACTTATGTACATTTATTAGAACATTAATCAAGTTACATTGTCTTCTGCAACTAACCTCTGTTCTTGAAAAGAACACGCCCTGGCCAGTTTGGCTCAGCGGTTAGAGCGTCGGCCTGCGGTCCGGAGAGACCCGGGTTCGGTTCCCGCTAAGGGCACGTACTTCGGTTGCAGTTTGTCCCCGGCCCTGGTTGGTCGTGCGGGTGGCAGCCACTCGATGTGTCCCTTCACATCGATTGTTTCTCTCTCTCTCTCCCTTCCTCTCTCTCCCTCCCACTCTATCTGTACAAAAAATGGGAAAATATCCTCGGGTGAGGATATAAAAAAAAAAAAAGAAAGAAAAGAACAAACCAGTTGTTGAGATTTTCCTAAAAAGAGGACACAGGTTGTTTCAGTCATTAACCCAAGTAACATATTCATAATATTTCCTCAACACTCAGTCCTTTTCATGAGATATTCTAAAATGTAGCTGTTTCTCTGCTCAACTGAAGCTCACCCCAAATTCCTGATCTTTTTGATATTGAATCATTAATTTACATTCCTTGACTTCACCACAACCTCTTCCTGAAAAGCTATAAAATAACTCCTTTGTTTCAACAAAAAAGCAAAACTCATTTTCTGCATCCAGGTCTCTCTTCCAAACCTAAAAGCCATAAAATATTTCTTAGCTACTTCTTCCTCTTGCCTCACCTGATTTCACTGTTCTCTTCCTTTTTCTTCTTATTCTGTCCTTCCTTTTCTCTATTTTAACCCAGTCTTTCAGCTTGTCTCTCTCTTTCCTCTCTTTTAATGTTCCCTCCCGCAAGCTGGCCCCAGGCTCAGAGGATAAAACCACAGTGATCTACTTTCCTTGAGTAGTTATTACTGTTTTTCTTTCTTTGCTAAATTGTATACGGCTTGGTAATTTCTTCACTGCTTTTCTCTTTTCATTCATCTCCTTGTCCCTGTCCTCTCTTTTCCCCTTGTTCACTCTCTACTCAGTCAGTTGTAATTGATCCAATGGCAATTAATTCTCTTTCTCCATGAATCAGTCTAGAAAAGATTACTCACTCATGGTTAAAGTCTCTTAGCCATCTGGACAAACCAATGAGGTTGTTATCATCACCCAGTTTTAGAGATAAAGAAATTAAAGCACAGAGTGGGTAAATAACTTTCTTAAGCTCGTAAAGCTGGTAAGTTGCAGAGCCAGACTGCAAACCTAAATCTATCTAACTCCAAAATCTATGATCATTCACCTGCACCATGCTGGTTTTGCATGAAACAGTGCCAATGCCTCTTTGTGATTTAGTAGTATTATTTATAACTAATCCTCAGAAGATTTAGGGTTAAGATGCTTTTAAATTCAAAAGCACCTGTGTTGCCTCAGAATAACAACCAGGGATTTTCTAGAGGATAATAAGTATGTGTTAGGGGATATTATGTTATATTCCTGAGGGTAAGAAACATAATTATAATTATAATTATACACATACCCATAAAAAGACCTATATCTTCGCCCTGGCCAGTTTTGCTTAGTGGTTAGGATGTCGGCTTGTGAACCAGAGTCCAGGGTTCAGTTCCCACTAAGGGCACGTACCTCAGTTGCAGTTTGTCCCTGCCCCGGTTGGGATCATGTGGGTGGCAACCAGTTAATGTGTCTCTCTCACATTAATATTTCTCTCTCTCTCTCTCTCTCCCTTCTTCTCTCCCTCCTGCTCTATCTGAAGACAAATGCAAAAAAGTCCTCAGGTGAGGATTAAAAAAAGACCTAGATCTTCACCTGTCGACTTTTTCA
The DNA here is from genome assembly GCF_014108415.1 of Molossus molossus. NCBI lineage: Eukaryota > Metazoa > Chordata > Mammalia > Chiroptera > Molossidae > Molossus > Molossus molossus. The sequence continues at coordinate 58,925,369 of NW_023425349.1, read as the reverse complement.
TGCTCATGCAGAGACCATTAAAGTTCCCGTAAATTACTATATGGGAGTAAGCAATGTTTATCTTAAGAAAGGGACATGTTTTGTTTTGAAGTAAAAAAGACTCAATCCAGAAAATAAGTTTTTCTTGCTGATGAATATAATTTGGAGACACTTACCCAGCAAAGGCAAAGCAAGTAGTAAATCTAAGAAACTCCACTATAGCAGTGAGGCTAGGAGGCACAGATGACTTGAACAAGAACATCAGAATGGCTCCAAGTGAGACACACTAATACAACACCGAGCACAGGAATGGCTGCTCATTCTGAGTCAGATGTGGAAAGGGAAATACTTCTTCAATAAACACAGTGGTGAACCTAGAAGTAGATGGTGAGCCCTGCAGAGGGAGAACAAGAATATGTGAAGATGATAAAATGTTTATTTGCCCAAGAAGTGGACTCTAATAACAATTTTCCCAGGATTCAGGGGAAATCACAACAGAAATTATTGAGTCTCTGGCTTGAAAGGAATTCTATATGAAAAGCTATAATAAAACCACATTATTTTAAATCAGGAAAAGAACTTTGAGATTATGTCATTTAACCCTCTAATTTTATAATATTATATATGCTATATTATAAAAAAAACAGAAAGCAAAAATATTGGATTTGACACCAGAAGACCTAGTTAAAATAAAAATATTAAGTAATTTAATAAACAGTGAATTACGCTACAAAATTATTTTCATCATCATTGTTGATCTTCATCTGACCATGAAGTAGAAAGGGCAAATGTTAGTGTTCCAATTTTGCCAATGATAGAAATAAGGCTTAAAGAGATTAAGTAAGCCATTTTCACCAGGAAATGATAGAGAAATGAGACTGTTACTCAAATAGAAGCTTTCTTATTTCAAGTTGTAATATATTTTACTATTATTTTCTTTGTAGATTAATTTATGAGTACAATGACAATAGATTTTGGTGAGAAGAGAAGTGAAAACTGAAAAATTTCAGCTAAAACAGAAAAACCAAGACCAGTGTCCTTTTTTAAAGGGGATCAAATAGAATAATCAGATACTATCTTTAAGTTTATAAGCCTAATTTTAAAAGGATTAAACTACCTGCCTTGGAAATTACTTTAAGAAGCTTCATTCCCTGCAACTGCTTTTTGTTTATTTGTTGCCTGAAGAGTTTAAGTAAAGATAATAAATTGCATGATCAATACAAAAAACAAAGTTGCTTTGTTTAAAACTGATAACAGAGTATATAGATTTTCCATGAATAATTGAAAAGATCTGACAAAAAGGTTTAAGTTCTGCTGTCTCTGCCCCTCTCTTTGCATTTTTACAGAGTCAATTTCTGACTTTTCACATGGAAAGAAATCAAACCCATTTAAGTCAATCACCCCCACAGCCAGGAGGGTTTATATACTGCCTGCAGAGGGGAGCCATAGCCCACCACATGGCAGAAAGTGCTCAGGAAGAAGTAATCCACAAGCCCAAGGGAATGGAAGTCTGACAGTTACTCCTTCATCAAGATCCAGGGCTGAAGACCTATGTGTGTAAAAGCTAGGCAATTTTTTTGTTGCAAATTATAATAACCGCATTACCCTCAAACCTGCTGTTTTTCAAGAGGTAAAGACAGCTGTCTTTAAAGTGACCTTTAAGGCATATTTTGTTGTTGTTGTTGTTGTTCTTATTTGTTCCATACACTATTGTGGTAACAACATATAAGATGAGATTTATCCTCTTAACAGTACAGTATTGTTAACTATAGGCACAATATTGTATAGTAGATCTCTAGAATTTATTCATCTTGAATAACTGAAACTTACACCTATTGAAAAGCAACCCCCAGTTTCCTCTTCCTTCTGCCCCTGGCAACCACCATTCAATTTTCTGTTTCTACATGGTTAAATATTTTAGGACAAGAGGAATCAGGCACTAGTTGTCTTTCTATGACTAACTTATTTCACTGTCATTTATTTCACATCAATAGATAAATGGGAAAAAAAAGTGATACACACATGCAACAAAATATTATTAGCCTTAAAAAAAAAAAAAAAAAGGTAATCCTGCCACATGCATGGATAAACCTGGAGGACATTATGCTAAGTGAAAGATGCACTTGTAGTTGAGGGATATGTCTCACATGTTCACTCTACCAACAGTGAATATATAGGATATATAGAAAGGTTTTTTATCTGCATGGCTTGAATCCCCAAGATTCTGACTGAAAAAGTTTGTAATAATTTAAGGTTGCTGAAGTTTAGTACCTGATTGAAGATGCCAAAGTATGGCTTCTTTGGTGACCACAGCCTAGGTCCTAGGGGCGGCTTCTTCTTCTTCTTCTTCTTCTTCTTCTTCTTCTTCTTCTTCTTCTTCTTCTTCTTCTTCTTCTTCTTCTTTTCTTCTTTTCTTCTCTTCTTCTTCTTCTTCTTCTTCTTCTTCTCTCTCTCTCTCTCTCTCACTCTCTCTCTCTCTCTCTTTCTCTCTCTCTCTCTCTCTCTCTCTCTCATTCTTCCCAACAGTAGCAGGAAAAGCAATGGACTAGAAAGTAGGAGATATAAAGTCCTAGACCAGGTTCTACCAAGGGCTAAGTGCCCTTAGGAAATCTGTCTCTACTGACCCAGCACAGTGTATGACACATAGTAACTACTCAAAAAGTGTTTGTTGAATGAGGAAATAAATTAATCTAACCTCAAGGAATGCCCATTTAGTAGCAGGAAAGCCACACTGGATCCCTTTAAAAATCTCTGACTCTGAGATTTTAAAGCATCAGTACCACTGTATTTTTACACCTGCTTTTCAAGATAGTATAATTATATTAAGTAATATGGAATAAACTGATAACTCAACCTTCACAAAAATAACAACTTCTTAAAGGTTCTTAAAGTGGACAAAAGCAGGAACATTTTACAGATGAGTCAAAACTTGGAAGAAGAGACTAAGACAGAATGAGTTTCCCATTTTTTTAAGCTTTATACTGAGAGCTAATCACAGGATGATACATATAGAACCAAACTCTAGCAGGAAACCTTTCATCCTTCTGAAATGAAGAACCAGAAGACAGAACCTGGGGCACCTCAGCCATCAGAAAGTAAGGGGAAATCTCAGAAAGAAAGGAGCTAGAGAATGAACAGAGAAAACCACAAACAGTGAGCATAAAGTCTATGTAAGTCTCTGGGTGACCCCCCCCCCCCAACCATGCATACTTGGGCAGCTTGCAGGTAAGGTTTTAAGAGTTGAACTGAAATTTCAGCTGCCCCAAATGCAAGAGAGAAAGAGGTTGCAATTTGAGTTTAGCAAAGTTAATTCCCTGCTGAAACAAAATCATCAATAGTCTTTGGAGGAAGTTAACAGAATCTAGAATTTCTACAAATAAAATTTTATTCTAAACTTCCCAGGATACAGTCCATAACTACCCAACAGGAACCAGGAAAGAACCAAAAAAGTGTGGTCTATGTTTATGAGAAAGACAATTAACGAAGGCCAATACCAAGATAACACAGATGTTAAAATTAAGAAGCAAAGACTTTAATATAGTTATTATAACTGTTCTAAATGAAGTGAGGGGAAATATAACCACAATGAATAAAAGATACAAAATCTGAAAGTGAAATGTAAAACATAGAGAAGAACCAAATGAAAATTACTGAAATATACAAGACCTGATATTAAAATTTCTATTGATGGACATAATTGCAGATTAGAGATGACAATAGAAGCAGTGAACTTGAAATTACCCATTAAATAAAAATTACCCTGTCTGGAACAAAAAAAGGAAAGAGAGAGAGAGAAATAAGATTGAAACAAAATTTCAATAAAACATAAGGATCTGTGGAATAATATCCAGTCTACCACATGTATAATTGGAGGCCCAGATTGAGGGGAAAAAAACAAGTCAGAAAATGTATTGGAATAAATAACCAAAATCTTCCCCAAATTTGTTAAATATTTACATATAAAGATTGAAGGAGATTAATGAACTCCACACTGAATAAATCAAAAACAAAACAAAAAATACATACCTATATATAATCAAATTGCTGTAAATCAAAGGTAAATATAAACACTTAAAAAGAGCCAGAGAAAAATGACACATTACAGAGAAACAATTATTCAAATAATTTCAGACATCTCATTGGAAACTAGAGAGGCCAGAAAACAATAACCCTGTAAAGTACTGAAAGACTCAAATCTGTTAACCCAGAATTTTATACAGAGTAAAAATATACTTCAAGCATTAAAGTAAAATAATGACATTTTTAGATAAAACAAAGCTAAAAGAATTGATCACCAGCAGACTCATATTATAAGAAATGAAACAAAAAATGTTCTTAAAATTGTTCTTAGAGTTGAATGAAAATGATACTACAAGAAAAATCAGAGATTTCTCTACAAGAGAGAACAAAAGATCAGATATGGTGAATATCTGGGCAAATAAGAAAACAGTTTTTCTATTAATTTTTAAAATATATACATGATTGAAGCAAAAATATAATATTGTCTTCTGGTGGTTAAAATATATACTCAGATGCAAAAGAATGAGACTAGACTGCTGTTTGTCCCCATATATAAAAATTAATTCAAGAAAACATAAGTACTAAACTTACAAACCTTGGTGTTATGGAAGATTTTACAAATTTGACCCCAAAGGCAAGGGAAGTCAAGACAAAAATAAGTGACTAGGACAATATCAAACTAAAAAACTTCTGCACAACAAAAGAAACAGCTAACAAAACAAAAAAAGCAAGCAACCAACCAAATGGGAGAAGACATTTTCAAACAACAGCTCCAACAAGGGGTTAATATCCAAAATATATAAAGAACTCATATAACTCAATACCAAACAAACAATCCAATTAAAAAATGGGCAGAGGACCTGAACAGGCACTTCTCCCAAGAAGACACATAAATGGCCAATAGATATATGAAAAGATGCTCAACTTCACTAGCTATCAGGGAAGTGCAAATCAAAACTACAATGAGATACCACCAAACACCTGTTAAATGGCTATTGTCAACAAGACAAATAACACAAAGTGGAGAGGTTGTAGAGAAAAGGAACCCTCAATCACTGCTGGTAGGAATGGAAACTGGTACAGCCACTATAGGAAACAGCATGGAGGCTCCTCAAAAAATTAATAACAGAGTTACCATGTGACCCGGCAAACCCTCTTTTGAGTATCTACTCCCACAAAATTTAAAAACATTTATCTGAAAATATATATGCATACTATGTCCATTACAGCATCATTTACAGTGGCCAAGACATGGAAACAATCAAAGTGTCCTTTGATAGATTATTGGATAAAGACGCGGCACATATACACAGTGGAATTGGAATACTACTCAGTCATAAGATGAAATAACTGCCATTTGTGACAATGGCAGTTATTTCATCTGTGCCATTGTGAATGGACCTTAAGAATATCATGCTAAGTGAAGGAAGTCAGAAAAAAATCAAGAACGATATGATTTCACTCATATATGGAATATAAAACTGAAACTGGGTCTGTGTGGTTCAGTGGTTAGAGTGCAAGCCAGCACTCCCAGGGGCCATGGGTTTGATTCCCAGTCAAGGGTATGTACCTGGGTTGCAGGTTTGATCCCAAGCCCGTCAGGGCATATGTGTGGGAGGCAACCAATTAATGTGTCTTTCTCACATTGATGTTTCTCTCTCCCTCCCTCCCTCTGTCTCTCTTTCTCTCCCCCCCCACTTCCTCTCTCCCTTCCACTCTCTCTAAAAATCAATGAAATAAATATCCTCAGGTGAGGATTAACAACAACAACAAAAAAGAATAGGGAGAGTAGATAAATGGAAATTCAAGTTCTCTGAATTTTATGCAAATATTAATTCTTAAATACACAATGACATTTTAAGAATGTGTATTGTAATTTAAGAATGTGTATTGTAACAACCACTAAATGATGTAAGGTGCTATATCTTAAAAGCCAATGAATTAATTAAAATGTAATTCTAAATATATTCAAATATTCTAAAAGAAGGCATGAAAAGGGAAACAGAGGATCAAAGCATAAGGAACAAAAAGAAAATCAGAAAAAATTAGTAGTCATAATTCAACAATATTGATCATTATATCAAATGCTATTGGACTAAATACTACAGTTCAAAGGTAGATATTAGCCCTGGCTAGTTTGGCTCAGCAGTTAGAGCAACAGCCCGCAGACCAGAGAGTCCAGGTTCGATTCCTGCTAATGCCATGTACCTCGGTTGCAGTTTGTTCCCGGCTCTGCTTTGGGTCATGTGGGTGGTGACCACTTGGTGTGTGTCTCTCACATCGATGTTCCTCTCTCTCTCTTCCTCCCTTTCTCCCTCCTGCTCTATCTGAAGATAATGCAAAAATGTCCTCGGGTGAGGAAATAAATAAATAAATAAATAAATGGTAGAGATTATCAGAATGGATTAAAAAAAGCAAAAGAAAAACCAAGTATATGCTGTCTATAAGATAAATACTATAAATAGACAAATAGATAAAAATAAATGAATGTAAATAATTGTACTATACAAACAATAAATAATAGAAAGCTCTAAAATAAATTTTAAGATAGAGTTCAATAAATTTGGACAGTTCATAATAATAAAAAGGTAAATTTATTTTCAAAATACATAATCATTAATATGCATGTAATTCATAACACAGCCTGAAACTACATGAAGCAAAAATTTATAGAATTAAAGAAACAAACAATTCTACAATGATAATTAGCTTCTAAAAGCTCTCTCTCACTGTAACTGCTAGAACAAATAGGCAAAAATTATCATTCAAGAACATAGGAAAACAGAAAAACACTACCAAACAACCTGACCTAATTGATATTATATATCTATATACCCAATCACTTCAGAATGTATATTATTTCCAAGTATACATAATATGTTAACCAAGATATACACCATTGAAATAAAGGTAAACCAAAAACAGAGCAGCACTCATGAAACCCAAGCCCAGCTTTGGATCAGCTCATTTTCTGATTATATTAAGGTCACTTGTCCCTATTTTAATTGCTACCAGAAACAAAAGTAATTCTTTTCTGGAGAAATATAACATCTTTCAAAGCCTCAAATTATCTTTATGATTTGTATTTGCAATGACTGACATCAATTAGGAATAACTAGGCATAGCAGGATACAACATTACAGCAACACAACAACAACAGAGAGAGAAAGAATAGAGACAACAGAAACAGCGCAAGAAAAACAAATAGCGCCAGTGGGACAAATAGAAAACAGATGACAGATTTAAGTTCAAATATTTGAGTAATCACATTAAATGAAAATGAAATAATCCTTTCAACTAACGGCTAAATATTAAGGAAGTTATATATTTTTAAAAACAACTATATGCTACTTATAGGACATATTTTTAAGCCACTTTATTTAGGCATGACTGAGATGTAAATACTGTATATATTTAATGTATACAACTAGATTAATTTGGGTATAAGTATACACCCATGAAACAATCACCACCATCAAGGCACAGACATATCCATCACCTATAGGATACACATTAAAAGACGTATACAGAAAAGTTGAAAGTATAAGGATGCGAAAACAAGACCTGATGATTCTGTACTAAAATAAGCCAATGTAATCTTTAAGACAAGAAACATTACTAAACATATTATCTCAAATTATAATATGTATCACTTTACTAAAGAAGTGTAAAACTTGATATTAAAAATATATATTTTAGTGGCTCAATTACAGATCATTTAGAAAATCTATTACAGATTCTTGTTACCCATCTGAAAAAGCTGGCTATCTTTCCAAGTCCCACATCTGCTTTTAAACCCAGTAAAATCTAGAGCCTGCACTGAAGTTCACCTGAGCCTCCTAGAACAAGAGCCCATTATCCTGTGTACGCTCTAAAGACAAAGAAAATGCAACTGTAGAATTTAACTTAGTAGGACTGTTCTTGGTAGTAGAATGGTATCACAATTCTGAAACCATTTTGTATTTTGTAGGAAAGAGAAAATTAGAAAATAATTGCCGCCCTGGCCGGTTTGGCTCAGTGGTTGGAGCGTCGGCCTGCGGTCCGGAGAGACCCGGGTTCGGTTCCCGCTAAGGGCATGTACCTCGGTTGCAGTTTGTCCCCGGCCCTGGTTGGTCGTGCGGGTGGCAGCCACTCGATGTGTCCCTTTCACATCGATGTTTCTCTCTCTCTCTCTCCCTCCTACTCTATCTGAATAAAGAATGAAAAAGTGTCCTCGGGTGAGGATAAAAAAAAAAAAGAAAAAAAAAAGAAAATAATTGCTGTTGTTAGGAAACAGGGTGTTTACTTGAAGGACGTGAGAGGAAAACAAACACAAAATAAGGGCTGGTAAAAATCTATTTGACTTTGAATTTGAGGTATTAACAACAAGAACAAAATTTCCTAACTGTACTCTGAAAAGGCCCCAGAAGAAATTAATCTCAATAGCAATGAGACACAATTAGTGCTTTGCTCTTATACTAGTGTCTAATAGAAATTACCAGGTCTCCTAGGAGAAAATTCTGATTCCAGGTCTGAGACAGATAATAATGGAACATTCTGTACCAAAATTCAATGAAATACTTGGTTATATTTGATCACCAAAGAGAACAATGATGGTAATGAATTTAAGCACATGGAAAATATGTAAATCCATCATGATATTCAAAACAAAGTAGAGAGAAAAGGGAGAAAAACTCCTTTCTACAGATGAATGTCAGCTGAAAAACAGAGAATGATAGAATATAAAATCACCACTCTGAAACACATGTAAGAGCTGATTCAGGCAAAATCATCAATATATGCTAAAGCAAATGGAAAGATGATTATTGAAGAACAAAATATTCATATAGACTCAAAGCAACCTTTATCCACAAATAATTTCTTTATTACAGTCGGCCCTTGTTTATCACGGTTAATCAGTTCCAGACTCTACCACAATAAATAAATTTCTGTGAAGTAAGGATTCTTTATTTATAGACAGTCATCCCTCGCCACTTTGTGCTTCGACTTTCGCAGCTTCACTCTATCGCAAGGGACAATACAAAGGGAAAAATGAATGTTTACAATGAAGATACATGATTGTCACAACTTTAACAAGGAGGATAAGTTTAGCATCTCCCAAAGTGGAACGGGGCTTTGACACTACAGGCCTCCTGATTCGGTGCAGGGGAGCTATGCACATGATCTGCACAGTTCTGCTGCCAGAAATACTGACCTAAGTCTAATTATGAGGAACTAGCCTGAAGAAACCAGAACTTGGATCCTCTTCAGGACCAAGACCAGGACCAGGACCAGGACCAGGACCATGACTCTTCATAAGGATTCAGTGTCATTAAAAACAGAGGAAACAGAGCAACTAGAATTCAAAACTTGGTTGTAAAAATGCAATATTGTACAACCACTTTGGAAAACAGTTTAGCAGTTTTTTTATAAAGATAAATTCATACTTACCATCCAAGTAGTCATCAAAAACATATGCTCATATGAAATTTATCCTGGATGTTTATGGTGGCTTTATTCTTAATCATCTGGAAGTGAAAACAACCTAAACTTCTTTCTTTTGTTTGCTTTTAATCCTCACCCAAGGATATTTTCCATTTATTTTCAGACAGAGAGGGAGGTCGTGCAGGTGGCAACCACTTGACGTGTCCCTTTCACATCGATGTTTCTCTCTTCTTCTCTCTCTTCCTCTACCTCCCTCCCACTCCATCTGAACAAAAAATGGAAAAATGTCCTCAGGTGAGGATAAAAAATAAATAATAAATAATAAAAAAAAAAACATGTTATAGTACATTCACACAGCAGAATAACATCCAGTAATAAAAGGAAACAAGTGATGAACACATGCAACACCGTGGATGAATCTCCAATGTATTATGCTAAACAAAAGAAACCAGACTCAAAAACTTCATTCTGTATGATTCCATTTGTAAGGTATTCTGAACAAGGCAAGATTATAGGGACAAAATATAGAGAGATCAACGGTTGTCAGGGACTGGAGATAGAGAAGAGTCGACAGCAAAGAAACATGAAGGAATTTTGGAGGTCTATCAATCTATGCTACAACTAGATTGTGATGGTAATAACACAATTGTATGTTTGTCAAAACTCATAGAACTGTATACTAAAAGGAGTGAATTTTAAAAATATTTTTATAGTTATGTGACTTGAAAACAAATCGAGAAAGAGAGGGAAGGAAGGGAGGGAGAAAGGGAGGAAGAAAGGGAGAGAGAGAGGAAGGGAGGGAGGGAGGGAGGGAGGGAGGGAGGGAGGGAGGGAGGGAGAAATTTTCCAAGACTGGGGAAGACTAAAAAGACATGACTGCCAAACACTGTGCATGAACCTTGACTGGAGCCTGGACTGTGGGGCAAAGGGTAGACAGCTACAAAGAACATTTTAGGGATGACTGGGGAATTCTGAGCTTGGACCCTGTTTTAATGTTACTGAATGAATAATTTTTTCTCAGATGCATTAATAGGGCTGTGGTTGCATAAAAACTTGTCCTGTTCTTAGGAAGAATATGCTGATGTATTTAGAGGTAACTTGTAATCACTGCAACCTTCTTTTGGATACTTTGTCTAAAGAGAAGTGAGAGTGTATATGCCGAAAGAAAGGTGGAATTGGGGTTTTCCTCTGGTGGGAAAGACCTTGAAATAAAAGTAAATGATTGTTAAACCCCAATAGTGCACGGCTACAATCCCCATCTGCAGACTTCTCTCTGGATGCTGTGGCTTTGCTCATCCATCCCCAGTTTCCTCCAGCTCTTCCCTTTCAGAAGTTCTACCCTTTGCAGCCCTTTATTTCTTATTCTCTGATCATGCCTTCTGGCTGCCTGAAAAGCATTTGTTTTCAAGTCTTGATCTCTGCCATTGCCCTTCTCTTTCCTCTCCCCTGAGCTGAAGTCTGGCCTGTACAGCTTTGCTATTTTTAAGTCTATTCTATATTCTCCAAGTATCTTTAACAGAGTCAAATGGTATCTAGGTCTCTCTGAGACCATCTACCTCCTCTTTAAAAAGCTTCCCACTCAGCCCTCAGCCCTCAGCCCTCTATTTTGGATTGGAAGTCCATTCACCCTCTTTTCCTTCCATAGCTCAGGGTCCTGGCTGCCTAGCCAACTGATTCATTCAGGGAGGAGTTTGCTTCTAACATCTCATAATTCCACCCTCCTTAAACTGTCCTAATTTATCACACACTCTCTCATCTAAGATTTAGCCATGAATTCCTCTCCCTTCCTCTCACTTTCTCAGTTCTCAGGCTCACAGATGTACCAAATGTGCCTCTTATAAATGGGGGGTAGAAAGGGGCCACAGGAATAGTCTTCAGCCTGATGTGTGCTCAGGTAGCTTGAGATGGCTTAATACACAGAGAGGCAAACCCTTTCCATAAAGGACATTTCAAAGCACTCAGAAAATGTCATCTTGCTTTTCCTTTAAAAAGTGAAAGCAAGGAGGATAAGCTTCTCTTTTCAATAAACTCTTCTTTCCTTCTGCTCAAAAATACATCAGTTATCATTGTTATGCCGACTTTGTTAATGAAATGATCTGCTGAGAAGTGGTCATTAGGACTGAGTATGAGCTATTTTCCTTGGTTTCCTTGCACAGCCTAGTAAACTTGACCAGATTGTCTGGCAGGTTGGGTACCCAGCACCTCCTGTGCTGTGCTCATCACAATTATGAAGCTGATGATGCTCAGTTATTCTAAATCACTCCCTAATAAGATCCTAATATGAACCTCCTGGCAATTGGCAGCTCGCTTGATTTTCTGAGGGTTTTTTTCCCCCCTAAGTATCTTTCTACATTGTTCTCGGTTGGATTTTTCATCTGAATGTATTCAGATGGGTTTGATCTCACTTGGTAGGTCACTTTGGAATATTTTCCCTCAAAGAACCAGATATGTAATTTATTTCATCATTCAGATGAGAGCCAATATCACTTCTTTCAGGTAGATCTGCTTTCTAAAATGAGTTGATAACTTTGCATTGTCAACAGAGCAACATGAACACATGTTCATTCAAATAAATTAACATTTCAATCCTGAAAAAAAGTTGATCTGAGAAGAATAAATTGGTAAAATACTAATAGGAGGTGAACTGGTATTCAAACTCACTAATTACCAAAGAAACAAAATTAAAACAATTACACCCAATTTTAGCCATTGAAACTGCAAATCCTTTTTAAAGGATAATATTATATCAGCACAAAGGCAGTGGTGTAGGGATGCCTGCCCAAGCAACACAGCTGATATAGTGAAGACAGAACATCTGGCAGCAGTCTGCGTGTTTACCTTATCCTGCACTATGTCCCTTAAGACAGTGTTTAAATAAATCATAGTATGATTATAAGAGAGGCTATCAATTAAAATCCAAGCTCTCTCAGAATAATTAATATGGGAAAGTGTTTATGGCATTATACTAAGTGAAGAAATCAGGATACAAAACTGAGTATATAGTATGATATCAATTTATTTTACAGAGATCTAGGGACATGTTTGTATGTGCTGAATTGCATGCCAAGTAAAGATTCCATGGATTTACATGTTGAACTAACTTGCCTTAAGCCACTAATTGTATGACGTATGAAAGACCAAAATCCCTTCTAAAATTTCCTGAAGGGTGATATATTCATAGTTACCTCAACTCCAGCATCCTTTTCTGTTCCATCCCGCATCAACCCAGAGCTTAGATTTTTAGCTCAGCAACTTCCTCAATTTCCATGAAGAAAAAAAAAATCCCACAGAGCATTCAAAAGCACAATAAAAATCAAGAATTTTGAAGGAAGATGGAGGAGTTCATTTAACAATAAGCAAACTCTTACAAATTGAACCTTAAGTTTTGCCATTTTAAAAGTTATTGTTAGCTACCCACCACAGGAAAATTTCCACTGGCCGTGTGCCTGTTAGATTAACAAGGCTTAAATTTCATGGACACATCTTTCTTCACCCTGCCTTTTATCCAGGCTGCTTATCAAGATATTTTCCCAAATAAAGACAGTTCCTACCCTCAGAGTAACACTGGAATACCAGCTATGAAAACAGTTGTTCTCAATTCTGGCTACTCATTGAAATATCTGAGAAGTGTTATTTGTTGTGTTTTTTAAATAAATATTACTCCCTGAGCCTCTCTAGAATCTATGAAGGTATAATTATGGCATAGATGTATTTTTAATATCCAGGTGATTCTAGTATGCAGCAGAGGTGAAAACCACCATGCTGAAATAAAGACATTCACATTGTTACACATATATCACATATCTTTGATTCTATGGTGTGTGTGTGTTTTTTTACAGCTTGATATATTTTTAAAATAAGATGCATTTAATAATTTATATCAAAAAGAACTTACAAGCTGCCAAATAGATTAAATTGTGACATACTTGTCATTTCTTGCAGTACATATGGGAATGGTGCCCAATCTCTCCAAATATATCATGAAATCTTTAAACCTGGGAGAGTTCAGTATGACTGATTCATGCATTACTTGGGCACTGAAACTACGTAAGTAAAAGCTTCTGGCTGAATTTCAAGAGCAACTTGTGATGGGCAGTCAATACAAAAAAAATTATGAGTTGAACCAAATAGAAAATGCAGATAAAATGTTATTATTATTCAATATGTTTTAACGTTAGACTACAGATAAAGATGTCACTGGGCTCAAGATCTGAAGTACATGTGATAGGAAGCAGCACAGAAGAGATGATCTATACTATGCATGGCCAAAAGTGATACTGACTTAACTTTAGACTGGGAATGAGAAGGAAACCTTCTCTCAAATTTTGTAAGAAGAAAATGATACAGAAGTGTCAATTTTCAGCGAGAGAGAGAGAGAGAAAAAAAAAGGTATCTTTAACTTTTAACTTTATTTGTGTTTCTTGAAATACAGTAACTAAAATAATATTCCAATTTATAACAGTGTCTTAGAATTGAGAACAATAGTAACATATTCATAATCCTAGAAAAACAACTGAAATAAAACACATCAAAGAGCTAGCAGTCATTGTTAAGGGATAGACTTATGGATAATTTTTACTTTCTTCTTAATATTTTCATTACTTTCTAAATTTTCAAGTAAATATAGTTAATATCATAATCAGGGAAAATAAAGAATGTTATCAAAACAAATATATGAGCACAAGAGTATCATTTTCTATCTCTCACTTTACTAAAAAAAAAAAAAAATCATTGATCAAAAATGTAAATATCAAAAGAAAAAAGAGAAGAAAGCCCAAAACTAGATTTCAGAGGACTTAAACTATAAGCCTCTTAACCACAGTATCCTTTTTACTTTTTAAGTGAAATCCAAGATGTAAAAGATTGTTAAGACTTTCTCCATACCCCTTATCCATACCCCAAACAATCTTTAATTAAACCTGAGCCCAGTTTACTGGAATGATGGTAAATGTGCCAGAAAGAAAGAAGCTAAGAAGCTGCCCACCTTCTCCCTTTGCAGCATTTCTCATCTGAGTGGCATGCTGTGAAACACACACTTAAATTGATTGGTATTAATGCATGCACACAGGTTCCAAAATGTCAGCAAGATGTATTTGCTTTCAAGTTATATTAATTCTGCTGATTACAAAGAGCTGGGTAAATAAATCTTAGTTATACACAAAATATGTTTTAAGGTCTTCTCATATACCTGCTTAGAATTTTCCTCCTCTACTGCCTCACCTTTATTAATGTATTCATTTGACAACTGTGTGCCAAGCACTGTTCTAGGCCCTGAGAAAACAGTAATGAACAAGACAAGTGAGGTCCCTGTCCTCAATCAGCTCACAGCTAGTAGGATTAGGAAACAAGCAAGAAGCAAATAAGTGCACTGAATATAATTTAAAAAGAAGGGCAAAGCAGGGAACGTGTACTAGAGCTCAGCTTTAGCTAAGAGAAGAGCAGGACTTCTCTGAGGAAGCAGTATTTCCACAAAGAGAGAATGCTTACAAGGAGGTAGCCCTGCAAAGATCTGAGGAGCGTTCCAGGCTGAGGACACCGCAAGGGCATAGACCACAAGGTAGATGAGCTTGCTGTGTGCATAAAACAGAGGGGAGGTCGTTTGACTAGAACAGAGAGGGGGGAGAGGGAGTGAGTGGTACAAGGTGAAATCAGAGAACTAAGTAGGAGCCAGATCATGTAAGACTGTGCAGGTCATAGGGTGGAGATGGATTTTATTCTATTTGTTACATGAAACCTTAGGAATGATATGATGTGATTCATGCTTCTTCTTACAATGTCCAACACAGAACAAAGGGATGTACATTGTTCCTCCCCTGATCTGTTCACACCTTCCGAAATGAACTGGAAACAAGAACATGTTAGAGCACAGTCAGAAAACCTGGGATCCAGTCCCATGTCTTCTACAAGCTGCATTGCCTCAATCTAGATATTTAATCTCTGGCCTCAGTTTCCTCATCTGTACAATGGAAATACTAAATCATAGCACTAAATAAGATATGAATGAGATGAAGGATTTGAAATCACCCAGATTGTGGATGATTAGAATGTCAAGTCCTCTCTTTCTTTCCCCCCATCCTATGAGATGCAGAGAAGGGGGATTCTGGGGAATGGGCTTCCACAGGACACAGTGTAATTACTGATTGAGAACATGAAGCAGTGAAACTGGGTCCTTTGTTTTAGGTTGGGTACCTCCAAAGCTGGCTTTGAGATGAGGATATGAGTTTATCTGGGAGGCCATCCTAGGAAGTATTGTTTAGGGAGTAGAGAAGTGAGAAAGGAAAGAGAAGAAAGCAGATAATGGTGCCTATAGGGGAAAGTGGAAACTCCATCAGTAGAGAAGACACCTTGGAGTTTCCACACATGAAGGGCAAAGGAGATTGGCATTTAGTCTTCAAGTCCTTCGGTTGCAAGGGCTAACTCCCCTGTATTTCCAACCTGCCCCAGACTTGGGCCGAGAGTGCTCCTGTGGCTAGAGAAAGCCCTAAGCAAAGATTCACAGATCCTTGCAGCAGAAGCCATGGGATAGGGGTGTACAGGAGCGGTGGAAATGTGGCCGAGGCACCAAAAGTTATCTGCCGTACCTTCAGTCTCTTCTCCAACACACTGTGAGGTCCTTAGGATGTAAAAGACCTCCTCTCACAGCCAAAGCTGCAAGATGATTTTATCCAGACTGAGACAAGCCCGGAACACTGAGTGTCATGATGCATGCTGCCTACACCACCGGTTTTCACTCCTGAAAAGGTCTTCCCAAAAGGGCAGACTCTGGGCACTACATTCCTACTCACACCTGCAGGATAACTCAGAGTCCTGGCCTCCTGTTGGACCACATGTGCGGTTTTTAGACATAAAACAGGCTGAAACCATTAGGGATTCCAGCGTCTTGGGAAATTTTCTATAAACAGTCATTCTACTTAAGGAAAAGTTAAAATCAATATGCTTTGAGAATAGCCAGGCTTTGCAAAGTTTGGTAATTGAGAGGGATTTTTTTTTCTAGTATCAAAATGACAAGCTCAAGGGCAAGCATTGATTGAGGGACTTTACCAGGTGTCAAGAAAGAGAGGCACACCCTAACACCATAGGAATGAGACCTCTATGCAGATGAGAAGTGTGGAATGACTTGTATGTAAAGGCAGAGCCAGATGTCACCCAACAGGACTGTACTGCCTTTGAAACAACATACGTACTATAACCCATGGAGGAGCATCACCAATGTCACTGAGGACTGGCAGTACTGGCATTACTGTGCTAAGTATTTATGAGAAGCCAAGAACAATGCTAAACTCTTTATCTACTTTAACATATTTAAACTTCACAAAAGCTAAGAGAGATACATATTACAGTTACCATTTAAGAAATGAAGAAACTAAGGCAAAGTAAATTAAAGAGCTTGTGTTTAACTTTAAATCCTCCAAGCTATAATCAAGACTATAACTTGCCTCAGGTGCCTTTATAAAGAAAATCCTGCTGAAAATCTGGGTAACCAGCTATGGAATTGCATGTTAGAGAACTAGGAAAGCCCTGTCCAATCAATGGATCCCAGCTGGGGGAAGCCTGCAAAAATGTCCTCTATTCAGCATCTTAGGTCCTCCATTCCTATGGGCCCATGGAAGCTCATTCACATTTCTGGATTCTGTTCTGTTTCTAAAAATGACTCCATGAAAAGCATTATTTAATATCTGTAAAACTTTATATTCTTAAAACCGAATGAAAATTTAAAACAAAGTATCATTTCAAATTAAAATCACTCTCAATTCTTTGTCCCCTCAATTGATTTCATGAGAAGAATGGGAGATATTGCCTAATGGCAGAAAACCCAAAATATATTTTAATTGATTCCTTATCTTCATAGAATAAAACAAAGAAACAAAGAGAATATTTTAAGTACTTTCTCTCAAGTAACCATCAAACAGAATTCTCTAAATCTGTTTTTCTATGGATTGGTTCAAAATTAAGTGTACATCATTTTCCTTCACTGGGGGAAAAGGTATGAAAAATAACCACAAGCAACACCCTGATAAAAGCAGTTTACTAGCAAAGATGAAAAGAGATTATTTTTAACAAAGCAAACTGCTAAGTAATGAATTCTCTTCTTCTATAAATCTAACTATTCTCTAGGTAAAACCTTTGTATCTAGAGGAAGCGAAGCATATGAAATCCAGTCTGTTCCCTACATTTCTTTTTTCTCTTCTCCCTTTTTATCATCCTCCAAAACAAAAGGACTTCCTGTACCTTCCTGTTACTGACGTCAAAGACCCTGCACTGGTTCTCTGTGCACAGACACAGCTCTGCCACACGTGTCATCAGTGCAGTGGGTCTGACAGGCGAGGCGCAGATGCAGGTATCTGCACTGCGTTGGTTATCTGTGGCTGCACAGAACAGTATTCCAAAACTCAGTGGCTACTGCAGGCAAGTCTCCATTTAGGCCCCTTGGGTTTCTTGTGAACAGAGGCACTGATCACTTTGGGGCCAGATTATCTTTTTAGGGTGTTTGTATAGCAAACAACAACCTTGGGAGATGGAGACAGTGTATCCCTCTGAGGCAGAAGCCAGAATTTTTGCCATCCAGTATAATAAAATAATGTCTCCCTCCAGGGTAAAGTTTGAGCAGATTTTCTTAAAACCCTCTTATAAAAAATTGGGATTTCCCAGGCTGAGGGTTCCTCTGCTGTGTGGCGAACCCACTGTGTGTGCAGCACCCACCTGGGTGTCCCCCTGCATCACCTCCATGGACCTGGGGACAAGAGGAATGGACACAGACATGAGCTCATACTGACTGCTGTGCTGTGAACAATATAACTCTTTGTTTCTGACTCAGGAGCCCTGTGACTTCTACTAGTGTCCATAAGCTGTGGTAGGCTAATTTGCTAGGGTAGGGTGACATTTCAGACCCTTCTCAGTGTTTGTCAGTTGTTTCAAACAACAAGCACTTATTTTCTCACAGTTTCTGAGAGTCAGAAATCTGGAATTGGCTCACCTGGTTGATTCTGGCTCAGGACCTCTCATGAGATTGCTGTGAAGCTATCAGCTGGGGTTGCAATCATCTGAAGACTTGATTGGGGCTAAAAAATACAATGGCAAGAAGGCTGACATATATGGCTGTTGGCTGGAGCCACAGGTTCCTCACCACATTGGCCTCTCCACAGAGTTTTGGGAGTGTCCTCAAAACATGGCAGGTAGCTTTCCCCCAGAGCAAGTGATCCAGGAGAGAATGGTGGCCAAAATGAGCCCTGGCTGGGTAGTTCAGTTGATTAGAGCATTGTCCCAATACACCCAGGTTGTGGGTTCAATCCCTAGTCAGGGCAGACACAAGAATCAACCAGTGAATGCATAAATAAGCAGAACAACAAATCTCTCTCTCTCAAAGCAATAAATAAATTTTTAAAAATTTAGTAAACAAAATGGAAGCTGTAACATCTTTTATAATCTAGTCTCAAAAGTGACATACCATCACTTCCACCATATCCTGCTGGTTACACAGCTCAAGAACAGCACATTATGGGAGGCAATGCACGGGTGTGTGCACACCACAAGGCAGGGATCACTAGGGCATCTGGAGGAGGCTGCTGTCAGGTGAGCACCTCACTCATATATGTGGAATCTGGCCAACATTAGCAAGAGCTTTTGATTCAAGGCAGCTAGAACTGATGAAAAAATGGCTAGGAAGAAAAAGACAGAGCAAAGTCTTGAATTTCAGAACTGGTTCCAGAAGAGATTATTCCAGCATGGAGATAAGCCTCAGGCAGGGGTCTAGCAAAAAGAGAAGCAATTTAGTGCCCCTTCCCTTGGAAGGGCAGTGGAACTCAAAGGGATTTATTTTCATTTTCTTTCTGAGCCAGTTACATCCTTAGTTCAGTCTCCAGGAAAGTAAAGACTCAACCATTGCTCCCTAGCTCCCTTCTTTCTTCCTGGAAAGAGAAACAGTATTTTTTTTTCCCTTTGTCACTCCTCTCCCAACAACTCTTGCCACTTCCCCATTTGACCAGCCCATGACACAGTGGGAGCATTTTCCCCATTTTTTTAATGAGGATTTGATAATGCCACCTCATGCATTACTGTGCCACTCTGAACTGGACAATTTTGCTATTTCTGATTCTAGCAGAAACACATCCAACAGTGAAAAACATGTGCAGTGAGGACATCTGAAAAGGAAGACAGAGGAGCATAAAATGCAAAGAGGGGAGGTGTACGTGTGCATGTGTGCATGCAGGAGGTTCTAATTAGGAGTCAGGAAAAGATTTAGCACTATATAATGCAATTCTAATTCACATTTCTCTTGTTCTACATTGTGGAGGAGAGCAGGGTAAGAGAAGAAATATTAGGAAAAAATAACTCATTAATGCTGACTGCAACTTACATGCACTACCACATAACATTGAAATGTTTGCCTGGAAGACACACAGAGAAGTGGTGTGTGTGTGTGGTGTGTATGTGTAGTGTGTAGGGATGAGAAGGGAGGGTTCTAGGGACCTTTAGAAATAAAAAGTAATGGTCTTCATTTTAGCGAAAGAAAATATGCATTTTTTGAGCCTCCTCTATATGCCAGACTCTGCTAATTTCATTCACATGTAATCTTCATTCAGAACAGCCCTCTAAGGTAGGAATAATCCTCAGTAGAGCTTGCTGTCAAGAGATATAATAGAGGACTCCACTTTGAGAGCTAAACCATCTATGGCGCATTAACCAGCATTCTTACATCTGTGGGCATGCCAGGCAATTGCCACAGGAAACACTAGTAATGGCAGTCAACATCCCCTAAATGAGCTTTCAACTTAATTTTGTCAGTCACTTAGGTAGTGTTGGAAAAGACAACCAGGAACATTGAACTAGACAAGGACATAAGGTGCAGAGAATCATCCCTTGCAAACCATCTGTGGTCAGTAGAGTCTGCTACTTTCTCTCAGTCTCCCCAGTGTCCTGCTGAGATGTTCAGAGATCACTTGCTTTCAGAGGCACATTAAACATGGCTCATGTGGTAAACACATGGCCATGGATGTAAAAGCATCTCTTATCTTAGCAACAATATTTTAATTGTTACCAAAAGAATGAGAATGGAGTAGGATTATGCGTGACGCTGTTCTAATGAAAATCATTAGAAAACTCTGAAACTCTTTTTCTAAAATTTTTCTCCAAAAGGGAAAATAAAATGTGAAACTCTAACACTTCAAATACAGTGCAAAGTGTACAATGCACAACACATTGTTATCTGGCTGGTGAAAGTTCACATGTATAATAGATTGTCTTCCTAGGAGAAGCATGGCACAGTGGGAAGAGCATAGACTCTGGAGTCAGACAGACCTGAGTTTGTATTCTAGCTTAATACTACTAAGTTGTATGATGTGGTATATTTACATAAAGCCTCTGAGTCTGTTTCCTCATTTGTACAATTAAATGATAATACAAACCTCTAGGCTTTAGTAACACCTACCCATGACATAATATGGGTAAACTATCTAATACAGAGTCTGGGGTATGCTGGGTCTTCCATAAATAACAATGAATTCCATCTATACATTTTCCAAGTCATTATGTGTAAACTTTGGGCTACACTTCCAAGAAAGAGCCTTTAGGATTCTGAAACTACAGCAAACTGTTTCCAAATAACCACATCTTTCAAACTAAATTAGGTAAGTCATAGGGTGTTTAACAGGGCACTGGTCTTGAAGAGAATAGATTTAATTTGGTTTAGTTCCTTTGGCATTTGCAGGTAAAATCCACCACAAATTAATTAGCATGTATTCATTTGCTTGAGGATGATTAATAATACTCAGGGAAAACAGGTTTTACATAATTCATCAGTCTGACACAGCCCAACAACTCTGAAGTTCTGAGAACTTCCAATCCCAGCTGGTCTGTGACACTTTAAACTAGCTACAAAATGGTACTGTTCTTGTAGACCCTATACTCACTATTGTTTTGAAGTGAGGGGGGAGAAATCTGATCACAAGCTTCAAGTACTTTCTTTCCAGTTTGAGGGAAAGGGGTGTAAACAAATTCTATATGGAACAGCTTTGAGTTGGTCATCAATAATTCACTCGGCCCACCAAATATGTTGATCATCTGCCATATGCAGACACTGTTGCAGGTGCCTCGGTTTTATTTTTCCTACCATTATTCTGTGTAAGACCCCAAATAGTAGGGCTGACTCTTTTGACATAAGCAAAGTCTGTATGAGGTGAGTCTTTTTCATAATGTCAAAATGGCCTTGCCCTAAGCAGACAGAGTTTTCTAGGAGTGGACTACAATGTATTGGAAAATACATGAGCTAAGGCAAAAAGTAAGTTTGATCAGTGTTTCTGAATTAAAATTGAAATGCCTGCTGGCAGAAAAAAATATCTTCATTATCTATTGATGGCCCCAGAAGTGAATGAAAAGAGAAATCTCAAGAGAATATTAAGAGCAATAAGTACACTGCTGGTAGGAATGCAGACTGGGGCAGCCACTATGGAAAACAATATGGTGTTACCTCAAAAAGTTAAAAATTAAACTGCCATTTGACCCAGTGATCCCACTTCTAGGAATATACCCTAAGAAGCCTGAAACACCAATCAGAAAGAATATATGTACCCCCATGTTCATAGCAGCACTATTTACAATAGCTAAGATCTGGAAACAGCCCAAGTGTCCATCAGTAGACAAATGGATAAAAAAGCAGCGGTACATATACACAATGGAGTACTACATAGCTGTAAGAAAGAAAGATCTCTTATCCTTTAGATGACTTGGAGGGACCTGGAAAGTATCATCCTAAGTGAAACAAGCCAAACAGAGAAAGACAAGTATCATATGATCTCACTTATTTGTAGAATATAATCAACATAACAGTCCGAGGAATGGGGTAGTCCCAGAGACGTGGAAGTAGGGTACGGACTGACAATCCCCAGAAGAGGGGGTGGTGGGGGAGAGATAAACCACAGAACTTATATGCATGTATGCCTGAACAATGGACATGGACAACAAAGCTGGGAACAGGGCAGGGAGGGAAGGGGAGGGGCAATCAGTGAGGGAAAAAGGAGAAACATCTGTAACAAAAATAAATTAATTAATTAAGAAAATAAATTATTTGAAATAGGGTCTGAAGGAAGAAATGTTAATTTTAAAACAGAAAATAAGATTTCTTTTTCTAGATATGTGTAGACCCTGAGTTGAACCAACTGGTATAATATAATAAGTGGTCAGATGGCCATCTGCCGAATTCAAGACAGAAATCTGCTCTATGTGAAAGGTTGGACACACAAAACTGCATAGATTGAACTAAACTGTATAACCACGAAAATCTTACAAATCTTACTAAAGTTTGAAATAAAGAAGTAATTTCGTTTCTTCATTGAGACCTACCTCCAAACTGACTATGTTTACTCTCAATGTCAGTTATTCATCTGACAATATTTAGCCCAGCATTTGTGTGAATTGTGACTCATTTTTTATAGGATGCCAGCTCAGATAAAAGGGTCTCCTAGCCAAGATCATTCAATGCTACCTCAGTTGAGACTCCCTTGATTGCAATATTAGAAACCATCTCAAGCTACTCTTAATCTAAGGAATTCAATGGAAACATAATGAAGTGTCTCATTGTTTTCAAGTGTAGAGGAGCTTAGGGAAAGGGCTGGACCATCAGGAATGTAGGTGGTTCCCTTTCTCTGCCTTGAATCTTGGTCATTCCAAGAATCAGCTTCATTTTTATTTTATTTGCAGAATAGGTTCCTCTAACTTCATGTCTACATGGCAAGAAATGTCATACTCCAAAATTGACATCATGTCAGGTTCAGCAACAGTAAAGGAGATCTCTCTGGCCCAGAATGAGTTACGTAACTACCTCTGATCACATTAATTCTGGCCATGAGGAAGGTAGTGTTAGGTACTAGAAATATGGCTGCTGAGGGCCCAGGACTATGGAAAATGAAAAACGACATGAGAAGGAAAGTTGTTCTCAAGTGAGAAAATACTGCCCAGTTGGTGTGGCTGAGTGGTTCAGCATCAACCCATGCACCAAGAGGTCACCGGTTCGATTCCTGGTCAGGGCACATGCCCAGGTTATGGGCCCAAGCCCCAGTGGGGGGCATGCAGAAGGCGGCCAGTCAATGTTCTCTCTCATTGATGTTTCCATCTCTGTTTCCCTCTCCATTCCTCTCTCTAAAATCAATAAAAAAAAAAAAAAAACACTGGGGGCTAGAAAAAGTCCTAAAAGAAGCCCATCACAAGTATATTCTACCAAAACAAGAAAATATTTCAAGGTCTTATTTTTTTTTTCTAGGTAAGTAGCACAGGCCGCTGTTACTTCTATTTGTATCTTAGATCTAAAAGAATTATGTCAATCTTAAATAACAGTTTCTTATTTTCTGAAGCATGGTATATTTCTTGATTTAAGACTTCAAGTCACAAATAATCAACATTTGCCCTGAGGAAGTCTTAGGGTTACTTTAAAAACCAGAATCCTATAATCCTCTGGTGTCTTATAGCTCTTGGAAAAACAAGTCACCCTCTTAAAAGAACTATCTATGGTTGTTTCTTCTCCTATAAGAGGAATTTGGCTTAATGACCCCATTTCACTGGATGGAGTGGGCTTCTCCAGAGAGTGGAAGCAGTTGTTTCTTTATTTCCAAAGCCATCCAGGAAAATGTTTCATGTAGTTCAGTTTTCTGCTGTCTGATTTAAAGAAGATGTGATTATCTATACTAAACGTTGAACTCAGTGTGTTTCCTACAGCCAAAAGCTGGGGGCAGGGGACGAAGTTTAGCTAGACAGGCTAACGACGGAGAGTTGAAAATTTCAGCCTAATCAATAATAGTAATAATGAAATTTTTAAAAATACCATGTTTTCTATCAAATTAACAATTTGTTTTCAAATGAATATAAGATAAAAAGACACTCCATCAAAGAACATACTGGGTGGGCAAAAGTAGGTTTACAGTTATGAGTACACAAAACAGTTTATTCTTGTATTATTATTTGTTAATTATTATTTATTTGTATTATAACTGTAAACCTACTTTTGTCCACCCCTGTATATAGCAAATAAAAATGTGAAAAGATGTTCAACATCAATAGTTGTTAGAGAAATTAAAATTAAAACTATAAAGAGATACCATTAAATACCTATTATAATAATTAGATTTTTAAAAATTGATAATATCAAGTGCTATCAAGGATGTGGAGCACCAGAAATCTCATCCTTTTCTTTTCTTTTCTTTTCTTTTCTTTTCTTTTTTTGGTATGAATACAAAATGTACACCCACTTTGGAAAACCGTTTGGCAGTGAAACGTGCACTTACCATACAACAGAGCCACCCCACCCAAGTGAAATAAAAATATATCCTTACTTGAAAACCTGTACATGGCTGACTTTATGCATAATTGTCAAAAAACTGGAAACAATCCAAATGTCCCCCTCCCTTCTAGGAAATGGATAAACAAACTGTAATTCATCCCTAGAATAAAATCTTAGCAATAAAAGAGGAATAAATTACTGATATATAAATAACATGGATAAACCTCAAATGCAATAATGAGTAGAAGAATGTTTCAACTGTAAGTGAAAGACACCAGACTGAAAAGGCTACATACTATATAATTTCACTTATATGACATTCTGGAAAAGGCAAAGACCATAGAAAGAAAACAGACCAGTGGTTGTCATGAGCTGAGGCAGTGATTTTCAACCTTTTTGATTTCATGGTACACATAAACTTACTAAAATTCTACAACATACCAAAAAAAATATTTAATATTTTTGCTGATCAGACAAAAGTATAGGTACTTTTGATTCATTCACACTGATGACTATTGTTGTGTTGGCTGTTGTCATTTTTTTATATTTGACAATCTGAGGGAAAAGAGGTCAATGCCTCTGACTAAATAGTCAGGTATTACGTTTTAAAATTGCTTGTGGCTCACCAGTTGAAAATCGCTGGGATGAAGAACTGATTACAAAGGAGCACACAGAAATTGGGGTGGGGGGAGCAATGGAACTATTGTATATTTGGGTTGAGTGTTGGTTAAATAACTTTATGCTTTAGTCAAAGCTCATTGAACTGTGCACTAAAAAGGGTGAATTTTACTTTATGAAAATTGGACCTTAAGTAAAAAATTGAAAAATACACATTTATCAACAGTACAGTACATTAGGTACTTAGTCCTATTTAACTGCACTCATGCCCACATTGGACATTCTCATTGAAAAATATTTTTAAACTTCACAGCAAAACCAAGATACCTTCAGTGTCTTTGACTGCTTCCATGTATTTGTGATCAAAAGTGAAAGCTCTTTCTTTGACTCCACTGTGTTCACCTCCAGAGCCCTCTTTCTGAGACAAGAGCCCTTTTCGTCTTGATGGATTTACCACAGAAATGGAGAGAGGCCAAGCATGCCCCATGGGCACTTCGAAGCTGAAGCTGAAGGCCCTCTTTGTGATGTTAAACTCCTGACTTAGAGGAGAGGAAAAACCTGCCTCTCATTTTCTCTGCTGGGTACCTTTTCCCCAACCTGCACTTGAATTCAAGTATCTATAGTCCAAACAGCAGGAGATGATGCCAGGTTCTTGCAACCTGCATTGTTCTTCACCACTCCCAGAAGAAACCATTCACTGGCTCCTGGTGAGGGGAAGGGCCGGCCATCAGTCATCCTCTGGGTGGCATATATGGGCTCTATTAATATCACAAGATGCTTCCCCTCTGCATTCACCTCTTAAGAGTCCATTTCAATCCCAATAAATATTCACAATTGACACCTTCCATATGCCACCTAGGCTAAAACAGAACTAAAGAGCGCTTAGAAGATCATGTTTTAAAATGATGCACTGCATAGGAGCCTATACAAATCTCTGCTTTATTGCAGGAACCAGAGGTTAACATTAAGAGGACTGCCATTTGCTTCTCCATTTGTAATACCATTAATTACTCTTGTATTTTTTAATCTGCCTGTACACTTAAACAGAAGCACTGCAAAACTACAATGCAGGGATTCAGCAAATTAGGGCTTGGGATAAACTCACACTCTCTGGAATCATTGGTTCTAATGCCATCAAGGAAGGTAAAGCTCAGAAACCAGACTGTACCTCAGGGGTTCTGATTTAGATCCACGTGGGGTATTCAGGTGTGAGATGGAGGAAAGAAAAGCCAAAGCTCACTGTAAAAATTTCACTGATGAAGAAAGTAACTATGAACAGTCCCTCTGCAAGTCAGGTAAGTCTCAGATTTACCATCTGGTTCCCTCTGACTATAGTAAGCTAGCCACAACCCAAATCAAATGTAAGTGCCAGCCTGCTGCCCGCCACAGCAAGTAAGCCCTGACATCAGGATCCTCTTGTCCTCTGACCTACAGGGATGCTGCAAGCAGTAATTAACATCCATTAAGTGGCTAGCCATCTTTACTCAGCTGCTTTCTGTCAAGCTCTAAGCAGACAGAGGCATACCCCATGACCCAGGGCACTCCATCAAAGCATTTTCTCCTCTGAGGAAAGGAGGTGACCTCAGCTACAGTTGTCCACAGTGCAAAGGCCACAGACACTGAAGGACCTCTTGCCACCATAAGTGCCCCCAAGATGGAGCTGAGCCCTGCTTAGCGGTGCCAGGGCTAGGCAGGCCAGGAGGAAATGGCTGTTGCTTGGCAGAGGCTTCAGAGTTCAAAACAGTTAAACCAATGCAGACAGTTCTGATAGATGGAAATAGTGCCAGAACATTCTTAATGCAAGCCTAGCCAGAGCATGAATGATGATCTACAATGACTTCCTCCTGCCTTCCAAACAGCCAACCCTACTCCCCTACAACAAAGCTCTGAATTCATGAGGCCCTGACTGGGACTACTAAACACCCAAAGAGCTAAAATCATCTGAGAGGGAACACTAACATTTCTTAACTTCTAAGTAGTGCCCAGTTCTTTGACTACATCCACCGTGCAGCACCTGAAACATGATAGGTGATAACCTAAAGCTTAAATAAGACTGGGGAGAGTGAGTTCCCATTTAATACTTGCAACAGTTCCAAGTAACAAATCACACATGGAGAAACTGAAGCTTACAGAAGATACAGACTTTTTCATAGTCACAAAACTACCTAAGGTTGGAAGAATTGAAATGGAATAGGTTTTTCTGACTCTTTAGAATCCAAGACTCGTTAGGAACCCATGCTCTCTCTTGATGCTGGCACTTTATCCTGTTAAATCCTGGATGATGTTATCTGCTAACAAAAGACCAATGGTTAGCCTCCTCACCCACATTGCTTGGGTCAAAATCCCCACAGGCTCCTCTTCCCAGCTGTCTTCTACCAAGGACTAGTTATAGTGTTCCCCTCGCATGTAATTAATTACCTGCCAATGGGAGAGTGAAAATACCCCATGCTCTTTGTTGGGGAGACTTGCATTCCATCATCTCTAGGTCTCCACAGGATGCAGTTTCTATACCCCTCTCCATGGGAGAGTAATATTTAACCAAATTTTATGGTTCTCTCTCCTCCCTTCACCCACACATTCTCACAGACGAGGTTATTTGCCCACTGCAGAGCCCAATCCATCAAATCACACACTGGTGTGGGGAAGGAACAAAAGTGGGAAACCACTTCCACCACTTTGCTTACATTGCCTCCTGCATGAATAAGAAGTTCCAGCACCGCTCCTTGTTTTCCAGAATTGGTAAGTACCTGAAAGACCTCCACTGTCTTCCTGAACTCCCTCTAGCTCTCCAGTGTGCCAGCACAGTGCTTTGTGAGGGTTGGTCCTTCCCACAGCGATTGTCCCAAGCTGTTCAGCAGAGCCAGCTCACTCATGGGTGGGAGGCACTGTTCAGGCTCCAGAGGAGGCAGCTTCCACCTTGGCCGTAGGTTCTCTCTGTATTCTTTGGCTTGGATTTACCCTGGCCTTTGGCAACCAAGAAGCCCTCATTACTAAAGCTAATGGTCTGATCTGGCTTCTGCGTCAGTTCTCTAGGATCCACCTAAGCCCTAGGTCCAAAAGTTAGAGGTGAGATACAGGTGCTCATCACTCCTTCTTCCTCAAGATTCTGGTCAGTTGACATTGTCAATGAAAACTTTAATATAAGCTTTAAAGGCTGATCACCAGCCAATAATATTTACCTCATCTCTCTTGGAATATAATTATGTATATTTTCTATTTTATTTTGTTCTCAGCGTTGTCTCTTTTTCTTGGGGGGCAGGGGAGAAGAATTCTATGTTCTTTGTTTTAGTTTATTTTAGATTAGAAGAGTTCCTCAAATATCTTGTGTTCTTTGCTCGACCATTGAGATCTAGAAATGAATTACTAAAAGCTGATTGAAAATATGATAACCATGCATGAACTTGTCAGCTTATGACTCTTACCACAGGTAAACATCTTAAAAACTGGCTCTTCTATTTGGTAGGACCAAAATTCTTACAATGAAGGCTTATCCAATCCCCTGCCTATACTATCCTGGTATATAGGATTTCTAGAAACTCTGCAGGAAAAGGTGGATATGAGGGTATCCTACAATTCAGTTTTTGCATTTATATTAAATCCTTTCCATTTCGGTGCCCGGCTAATGTGGCTCAGTGGATTGAGCATCAGCCCATGGACTGAGAGGTCCCTGTTCTATCCCAGTCAGTGGACATGCCCAAGGTTTCAGGCTCAATCCCCAGTGGGGCGTGCAGGAGGCAGCCGATTGATATTTCTCTCTCACATCAATGTTTCTATCTCTCTCCCTTCCTCTGTCTCTAAAAAATCAATAAAAACTTATTGTTTTTAAATCCTTCCCTATTTTCAACTTTGTTTCATCACTACCATCCTACCTCTCTGTACCTTGACTCAAAAGTGATGGCCCGGCTGTGTGAGGAGAAATGGTACTTTGGAGTCAGACAACTCTGTACTCACTTTTTGCCAATGCCCTTGATTTCAGCTTTTTATTCCCCCTCTCCCTCCAGATCCTGGAACTTTATGAAGTTCTGCACAACTGATTATCTCTTCCCCAGTCTAAGGACACTAAATTGCTACTGCCTCCACTTTGTTTAGCCAGCTACCAGTCTCCTCTCCAGATTCTAGCTTTCTAAAATATGTGGAGTTTTCTTCTTCAGTTGTCTCCTTTGTTATTCTCTTAGTACTTGTAGGTCTGCATTTGTCTTATTTCTCTCTGATTGTTTTCATTGGTCTTGTGAAGGAAAAGTACAATTAGTCACATGCAGTCAGTCTTCCAGGCTTCTCTTTCATAGTTACCACTTCCACTGTTGACAGAACTAAACCAAATACCGAAGGGAACAGGGAGCTCCAGCATGTGGCTCCTCCCTGTATATTACTAATTCTCAGAGTTCTCAGGGCAGGATTGCGTCTTCCCAATGACTCTCCTTTATTGTGTGGGAGAATCCTCCACTTTCCTATAGGGCAGAAGCACTGTCACTCACACCTCTTTTGTGCATGCCTGCCCCAACATGGCAAACCACCCTAGACCTTCTCAATCACCAACAGACTCTGCCACAGGGGTTGGGAGTCCTCGTGCTAAGGGTACCCAACATTCTAGAATTCCTGTGGTGAGCATTCAGACAGTTAGACCAAATTGTGGCTTTCTTTTCCTTTGTAGGTTTTTACCCATGCCTTGCCTTTAATTCTAAGCCCAATTGGTACCTTCCAGGAAGAGAATATCTATGGGAAACCAAAATTTGAAACATGCCACAGATCAAGTTGGTATAGCTCTTTGATGGAAAAGGAGTATTTTAAACTCCATGTTGACAGGAATGAAGAGCAGGCAACTAACAGTCTGTTCAGCTTATAGGAAGAGGGAACACACCTTAGGGACAGACAGACAGTAGGAAGCTCTACGGTGTAGCTCTTTCCAATTAATTATAACAGCACAGGGCCTGGACAAGGATGTTGGAGAAATGCCTGACATAGAGTTGATATGTATATATATTTTGTTGTTGTTGTTGTTGTTGTTGTTCTAATAGAACTTTATTAATGGACAATGAAATTCCATGAGTTTATACATTTCATATAATTTTCTTTTTTTATAGAGTTGATATTTTAAAATGCATGTTTAAGAAACTCTAAAAAGAATTATTTTTCTCTTTCCTTCTCCCTCTCCTTTCTACATCTTCACTCTATCCTCTCTTTTGCTGTCTTCCTCTTTTATTTTCCCTTTCCAACATTTTTTCCTCTTTCTTTCTCTCTTTTCAAACTTGACAAGATTATTTGGTGTCTGATAAAGATCTTCCACACCAAGCTCAAGCCCTCAGAGAATATTTTCAACACAGCCATTTCTATTCCCTGGAAATCAGAATCTACAAAAGAAGTGCTGACAAAAGCCTTAAGTAGGGCAGCCCTGCACAGTCCCAGTCTCATTTAATCAGCTTTCCAAAAGCCAGGCCCAGAAAACAGGATAAACTCCATCATAAAGCTTTTCACTAGTCTTTAACCCACCTACTTCTCATCAACTTATTCATAATAAGCTATAAATGAATCCATCACAAAGCCCCAGACCTGGGTGCAGCATTTTATTTCACAAAAGAAGAAGCTTTCCACATTAATGCCTTTTGCTTTCTGTCATAGGCTTCTTGAAAAAGACATTCTTCTCTCTTTGGGAGAGAGGAACAAGCCAAATGGCTTGAGATAGTTAAGATTTGGTGAGTCCTTACTACGTGCAGGGCTCAGCGTTTCACATGCATCATCTCACTTGATCCTCATGGCGACCCTAAGGGAGAGATGCAATTATTATCCTTTGTTGCATATAAAGGCAGAGAAGGGCTATTCACCAAGCGTATGCAGAAACACACAGCGAGTGTGTTCTTTTCTTACTCCTGAACTCATTGTTTCTTAAGCACAGAATTCCAAGACAGCCTCATTACAAGTCCTTACCAGGCCCTATCTTACTTAATTGGGTCAGACAAAATTGAGCATATTCAGCATACAGAGGACATCAGAATGTAGAAAACTCCAGCCTAGTCCTCAAACATAAGCCAGCATTCACCCCTACGCCCCCACACACATCCAGGTATGCAATTGCAAGCAAAGCTATGCTGTATCTTATCTCTCTTCATCTCACCTAGGGCTGAATTGCAGTATCTATTCCTGCTGGAGAAAAAGAAGAGTTTGAGCTATATTTTTGGAAGACATCAACAAAGTGATGATATTGAAAACCAAGTGAATAGATGTGGTTGCCCAAAAACAGAGGCAGGAAGAGCAAGGGCAATCCTTGGGGATATAATTTAGGGGGGAAAGGAGTAAAATTGGGACTATACAAAGAGGACTAGGAAGCAGCAGTAGTAGAGGGAAGAAATAAAATCAGCTGTTGATGGGAGAGTGTTTGACACTGTGGGACAGAAAATGAGGGCATCAATTGTCAAGGAGTGTTGGCCTTTATGTCATCACCCCATGAGTGTATGTATGTGTACAAGGTATGTATCTATATGTGTTCAGATTCCTTACCCATCCACCTCCTATTTTTTACCTTTCTTTACATTCTTATATTGTACTGGTTGAATGTGCTGATCAAAGAAGAAAATTGGCCATACTTTCATGTTCCTCCATGTTCCATTCCTTTCCTAGTAGCCACAGCCCAGAGATTTCCAGGCATGAGATATGTGACATAACGACAGTGTTACACAACTGACACCCCACCCCAAGGGTCCCAGGTCATGACTACTTTGCCTTCCCAATCACCCCACTCTCTAACTTCACTTATAGAAGAGTTGTGGGGTTTCTTGGGTTTAGTTTTCAAAATAAGGACAAAACAAAGCCTCTAGCAGGGTGGGGGGAAAGAGCCCCAAAGAAGGTGATTAATATCATCGCTGCTAATTTTCCACAAGCACTTGTCAGCACAGCAGTGAGCCAACTCAGACAGTGCCAGAAGTCATCTTGAAATTCTCCAGCATCTTGCTCCAGCAATAAAACACAGATTTATGTGGTGCAGCCCATAATAGAAGATGGAATAAAATCATCCTAGATGACTAAATTGCAATGTTTCTGGTTGGGGAGCTTAATAACTGAACTCTTTATCCCTCCAGGGACTGCTCAGTCATTTGTTTTCATTTCTCTGACATTTTGTCAGAGTCACATAATCCGATGTTCTGCCCTCCTGCATGGTCTGGGCCTCAGAGATCAGTGTGCTCCACAATGGGGTCAGGAGCCCCTCCTCCAGGTCCTGTCCTATCACCCCTGACTCTGAGACCTGAGGCAAGTTGCCCCATAAACAACACAATGATTGTCTCTCACTCAACCTTGAATTTCTTTATTTCAGGCTCATCTACCTCCCACCTCCTCACCCCTCCTAATTTTGGTCCCATATCTAGGTTCCTGGTCTTTAGTTAGCCTATTTGGGGCTGGGTATAGACTACTTCTATCAGAGAACAACTCAGAAACCTAAATTACTTTTAAAACTATGTTTTCAATAGGTTTCATTGTTGATTGTCACCTGAAGTACCTTTGGGATTATTTGGGTTTTTTTGCGGGGGCGGGGGGGGAGGGGGCTGTTCTCTGCTACCAGGTGGACTAGTTTCTATTTCTCTCCTTTCACTCTATACCTTTTTCTGCTTTTTCCTTCCCATGCATTTTTCTTTGCCTCCTCCCTCTCCTTTCTAACTCCTGATAATTACCTTGACCTGTCTCTTTGATTGAGGTGACACTCAAGTGTAAGGAGGACACTCATCATTCTGTACACAGTGTCAGCTCAAAGTTGTGTTAAATCACTGAGGAACAGTGTAAAGCAGTTTACATATTTATCATGGGCATACATGGAAATTAAATGGTGACACACACAGTTGCAGCTAAGGGATATATTTGAGAGTGCAGTATGGAACATACCTGACGAAATATGACGAAAACTTTTGGAAGTATTTTCTGCATGAAAATTACTCTTCTTGTCCTCAAAGCAAAAAATTGACTTAGCCCTGGCCAGATGACTCAGTTGGTTAGAGCATTGTCCTGTGCACCAAAAGGTTGTGAGTTCTATTCCCAGTCAGAATACATACCTAGGTTGCGGGTTCAATCCCTGTCAGGGCATGTACTGGGATCAATGTTTTTCTCTCACATCAATGTTTCTCTCTCTCCTTCTCTCTCTCCCTTCTTCTATCTCTAAAGTCAATATATATATATATATATATATATATATATTTTTTTTTTTCATTCTCAGGTGAGGATTTAAAACAAAAACAGACTGACAAACCTCAGAGGGAAAGGGTATGGGGGTAAACCAAAAAACTTACATGCATATATGCATAACCTATGGACACAGACAATAGTGTGGGTAAGGCAGGAGGGTGGTGGGAGTGGGGAGGAGGGGTCAATGGTGAATAAAAGGGGGGGTCATCTGTAATACTTTCAAAAATAAATATTTTAAAAAATACATTGTAAAACCCCATTTAAAATAACAGTGAGGAAAAAAGCAGTTCTTAAGTATCAGACAACAGCTAAGGGCCAACATGCCTGAGTTTCAGACTGAAAAAGAACACAAATAGGACTAACTACACCTGTAGACATGAAGCTAATGAAGCTACCTCTACAAAGCTTAAACATAATGCAAATGCATCAAGGGAGACTGGCAATTTTCCAGGGGTCCTTTATCAGTCCTGGTGCCCAAATGAGACTTCCAATCTATCATGGATCCATGTCAGAGGTAGACTGGTATGAAACTATGAATGTACTGAGGAAGAAAATCTAGAACAAAACAAAGAGACATCCCTGTAGTAACATTGGTTTAAGCATTTCCTTGTGTGGAGAAATGAGAATTAACACAAAACCACACAAATATTCTCTGTGTGTGTGTGTGTGTGTGTGTGTGTGTATACTATATACTATATATAGCATATACTATATGCTATATATAGTATATACTATATATAACAGCTTAGTGTTGAGTAAGTTAAGGTGTGTGTTTGTATGTGTGTATGTGTATATATATATATATATATATATGAATAGGCTTACATGTTTACATAACTTTTTCAGGTATGACTAAGAATTACCTGAATTGGTTGGGCCAAATTGACACTTTCTGTCAAGATTCTGATACAGAGTTGGTAATATCCCTGGGTGTAATAAAGAATATTCGGATATTCGGTCTTTGTCTTAGGTTCTTAGCACAGAGCTCCTAAAACCCTTGGAATTTCCTTGAGTAATAGGAGTGTCTTTTGTTATTCATAAAGGGCCTCCTTGGGGATACCTGAGTTTATTTTAATGAGATGATTCATAGAGGAAGGGCTTAGATAGCCTCACTGGGGGCTGGTCTCTAGAACAAATCATACCTGATTACATGTGGAAATTTGAACCCTACTTCATGAAAGAAGTCCCCAGGAGGGGACAGGGACTGGAGATTGAGTTTAATTATGGGGCCAATAATTTAATTAATCATACCTACTGTCAGGTCTGTTCAGGCTGCCATAACAAGTACCATAGACTGGGTGGCTTAAAAAAAAGAAATTTATTTCTCAAATTTCTGCAGTCCAGAAACCCAAGATCAAGGTGCCAGCTGATTTGGTTCCTATTGAGGGATCTCTTCCTGGCTTGCAGATGACCACCTTCTATGTCCTCACATGGCCTGTCCTTGGTGCATATACACAAAGAAATCTCTCTTCCTCTTTTTATAAGGCCACCAACCCCATCATAAAGGCCCCACTCTCATGAACTAGCATAGCCCTAATTATCTCCCAATGTCCTCATTTCAAAATATCATCACGTTAGGGGTTAGGACTTCCACATATGAATTTGGAGGGGAGATAAAATTCAGTCCAGAACACCTACATACTGAAATTCCATACAAAAACTCTGGAACAAGTTTCAGGAAATCTTTGTTAGTGAACACAGCAGTGTGCTGGAGAATGGTGCACCTGGAAATGACATGGTGGTCCCCAACTCCACAGACCCTGCCCCCTTATTTATCTCTTCAAATGGCTGTTCATTTAACTCATTATGATAAACCAGTAATTGTACATATACTTATATAGTGCCTTGCTGGGTTCTTGAGTCATTCTAGTGACTTTTTTATTATTATTTTTTCTTTATTGAGTTTAGAGAGAGAGAAAGGGAGAAGGAGAAAGAGTTAGAAACATTGATGAGAGAGAACATCGATTGGCCACCTCCTGCATGCCCCCCACTGGGGATTTGGCCCACAACCTGGACATGTGCCCTGACCAGGAATCGAACTGGCAACTTCTTGGTGTATGGTTCAATGCTCAACCACTGAGCCACACCAGCCAGGCACCTAGTGACTTTTTTAACCTGAGAGGTGGTCAAGGGATCCTTGAAATTTGTAGTTCAACAGACAGAAGTACAGGTGGCCCCTTGGACTAGGAGCTGGCTTCCAAAGTGAGGGCAGTTTCATTTGGAACAACATGGATAGATCTTAAGGGCATATGCTAAGTGGAATAAGTCAGACAAATACCATATGATTTTACTTATATATGAAATTTAAGAAAAACAAAATAAATGAAAAAAAAAACACCACAAGCTAATGGATATAGAGAACAGACTGGTGATTGTATGAAGAAGGAGGTTGGAGGTGAGCTAATGGGTGAAGGGGGTTAAAAAGTACAAATATCCAGTTATAAATTAATGTCACAGAAATGTAATGCATAGCATGGTGACTATAGTCAATAATACTGTATTACATAATCAAAAGTAGCTAGGAGAGTGAATCTTGAAAGTTCACATCACTAGAAAATATATTTGTAACTATGTATGGTGATGAACATTAACTGGATTTATTGTGGTGATTATTTTCCAATACATACAAATATCAAATCATGTTATACCACTGAAACTAATAAAATATTATGGCAATTGTACAGTCAAACCTCAGTTCTCAAATGTTTCCCATCTTAAACAATTCGGATCGCAACCAAGTTGCTCATGAAAAATGTCGTGGTTGTCAAACAAAACTTAGGCTCTTTCATGCTGATACATCAACATGAAAAAAAAGTGTTATCTCAGGTGACAAAGAAGAAAATGTATGCGTATGAGTCAGCTTACTGCTAAACTTCACTTTGTTAATATCTCAGGAAACTGTGCTGTGAATATTTTTGTGTTTTTTTGTTTTGTTTTTGTTGCTGGCAAAATGGATGATTAGCATAATTTTAAAACATAAAGAGGCCATCAAGAGTGATGTTGCTAAGGGTATAAAAGTGCTCATAAAACAATGCTGATAGACAACTGAAGAGGTAGAAAAACTATTGTTGATTTGGATAAATGAAAAGTAGTTAGTGACAGCATTTCAGAGGCAGTGATATGTAAAAAAGCAAAGATGCCAGTTTCACTTCCTCCTTTCCAATTTGGATCCCTTTTATTTTTTTCTTCCTGTCTGATTGCTGTGGCTAAGACTTCCAGTACTATGTTAAATAAGAGTGATGAAAGTGGGCATCCTTGTCTTGTTCCTGTTCTTAAGGGAAATGCTTTTAATTTTTGCCCATTGAATATGATGTTGGCTGTAGGACTTTCATATATGGCCTTTATTATGTTGAGATATGATCCCTCTATTCCCAGATTGCTGAGCGTTTTTATCAGAAATGGGTGCTGGATTTTGTCAAATGCTTTTTCAGCATCTATTGATATGATCATATAATTTTTATCTTTCATTTTGTTTATGTGTATCACGTTTAAACAAAATTTCAGACATTATACGCAGCATAAATTTCAGTGATACATCACCTAAGGCAACAGAAACAATGGAGAAAATGAACACATACGACTACATCAAACCCAAAAGCTTCTGCAGAGCAAAAGATACAATCATCAAAATGGAAAGGCAACCCACTGTATGGGAGAGTATAATTGCCAATGATATATCAGATAAGGAGTTAATTTCCAATATATAGAGAGTGTTCATGCAACTCAACAAAAGGAAGACAAAGAACCCAATTAAAAAATGGGCATAGGAATGAAATAGACACTTCTCCAAACAGGACGTACAAAGGGCTAAGAGACTATGAAGAAATGTTCAACATCACTAATCATCAGAGAGAGGCAAATTCAAACAACAATGAGGTATCGCCTCACACCTGTCAGAATGGCCGCCATCAACACATCATCAAACAACAAGTGTTGGTGAGAGTGTGGTGAAAAGGGGACTCTAGTACACTGCTGGTGAGAATGCAGACTGGTGCAGCCACTATGGAAAACAATATGGTGTTACCTCAAAAAGTTAAAAATTGAACTGCCATTTGACCCAGTGATCCCACTTCTAGGAATATACCCTAAGAAGCCTGAAACACCAATCAGAAAGATTATATGTACCCCCATGTTCGTAGCAGCACTATTTACAATAGCTAAGATCTGGAAACAGCCCAAGTGTCCATCAGTAGACGAATGGATAAAAAAGTGTTGGTACATATACACAATGGAGAACTATGCAGCTGTAAGAAAGAAAGATCTCTTATCCTTTGAGATGACGTGGAGGGACCCGGAGAGTGTCATCCTAAGTGAAACAAGCCAAACAGGGAAAGAAAAGTATCATATGATCTCACTTATTTGTGGAATATAATGAACATAACAGTCTGAGGAATGGGGTAGTTCCAGAGACGTGGAAGTGGGGTACAGACTGACAATCTCCAGAAGAGGGTGTAGTGGGGGAGAGATAAACCACAGAACTTATATGCATGTATGCATGAACAATAGAAATGGACAACAAAGCTGGGGACAAGGCGGGGGGGGAGAAGGGGGAGAGAATCGGGGGGGGGGAAACATCTGTAACAAAAATTAATTAATTAAAAATAAAATTTAAAAAAAAAAAGCAAAGATGCTTCATTCTGAAAGACACCCCTGGAACAAATGCTGGAAGTGATTCGTTTAAGACTAGTAGGGGTGGTTCAATAAATTTAAGAAAACAAGTGTTTGTTTATAAATTAAACAGTACTTTAGACCTGTACTGTAGTACATAAGAAAGGTTAAAATGGAATCATTTGGGGGTCTGGAATGAATGATTTAATTTACATTATTTCTAATGGGAAAAAGTGATTTAGTTTTCAAACAATCGCTTCTTGAACAGTTTTTCAGAATGAATTAAGTTCAAGAACCAAGGTTCCACTGTACCTTTTTTTTTTCTTAATTGAGGGTGGTCTGTGAGATCTAGCCCCCAACCTGTGAGATCTTATTCTAACTCCAGGATTAATTTGACACCCAGTATGTACTGGAGAATTGATGCTGGAAAAAAATACCCTCCCATGATCCCATTTCCACCCCAGCAAACAGAAGGATGTTTTTGCCCTCTGATTCACCAGTGTAGTAGGTAAAATTCTATGATGATCCCAATATTCCCACTCTTGGTGTGCATGCCCCATATAATCTCCCTTCTCTCAGTGTGGGTAGGACCTGTGAATATAATAGAATTATATTTCTGTGATTAAGTTGTGTTGATGGCAATAGTGAAGGGTTTTTTGTAAATGTCATTAAGGTTCCTAACTAGTTGACTTTTAGTTCATCAAAAAAGAGATTATCCTGGGCAGGCCTAACCCAATAAGGTAAGCCCTTTAAAAGAGGGACTATAAATCAGAAAAAATAAGAGGTTTCCCTGCTGGCCTTGAAGACATAAGCTGCCCTTGTGAGAAGGCCTGTGAGAGGACCACACGGCAAGGAACTGGGTGGCCTCTGGGAGCTGAGATCAGACCTCATGCGAAAGTCAGCTTTAGAACAGTGTCTTCAGTCCCACAACGGCAAGGAACTAAACTCTGTCAGCACCCCGAGAAAGCTTGAAAGTGGGTCCTGAGCTCTAGAAAGCAGTGCAACTGGGCCAATACTTTTTTTTACATTCAATATTATTTTGTATTAGTTTCAGATGTACTGCATAGTGGTTAGACAATCATATACTTCACAAAGTGTTCCCCCAACATTCCCAGTACCCATTTGCCACCATACACAGTTATTACAATATTATTGACTATATTGCCTATTCTGTATTTTATATCTCCATGATTATTTTGTAACTACCAATTTTTACTTCTTAATATTTTCACCTTTTTCATCCAGTCTCCTCCTCCCAGAATGGCAACCATCAGTCTGTTCTGTATGTCTATGAATCTGTTTCAATTTTTTTTGTTCATCTATGTTGTTCTTTAGATTCCACATATAAGTGAAATCATATGATATTTATCTTTCCTTGACTGGCTTATTTTACTTAGCATAATACCCCCTAGGTCCATCCATGCTATCGCAAATGGTAAAATGTTATTCTTTCTTATGGCCAAGTAATACTCCATTGGATATATGTACCACAACATTTTTATTGACTTGTCTATTAATGGGCATTTGGGATGCTTCCATATCTTGGCTATTGTAAACATGTTGCAGTGAACATGGGGGTCCATATATTATTTTGAATTCATGTTTTGGGTTTCTTCAAATATATACTTATAAGTTGAGTCACCCAATCAATACTTTAATTTCAGCCTTTCTAGGTCCTAAACAGAAGACCCAGCTAAGATGTGCCTGGACTCCTGACCCACAGAAACTGTGAGATAATAATATGTCCTTTTAATCTGCTAAGTTTGTGATAATTTGTTATGCATCAATAGAAAACAAATATAACCAAATATCATATACACTGGTCAATTTCTCATCCTCCTATTTCATTCTTACAATGCTGTCCAAGTCCTTTCATGGTGTCATCTTCAAGAGGAAGCATAACCAAAGCTTTGACAGGTGCTCAACAAAATGATTTGCACATAATATATGATTGATAACTTTGTTACTTAATTGATTTCATACTGTCATGGTTTACAAGACAGTACAAGCAAAAACTGCTATGGTTTACCTCAGCTCTTTAATACATTCTACTCTTACAATAAGAATTCCTTGTTATATGATTTACTATATGCCATCCCATCAAAATATCATTTTCAAAGCAAGAAATAAATTCCATATATATCCTCTCAAGGCCCATAGTTTGGAATTTTCAAACTTTCTGAGTGCTTTTTAGACTTTATCACTGAGTAACAAATAATAACTATGACTCAGCTAAAAATGTTCACCCAAATTGCAATTCTAACTTCTCTGTTCAAGAGTAACATCAGCAGCTTTTGTGTAGACTCCTGATTTAATAGGTAGTTCAACAGATCCATGTCAAACGAGGAGTTCAGAACCATATTAGAGAAGTCAAGTCAACTATGGATTAATTTGCCATGATTACCCCTGACCTCTCTTCCAACCCCTCCACCACTAACTGGCCTGAGACCAGAGCATGATGACCAGTATATTCTTGTTATTCTGGGTCCCTCTCTTCTCATGCATTTATGTTTCCATCATATTCCTCAGATGTAACACTTAGATAATGGGGAAGGTTCACACCTCTCATAAATTTACTAAAATCAAAGGAGGAAATGACTGTGAAACTGTCTCAAATGAGTAAAGACTTACATAAATGCAATACATGCTTATGTTTTTGTGATCAACCATTGTATAGACTAATAGAAGCTCAGAGTTAAAGAATTTTATCAGACCCTCCCAACTCTGTTTGAATCTCTTTTCCAACACCCCACATTCATTCATTCATCAAATATGTAGGAAGCACCGACTAAGATGTATGCACTAGGAAGGCCCTTTGAAATGGTCTCAAGTGAACGTACTCCAATGACAAGGAGTTCACTCTGTCCTGAGGGACCTCATTCCATGTGGTGCACCTCTAATTGTCCGAACTTATTCCTTGGTAAATGCCGAGTAACCTTATCAGTAGCTAGATTTTGGGGGTGAAAAGTAAAATGTCAAGTGCTTGGCCACTGCTAGCTGGGAGATATGATTTACACCCGTGATTAAATGTACTCAGAAAAGCTGAAAGAAACAATGTCTTCATCGAAGAGGTAGAACTTAAATGAAGCCTTAACGTAGTCAGAACATGAGGAAGGGGAAGGCAATTTTAGATGCAACCAACAAAAAGAATAAAGGCACAGATGCACTGAGGGGAAAAGGACATGTGTTAGACAATTGAGGAAGGTCCTGAAAGCTTGACAAAGGAGTTGGAAATTGATATGGGAACCAGGATGCTTCTGAAGGTCACTGAAGCATTTAGTTTCATTCTCACAGAGCACTTTTTATCTGAACAGTAAATGGGTATTCTTCACTAAGAGGAAGATAGAGACACAGAATAGTATAAGTCCAAAAAGGACATTAGGCAAAAGGTCAATTCCAGGGGAACTGAAACAAACCAAAGCCTGTTATGGTTGAGTTGACTGTTACTTGTTTTATAAATTTATCTGAGGAAATTGCCAGAAGCAGCTGGCCTCCTGGCCCCTGTTCCTTTGTGCAGTGTGGCTTTCTGAGGCTTGTGTAAAATTCTTTGTTCTCTGCATTTTGTGAAAAGGAATGAAGTACTTTTATTAGCCCCATAATTCAAGAAGCAGAACTCCTATGGTAGACACACCATGAATAAATGAAATGCCTTAATTAATACTTGGGTTTTATCTATACATTTGTTTCTGAGTATACCTTAAAGTGGGGTTTCTCTGAGTTGGGGCTAGGATGATTCTCATGCTCCATCAAATACCCCACTCAGATGGGATACATGTAAGTTACATCTAGGCAAAATGGCTGAGGATAGTTCTCTTATACACACAATACTGGAAAAACAACATTCTGCATTTTATGAAAAGGTGGCCAGTTTTTTGTGTGTTTTTTTATCCTCACCTCAGAACATTTTTGCATTTATCTTCAGATAGAACAGGAGGGAGAGAAGGAGGAAGAGAGAGAGAGAGAGAAACATCGATGTGAGAGAGACACACCAACCGGTTGCCACCCACACAACCCCAACCAGGGCTGGGGTCAAACTGCAACTGAGGTATGTGCCCTTAGTAGGAACCGAATCCGGGCCTCTCTGGTTCGTGGGCCGATATTCTAACCACTGAGCAAAATCGGCCAGGGCTGGTGGCCAGTTTTAAAAGCTGATAAATCAGGGAGGCCACCCCAGTCTGGGCCAACACTCACTCATTTAATCTTAGTGAGATGTGTGTTATACAGAGGCTGACCAAGTGGGTTTACTGTTCTTCTATTCCCTAGAGAATGTAGGGCCAACCCATAGGACAGTCTCTGTTCTGCTTGTCCTCTGCCTAAAGTCTGTGCTCTTCATTTATCCAGATGGGCCTGGACATCAGACTGTGAGAAATTCATTTGACCTTCAGGGACAGCTGTTGGTACCCAGTAACCACAGCTAAGCCTCCACCAGCACTGCAGAGGAAGGTGTGTGCATTACCCCTTCTGACTGTATCCTCAGAGCAAAGTTTGAGAGTCAGTAGAACACCA
The DNA here is from genome assembly GCF_014108415.1 of Molossus molossus. NCBI lineage: Eukaryota > Metazoa > Chordata > Mammalia > Chiroptera > Molossidae > Molossus > Molossus molossus. The sequence goes on along the minus strand of NW_023425349.1, from coordinate 58,882,786 downwards.
CATCATAACTTCTTTTCTCCCTAAGGCATGTTTAAGGGGCTCATCCTATCACCATTATATTAGCTCATTTGAGGAATGAAGGAACATGATTTTACTTTTAACAGATACAGAGAAGCAAGCAGACAAGCATAATTTTGGAACAATGAGTGATTGTTTAACATAGATTTTTGGAAATTACACATTCTCTTCATTGTTTAAAAAAATGCATGACTTTCCTTATGGAAGGAAATTCTTGCTGTATATTGCCTAAAAGCAACCATCTAGTCAATCTGATAATCCTACAGGTTGCCATGAGAAACAAAAAATATAACATGATGATTCATAGGGTCTCAGCATGTTTCCAAAGATAAACGTGTTACAACCACCAAATTTGCATTTCCTAGATAAGTCATTTTCTCCTTTTTTTCATGATTTAAACAATTATTTAGTAAATGTAATCTATTATATAAGACATTGTAGGTGAAACAAAGAAATTGAATGTGTGATCCCCACCTGCAACTACTCAAGGAGCATATAGGTGTGAAGTTGAATGTAAACATGAATGAGGAGATGGTGGGAAAGATGGCCTCAGCCATAGAAATTAGGGAATTGGGAAGGCATGGTGCCTATACTTCCTTTCAACAGAGTCTGTGATTCTAGGCAAGAGAAGGGTTAGCTTTGGGGTAGCACAATGGAGCAGGAAATGAACAGAAGGTAAAGAATAACATTCATAACTTGCTTTGAAACAACTACCATCTCAGGCAATCTCATAAACACCCAATGCAATAGCAACTCTTATTCCCTCCATTTCACAGACTGGGACATGGGAGCATGGAGAGGAATAGAACTTGTCTAAGGCCACGTGTGTATGAATAGAGAATGAGAATTCAAACCTAGGACTCCAGCTCTGGATCTCACACCACTGATCTCAAGATACCACAAATTGGACATGTCATGAGTATTTCCTAGCACATACTGCCCAATAGAAATATTAATTGGGCCACACAGTAAGTTTACATATTCTAATGGTCATATAAAAAGTTTTTAAAAATACAGATAAAATTAATTTTAATAATGTTTTATTTAACTCAGTATATCCAAAATATTTTTATTTCTACATGTAAGCAACATTTTATAGTGCTATTGATGAGATATTTTATATTCTTTTCTCCATATGGACCCTTCCAAATGTGGTTTACTTAATACCTATATCTGAATTTGGACTAGCCACACCCAAGTGCTTCGTAGCCACGTGTGGTTATTGAACAATACAGCTATAGTGTATATTATGAGAGAAGGGAGGTAGCACAAAAGCTGATTTGAGAGAGAGAGAGAATAATACGAAGATTAGACCCAAACAGAATGGAATGAATCACAGATTTAAAGTACTTTTTGATACTTGTTTTCATCCTCCTAGCAATATATGACAAAGTCTATCTGCAGGGTATAATTACAGGCCATCAACAGACACCAAATACTATTAAGAATCACAGCCTTTAGGGTTCAAAGTACTCCATTTTGACTTGATGTCCCTCAGCAACATCTGGCTACCTTGAACTGAGAGAGAGGCCTGAGACAATAAGAGTTAATTAGCCGATGGCCTAAATGCTTCCTGCCCTGCCTTCCAATTTACCAGATTAAAAATTTGAATTAAATTAAATGTGTCTTTTTCCACTCAGACTTATTCAAGGTCCAACCCCAGGCCGAAAGTTTCCTTTCTTACCAAAGATTATCTCCATCCCTTGGCTAAGATCTTGAACTACTTAAACACAGATGAGAAGAAATAAAAGAAAAATATTCTGATTAATTTATATTTTTGTGTCATTACAACTAACTGTATACATCCTAAAGCAAGAAATATATCTCACAGTCTATGACTGGCAGTCCCAGTCACTAACGCCTGGATACTTGAAGCTTAGATCTTCACTGAAACATCTCTCCGGCTTGGGTGAGGCTCATAAGAGAGTTTAATCTTCACATTAAGTCATAATATTTAAATGGTGCTGTCAAGGAAATACATTCTTAAAACAGACAGGGTGGGGTTGGGGATTTCTATTCTCAATTTTACCCAGAATGAAGCTATTCTGCATCCCATCAAACTCACCCCTAGATCCTTCAATCACACTAAAATGTAAATAATTATACCTCAGAACTCTGTTCTCAAACTTGATCAGTAGCAGAGCTCTTGAAAATCATAGTGTTCTTCTTGAAACATCATGAAAAATTACCATATACAAATTAAAATCAATTATACAAGTCTATATTAAATCAGATACTATCTTAGATTCACAAAACACAGCATACACCAAGAGTATGAAGAATTAGATGCAGAAAGTTTTACAATGGATAATATCCCTTCCTTTAATTTAACATGTTTATTAGAGTTGATGAAAATGATCATACCCAAATGAGCAGCAGAACCCTCTAAGGATGTTTTTTCTTGGAACCTTATCTTGAAAACGAATATGTTACAGAGTTAGCCACTTTTTATGGGCTTTACCTTCTTTCAACAGGATCCAAGATTTGATGTTTAGTGAGGGAGAAGTGATGTCAAGTCTTAGGCACTGGTAGAAGAGGATGGTTTTTTGACTTGTGGTCTGTGGTAACCTCCCAGAATCACAGTGTAAGCAGCAAGAGGTATGCTGATTACGAGCCAAAACCACAATTCTTAAGAACAAATTCTCCTCAGTTTATCTTACCCAGTTCATTCCACGGAATCCTGTCACTAGTCCACAGTACAGGAGAAGTGAGAGGAGGGGAAGTGGGGAACAAGAAAAGTAAGATCAACACTCCAGTGTGACTGAGACCTGAAAAAGAGTGGTCTCATATATCGAAGGAGCTCCCAGGAATGCAGTCCTCACTCCCGAGGCGGCCTCCACATGGCCATCAGTTGTCCTTGACCAAGGCCTTTGCATCAAGGCCCCTGCTTACAGACACCATAGCAGAAACCAGAATTACAATGATTCAAAGGTGGTTAACCATACCAGTTAATTTCTTTTCAACATTTTACTATGGGAAAGGTCACACATATGCCAATGGAACCCTAGAGTGAACCCCATGGTCCCATCACCCAGCTTCAGTTATCAATATATGGCCATGTTTGTGAACCTATACCCCCACTCACTTTCTTCACACTCACAATGGATTATTTTGAAACAAATCCCAGACTTTATATTAATTCAAATATAAATATTTCATTATATATCTATAAAAATAAGGCTTTAAAAATATAATTATATCATTATCACATTGGAAAAGTTAACAGGTCTTTAATATTATCAAATATTTAGTGTTCAAATTTCTCCTATTGTTTCATATAATTTTTAGTAGTTGATTTGTTTAAATCAGAATCCAAAAATGGGCTATATGTTATATTTTTTCCTGTGCCCCAATATTTCCTGTAAGCTGGAAGGCTTAATTATATTTAGGTTCAATTTATTTATTTTTTTAGCAAGAAAACTTCATAGGTGGTGCTGTGTACTTCCTGTTGCATCACACCAGGAGGTACATAAAGCCTGATGTTAATACTGATCAACGAGTTCAGGTGTTGCCAGCCTGATTCATCCATTATAATGTTCCCTATCAGCTTTTCAACTAATGGTCTTAGCAGGCATTGATGCTAATTGCTTAGATCAATTATCTCATTAAGGACTGAAATGTTGATATTTTAAATTTATCATTCTCCATTCATTAACTTGAATTTTTCTCTCAAGCAAAACTTTCATCAAATATTTTGTTGCTCTGAGATACAGGTCATACAGGGAAAACAAGTTAAAGATTGAGCTCTTTGCTCCTATTTGCCCAATTTCAGAATAATGAATCAGGTCCCTAGCATCCTGAAAAGGTGACCATTTTTTTTTGTATCATTAGAAATCATGCATATAATATATCTTATGTGTTTTAATACATTTGCAGATATCAATTGTTTCATCTTTGGCCAATGAGAGTCCTTCAAGTTGGCTTCTGAATCTTCTTATCACAATCGCCAAGTCTTTGATTGTTTCCTGGTTTTCTGATATGACAAGATGTTCCGAGCTCATCTTATACATTTTTTTCTCCCAAACATGGAATTTCATTTCTCCACAAACCATGGGTGTTTTTGTTTTATTTGTTTTGTCCTAGAAAAAGCTGTTTTTCTCTCTCCCACCTCACATTTCTCCTTATTCCACCAGGGAACCCTGACAAAGAAACAAAAAAAAGTGCTACAAAGAGGAGACATCAAACGCCAGTGGCAGCCCCTTGGTAATGACAGGTAGGTCGGTCTGACACTAAAAGAGGTCATGTCCAGCAGAACTCAGTTCCGTAAAAATCTGAGTTCCGAGGCTGGGAGGCAGCTTCTGCAGCTATCTTGCTACCACCCTAGGGATGACCCCAACTCTGAAGATAGCAGAGGAGACCGAAAGGAATTACATCCTTGATGTCAAGGTTGAGCTGATGAATCAACCAACCCAGAAGTCACCCCACCTCTGGACCTCCTGATGTGTGAGAGAATAACTTCCCTTGCTGTTTAGTTCCATTTAAGATGATGCGTTTTGTTACTTGAGGCCAAGTCCCTAAAGAATATACCTTTCATTTAGAAAAAAACTGATTATTACACAAGTCGCCGATTGTTTCCTCCTCCCCCTGTGCCCTTATATGGTTCACTTTTCCTTGCGTACATTTGGGGGGCTCTCCACCTACTTCCAGGTAAGTCTAACTTCAGCTTGTTTCTCTGCTGCCACCTGATGTCGACTCACTCTCAACCCTGGCCAAGTATCTAAATCCTTTTTCTACTCATCACTGCCTAGAAACCTGGTCCATGTCCTCTCCATTTACTCTTGCAAAGCAGAAGCACTAGGTTGTGTAGGTAGCAAACCCTAATTGAAGGTTTGGGCTTTACAAAGAGAAGCTACAGTACATGAAGAAACTGCTTCACACTGAACGTCTGCCATCCCTGTTCCAACTATTTCACTTAGTGGTCCCCTCCACAGGGAATAGGTTACTGACTGCATTCTGTCAAGAATCCTAACCTCCCAGCATGTTCCTGAGTCAGACTCACTCTCTATCTGTCTCTCCTGTTCCTACTTTCTCCTCCTCCAGGTTCTTTTACCATCTCAAGGTGCCAGAAAGAATTACAAACTTTGTGTTATTTTACTATTCAGAGCAATCACCTCATCTTGTTTATATCTTGTTCAACTCCAGGGATGTCCAGATACCTGCTTTCAATAACAAACAGGCTTACTAAGGTATTTTTCTAAACAAAATATTAATTCTGTCTGTGACAGAGGAACTAATTCTGCCTTCCTCTTGGATCAATCTGCTCAAATTCAGCCAGCTCTCAACATATCATTAATTTTTTTTATTATTATTATTACATTTTAAAATGGGAATAAGGATACCTATCTTGCAGCATTGCTAGAAAGCTTTATCAGGTAAAGTTAGGAAAATTATTTAATCTTTTGTGCCTTGTTTTACTCATCTGTAAAGTAACACATACCTCGCAGCTCATAAGGTTTTGGTGATGATTAAAATATGCAAAGCACTTTGAACTAGTACCTGGTACATACTAAGTACTCCACAAATGTTAACAGCTGCTGCTGCTGCTGCTCCTGTTGTTATTTTATCAGACATCGGCTCTAAAAGGTTGTTTGAACATGCTACCATCGGGACTGTAGGAACACCTACAATAAAGCGTTGTTGTGAGAACTGACTGATATGTATAACCTAAAACAGCATCTAGGATATAGTGACCAATAAAGGCAGGCTCTTAACACTGAGATGACCAGTAATAGTGTGTGTAAAGCACCGCACGTGGTAAACATCAATAATGTGCGATCCTATCATCTCAACTCTCAGGGATGTGATGAGTAATGTCAGGGATGGAGGATTGGGGAAGCTGATGTTTGCAAAACTCCTGACAAACGGCCCCATTTTGATTTCCATAGAAGACGTCATCCGTGACTGCTGTTACCTTTACCGTGTTACGAGAAGTAGTGGGAATGTGGAGTGAGGGCTGAGCAGCTGCAGAGGCCAGGTGTTCCTGTTCAGTGGGGACAGCCTCTGCCTGCAGGTGCAAGCAAGGAGGAAAAGCCCTGGGTCTCATTGCCCACTCCCACTCTCATCCCCACTCCCCCTACCTTGAGTGCCGGTGGGGACTCAGCCAGCCTCTGAGAGAGTTGGCTGGAGATCAGCTTTCGCCAACATGATTGCCACCCTCCCACAATGAGTCAGCAGAACATTGACAGTCCGAGGCTTCCAGGTAACACAGGGTGATGAGGAAGCCAAACCAGCCTTTCCCTCAGCTCCTTCCCAGTTGTTCCTAGCCCCACAGGAGCCAGCAAGCCCCACCAGCTGCCCCAGAAGTTAGGCATGGGCATGAAAGTAAGGAAACCAGAAAACACACTGAGCCTAAGCCTGGATACCAAACATTACCAACATTATGGGTCAAGGTGATCAAAGGTGTTAGACTTTCTCAGGAGCAGTGATTGGACCGCAGAGGACCAAATGTCAGATAAAGGTATTCTCTGTTCTTTCCATGGACGTGCTGGGAGAATATTTCCATGGAGATTACAAATTCAAACCCACTTAGAGCAAGCAGGCAGAAGCATCAGGTGTGCGCTGGCCTGCGCCCCGAGCAACAAGGGGGATTGGCTGGGTGCCAACCCCAGGCCACCTGTCTCACTTAGTGTGGCAGAGACAAGCCTGGCCCCAGACCCGACATGCTGGTGTTAGGGTATCCGAGTAGCACCTGGCTGATTCATGCCATCCTGCCTGTAAATAGCAGAATATAAAACATCAGGAAGTTGGGTCAGCTAAACAGGGAAAATTGGAGAAAACCTCTTCAGCTGCCTGCTCAGAAACCCGAAGGCCCATTTCTTAGAAACAAAGACCCTATGGAGTTAGTCTGCCTCAAAAGTTTTTCAGTCATTCTCCAAAAATAGACCCTGGAGCAGGGGAAGGAAAGCCTGATGCAGGGATACTGGCTCCTCAGACCACTGACCGTTATGCAATAATAGAAGCCTCTTAAGAAAGAAACTAATTAAATGTGCCTGCACTGAAATGATTACATGGCTATTATCTGCCCACTCAGAGAAAAAGAGAGCCACAAAGTCCAAAACGAGGCAAGCAGCAGGCTTAATTGTCTTCCTAAGGAATGGCTTTGTTTTGCACAGCGCTCCATCAAAAACACTCAGTGTTAATGTACCCTGTATAATCTATCTGGCCAGCTAACTAGTTTAATTCATCACACACCATGTGAAAGAATAAAAGCAGGTTAGTAGTGACAAGTTAATAGTAGAGGTAGGAAATAAAATGGAGAAACACACTTTGATTGATGGTGCAGAACTATTGGGTGCTACTATAGATGGACTCTGTCTGGTTTTATATAGTGACCAATCAAAGCAAAATAGATTGAGTAATTTAAAACTTTAAATATGTCTCCTCAATTAAAAATTTAAAAGGCCAGTGGCTGTATTGCATTTCGACTGAACAATAAAAATTCAATTACAGCAAACTCTCAAATATCTACAAGTAGATCTGCCATAAAAAGATCTTAATTTTAGCTCTGCCTTGGCCTGATTATCTGCTCTGCCAGCCCCACCCAGCTTGTTACCAAATCCTTTACTTTGCCTGTAGTTAATACTTTTTTATACCTGGATAAAGGGGGCACCTCTGGAATAGGAACATTTGAAATCAAACATCTCCTTCCCCTGCAGAAACTATGGAAGAGTGAGAGCCATCAATCTTAGAGGACCTAGAGGTGTCTCCTTAGGCTGATGTCTGAAACAATGATGTCATCCATCCGCAGGAATGTGAGGGAAAATTAGAAAGTCTCATAGAGGCAAGATGAGAAATGTTATGGCTCTCCAGAACTTATTATCCATCACAGCAGAACTTACAGGATTCAAATGAACCTCATAACCAAAGCTGGAGCCCTCTTGGTTTAGTAGTTGTAGAATGCAAACAGTCAGAGCCATTGTAAATAAGTTTTCACATTTTAGAAAACATAGTTGACTAGGAATTTATTCCAGCATAAAACTGGCTGGCTCTCTCTCTCTCTCTCTCTCTCTCTCTCTCTCTCTTTCTCTCTCTCTCTCTCTGACACACACACACACACACACACACTCACACACACACACACCATGTACAGACAATATTAGTTATTGCAACACACTGCAATAGCAAAATACCAGAAATAACCTAAAATGTCCATAAAGAGAAGATTGGTTAAATAAAGTATTGTGCATCCACAGCAATAGAATGTAAGCAGCTATAAAAGAAGAAAAATAAATGGCAAAGGTCTCTCTATACTAATATGAAATAGCCCCAAGTCATATTGTCAAGTTTTTTTAAGATGCATAAGTATATATGTCCTATAATAACAGTTGTATAGAAGGTACAGACACACTTACATATGCACAGAGTACTTCAAGAACTATATAAAGGGTCCATAACTTTGGTTGTGTCTAAGGCAGGGAACCAAGTAGATGGGGACAGGAATGGAGACATTTTGATTATATGCTTTAGAACATTTGAATTTTCAACACATGAATATACCTATTCAAAAACATATAAATTGCATAGTTAGCCCCATTAATCTCTGCTCTCAGCTCTCCCATTCCTTGTTTCCCATCAGCTTAGTCACTCAAGAGAACTTAGTCACTCAGTTCTCTATGTGTATACACACATTATGACATTACCTCCAAGTTGTTCTGCAACCTTCATTTCTGTCCTGTCCACTTGCAGTAGGAATTACTTCTCATTAAAGAGATGTCTTCATTAACATTCTTCTGTGCCTCTGGGTTCTAGACCCAATAATTTAATACCATATCATCTAGCAGTGCCTTTAGTTACCTCCCCCTGAAGGTGCGGAACTATATCAATTCTTCAGCAGAGCCGCAGCTTTGTTATTCTTTATGTCATTGACCTTCATGGCATAACCTGTGTGCTCACTATAAAATACTGGTGCTTCCTTCTTCTGGGCATGACTTCAGACCCTGTATTAGCCCTTTGGATCTGAAAATTGCAGGAGTAGGGGGTCTCCTCTTGGATTCTAATATCTCACCCCAATGACTCTGGGCTCACTCAGTCCACAGGAATGTTATATTGACCAAACTCCAGGAGAGCAGAGAACTGGAGAGCTTGATCGGGTCCACTTCTGCTGTTGCCTCCATCAGCCACAGGAAGTCAAGAGTAGGACTACTCCTGCTAGTCCAATCAGTGTTTTGTATGCTATGGTGATGCTGTGTCTGGTATTAGTGTTCTTCTTCCCTATTCATTTATTCACTCCTGTTTCCCAGCTTAGGACCCTGTCAGAGGCCTCCTGAATCTGCCACAGGATGTGTGGGCCCTGCTGACAGCCTAAGACCACCGCTGGAGGGGTTCTCTTAGATCCCTTAATATTTCTGACAATGGACCAACCAGTAGGTATTCTTTTTTTTAATCCTCACCCGAGTATATTTTTCGATTTATTTTTAGATAATGTAGGAGGGAGGGAGGGCAGTAAACAGAGAAATAGAGACAGAGAGAGAAACACTGATGTGAGAGAGATGCAACGATTGGTCACCTCCCGCACCACCTCGACCAGAGCCAGGGATTGAAATGCAACCAAGTACATGCCCTTGACCAGAATTGAACCCGAAACACTTTGGTCCACAAGGTGATGCTCTAGCCACTAAGCGAAACTAAGTCAGGGCCCAGTACGTAGTCTTAATGTGAATCTCAGGAAGCAGGAGTTGAGGTCAAGCTCCCTCCTGCCCCAGAGGCTCTGGAGCCATGTAAATGCCCCCCCCCCCCCCCCCCCAGTAAATCAGCTCGGCATACCTGGCAGTGCTAATGAAGGCACAAAAGGCCCTGAAGCCCTCCTTGGGCAGGGAGCATTTACTAACCTTCAGCTGGCGTTGCTAAGAGGTCCATGCAGATGACTTCCCTGAACAAAGAAAGTCAAATTCAAGGTGATATGCTGGCTTTAGCCCTGGATGTAGAGGCTGGCATAAACCATATCTCACTAGGCAACTTCACTTAACCTCTGCTTTTTCAAAAGCAATTGCAGTTTAGAACATCTAACAAATGACGTCGCAACCTATGACAAAAAAAGAAAAAAAGAAGAAGAAAAATAAAAAGTTATCTCAGAGATCATTGACAATATTGAGTCAGACTTTCCGCTTCACAATTATAAGGAACATTAAGAATGTACCAGTTTTCTAGAATGATCTACGTAGCAAAGTGATTTTAATCATTCAATAGTCAGGGTGGTAGACTAGAAACAGTTTGGGTTTGGGCATCAGACAGATCTGTGTTTCAAAACAGTCTTTTCAACTCATTAGCTACAACCTCCAGCTTCTTAATTCACATGAGCTCGTTTTCCAATCTGTAAAATGGGGATTACTTTGAGGATTAAGTGATTCAAAGTAGGTGGAGTGCCCACTTGTACATGACAGGCACTCACATTAGCTCCTTTTTGAAAACCTACATCAACAAGACCAAAGTAATAATTGCTGGATTAAACTGAAGGGGTTTCATCCACTTGAAAACAACTATACTATTCAAGGCACTGTATTAGGACTGGGGGAGATTCAGAGAAGTGAAAAGGGACTTGGTGGTGAACACTGCAGACTAGCTGACCCAATGGCCACTCCCAACCCCCTTCCACAGTGCTCCTCTCCGCCATATAAGTTAGGAGACCTAAATACTCACTCTACCAAGCCTTGTTGTAACCGAGAGTGGCCACATCATGGCTCTGGCCAAGGAGACAGTAAGTTGAAAGTCTACAGGCAGGTTTTTGAGAAACAAAAGGAAAAGAAATAGCTGTTACGACCCTTCCTCTTCTTGCCTGCCCTCACTCTTGACTTGATGACCGAAGGGACAGCAGCCCTCTTGCAAACACAAGGCAACACACGTAAGGAACAGAACAAGAGAACTGCAACAAAATTTGCACTGACATCACTAAGCCACCAAAACAGCCCCAGCAGCTGCCTCTGGACCTCTCGTTCTGTGAAATAATTCAACCCCTATTTGTTTTAGCCCCTTAATAAAGTTTCCAGCTACTGGTAGCGAAACACAATCCTATGTATTACAGATGTTGCCCTCACAGAATCCATATTCTAGTGGTAGAAATAAGATATGTTTTCAGATTTCTAAAATATAAAGTGGGAGGTATGAGAATGATTTGACAAACCACAATAAATTATATAAAAGTCATAACCACATTTATCTAAACATTTTAGGGAATGTTGGTTGAGGTATTGTATATGTAAGTGAAGTACTTTACTCCATAGTCAGCATTCTAAAACATAAATATATTACTGCATATAGCTGAGCTCTTCAGGAACTACAAATGAAAGACACATTGCTTGGAAAATATCCAATTTTACATATAGTACTTATCTTTTCAGATATATGAAAACCATAAAGCAGGAAGATTGAGAAGCACTGTAGAGAATCTGATAATGACTGAGATTATAAAAAGTCAAATTTCCAAATTTACTGTGCAACATTCATTTGGTTTACTATTTTCCTGAGCATTTCATTGTTAAACACTGCATAGATATCACAAAGTTTCACATTTGCCTACTACTAGAGATACAGAAAACACACAAATTGAAGAGGCTGCAGATATCTTCACTTACTGAATTTTTCCATTGCTCTTATGTTAGGTTTAAGTGAAAAGTTTAGAGTGTACAGCATGTTCTGTATACACCATACCAGCAAAGAGATAACAGTATTTTAGTGATTCTGTTTTGCAATATGTGTGCTATTAACCTACTGTCTAACATATAGGCATATATTTTTCAATGATTTACTGCATAATTTTTAGAAGAATGGAAACCTCTAACACTAGTCTTAAGTTTTAAAACATGTCAATTAAGTTTGCATTTAAAATTGGCATAACCTTACCATCAGAGACCTCACCAGGTCCAGAGGTGACTGAGCTGGGCAGGCTGTGTATTATAATGAAAAGACCATTCAGTTGTTCTCAAAAGACTGAAGTTCTAGCTCTGATTCAGGAAACTGTGAGCTATGCAACTTCTGAGGTGTCATTAACCTCTTTGAACACCTGTTTTCTCGTTGGTAAAATGTTCAGAGTAACACTCATCTCACAAGGTCATTAGAAAGGTCAAATAAGAGAAAAGGTGGTGACTATGCATTTTAAACTATAACGTATGCTGCAGATGAAGACTATAAACTCTTCCAGTTCCACTATTGAATCAATCAGGACAATCTTGAGATGTGTGATAAATTTTGTGTGCTTCTACTTAGTCTAAAAATTATAGGAGCATATTCTTTGCCAGGAAAACTTATGCTCCTCCATTAAAGGAAATTTCAAAAGCATAGTAGGAAGTAAGAAATCTGTATACTTTTTATTTATGCATCCATGCAACTAACATTTCTCAAGTGCTGACTATTACAGCACTACAGAGCCCAAGAATATAAAGATTAATAGGATACATTTTCCTGACCTTCAAAAGCCCAAGGTCTCACAGGGGCTGTAACCACACAAACATGTAATTATTACACACTGTGAGGTGCAGTAATAATGAGAGGTATTCAGAAGTGGGTAGTCTTTAAAGGGAGGTGAAAGGAGCACTTTGACCCTTTTAATTACAATCTTACAATCTAAGCGATCTGAGAGAGAGAAACAGAGAAGAGGGAAAATTTCTGGGTAAAGACAAATTTCCTCTATGTCATAGTTTGCTTGGACCTGTCCTTCAAGTCAGGCTTCCCAGGAATTAATTTTAAGAACTTGTTTGGACCATCTCAGATGAGGATGTGGTCTTGGTTGGCTGAATCCCTAATGGCAATAAACTCTCTTTAAAAAGACCATACATGATGAATTGCAATAAAGTCCTTTATCCAGTTTTTGGTTTGGTAAATCCTTTGTTTTAAGAATTACTTTCATGCTCTGGCCTGTTTAGCTCAGTGGTTGGAGTGGCAGCCTGTGGACCAGAGAGTCCCACGTTTAGTCCCCGCTAAGGGCACATACCAAAAAAAAGAAAAGAAATACTTTCATGATTCAGTGGCCCCTAAAGTCAGGATTGAGTAGCACCATGATCTTCCTAATCCTGAGCTGAATTTTTTCTCCTCAACATAACCATGTCCTGCTCACTGGAAAAGCGCTTCCTGGCACCACTGTTAAACTAGCAGTATAAACAACTTTGCAAGAAAACCAAGCAGATTTCATTTACTCAATAAACATTTCCTCAGAGCCTATTAGACACCAGACATTAGAAACACTGAGTTAGCCCAGCCAGAGTGGCTCAGTGGTTGAGCATTTACCCATGCACCAAGAGATCGCTGGTTCAATTCCTGGTCAGGGCACAGGCCCAGGTTGTGGAACCAATCACCAGTGCAGGGCATGCAGGAGGCAGCCAGTCGATGTTCTCTCTCATCGATGTTTCTATCTCTCTCTCCCTCTCCCTTCTTCTCTGTCTAAAATCAAAAAAGAAATAAAAAAATTTTAATTAAAAAACAAACAAACAGAGTTAGCTAGGACATTGTTTTTGCCTTCAATGTCCTTACAATCCAGAAGGGGTGACAGCCATGTGATTAAACCACTCCCATACACTCCTAAAGAGGCTGGCAAACAAGGCACAGCAGAGGCATTAGGGATATAGTGTTGGGATTTCTTGGAAGTTCAGGAAAGGGTTCAGGGAGGAGGTTGGTGAGCGTGTATCAATCAGATGGACAAAGGGGAAGGATATTCTGAGTACCAGTATGAATAAGGGCACCAAGGTGGTCTGTTCAATGAACTACCCACATTTTTCTGTAGCTGGATTATCAGGCTACAAGGGGATGTGAGGTAAGAGGTGACAGCAAGGTAGAAGTTAGTCCAAGCGAGCCCTTGGATGCCACGCTAAGGAGTTAGGACTCCTGGGAAATCAGGATTTTAATCCGGCTTTATGATTGAACGACTGCTGAGGAGGGTGGCCAGCCTGGGTCTGCCACAGAGGATGCTGACGGCTCACTACCGCAGGACAGCAGAGCATTTCCAGGCTGCTCATCACTTTTATTGTATCTAACACCAAGGACTCAGAGACCATATCTAAAAAGCAAAATTGAGATATCTAACTGATTAGGTTCCCAAGTGCTGAAGAAATGGCTTTTAAAGTGCTTACATGTCCCGGAAACAGGCAAAGGTAAAGCATTTTCCCAGCTGTTCTCTAATCTGGGAACTTCTCATGGTAACTGACAAAAGTTCAAAGCAATCAATCAGGAGTCCAATGAAAAAGACACTACTGCTGAGTTTCTACCAAGATCTCTTATATCTCTGAGGAAACCAGAGACTGTGCCAAGTGATTTTTAAGTTCTCCGCTTCTCTATAAGAAAAGAACCATTTGTAAAAACAATCCTCAGCAATAAAGCATTCCCTCCTTTCAAGGAGAATCTTTCACCAAACCACTCTAAAAGCAAAGGCCCTCCTAATCCCACATCAGAAACTCCAGTGCAAATATAGGATAGGGTCCAAATTTAGGCTAGGACTCAGTATGGTACTTATTTCTGCTGGGCAGCTTGCAGGAACACTACAGAAGTAGCTAATGTTGAACTGGATAGTGGACTCTGCTGTGGCTTTGTGGTGTCTGGTGGTCCCTAGTGGAAGGTTAAGTCTCCTCCCCCACCCCACCCCACCCCAGCTCAGCTCACCTCCAAAGAGAATGAATAGCTAGTCCGTTGTCAGGGCACTTTATTAGCAGTGTACTAATAGGTGGGGCTCTTTACTCTGTCAATAAATCAGGAGACACTCACAACACATAGGGGTAGGGTGGTGTCTCTTACTATACTTTGTACAGAAGATAGGAGCTTTTAGACCAAAAACTGACATAAGTGAATAAATGTATCTTTCTGTATCTCTATATTTCTCTCAGACCCCTCTTCTTCTTGGTAATAGAAGCTTCATATTAGGATCAGATCAACTAAGATTTTTCTTCTATGGCTTTGTCCAGAAATTTTCAACTCCTCTTACAGCCCATTGGTCCTCTCTCAGACATGTGAGAGGTCTTCTCTAAAGCAGCCTAGTGGTGATGGTGGGGGTCTTTTGGACAGTCTCCCATGCCACCCTGGGCTATGGAAAAGTCAGTGGAGCTTCTAGCTCAGATTCTCTTTGCTGAGACATGCAATATGCCAACCTTGATGGTACAAGAGAACTGAGAAGCTTAACACCTCCCTGGGCTTCATTTGAGAAGCAAGACACAGATCTACTCTAGCCTAGGACCCCCACTGAAGTGCGGGTCCTCAGTCACTCTCAGAATACAACGATCCAGTTCCCTGCGACTCTGCAGCGTTGTGTCCAGGAATCTTTCTCCAGTCTAGACAGGTGGATGAAGCTGGCTCATCTCCCCAGCCTCTAGTTTCTGGCACATACATAATCTAAAGCTTTTCTCCGTACTTTACCTCTCAGGACTCTTATTTCTGTCCAAAGTTTCAAAAGCCAAATACCACTTCTTTGTTCATTGAAGTTCTCATCTGTGGCGGGTCTAAAGCAAGGTCAGCCACGACTGAATGGGAAAGAACCAAAGGTCACAGGAACTAACTGAATACGAAACAAGGCAGTTGATACAGCCAAATACTACATTATCCTGCACATTTGTTGCTTCCATAAAGCTGGAGAAGTGGGATAGTTTGGATGGTGTGGGCCTGCTCCCTCCCAAGAGAGGACCCACCCCAGCCTGTGCCTGCCTGTCTCTGTCTCTCACTCCTGGCCCCAGCCCCAGTCTCCTCCTAGTGTGGTCCTGATGCCCAAGACTCGTCTGAAGGGATACACTACCACCATTTCTTATTCTCAACTTCCAAGCAGGTGAGGTAGGAAGATATGAATAACTGGCCCGAAAATGTCTAAGGTGCAGGGTGAATTGAGTCAGTTTAGTTCTGAATCTTTTAGAGGAAAAATAAAACCTTTCTGGATTCTCACTCTAGCCCAAGACAAAAGACAGTCTCCACGTGGTCTACCCCAGGTCACTTGAATTTTGAAAGTAGATTTAAGTCTCAGAAGTTATTTTGTACTAAGGACATCAGGGAAGTCTCCAGGTAGGAGCTGGCATTTGACCTTGGGCTTGAAGGATGGGAAAGATGGAACAAAGGAATGACAGGGAACATCAGCATAAACTAAGGTCAAGAGCTGGGAACATACATAAGGGGACAAAGGAAGGTGTAAGCTAAAGATGACCCCAAGTTTCTGTTCCCGTGCTGTCAGGCAGATGGTGAAAATGAACAGAACCAAGGCTTCTTCTCACTTAACACTTATCTTAGCCATGTGTTCTATTTTTTTGTATCTCTATCTTGTCTTCTTAAAAACAGAGATCACCTTTGATTCATTCAGTCATCCATTTATCTTCCTTGCAACCTTAAAGGAAATAACCAACATGTACTGTAATATCTGAAAATGTGACATGGGAGATATCCCTTGACCTAATCTCTGGCTTTTCTCCATTAAAAAATAATGTTGCCAAAACTATAGATAGCTATGCTTTTCTCAAATTATTTTTTAAGGTTTGCTAATTAGGAAAAAAAAAACTGTTATTTCTTCTTTACATATTTTAAACTATAATTTAGGTCAAATAATATATCTTCAATCATGAGCATTTAATGATTTAACCTTCAAGATATTATTGCAAACCTTCAAAATATTATTTTTCAGGATACTTTGACTCACTTGCTATTTATCTTGTCAACAAGGTAGTTTCCCCTAACATTGTAAAAAATGGAACTCTATCTGTTATAAATAAACTCTAATAAATTATTTCAGTCCACCTGGAAATATAGAAATGTCTAACTGCCAAAGCACGTCCTGATCCTATTTTTTGATAGAGTCACAAGACATACAAGAGAAAAGCAAATAAAAAAGCCCTTTTATTTTATCTGAAACACAACACTACCCTCAGTTTTTCTCATCATACCAGAAAATTCCCTCCAACCAGGCAGACTGAAGTTCAGCGCAGCAGGGTACATTGACACCTTCCTTTCAGAAGTCTCTCTACCCATCTTCCCCCAGGAGGGGACAAATTCCCAGGGCTGAAGCTCATGCCTTAGTTTTATCCTCCTGCTCCTGTCTCTCTGTTTCATATGCCATCAGTTAAATAAAATACAAGAGTATCAAGAACCAGTGAATATCACATGCAGAGTAGTAATTGAGAATTTGGGTAAAGAGCACAGTGATTTCTGGACGTTTAAAACCCTAGTCTATAAACAGCTGAAGAAACCATTTGGAAGCACGCGCCAGACCCTGCTTGCTTTCTTGAGAGCATGTGAAAAATTATTGGTATCCTCAGGAAGTATGAAAAAATTTATCTGTCATTCCCAACAAAGGATGTTTACCAGCACCAATTTTAAAATTCAATACTTACATTTTTCTGGAAGGTTTCTTTGCCTTTTTTCAATCCCTGCCAATTTTTCCTTTGCCCCAAACCAGAGAGAAACATCACACAAAGCCCACCCTCTTAAAAGCCAGATGAGCACAATTACTCTCAGAAAGTCTCCAGTCTTTTGGTTTATACTAACCCATTTATTTCCACCTGACAGAGAACTTTTTTTTTTCCTTTGAATACCCTGAATCTACTATTGCCCAGTCCTATTCCAGAGTAAGTGAAGCCTGTGGCCCAACCCAAGGTCAGGAAGGACAGAGAGATCAGAGGCAGCAGCTCCCAGGTCAGCTTCTGTTTTTTCCGAATTTTTATCACCTCTTCATTCAACTTGGAATTACGGCAGTTTCAGGGCCATGAGAGACCTTAGTCTCATGTATCCCTATCGTGAAAGGTTCCACCCCCTTCAGAGACTTCTTTCAAACCCAAAAAGCTCAAACATAAGAGGGATGTTGGGCAGATGTGTCACCTGCATTGAATTAGTTCTTACACAGCTCATTTTACCCCGGTGGGGACTTTGATTTCCGGCTACCTCAATTCCAAACTTAATTCTCCCATTTCCTCTGCAGCCTACTGTCTCCATCCCCATATGCTATTTGTCCTGCCTTGCTGGCTCTCAGCTTTTCTTCCCCAATTCCTGGATTCTACTCAGCATTTTCCTTCTGGACTCATCCTCTCAATGGACCCCTACTCTGCCAGTAAGCCCATTTTGGTTGATCCTGAAGCCCTTCACATTCTTGAGCCAAAGGAACTCAGCCTTGGTCTGGTTTCTAGAACATCTAAACATTTGTTGCATAACTGAGGAAATTGAGGCCAGAGGTCACATTAATCACCCAGCAATATGTGAACCCCAGTATCCTAGCTCTAAATCATGGGTTTATTCTTCTACATACATTTCAGAAGAAATCCATAAAGTGATCACTTCATCTTAGCTTGAGCTCAACTGTTAGTTGTCACCCTCAACTCCCTGGCCTCCTAACTCTGAGCTCTTAATTTTCTAACCTTCACAAGGTTAGAGTGTACCCTTCTCCTTTTCTCCATTGTGTTGCCTGGGACATCTTGAGGATCTGATGGCTGGGACATCTTGAGGATGAGAGCCCCGCCCTGGAAAGAGCAAAGTGATCATCTAGAAGGAGCCTGGTCCCTGGTGGCGTCAAGGACTCACCAAATTAGACTGCCTGTCTCCAGACTTCTTTCATGGAAGAGAGAAATTGAAAGTACATATTTTCATTTTTTACGTTAAATAGCTCCAGCTAAAACAGGGACCACATACTAGGGAAGAACAAGAAGATCGAAGGGGTCTAGGTCTGATGCCTACCATGAAGCTGCCATACCTGACCTGGTCTTACTTTCTTTGGAAGAAAAGTTGAGCTTCTAGGTTATTTAGGGCTTCATGGAGAAGCTGGGGATTGAGCTGGAGTTTCCATAGGAAAGATGCTTGTCCACATGGGCTGCTCCTTGAGCAATCGGGAACTCCCTTTTTTTCTGTGGAGTTAGGTGGCCACAGTCAAAACTATGTGATTCAGAGGCACTCCTGGTCCCACAGACAGACCCAATTGCTTGAGCTGCTATCCAACACCAGCTCCTAAAAGAGCCTGTGAAATGCCCACAACTCTTAAGCCTTAAGCTAGAGTTTAATGCAGGGTTTTCTCTAGGTCCCGTCTCTGAAAAAGGTCAGGGAGGGACCAAGGAGGGAAACAGAAATCCCTGTGCTTAACCCAGTGATTTACTGTAACCAACCTGGAACCATGAAAGCAAAACAAAAACACTATTCAGGGCTTTAGTCTCCAAACTTCTCACCCAGCTCTACACCTTTACAGTGTTTACTGTGCAGCCATCTGTGAATATGTTTGTGAAACTAGTTAAAGCCTTTTATGAGACCCTAAACTTCTAGTTACACTAATTTCCCCCCCACATGAATTAAGACTTGAATAAACAAAAGGCAGACAAGGATGGAGAGTGATTGCACAGTGCTAAATGGTGCGTTTAACAGGGCCTGCCCACAGATTTTTCCATTCCCATCCCTGGGCACGCAGGCCTCGCTGAAGCCCATATAATGGACCCTTCATGTGGTCTGTGGTTAGAGAAACGTATTGACAAAGAATCACAGACAAATCGTAGCCATGACCTTTAGTGCTCAAACAAGATTTTCCTTGGGAGTGATTTAATTGCCCATGCAGCTCATTGGCTGCACGCATGAGTGGCCTTTGTGCCTTTCCAAAGGCCATGGCCAGGCCAGTCTGGTTTGTCTTTCCTGTGAATGTTTGGCAGAGTGCTGTTCCTATCATGAGGCTCTGCTGTGCCATACAAGATAAACAGCACATACATCCAGCTGGACTTGGCCAGCTTGAAAGACCGTTTCCCAAGCCGACCTTGGCTCTGGCAGTGCCCCGGGCTTCACACTCATCATTCAGATGACTGGCACAGATGCCATGCCAGGCTATACATGGCTGGACTTTGACTGCCAGGTAGAAGAGCAGGGTCTGGGGCTACAGAGTGAGGTAAAAATGTTTGTGTCCTTCTCAGTCCCTAAGAGCACCTCCTGCCATCCTTTCCCTGAGCTCTCCTTGGTGCCTTCACTGCTCTGAGCTCAAGGAAAACAGAAGGCAGACACCAAAGGCCACCTGCCGTGAGATTCCAGGTATAAGAGATATCCACAATGGGCAGATCCATGTTGCCTATCGCAAGTTATTGAATGCCAGGGCCTCAGGAGGAGGGAGAATGGGCAGTGACTGCTTAATGGGGACAGTTTCTGTTTGTAGTGATGAACAGTTCTAGAACTAGACAGGGGTGATGGTTGCACATTATTGTAAGTAGTAAATGCCACTGAATTGTATGCTTTAAGATGATTAGAATGTAATTTTTTTTCTTTTATTTATTCCTCACATTAGGATATTTTTCTATTTATTATTAGATGGAGTGGGAGGGAGGGAGAGAGAGAGTGAGACAGAGAGAAACATGGATGTAATGGAAACACATTGACTGGTTGCCTCCCACACTACCTGACCAGGACCAGGGATGAACTGCAACCGAGGTACGTGCCCTTGACCGGAATCGAACCCGTGACTCATTGGTCCTTGGTCCATCGCTCTAACTGCTGAGCCAAACCGGCCAGGGCAGAATGTAAATTTTATGTCATGCATATTTTACCATAAGTTTTTTAAATGTGCCTTAAAGATTACACTGGAGGAAGGCAAACAATGGCTACACTTACTCCCCAGGCCCCAGAAGTCAGAACTAAGACCAATAAGAGAGTTTCCAGGAGGCAGGTTTCAGTGCATTATGTAAGTAAATGGAAAAGTACCATGTAGAACAGGCCTACTGTGGACCAGATGTCCCCTCAGTACTCATTTCCTTGAAGCCCACAACACCTTGTGAGGGGGTTTTATTATGCTTATTTTATAGCTAAGGAAAGAAGGACTCCCAGAAGCTAGGGCTCTTTTAACAAGGACATGGAGCTGATAAGAGGTGGAAGAAAGCTTTGAACCCAGGTTTTCCCACTCCAGGATTTATAACCCTTTTTGATATGCCAGCCCCTGCAACTTTTCTACCAAAGTACCCTTTATATTCCTCAGGAAGAGTGAACACGTGCATCAGTGTGAATGGGCAGAACTCAAAGGAGCTGCTGAGTGGAAGCCTCATATTTTAGATTACAAATTTATGCAAATTTTACATGCTTATTCTATCATCTTATATAAAGTTTTTTTCTTAAATATTGAAATGAGTTTTGTTCAAATCTTCTAGTGCAAGTTTCACGATGAGAAGGTGGTCCATGTTTATCCTAGAGCCTCTCATCCCTCTTCCATACCTAGGGGTCTGCTTACTCCAATTTGAGAACCTGGCACTAAACTGGCTGTTTTCCAAAAAGGAGAGGGGAGATGAGGGCAGAGGCAAGGAGAGAAGAGGCGAACTCTGTGCACAGGGAGAGATGATATAAAAATTCAACATAGGAAGCGGTGAGGTTGGACCTCAGTGACTTAACTCTATTTAGTCACAGACCCATTCTGATAATTCAATGAAACCTATTAACCTTCTTTACCAAAATTGCCCAGAAAGTTTGCATGTTATCATAGGAGGCTTGTAAACCCCCCAAAATCTAGATCTCAAATTAAGTATCCCTCGACTACATGGTTTTAGGCATAAAATAGAATAAGCATGAAGATTCCTTCTGACCCTAAGAGTCTGTGATCTTATCCTGGACTGCATTTCACTCAATCATCAGTTTCCTTACCACTTTTAGTGACTCAGTTTTATCAGCTAATGTGGTAAATAAATTCAAGTTGATATGACAATGAGCTACTATGTATCCTTTCTCTCTTCCCGCATGACCGTTGGATTTTGCTTCCTTTAGGGGTATTGTAACTTCTGCTGCTGATAGAGAGATGGAAAGCAAGAGGGTCTTGTAAAGTTTTACGAACTCTTTCTTACTGAGTAACTACTTATTTGTACATAAAGTTGGACCCAGTGTCCAGCTAAAAGGCACTTCTGGTTGAAGACTCAATAAGCATGACACATGCAGGAGCCATGGACGAGAGTGGACTGTGCCATTGCCTGCTTCACTTGGGAGAGCCTGGAAACACTGACTTAAATGATTTTAAATAATGAGTGAGGCTGGATAGGGAAAGAGATTTCACAGGCTTCAAGAGAGTAGAAAGACCACTAAACTGACAGTCAAAAAAATTATGCCCAGCACTGTCACTGATTCAGCTGATTAAATAGAATAAGGCAGTCTTCTTTTTTAAGCCTTACTTGTCTTCCTCTTCCCATCGAGAATGCAACATATACACAGCAAGTATAGTTAGTCAGGAACACTGATAACAAGTGACAAAAATCAAACTCAGAGTAACTTCAGTAAGAAATGATTATATTGGCTCTGTTATGAGGAGAATAAGATACCCCCAGAGAATAGGAGTAGCAGTCTGGGCCAGAACTTAGACCAAAGTAATCCAGAGCAAGTGCAATCAGAAGAAAATAATGCCATCTGGTTTCAGGAGAAGAGGAACTGTCAGGTCGCCAGCACAAAAAAAATGAAATGGGTGCATTAATGACCACACAAAATAACAAAGAGAATGAGAGAATGGACCAGGAGAGTGATGATTTGAATTGATCTCAAATGGACCACCCACAAACAGTAGCAATGTCACCTGGATTTACCAGTCACCATCTTTGGCCCCATTAGACCCAACAGCAACAAAAGATAACCCATTGGCCAAGAAGAGTTGTTAAATGACAAATTCAGGGAGACCCGCTATGAATTATAGTTCCTATATGGTGGTTGTGAAAGTTCAACCCAACCTGTAATGAAGATACTTAGAATGGCATCATTGGACATGGTGTCCCCTTCTAACAAAAACAGAGTTTAACATGGACAATGATCAAAGGGGAAGGGGGGGATTTTAAAGTTTTTAAAAAAGACAAAGGATACCTGATTGGATAAGAAAACACAATCCATGTATATGCTGTCTACAAGAGACCTACCTCACAACAAAAGACTCATATGGGATGAAAGTGAAGGGATGGAAAAAAGTTTTCCAGGCACATGGAAATGAAAAAAAAAAAAAAAAAGCTGGTATAGCAATACTCATATCTGTTAAGATAGACTTCAAAACTAGGGCCATAATAAGATACAAAGAAGGTCACTACATAATATTAAAAAGGTCAATCCAATAAGAGGATATAACCCTGGTAAACATATATGCACCAGCATACATTAATAGAGGAGCACCAAAATACATTTTAAAACTTCTGGGGGACTTCAAGGGAGAGATCAATAGCAATACAATAATAGTGGGTGATTTTAGCACCCCATTGACACCACTGAATAGATCTTCTAAACTAAAAATTAACAAGGAAAAAGAGTCCTTAAATGCAAAGTAGATCAGTTGGACTTAACTGATATTTACAGAACATTTTACCCCAAAGCTGCAGAATATACCTTCTTCTCAAAAGCACACCAGACATTCTCAAAGACAGACTACATGTTAAGACACAAAGTAAGCCTTTACAAATTCAAGAAGATTGAAATCTTGTCAAGCATCTTCTCAGATCACAATTGCATAAAACTAGAAATCAATTACAATAAAAACACTAAAAACAATTCAAACACAAGGAGGCCAAATAGCATGCTATTAAACAATGAATGGATTACCAATGAGATCAAGAAAGAAATAAAAAAACTTCCTGGAAACTAATGAAAATGAGCACACAATACGAAATCTATGGGACACAGCAAAAGCAGTTCTGAGAGGGAAGTTCATAGCAGTGCAGACCTATCTCAAGAAACATGAAAAATGTCTAATAAATTATCTAACCCAACAACTCAAAGATTTAGAAAGAGAACAAAAATAAAAACCCAGAGTTAGTAGAAGGAAAGAAATAATAAAAATCAGGGCAGAAATAAATGACAAAGAGACTTAAAAAAAAAAAAAAGCAATACAAAAGATCAATGAAACCAAGAGCTGGTTCTTTGAAAAGATAAACAAGATTGATCAACCTTTAGCCAGATTCACCAAGAAACAAAGAGAGATAA
Source organism: Molossus molossus (assembly GCF_014108415.1). NCBI lineage: Eukaryota > Metazoa > Chordata > Mammalia > Chiroptera > Molossidae > Molossus > Molossus molossus. Next base: position 58,858,948 of record NW_023425349.1, on the reverse strand, counting down.
CCCAAATTAATAAAATCAGAAATAAAAGAGGTGAAGTAACAACGGACACCACAGAAATACAAAGGATTGTAAGAAATTACTATGAACAATTATATGCCAACAATACTTGACAACCTAGGTAAAATGTAGAAATTCTTAGAATCATTTACTATTCCAAAACTCAACTGAGAAGAGTCAGAAAACCTAAACAGACCAATAACAATTACAGAAATAGAATAAGTAATCAATAAAATTCCAGCAAACAAAAGCCCTGGTTCAGATGGCTACACTGGGGAGTTTTTCCAAACATTCAAAGAAGAACTATCACTTATTCTCCTCAAACTATTCCCAAAAATTCAAGAGGAAGGAAGACTTCCAAGCTCTTTTTATGAGGTCGGCATAATCCTGATCCCAAAACCAGATAAAGACACTACAAAGAAAGAAAATTACAGGCCTATATCCCTGATGAACATAGATGCCAAAATTCTCAATAAATCTTAGCAAATCGCATCCAGCGATATATTAAAAAAATTATACACCACAACCAAATGGTATATATTCCAGGGATGCAAGGCAGGTACAATATTCATAAATTGATAAATGTGATATTCCACATAAACAAAATGAAAAATAAAAATCATGTGATCATATCAATAGATGCTGAAAAGCATTAGACAAAATCCAGCATCAATTTTTGGGAAAAACTCTCAGCAAAGTGAGAATGGAAGGATCATACCTCAACATAATAAAGGCCATTTATGACAAACCTACAGCCAAAATCATATTCAATGGGCAAAAACTAAAAGTATTTCCCTTAAGATCAGGAACAAGACAGGGATGTCCACTTTCACCCCTCTTACTTAACATAGTACTGAAAGTCTTAATCACAGCAATCAGACAAGAAGAAAAAATTAAAGGGATCCAAATTGGAAAGGAGGAAGTGAAACTGTCATTATTTACAGATGACATGATATTGTATGTAGAAAACCCTAAAGACTCCGTCAAAAATCTACTAGATTTCATAAATGAATGTGTCAAAGTAGCAGGATACAAAATCAATATCCAGAAATCACTGGCATTTTTATATACCAATAATGAACACACAGAAAGAGAAATTAAAAAACAATCCTATTTACCATTGCAACAAAAAAATTAAGATGCCTAGAAATAAACTTAATCAAAGAAGTAAAGGACCTATTCACAGAAAACTACAGGACATTGAAAAAAGAAATAGAGAAAGATATAAAAAAGTGGAAGAATATTCCTTGTTCATTGATTGGAAGAATTAACATCATTAAAATGTCCATACTACCCAAAGCAACCAATAGATTCAATGCAATCCCCATTGAAATACCAATGATGTATTTCATGAACTAGAAAAAATACTCCAAAAGTTTATATGGAACCAAAAAAAAAACCAAATAGCCACAGCAATCTTGAAAAAGAAGAACAAAGTAGGAAGGATCACAATACCGGGTATCTGGTTATACTACAAAGCCATTGTAATAAAAACAGCCTAATACTGGCACAAGAACAGGCATATAGATCAATGGAACAGAACAGAGAACCCAGATATTGACCCAAGACATTATACTCAATTAATATTTGGCAAAGGTGGCAAGAGCATATCATGGAGTAAAGACAGCCTCTTTAATAAATAGTGTTGGGAAAATTGGACAGCTACATGCAAAAAAATAAATAAAGCTAGACCACCAACTTACACCATACACAAGAATAAATTCAAAATGGATAAAAGACTTAAATGTGACTTTGTGAATCCATAAAAATCCTACAAGAAAATGTAAGCAACAAAATTTCAGACATCACATGCAGCAGAATTTTCAGTGATACAACTCCTAACGCAAGAGAAACAAACAAAAAAATGAATAAATGGGGCAACATCAAACTGAAAACTTCTTCACAGCAAATGAAACAAGCACCAAATTGCAAAGGGAATCCACTATATGGGAGAGCATAATTGCCAATGATACATGAGATAAAGGATTAATTTCCAAAATATATAAAGTACTCATACAACTCCAAAAAGGGAAGACAAAGAATCCGATTAAAAAATGGGTAGAGAACCTAAATAGACACCTCTCCAAATAGGACATACAAATGACCAAGAGACATATGAAAAAAAATGCTCAACATCACTAATCATCAGAGAGATGCAAATTAAAACAACAATGAGGTATCACCTCACACCTGTCAGAATGGCCACCATCAACAAATCATCAAACAGCAAGTGTTGGCGAGGGTGTGAAGAAAAGGGAATTCTAGTACACTGCAGGTGGGAAAGCACACTGGTGCAGCCACTATAGAAAACAATATGGTGTTTCCCCAAAAAATTAAAAATAGAACTGCATTTGACCCAGTGATCTCACTTCTAAGAATATATCCTAAGAAGCCTGAAACACCAATTAGAAAGATTATATGTACCCCTATGTTTAGAGCAGCACTATTTACAATTGCTATGATCTGGAAACAGCCCAAGTGTCCATCAATAGATCAGCGGATAAAAATGCTGTGGTACATATACACAATGGAATACTATACAGCTGTAAGAAAGAAAGATGTCTTATCCTTTGAGATAACATGGAGGGAAATGGAGAGTATTATGCTAAGCAAAATAAACCAGTCAGAGAAAGACAAGTGTTACATGATCTCACTTATTTGTGGAATATAATGAACAAGATAAGGTGGTGAACAAAATAGACCCAGAGACATGGAAGCAGGGTTCAGACTGACACACTTCAGAGGTGGGGGTGGGGGAAAGGGAAGCAATAAACCAAATAACTTATGCATATAAGCATAACCAATGAACATAAACAACAATGCTGGAAGGGAGGTGGCAGGAACAAGAAGAGGGAGTCAATGGGGGAAAAAGGAGAAACATCTGTAACAAAAATAAATTAAGTAAATAAAAATTGGAAAAAAAAAAGAAATAAAGGAAAAGTTATCTGGGTTATTCAGAAGAATCAAATCAATTATGGCAGCTATTTAATTGCCTCCCTTGCTGGCAATTCCTGATTTTGTTCAGATGCTTGCCCTTCCGTGTACTAATGGAAAGGACTGAACCACAAGGTGTTTAATAAAACCATGGTAATTCTATTCTATCCCCCTTTGATGTGTGACCCAATCCTGGTCTGGGGTGGAAAGGTTTTCATTACTAATGAAAATAGGATCAATTGAGGACAGTTTCTTCATCATCCAGACATTGTGTGTCTACATAAGATGCCTAGAACTGGGGCAACTATTCAGTAAACAAGAGAGTAGAGCCCTGAAACCAAGTTACAATGCTGAGCACAGCTTGCTAAAAGATAGAAAAAGCCTGTGGCCTGAATATTTATAAGACTGGAGAATCATTCTGGAACTGTGTATATTAATAATATTAATAATATAGTCATTCTTAGTAGCTTTGTCATAATTATAATCATTCTAATTAATACCGGAGCAAAACACTGAACTGGCTTCCTGGCTTTTATTCTTTCTCCCCTATAATTATTCTCTGTATAAAAACCAAAGTAGTCCCTTTCAAATTCAAATTTAATAATGTCATCCTCTTGCTTAAAACTTTCCAAAGTCTTTCCTCAGCTCCTAGAACAAAATTTCATCTCCTATCCAAAGATTGTAAGCCTTACATCACCTCCAATCTTTTCTCCTTCATACTTCCCTTTTTTTCTTCACTTATTTTTCTTCTTTGTACACCCTAGTCTTTTCCTCATCAGGGGTTTTATTCTGGCTGTTTCCTCTGTTGACCTTCTTGCTCTCCAGATCTCCACATGCTTAATTCTTGTACTTCAGGCATCAGCTCATGCAACAGTTCCTCAATGACATTTTCCTTGAACACTCAAGTGAAATTAGCAATCTTTCCCACCTTGAGATAGACTTTCTTCTGACTCAATCATCTCCTATTTTACTTCCTTCATAGTCCATATCACCATTTTCAGTTACTGCAATTATTTGTTTACTAATCTGTTATCTATTTCCTTTCCTTAGTATGTAATAACCAAGAGAGCAAGGGTCTTGACTGTCCTGTTCATCATAATTCCCCCACCCTTAGAAAAGTGTCTGAAACATCATAACTTCCCAGTAACAATTGTTGAATGAATGAAAGGAAGGAAAGAAGGGGAAAAGAACATAGGGAAGGACGGAGGGAAGGAGAGAGGGCTATAAGAACCAGAACCTCAGGGACTGAAACTAGAGGTTCAAGTGTATCAAAATTATTTGTTGTACTCTTATCAGCTTAGGGTCTCTCCAGATTGCTGAAAGGGTGGTAGCAGCAGCCATAGAGTTATTTCTTCCCAGCTTATCTTCTCCAACAGAAAGATATTTCCTCTCTCAATGTCTCTCTACTGCTCCCAGGAAAGAATTCTGATGGGTTCTGATTGGATCATGGACCTAACTATGGCCCAATGACTGTATACAGAGAAATAGGGAATTATGTCTTGCCAGGACCTGAGTCACAATCCATAGCCAGAATAAACTGTAACAAGATTGACAGTTCCACCTGTCATAATTGACAGATCCACCAGAAATGGTATGTGGGTGGTACAGGAAAAACAGGGAGAAAAAAGAGAGGAACAGAAGATGAAGAAGGAAGAGGAAAGAAGAGTTTTTAAAAAAACAAAAGAATTAATTCCTGAATTTAAAAAAAACCAATAGATGTTCCCTCCAGAAATAAACTACATTAAACCTTGCCAGAATGTTTTCCTAGTTCTCCAGATGTAAAGCACTCTGATCTCTACTTTACTATGTCAAGATGGATCCTTATCTACACAACTAGAGTAACAGAAGAGCAAGTTTAATCTATAAGTATTTATGTGGCTTTATGTTGGGGTTGGAGGAATAGTAGATTTAGTTGTCCACTTTGTTTTGTAGGCATCTCTTGCTAACTATTGGGTCAAGGTAATGGCCTTCTACTACTCTGTTATATGGCCTGCTGTTTATTCAAAGTTCTTTCCCTACCCCAATCACCAGGAAAAAAAAGGGGGGGGCTGCTTTTAGCATAAAGGCAGTCTCTATTCAGACAATAACTCAACCACATGGACAACCATCATGATCCCGAACAAATACACAGGACGGCTAAACCACAGTTAGACTGGCCATGCAGGCACAATAGAGGAAGACCTATTTTCGTGAGGGGAGCGCTGTCACCTACACTGCCTTATAAAGGGACAGTAACTTACAAGATGAAAACATGTTTTTGGCTCCAAATTGTGCTTTGGTGGTGCTTTTTTTTTTAGGAATTATTATATTGGTGGGGTGCCTTTCCCCTAATAGGTTTGTTTACAAAAACATTGAGCATGCATTATATATCAACATAAATAATTCTCCTTATATCTCTGTCCTCCAAATTTTGCAGTTAATTAAACCAATTTGTCTGTTTTTGTGAGTTAGAAACTCCTATTGTCATCCTTTCCAATCACTACTTATTTAAATTTCATCCTTGACCAGTTTCATGATGTTTATCTGCTCTAGAGGATTTGAAATAAGGGAAACACACAGGGATCCCATTAAATTCTCTCTTGAACCTGAAAAAAAGCCAAGATTCAACTGGCCAGTTAAATAATACAATTTCTCTTGTAGGATATTTGCTTAAGATAGCTGGTAGCTAATTTAATCCCAGAATTGCTTATTTACAAGTTTTTGTGAGGAATTCCCTGCAATGAACAGTGAACCAGGTAGAAAGATTCAAAAGAAGCATTCTTTGAAGAAGTGTCTATTCAGGTGCTTTGCCCATTTTTTTTAATTGGATTGTTGCTTTTTGGTGTAGCATTATATAAGTTCTTTATAAATTTTGGATATTAACCCCTTTCAGGTGTTCCTCCATTCAGTGGATTGCCTTTTCATTTTGTTCATGGTTTCCTTTGCTGTGCAAAAACAATTCAGCTTTACGTACTCCAATTTTTTTTTTCTTTATTGATTTTAGAGACAGAGGAAGTGAGAGGGAGAAAGGGATAGAAACATCGATGAGAGAGAACATCAATTAGCTGCCTCCCACTTGCCTCTCACTGGGGATCGAACCCACAACTTGGGCAAGTGTCCTGACCGGGAATCGAACCAGTGACCTCTTGGTGCATGGGTCGATGCTCAACCACTGAACCACACCCGCTGGACTATTTTGTTCTTTTGTTTCTTTTGCCTGAGAAGATATTTCAGCAAAAATATTGCTACGAGAAATGTCTAGATCTTATTGCCTGTGTTCTAGAATTTTTATGGTTTTCAAGTCTTACATTTAAATTTTTAATCCATTTTTAGTTTATTCTTGTGTAAGGTGTAAGAAGGTGGTCTAACTTCATTTTTTACATGTATCTGTACAATTTTCCCAACACCATTTATTGAATAGACTATCTAGAATCTAATGAACAAAATAAGCTAACAAACAAAATAGAAAGAGACTCATAGATACAGAGAACAGACTGATGGCTGTTAGAAGGGGGGGTGCGTTGGGAGGCTGGATGAAAAAGGTGAAGGGACTAAACAAAGACAAATTTCATAGACACAAACAACAGTATGGTGACTACTAGAGGGAAAGGCGGGTGGGCAGAGGTTAAAGAGGGTAAAGGGGTGATGGAAGGAGACTTGCCTTGGGTGGGGAACATACAATATCCAGGTGATGTATTATAGAATTGTACACTTGAAACCTATATAATTGTATTAACCAGTATCACTTAAATACGTTCAATTAAAAAATATTTTCTGATAAAAAAACTTAAAAGAAGCATTATTTTAGACTGTCCTCAAAAGCGAGCAAAGTACACATTTTATTTTTTTTAATTATTTTTTTAATTTTATTTTTGTTACAGATGTTTCTCCTAAAGTACACATTTTAAAGCAAAATAAAAACCTATAAAATTTGCTGTCAACTTCACTGGCCAGTTCCCAACTAGAAAAACATTTCAAGAACATGTGGATTCATTTTTTTGGCATTTCATTAATCCACTTGAAAAGAAATGGCTTCCTTGATCTTGACGCCTTGAAAATGTTAGCTTCAAGCCCTCAATCAGCTCTTCGTGTTTACCTTCCCCAGGATCCCACAGCCCTGAGTTGCCATGGAGAGCTGACAAGAAGCATTCAGAAGACCTAAGGAGACCAATGCTGCATGTTGTTGCATGCTGTCACTTCTCTGTACATGCCTCCACAGCTGATCTAGCCCCTGCCTACCTCACCTCTCCAGCTTCTCTTGAGCTTCCCTCTCAGCAGCTTCAAACCTCAAGACTCACCCAATTCTCTCAATCCCTCCCCACCTTCATTCAGCTACACTGACACTTTTCAGTTTCTCTGATGTGTCTTCCTTCCTCCCCTCCCACTCTTTACCAAGCTAACTCCAGCTCATCCTCCAGGTCTCAACTCAAAGCCACTTCTCTGGGGCTGCCTTCCCCGATGCTCCATCTACATCAGATCCCCCACTATACTCACCGAGCTCTTGCCTTCGTCTTGCCACTCCACTCAGTTCTGACTGATTAGTCACCTGAATAATATGTTGCTTAAAGAAAGCCTGTTTCCCTGACTAGGTTTCAAGTTCCACAAATGGCAAGAACTGAGTCAATATTGTTCACTGCTGTATCCCAGTGACTGGCACATAGAAAGTGTTAAATAAATACTTGTCGACTGAACAAGTTTAAAGATGTTAGGTAAGTCCCTTAAATTCTATGATCCTTTTTGCATCAAGGATTATATGAATCTGTAATTCGATGCAACAGATGCTAGAACTGTAACAACACATCCAATTAATACTTGAATTATGCACATAAAAAAAATTGCTCTGGAAAAAAGGAGATAAGGGTGAGAGGGTTGGAAACTAAGCCAACTGTAGCAGCTGCCATGGCCAAGGACTGTATTAGGTGCTTTTCGATAACTTATTTCATTCAGTTGTCACAACAGTCCTTCAGCTTTGCTTATCATTTTCCCCATTATTCAGATTAGAAAATTCAGATCTCACAGATAAAAAGTCATGGGGCTACTTGAATCTAAAACTTGATTATATACAATATACTGTAAGTTATATCTGTGCTTTTATTTTTTTAAAAAGAAAAAGTATAGAGACTGAAAAGAAAGAGAATGGGAAGATTCCTGGTTTTATTCCCAGTCTCTACACTTAGCCTGTTCTTTCTTATCACACAGCTTTCACACCTACTTCCCCACCTAAACACACACATACACACGAACACACTTACCACTGCAGATCTCCCTATGTGAGGATCATTTCCCCAGTTCTTGGTGATGACCTCCGCAGTTAAGTAGGTGTGGCGTTAACCCGCAGCTCTGGTCCTCTCTCTGCAGCATTACCCCTCCTCCACTTTTATCTCGGGGCCATTTTCAGTTTTAAGCCATTATTCCCACTCCGTGTTCTGAACAGAACTGCACTTTTTTTTTTTTTTATCCTCACCCGAGGACATTTATTTTTTTTGTTGTTCAGATAGAGAGGGAGGAAGAGAGAGGAAGAGAGAGAGAGAGAAACATCGACGTGAAGGGACACATCGAGTGGCTGCCACCCGCACGACCAACCAGGGCCGGGGACAAACTGCAACCGAGGTACATGCCCTTAGCGGGAACCAAACCCGGGTCTCTCAGGACCGCAGGCCGACGCTCTAACTTCTGAGCCAAACCGGCCAGGGCACAGAACTGCACTTTTAATAAATTATAACAATCAACTCCAACTAACTTTGAGGCTAGGCCTCACTTTCTGTTTCCCACAAAGCCATCTCTGTTTCCACCTCCTGGAGGAGAGGAGGACACATGTTGTACCCCAGCCAAAACGAATCCAAGCAAAAACAAGACATCACAGAAAAGCAGATGGCAGTCAGTGCTGTGGAAACAAGCTCAGTGCAGCCTGGAGGGTCAGGAACACAGAGGTAAATGCTCTCTTGGTGTGGAAGCCACCATGGCAGGAAGTGAGGCTGTCTCTGTCTGCCCCAAACACCATCAGCCTGTTGCTTTCAGGATCTCTCACTGGAGGACAGCCTTTCCCTTGAAGAAGTCTTCACTTTACCCTGTTTCTTCCTTGTTTGTTTGTTAGGTCTGTGGGGCTGTATCTACTCTCTGAGAAATCTACCAAGGGAAAAGAGTAACTCTGCTAAGGTTTCCAAGGACAGTTATCCAGCACAGGAGACATGGATCCCCAGTGTAAACAGTTAGAGAAACTGATACTGAGTTCAGGTTCTACTCATGCTACTGTCTGGGAGCTGATAGAAACCAGGCTTAGAGGGACCATGAGCCTTCCAGATGGGAGACCTGCAATATGTCAAAATTTGTAAATATTCCAAATAAGTTTACTAAACTTGTGATGAATACTAAATATTTGCAGTGAACCGATTAACTCTCTGTTAATAGAGCAGATAATGCAATTTCATGGATTTAAAAGATAGATGCTAAGTTTTCACTTCTGGTAATGAATGACAGAGGAGCTTCTATAAGACCAGCCCAACCAAAAGCATTAGAGTCACCAGAAGCATGCAGAAATTTGAGGAGTGTTGACGCTGGAAGAATGGCTGGCCACAGATGAGTTGTTTTTTTAATGGATTTGAGGAAGGGGGTAGGGGAGGGAGAGTGGAAGAAACAGAGAGACAGACAGGCAGACAGCCATCAATCTGTTGTTTCACTTTTTATGCATTCATTGGTCACTTCTTGTACATGCCCTGACCAGAGATCTAACCTGCAACCTGCATATCCAGATGAAGCTCTACAAAGGGGCAAGTTTATCTTTTATATAGTCTTTTGCTGGTGGGAAGACCTCAGTAAGCAACACTTGGGTTTCTGGATCTTTGGCTACTACAACATCTAGAAAGTAAACTGGCATCAAGTGGGAAGACATGAAGGCTGGGAAGAACCCAATGACTGGATCTAGAATCATTTTAACACTCATTCACTCACCTGTCTGGCTCCTGGGCTGGGAGGACTCAGAAGCTAGGACTGTTCAAACACCTACCCCTGTCCTCTACACATAGCTTGGCTTTCTCACAGCATTGAAGCCTCATGATAACTGAACTTCCTACGTGAAGGCTTGGGTTCAAAGCATGAAATTTATAGCAAACAAGGCAGAACCTACATAGCTTTTTCATAAGCTAACTCAAAAGTTACACAGCATTTCTTCCACTGCACTCTATTAGTTACAAGTCAATCATAAGCCCTCACCATTTGAGGGGAGGGGAATTAGACTTCAGTCCTGACACGGTGTGATAAAGTTCTAGAAGAGCAGGTGGGATGAAAGATGTTTTTATGACCATCTTTGGAAAATACAATCTCACAAAACTCAATAACCTTCGATTCTACCATCAGAGGTTGAAAAAGAAAAGCAAAATACACCCAAAGTAAGTAAAAGAAAGAAAGTAATAAAGATCAGAGTACACATAAATGAAAAAAAAAAAAAAAAACAGAGAAAAATTAAGCCAAAACTTGATTGTTTGGAAAACAATAGCAAAATTGATAAAGCCCTAACTTGATTAATTAGGAAAATGAGAGAGAACACAAATTACCAGTATCGAGGGTGAATGAATGTGGAGGAGGGAATATCATTACTGATCCTACAGACATTAAAAGGACAAAAATGGAATATTATAAACAACTTAACAGAACTTTTTTATAACTTAGAAGGACATACAAATTTCTCAAGAAATATAACTTAGCAAAATGATGCAAAATGAAATAGGATATATGAATAGTCCTGTATCTATCTATTAAAGAAATTGAATCTACTATCAAAAACTTTCCCACAAAGAACCTCCAGGTCTAGATAATTTTACCAGTGAACTCTACCAAAGATTCATAAAACAACTAATATGAATGTTAACATGAATTCTCTGAGTTTGCTTCCTAACTCATTATATGAAGCTTGATATAAAGCTTGAAAAGAAAACTCTTTAAAAAGGGAATATTACATGATTTTCTAACCACTTCTGTACATCTGCAAGTAATACAGAATAATATAGAATGTGAACTGTAATTGAAAAATACATTTTTTTAAAATCTTCAGTGAAATATTAGTAAATCAAATATAGCAATGTATAAAAATAGTAATACATCATGATCAATTGGAATTTATCTCAGATATATAAGTGTGGTCTAACATTGGAAAATCAATAAAATTCATCTATTAACAGATTAAGGGAGGAAAACTTTTAAAAATTATTTCAATAGGCACAAAAAAAAAAGCATTTGAGAAAATTCACTGCCCATTATGCTAGAATTTCTCAGCAAATTAGAAATAGAAGGAAACAACCTCAATCTGATAAAGGACATCTAAGAATTAAAACAGTATTACCATTATACTCGATAAGAAAACAAACACTTTCCTCATAAGATTGGGAAAACATTTATATTACTTCTCTTTAGTATTGTACTGGAGGTCCAAGCTAGTGCATATGGCAAGAAAACAGAAAGAAATAAAAATCAGAAAGGAAGAAGTAAAACTGTCCCTAATAACAGATGACATTATTTACTTGGAAAATTCTAAGGAATATCCCAATCAACTATTAGAAAAACTAGACTTCCAGTCAAGATGGCGGCATAGGTAAACGCGGTATCGCGCCACATCAAAGTTACAACTAAACTACAGAACAATCATCATTCAAAACCGCATGAAATCAAGCTGAATGGAAGTCTTCCAACTACAGAATTAAAGAAGCAGCCACATCGAGACTTGTAGGCGGGGAGGAGGCGGAGGGGCTGGTCCCACACTAACGTGTGGCTGATAAAAATCAGGAGGATCGCCCTGGCCAGTTTGGCTCAGTGGTTAGAGCGTCGGCCTGCGGTCTGGAGAGACCCGGGTTCGGTTCCCGCTAAGGGCACGTACTTCGGTTGCAGTTTGTCCCCGGCCCTGGTTGGTTGTGCGGGTGGCAGCCACTCGATGTGTCCCTTCACATCGATGTTCCTCTCTCTCCCTTCCTCTCTCTCCCTCCCACTCTATCTGTACAAAAAATGGAAAAATATCCTCGGGTGAGGATAAAAAAAAAAAAAAATCAGGAGGATACCTGGGCTGGGAACGTCCTCTCCGAGAACTGAGGGGTCCCTGTCCCACACCAGGCACCCTGCTCAGGGTTCCAGTGCCAGGAAGAGAAGTCCCCATAACTTCTGGCTGGAAAAACCAGTGGGAACTGAGGCTCAGGGAGGCTGAGGTGGCTGGAGCCCCAGGCAGCTCCTCTTAAAAGGCCCGTGCACGAACTTACTTGGACTCTCTCCCTCTAAACTTAGAGAGGCAGCTCGAAGGGTGCCAGAGACATACAGGGAAGAACTGACCTGTTTGGCATTGGAGCGAGGGCTGGAGAGGCAGCTTTCTCCGGGACAAACATGCTGTCAGAGGCCTTTGTTCCTTTGGTGAGCCCTTCCCCCTGGGGCAGCAGACAGCGGCCATATCTGGGACTCCAGCAACCTGGCTCATACTGGTTGGCCCGCCCTGGTGATCCCCTGAGGCCTTGCCCCACCCAAATTTCAGGCCCACCCAAGCTGTTGCCACTTGCTTTACCATAGGATTGGCCTGTCTTGGATCCTGCTTCAGGTTTTCCTAAATCCTTCCAAACAAGTAGCATCTGGTCTCAGTTAGCCCCATACCTCTTGTTAAGTAATACATAGAAACAAACACAGGGAGGCAGCCAAAATGAGGAGACAACGAAACAGGTCCCAAATGAAAGAACAGAATAAAACCCCAAGAAAAGAACTAAGCAAAATGAGATAAGCAACCGAACATGCTGAGTTCAAAATACTGCTTATAAGAATGCTCAATGAACTTAGTGAGAACCTCAGTGAACTTAGTGAGGGCCTCAAGAGCATAAAAAAGGACCAGTCAGAAATGAAAAATGCACAGTCAGAAATGAAGGAGGCACTAACTGAAATAGAGAATAATTTACACAGATTGAATAGTAGGGTAGATAAAGCCAACAAACAAACCATCGATTTGGAATATAAGGAAGCAAAAAATGCCCAATCAGTACAGCAAAAAGAAAAAAGAATCAAAAAAACTGAGGATAGTGTAAGGAGCCTCTGGGACAACTTCAGGTGTTCCAACATTTGCATCTTCGGGGTGCCAGAAGGAGAAGAGAGAGAGAGAACAAGAAATTGAAAACCTATTTGAAATAATAATGGCAGAAAAGTTTCCTAGCTTGGTGAAGGAAACAGACATACAAGTCCAGGAAGCACAGAGAGTCCCAAATAAGATGAACCCCAAGAGGCCCACACCAAGACACATCATCATCAAAATGCAAAAGGTTCAAGACAAAGAGAGATTCTTAAAAGCAGCAAGAGAAGAGCAGTTCGTTACCTACAAGGGAGTTCCCATAAGACTGTCAGCTGATTTCTCAAAAGATACTTTGCAGGCCAGAAAGGAGTGGCAAGAAATATTCAGAGTGATGAAACACAAGAACCTACAACCATGATTACTCTATCCTGCAAAGCTGTCATTTAGAATTGATGGTCATATAAAGAGTTTCCCAGACAAGGAAAAGTTAAAGGAGTTCATCACCACCAAACCGTTGTTATATGAAATGTTGAAGAGTCTTTTTGAAGAAAAAGATAAAATATATGAACAAACAAAATGGCAATGAATACATATCTATCAACAATTGAATCTATAAACAAAATGAACAGGCAGAACAGAAACATTCTTGTAGATATAGAGAACATTTTGTTGGTTGCCAGATTGGAGGGGTGTTGGGGGAATGGGTGAAAAAGGTGAAGGGATTAAGAAGAACAAATTGGTTGCTAGACTGACAAACCTCAAAGAGAGGGGGTTGGGGGGTGGGAAGAAATAAACCAAAGAACTTATATGCATAACCAATGGACACAGACAACAGTGTGGGAAAAGGTGGGAGGGGGGCGGAAGTGGGGAGGAGGGAGTCAATGGGGGAAAAATGAGGAACATCTGTAATACATTCAACAATAAAGATTTTTTTAAAAAAGAAAAACTAAAAATTTTCACAAGGTCACCATACAAAAGTCAATTCTATCTTCATAGGTTGGTAGGCAAAAATTGGAAAATAAAATGCCTTAAATTTCTATTTACAATATCTTTAAAAGACACAAATACTTAGAAATAGATGTTTCAGCCCGGCTGGTGTGGCTTAGTAGTTGAGCATCAACCCATGTACCAACAGGTCACCAGTGCCTTGTCAGGGCACATGCCCAGGTTGTTGGCCCGATCTTTAGTGGGGTCATGAAGGAGGCAGTCAATTGATGTTCTCTCTTATTGATGTTTCTATCTCTCTCTCCTTCTCCCTCCTCTCTCTCTAAAATAAATTTTTAAAAAAGAAATAGATGTATCAAAAGATGTGCAAGACATAGAAATAACAAAACATTGCTGAAAGAAACTAAGGAGGAAGACTTTAATAATATGGAAATTTTTTGAAATAATTAGAAATAGTTTCTAAATATTTAGAAAAATGTATCATGTTCATGAATTGGAAGACTGCATTTTTATGACACCATTTCTTTCCAAATCCCAGTAAAAATGCTACAGCCCTTTTTGTGGAAATTAACAAGCTGATTCTAAAATGTATTTGGAAATGCACAGTACTTAGAATAGTCAAGGCAATCTTGAAAAAGAGTAACAACTTTATAGAATTCACAGTAACCAATTTCAAGATTTACTCTAAGGCTACAGCAATCAAAACAGCATAGTACGAGCATACAGATAGAAATATAGATCAATGACAGACATTTATGAAATCATTTGATTTTCAACCAAAGAACCAAAACAATCAATGAGGAAAGGAAATCTTTTCACAAATAGTCATGGAAAAATTGGGTATCCATATGGGGGGGGGGGGAAATGTAGTAGTCTCAACATCTACTATATACCACTCATAAAAATTAACTTGAAATGGATTATAAACCTAAACATAGAAGGTAAAACTATAAATTGTCTATAAGAAAACAGGAGAATTTCTTCATGAACATGGATAGACAAAGATTTATTAAATAGAACACAGAAAGAAGTAAGCATAAAAGAATTGATAAATTAGACTTCATCGAAATTTAAAAATATCAGCTCATCAAATTTAACATTAATAAAATGAATTCAAATAAAATGAATAAACTGGAAAAATAATTTCAAAGCACATGTCTAACAAAAGACTTGGATCCAAAATATAGAAAATATACATGGAACTTAATAATAAAGAGACAACTCAATTTTTTTAAGTAGGGAGGAGCATAAGAAATAAAAATTAAATACAATGTGGAATCCTGTATAAAAACCTGAAATGGAAAAAGAACATTAGTAGAGAAATTGGTGTATCGGAATGAGGTCTATAGTTTAGTTAATACTATTGTGCCAATGCTAATTTTCTGATTTTGATAATAGTACTATGGTTATTTGTGATGTTCACATTAGAGAAACTAGCTGTACTATTTTTGCAACATTTTGAGCTATTTTCTGTAAGTATAAAATTAGTTCGCCCTGGCCAGTTTGGCTCAGCGGTTAGAGCGTCAGCCTGTGGTCCACAGAGACCGGGGTTCGGTTCCCGCTAAGGGCATGTACCTTGGCTGCAGTTTGTCCCCGGCCCTGGTTGGGTCGTGCGGGTGGCAGCCACTCGATGTGTCCCTTTCACATCAATGTTTCTCTCTCTCCCTTTCTCTCCCTCCCACTCTACCTGAATAAAAAATGGAAAAATGTCCTCGGGTGAGGATAAAAAAAAAAAAAAAATTAATATAAAATTAGTTCAAAACAATTGTTTAATAGGAAAGAATTTGGACAGACACTTCATAAAAGATATATGGCCAGTAGCACATGAAAAAAAAAATGCTCAAGTAATCAGTCATTAGAGAAATGTACATTAAAATCACAATTCCGGTCACAACCATAGAACAGCTAAACTGAAAAAGACTGATAACAACAAATGGTGGCAGGGATCTGAAGCAACTGTAAACACTGGCACATGTTGGTGGGAGCATAAAATGGTGTGACCCCTTTAGGGAAATTACTGCAGTTTTTAAAAACATGCACCTTTTTACTCTTATCTATTTATCACCCAAATAAAGTATGTGTCCACAAACAGATGTGTACTAGAATGTTCCCAGCAGTTTTATTTTTAATAACCCCAAACTGAAAATATTCCAGGTGTCCATCAATAGGAGAATAGCTAAGGAAACCGTTATATTCATATGAATAATGTAATACCACTCAAAAATTAATAGGAACAGGCCTTCTAATTCATTCAACAACATACATGAATCTCAAAAACAGCATGCTGAAGGAAAGATATCCTATACAAAAGAATAAATACTGTATCAATTCATTTACATGAAAATGTAAAGCAGGCAAAACTAAGCTGTAGCAAAAAGGAAATCACAACAGTGGTTGTCTCTGGGGATGGTGGCAATGGTCGTTGATTGGGAAGGGATGTGAGGAATTTTCTGAGTAATGATAATATTTTGGGTTACACAGGCGTATGCATTTGTGTTGATTCATGAACTGCCCCAGCCCCCACGCACACACACACAGGGCAAGGAGAGAAGAAAGAAAGAGGCAGACTACTTCAGAGTGGTAGGTGGCAGGTTAAGCAAGACTGGAAACTTACTTAGGAGGCTTGAGTAGACCTGTGCACCTGCCCTCCAGAATCTTAAATGTTTAGAGAGAGGCCTTCATTAGTTTTGGTCACTATAACACATCCAGATGGTCTTAATAACACATTACTCACTCAAGGCTGTGTCTGTGAAAATGGCTCTGGTTATAGGAATGTGAGTGAACGGGGGAGGGGGAAAGGAGTCTCCTATTGTCAGGGTCCAGCTGGTGGGTTAACCTATGGTCATGTCCTCCCAATGGCCTCCTCCAACAATTTGTCATAACTTATCAAATGGTTCACTTAAACTTTGTATACTTTACTGTACGTGAATTTATCTTTAAAAACTTATACATAGAACAGAGTGGAGTGGGTGGAGCCAGGACGGTTCTGCTGGAGAGTGAGCAGTCCCTGATGGAGCTGACCAGTCTCTTCCAGAAGGCGGGCAGAGTGTTCATCACCCTGGAGAAGTATGATGATTGAACTAGACCCATTCCAGGCACAGGTTCAGTGGAGGGCTTTGAGCCCTCGGACAGCAAGTGTCTGTTAAGAGCTGCTGATAGGAAAAAGATGAGCACAGTGGTGAGCTCCAGAGAAGTGAAGTAGCTCAGATGGCTTCTTCAAACCTACTGAGCACTCACATGGATGGGCTGGAGAAGAGGGACAACAGGGCAAGGGCAAGAGCAAAGCAGCACAGTGAAGGGCACCAGGTTCCCTGTTCTCACCAGCTAACCACTGAATTGCTATTTTTCCTTTGGTTTTTTCTTTTGGCCACAAGCTAGGTTTCTTGTTCCCCTACATTAACTTTTCATGTGAAATTAGGGTCATTTTGGATGGAAGAAGAGCTGTGATGTTGACGGCGGTTATAAGAAGCCAGTTTATTTTAGTTCTGGCTGATTGGTTGGTGTTGCATAGTTGTATATTCCTCGATTATAGTTTAAAGTCTCTGCAGCCATCTGTGTGAAGACTAATGCACCATTAAACCTGTCTATTTATCAGCAAAAAATAAACAACCCATAAATATTGAACTCCAGCCCTGGCCGGTTTGGCTCAGCGGTTAGAGCGCCCGCCTGCGGTCCGGAGAGACCCGGGTTCGGTTCCCGCTAAGGGCATGTACCTTGGTTGCAGTTTGTCCCCGGCCCTGGTTGGTCGAGCGGGTGGCAGCCACTCGATGTGTCCCTTTCACATCGATGTTTCTCACTCTCTCTCTTCCTCTCTCTCCCTCCCACTCTGTCTGTACAAAAAATGGAAAAATGTCCTCGGGTGAGGATAAAAAAAAAAAAAATATTGAACTCCAATGACAGACCTTAAGTTGAAGAATAAAGTACACTGACACCTTTAACTTACTTCAAAATATATATTTTAAATGAATTGATAAATAGATGAGATGGGTAGATAAATATGTGTTAAACCAAATACAGCACAATGTTATTTTTTTTAATCCTTACCCAAGGATATTTTTCTATTTATCTTCAGACATAATGGGAGGGAGAGAGAGGGAGAGAGAGAGAAACATCAATGTGAGAGGAACAAATCAACTGGTTGCCTTCAGCAAAACCCCGACCAATGCTGGGGACAAACCGCAACTGAGGTACCAAACCCGCAACACACTGGCCCACAGGGAGACACTACCGCTGAGCCAAACTGACCAGGGCAAAATGTTATTTTTTTTAATCTAATTTTTCTTTATTGTTGAAAGTATTACAGATGTTCCCCTTTATTTTCCCTACTGAATCCTTCCTCCCGCTTCCACCATCCTCCTGCCTTCCCCACACTATTGTCTGTGTCCACTGGTTATGCATATATGCATGTAAGTTCTTTGGTTTATCTGTTACTGCCCTCCCCCATTCCCCTTACTTCTGAGGTTTCTCCATCTGTTCCCTACTTCCATGTCTCTGGATCTATTTTAATCATCAGCGTATTTTGTTTATTATATTCCATAAATAAATGAGATCATGTGGTACTTCTCTTTCTCTGACTGGCTTATTTCACTTAGCATAATACTCTCCAGGTCCCTCCATGCTGTCTCAAAGGGTAAGAGATTCTTCTTTCTTACAGCTGCATAGTACTCCACTATGTAAATTTACCACAGCTTTTTTATCCACTCATCTATTGATGGACACTTGGGCTGTTTCCAGAGCTTAGCTATTGTAAATAGCGCCGTTATGAATGTGCATATATTCTTTCAGGCTTCTTAGGATATATTCCTAGAAGTGGGATCAATGGTTCAAATGGCAATTTCATTTTTAATTTTTTGAGGAAATGTCATATTGTTTTCCATAGTGGCTGCACCAGTCTGCATTCCCACCAGCAGTGTACTAGAGTGCCCTTTTCTCCACATCCTCGCCAGCACTTGTTGTTTAACTTTTATGAATGTTTGAAAAGTTTTCAATTTTTCAATGCTGGAAAATTAATGTGAATTCATTCTATACTGCAGAGAGTGTAGTACAAGTCTGAAGTTGCATGATACACACTACTTCTCTGCCTATTTCAGTGTGTCAGTAACACTTCATTTATAGAGAACAATGACTAATGTTGAGGTTTTTGTATAAACCTACATCATTCTAAGCACATGGGACAGGTAATCTCATTTAATCTTCACAACAACCATCCCTACCACTAATCTAAATGCAAATTAGAAAAGGCATTCTTTCTTTGAGACTCTAGACTGCTGCCTGCCAGAAAACTGTCATTATACCTCCACACACCTACAGTGGCTCTGCGAAAGTGACGCCCCTCCACCTGAGCAGAGCTCACCTCGCACACCAGTAACTGGAAGCCCTGTGAGGTACAGTGACTATCTTCTGGGTCCATAGTTAGCCGATTCCAAAGTATAGCAGCACCAGTTATTTAAAATATTCATTCGAATATTCACTGGTGGTAAAAACTCAAAACTTGAGCCCCTCCATGTGTCTGCAGCCACCTTGTTCATGTGGGCCCCTCTGAACATCCCATGTTCAGCAACCAAAGCATGAGCAGAGCAGAGGGCCCCAGATCTTTGCTCTAGGGCTATCATAATGTCGGATGAATAGAACATTCTGGAAAACATGCATGTTAGAATAATTAATAAGTGAATAGATGAAAAAATGAGTATAGCATGAGGGGTAGAAGAACATGCCTACCCAACTTCCAAGGACACACACACACACACACACACACACACGTTCACACATATCAGAAAATTAATAGGGCTATACAAAATATAAGAAATAACCCACATAAAAGACAACACAGGCCATTATTGTATTTATTCAGGGGCATATGTTAAAAAGATTAACAATTTGTCATCAATATAAAAAATAAAGCCTAGGCATGCCATTTTACAGAGGTATCTAACACTCCTGAGTAATCTGAGATTCTGTTCCTTCATCTGCCAACCATTTTCATTGTTATGCTTATAAATAAATAGATAATTTCATGTAAAAATAATTAAAAAGCCAGATAATTTCATGAAAGAAAGAGAAAATAGAAGGAGTTGGGGAACAGAATAAAAAAATATTTTTAATGAAGAGCTACCTGCTCTGGAGGGTGGGAGGGTTAGTTAACATGAGTAAAATGTTAGCTAGGAGGTATGTGGGGCAGTAATCCAGACCCATTAGCTGTGTGACCAGAGCGGAAAGGATGAAGGCAGGAGATATTTGGGTGGAAAATCACCAATGTTATTGATTGGCAGGGCATGAAGGATACAAGAGAAGTAGGAAAGACCCAGAGCCCCTAAAGCTGAGATTTCCCACCAGAATGTCACTATCTTGTCCCAGTTGCATCCTCTAGATAAGAGAAATGGTAAATAACATCCTATTTGGAAATTCTCCGGAAGTCAGCCGCTCTGAACCTTGGTGCTCAAACAACTGTCACTGTGAAGGACTTCATGTGGCCTTATGTTCCCAGAAGAGGAGGAGAGATGAGCACCCGTGCTCAGAGTGCCTTTGCTGTTACCCACAGCCCAGCAGTAATTTATCATGTGTGCTCCACTGCAGCTGGGTTGTTTTCCACATAAACCTTCTATCTCTTACACTGGACTGAACAGATCCTTGAAAAAGTCCCTTCTGCAGGGCAAAATATGTTCACGCCCAACTGACTGTCAGAATTTTAAAAATGCTATAGGAAAAATACCCACCTTCGCTTGGACAACATTCCCCCACTTTGACCCCTGACCACTATTCCCTACACCCATCCAGGCCAGATGGTTGCCTGCGGCACAAAACTGCTGGTAGCCCACACCATATCCATCCTCTCCCACCACCACGCTGCCCTTCCTCACTAACAGAAAACCTGTGGTTGAACTAAAAGACTACATTTCCCAGCCTCCCTTGGAGCTAACATGTTTAAAGGGAGCTGACTCTGTGTGGTATGACCTTTTGGCTCTTCCCCTCTTGAAAGTCAGAAAGGAGGACTGGAGTTTCAGCAACTGTCATAGACCATGAGATTACAATGGCAACCACAAGCTAATAAGATAGAGCAGACAGCACCGTTGCCATAACAACTTGGGGCTGCCTACTATTGGATGTCTGTTATCACATACTTCAGCTCACTGATTCTGTTCCTACTTAGAGGGCCACTTCATAAGTTTGGAAACTGAGTCTCAAAGAGGCTTCAGTGATTTTCCCAAACTGTAACATCCCGTCAGTGATTCAAACCCAGTCCCTCGCTGTCCAATGCTTTCTACATTAGAAGGACTTGACTAAAAGGTCCAAGAGGTAGCTTTCAGCTGCAGAACACCATGGATCAGTTTCAGGTTAGTTCTCTATGTCACCATGCCCCAAGTTCCCTCTTGGTGGGGTCTTACCACCAGAGTAGGTACTTCCCAGCACACATCAAATATCTGTTCTACCATGTGAGAAAAAACAAACAAACATATAAACTGTACCAATGGGTGAGAAGCTGTGAACAGGTGTTAATGGTTACATAGTTCTGTGACTAAGCCAGGGCAGACTGCCTCCATTTAGATCAGAAAATGGGAGTGCTGAGTGGTCTTCTCAGAAAGAATAAAAGAGATGTCATCACTAGATCATGTGACTATCCTGTTGACAGGACCCTGCTGACCTTCCACTTGTTCTTAGAAAAAGCCACAGCAACAACAAATTGGGTGCCACATACCAGCAATACATTCAAAATAAGGACTGCAACCTAAAACCCAAATTCCAGACACTTAAATCTTCAGCCTTGCTAAGGGAAGACCTCCATATTTAAACCTTTGCTGTGTTGTTTTGTACAGGACAGTCTCTTGTTTTGTTTGGTTTGTTTGTTATAAAACAATTAACAAAGAGTTTACATTTGTATTTATTTTCTATTATATACTTCTCCCCTGATCCCACATTTCCCTTTCCTTAAAATTTGTTCCTTTAAAATAAAATCTGGCCCTGGCTGGATTAGCTCAGAGGTTAGAGCATCAGCCTGAGAACCAAAGGGTTTCAGGTACGATCCCCTGTCATGGGCATGTACCTGGGTTGCAGGTTCAATCCCCAGCCCCTGTCGGGGTCATGTGGGAGGCAGACAATAGAGGTGTCTCTCTCTCTCCTCCCTCCCTTCCACTCTATCTAAAAAAATCAATAAAAAAATATCCTTGGGTGAGGATTAACAACAACAACAATAAAATTGCTGGAGATGTGTATGTTAAAAAAGAAGAAGAAAAGAGACAGGGAGGATGAGGAGAGAGGAGAAAGGAATGAAGGGAGAGGAAGAGGAAAAGAAGAAAGAAGGATGTGGAAGAGGAGGAAGAGGGGTTAGGGTAAGAAAAGTGTATGGCCTTTGAAATACTAGCAACTATTTGAGAGGGAAGATCAAGGTAAATGAGACCTAAAAGAAGTAATATTGGACCTGGAATGACATACACCCAAAGCAGTTGGCCTATGCTTCTTGTGCTGCTGTAAGTGTGCCCTGGAGGCTTCCGAGAAGTTCTCAAATGCAGGGTGTTTCTGAAGGGGCCTAATATCTACCTCCCCAAACCAGCCTTTCTAAGGGTGTTTATTTCCCTAGGTCTAAGAATAGTAATTCCTTAAAGGGTAAAAAGAAATTTTGCAATAGCTAGACACCACCGGAGGGGAGGTCCTGAGGTTCCTGTGGGATGTCCGCCTGGGATCAAACTGCTTGGTGGGTAGACTGAGGTTAGGAAAAGCAAACTCATTCAGCTTATGACCGTTGTTTGTTTTTGTTTTCCCCTTGCTGGTTTATTCATAAAATATTTTTGGAGTACCTACGGAGTGCCAGGCATTGCCCCTGGTGCTCTGGTGCCAAGGTGGAAAAGCCGGGCCATCCTCAGTCCTCGGAGTGTACTGGTGTCAATATTTTACCAATTTCTATAGAAACCAATTTCTATAGCTACCTTCCACCCTGTATGAGAACGTTTCAAATATTTCCTCTGCATACATTTAGAACCTCACCAGACAGTGTTACAATTTTTGCTTCAATAGTCAAACATAATTTAGAAGATTTGGGCACATGCAGGGAAGTTGAAAGAGGCTTTGAATACTCATCACCAGTCTCTGTTCCTTCACTTTTATCTAATAAAAGACCTATTTTTGAAATACATGATTTTTTATATAAACCTGTCATTGGGGGGGAAAAGGGTGGTAAGGTTAACTACTATCTTTTTAAAGGCATTCAGAGGCTTGTCAAAGTAAGAAAATCAAGATCCAGCCCAGGGACCTGCCTCAGCCAGTCCCCGACCCCTTACCTCATTCCCTCACTACTTTAAACTTTATACAGCTGGGGGAAAGGGTGGCATTACATGGTCCCAAACAGCCTGCAGGAAGGTCAAGAGACAAATAGCTTCACATTTCATAAAAAACAGAAACTAGAAGTTTGAAGGTGGATAAACCCTGAGTTCAGAATTAGGGAGCAGTCGCAGACCTCAGACCATGAATCTCTTACTGGAAAATCGCTGTCATTGGTCCCTAAGAACCTGATTCCTTCCTGATGAAATTTGGGGAGATGGGAACTGCTCCCCACCTCTTAGCTAAATATTAATGAAAACGAACAGCAGCCCTGCACCTTGTCCTTCGCTATCCTTCTCCATACTCCACAGCAGTAGGAAACACTGGACTTCCTCTCTGTGGCTGTGGAGGTGAGGGAGCTGGCAGGATGGCGGCTCTGGCCTCGTTCATGTTCTTCCCCAAAAGAAAAGCATTCATCATGCTTTGCTTTCTACCTCAATACCCATGAGCCTGCAAGCAGAATTCTGTGAGTGACACTGGGCTCCAGTCCTACTCCCACTTGTGCCAAAGGAGATCTGGCATTCACCCTCCTTGCAAGTAACAAGTTAGCCTGCCACAGTTTCATGAATGCTAGCAGAAGACACAAGATTTGTGGATCTAAAACAAAGGACTTTATTATTCACTGCACAGCAAGCATCCTGAGCTCCATGTCTGCTTCAGCTCCCCTTAACCCCCGCACCACACGTGCCATGAGGGAGATGCAGAATAGCCCAGGTGGGTTCTGGGCATGCAGTGGGCTGGCACTGCAGGAAAGGAACCCCAATCTTAGGAGACCTGCCCCATCTTTGCCCAGATGAAGGCATGTTTATTATAGTGGCCAGGAAACACTGCAGCCCTCTGCTCCAGAGGGAGATACTGTCTCTGTCTTCCAAGGCTGTATGCTGCACAAATGTCTTTGAGAAGACAACCCAGAACAAAGGCTGTCACGAGACGTGCAGGAACATGAAGAGCCCATGAGGAATGATCTCCCAACACTCCTTTGCACACTCTCATGAAACCATGTTACTTTGCTTCCCAGTACTCATTTCAGTTTGAAAGTAAAACTCACTTGTGGTTATTTCATGAATGTCTGTCTTTCCACAAAACTGTCAGCTCATGAAAATTGTGACGCTTGCTATTTTCCTTCTACCATGCCCAGCTCCTAGTAAGTGTCTAGCACATTGCAGGTTCTTAAGGAATTGAAAACATTCTAGCCCAGGGCAACTGGCAAGTGCAAATTGGCCAGTTTGATGTTTGCCTGTGACATAAAGCTGGGGGGCTTAAAGCACGTACACAGAATTTGCATCATTACCTGGTGCTGTCTGCACCATCCTGCCTTTCTCCCTTGCTTTTTGGTGTTCTCTCCTTCAATGTAGCAAAGCACAAAAGGATCTTTTTTGAGGGTTACACAGAAAACTCATTCATCTCTAATTTGAGCAAACCACCATCTAATTAAATAATTTAGATTAAATATGTTAATACAAAAGATTTTTTTAAAGAATAATTAAGGAACTTCAGGAGGATGATTACAAATGAGAAATGTTGAATCTTCAAAAAAAATTCTATTTTCTTTAATTACTGAAACACCCTCCTAACAAGAGCCTGAGACTGTCTATGTTTAAGTGTTGAAAGCCACCAAGGTTTCTCTGGACATCAGAGAAAATATGATTAAGTTATTGGTGAGGCAGTGTCCCCAATTCTTATCCAGACATTCAAATCCAGGGGCTTCCGGGATGCAGGGAGCATAACCCAAATTATCCCACGAGAACCAGTCCTGAATTAGGGTCTCTGGGGAGACGGGCTCGACTCTGAGACCACTTCAGTCAGCAACACAATTGCACTGCCATGTTTTTATAAGTAAGCAAATTCCCAGACTTCTGGCTGGAAGTAAAACTTCTGGAGAATTGTTTCTACACAGTCCCTAGGGATCTCACCAGAAAGGGTACTAGGGAAGTGATCTTTCCAGCAATCCTGATTTGGTCCTGTATGTCAATATTTCTTAAAGTATGACCTGGAGTGATGGTTCCATATATAAACATGTCATTTGTTTGAATCTCCAAATGCTGCTCAATTCAAGAAATTTTTAATATTTACCTGCATCAGAGGGCTCTTTAATCCACTGAGTGAGTTACTGAGAGTGACTAAAGTTTGGTATTTCCAGATTTAAATGAGCATATCACTAGAGTTTACAAAACACACCAATTCAGCATTCTGAGAGATCGGGCTGTCACAGAACACTTGGAAACATCACAAAGTGTAAAACATGTTTAATCTTCTGCTTAATCAGTAAGGACAATGCTCTGGTAACAGCAGCATCAAGAATGTTTTGAGTTGGTAGCAGAGTGTGGTTAAAAGAAGGCTCTAGAGTCATCTCACCTGGCTTTGAAATTTGGTTCCCTCCATACTAACTGTGTGACTTAGACAAGAGGTTTAACTTTTCTTTGAGTCTTCATTTCCTCATGTGCAAAGTGGGAAAAATAATATACCCACCTCATGGGTTGTTGGGTGAACTTACACAACCCAAGTGAAATGCTCAGCACAGTGACTAGTGATAATGCTCAGTGAACGAAACTGTAAATGCATGCCATTTTCAGTTGCGGCTAGTCCTGTCGATCATTATTGCAGTAACATTATTACTATTAGGTGTCACTTTTGTTCATACTTTTGTTGTATAATTGCTGTGTTGTTACCATTTTGTTTTTCAACAGTTGCTGTGTTGTTACATCTTGGTCTTCCTCATTTGTTGTACCAAGTTCTGTTCCAGCTGGGGAAAGGGGAAAGGTGGGTAGAGGGACTCTGGAGGCCACTGTTCTGAGGATGCCATCCCTGTGCCATCTGCCCTACACTGATGAGCATCACCAAACCACCTGTGGTCTCCTACGGTGGGCCCCAGAGGCCAGCCCAGGAAGGGAAGCCCATTGAGCACAAAGGTGAGGGGCTAGGAGTGCAAACACACAGCACAACCACACACACTCTCCTAAGCACACGAAGCAAGAGCCAGACAAATGTCAGCTCGGTGGGAACCAAAGAAAGGTCCTGATAAAGGCCAGTGAAATCAGTATGCCTTTGGCTTCACAGAGATTCTGAGAAATCATTCCTTTTTACTATTGTTCAGGAAGATTCTTTAGTACAGCTTTTCTTTAATTCCACTGTCATTCAAACCACCAGCTTAAAACTTTGGCTCAGAAAAAAAGATGTCCTTAGGTTTCCTTCCCTGTCTTGCTTCCTGCAAGTTCCCCTCCGCAGGTGAGCATTTGTGAAGATCTGCACACGATGAGCTGGAGGCACCTTAGGTTTTAAAGCCAGAAAACTCTGGTTTCAATGCTAACTATTCTACTCTCTAGTAATGGGACCTAAGGCAAATTACTGTACCTTTCCAAGCCTCCATTTCCTCATCTGTAAGATGGGAATAATAAGGCATGAGTCATAGAATTATTATGAGGATTCCATGGAATAATGTGCAGCACCTGGCCAGCATCTTGCTAGCACACTGCAAATGTGATTTTCACACACACACAGGCTCACACACATGTACATAAAACTCACACTCCCTTAGTAAATTCCTTCAGTTTCACCTGACCATGTGACCCAAACTGATTCATTCAAAGCAGATCATGCCCATCCTGAAATAGTATCTCAGACTGCCAAGATGCTAGAAGATAGTAAGCAAAACTGCTTATGAGATCCTACAGAAACACATGTTCTCTCTTACAGAGAACCATGCTAGTGAAGAGGCTGGCTGTTTAATCAGCAGGCCAGAGCTGATGTACTAAGGATGCACCATAGTTAGTTTAACCATTAGCCTATTGAAGGACATCTGGGTTATTTCTATGTATTGGCTTTTATGAATAAAGCTACCATGAACATTCATGTAAAGATTTTCATGCAAACGTCTCTAAGTTATCATTTCTCTGGGATAAATACACAAGAGTGAGATTGCTAGGCTGTATGGTGGTTCTATGTTTAGTTGCATTAAAAACTGCTAAGGAGTTTCATGGAATGACTGTACCATTTACATTCCTGCCAGCAATGTATTAGCGATCCAGTTTCTCTGAATCTTCACTGCTCACTACTTTTATTTCAGCCATTATGATAGGTGTGGTGATATCTCACTGTGGTGTTAGTTTGCATTTCCTTAATAGCTAATGATCTTGAACAGCTTTTCATGTGCTTATTGCCATCTGTCTGTCTTCGGTGAAATGTCTGCTCATGTCTTTTGTTCATTTTCTAAATGTTTTGGGTTTTTTCTAAAGCTGCATTTAACCTTTTTTAAAGTAATTTCAGCTAAGTGTTATGAACACCTTGGGTGGGTTCTCTGAGTAGTATTGCTTTGTACTCCACCAAACATACCAATACACACACATGCACAAATGTACACACACAACCCCAAATGTATCTCTAATCAGCGAGCCTGCCTTTCTTATAAGGACCTTAAATGGGCTCAGAGCAGTTGCCCAGACATATGCTTCTGAGGCTCTTAAACTGTTATAATCATGAATCTCTCTGTGAATCTGATGAATATGAAAGACCCTCTCTCCACGAAAACACATACACACAGAATTTTACCTCTAATTTTACAGGATTCTTGGGGCCCTTGAAACCAGCAATGAACTTCAAGTTAAGAAAATCTAATTTAGCAGAATGCCTAAGTGGTTGGCTGGATGTGGCTTTGAAGAACTCTACACTTACTTGGAAATTATAGCTTCAGAGCGGGCTTTAAACTTCCAGCAATGGATGTCAATCTCCAGTGAGTCAAAATTACATTGGAGCTCATTAGCCAGATGCCTGGGCCTACCTCCAGGTCTCACTCAGAAAGTCTCACATGGAACCTGGAAGTCTGTATTTCACACAGCCCATAGGAGAGTGCTGGGAAGCCCAGCTGGATTCGACAAACTTTAGTATCCACTCTCCTTCCCTAATAGGCATTTTCCTTTTACTTAAAGGACTCAGGGAAGGAGATTAGGTCATCTCCAGAGCGTAATTTCCTTTTCAGTGAAAAAGGCATTTTCCCTTTATACTCTGGCCTAAATATGGTTGGGATGTCCCGCATCTCCTCTCCTCAGGACAAATGCATGTTTCAAGGGCCACCAAGGAAATTTTCAGATCCTTAAGGCTGTATGGGGGCAGCTCTCCAGGCCTCTCCTGCCTGAACCAAATCCCTGCAAGTGCTTTCAACTTTCACCGAATGTTCACTTTGCAAAGTGAGCACTTGGTTTCTCTCTGCTATATCCTGCCCTGTAAAATCTCACCACTGGGCCGGTTTGGTTCAGCGGTTAGAGCGTTGGCTTGCAGTCCAGAGAGACCCGGGTTCGGTTCCCGCTAAGGGCACATACCTCGGTTACAGTTTGTCCCCGGCTCTGGTTGGGTCGTGCGGGAGGCAGCCATTCAATGTGTCCCTTTCACATCGATGTCTTTCTCTCTCTTCCTCTCTCTCCCTCCCACTCTATCTGAACAAACACATGGAAAAAATGTCCTCCGGTGAAGATAAAAAATTAAAAAAAAAATCTCATCCATCAGTTAAAACATCATGCCTGGTAACCCTAGTGTTACCTGCACAGGTCAGTGGGGTCAGTGGATGTGCTGCACAGAGCAGTAGGTACACTGCTTTACCTGTAGAGGTTAACGGAGTGCACTGTTTTACCTGCACAGAGCAGTGGGTGCACTGGCTTAGCATCCATAGTCATCAGTGAACTCTAAAGGCCAAATCCAAGCTCTTCCCTTAACTAGCTGGGTATGTTTCTCCTCAAAAAAAATTTTTTTTTTATCCTCACCCGAGGACATTTTTCCATTTTTTGTTCAGGTAGAGTGGGAGGGAGAGAGAGGAACAGAGAGAGAGAGAAACATCGATGTGAAAGGAACACATCGAGTGGCTGCCACCCGCACGACCAACCAGGGCCGGGGACAAACTGCAACCGAGGTACGTGCCCTTAGCAGGAACCAAACCCGGGTCTCTCCAGACCGTAGGCCGACGCTCCAACCGCTGAGCCAAACCGGCCAGGGCTGGGTATGTTTCTTAACCTCTCTGAGCTCCAGTTCCCTACGTGTAAAATGAGAAGAATAAAATACCACCATTCTTACTCAGAAGTTGAGAAGACTGGATGAGACAATACATGCATGGTCCCTGGCAAACAAGGACTGTTCGATAAGCATTAGCTCCCCTTCTTTTCCAGGGATATTGACATAATGGTGTCTTTCTACCTGAAGTGGGGTTGCCCTAACCTCTGTGTAGGTTAACCTGCTCCTCTTTTCTTTCCCCACAAGGAGGTCCTTTACTTCACACACTTCTTTTTACTTCCGTGGTGCAGCGGGGTCCCCACAATGCAACCCCGGACCCTCTCCCATAATGGTGAGCTCCCTACCGCCCCGGGCACAGGTCAGGTGGGACTTCGAGATTCAGCCTCTCAGGCTTCTATTGCTGAATTCTCCATTGGGACCCAGAACAGAGGTTGTAGGCTCAGAGTTGGGAGGCAAGGTTGTGTTTTTACACCTTAATCATGCCACTTCTCCAAATGGGCAACATCACTGCCCCTTTGGCCCAACGGGAGTTACTTCTTCTAATAGCTGCCGAAGCAGAATCTTGAAAGAACCAAACTGTTCCAGAAAGCAGAGATTACTCACATATGCACACCCCCTGGGGGCCCCAGAAAGCTCCAGGCACAGCCCCCTTTCATGTGGCATGCCCTGCTCAGCAATGCTATTCTCCTCGGCTTAAATGCAGAAGGTTTCCTCTCCTCTGCTCTTCTGCACAGTTCTTTAGCTGGGTGCAAGGACTTCTTCCTATTCACAGCATCCAAGACCTCTCTCAGATGGCAAGCCCAGAGGTGGCAGGAGGTGCCGAAGGCTTGGACTTCAGTGCCAGGTTGCCTGAGTCAAAACCTAGCTCTGCCCCCCTCTAGATTGGGCAAGTCACTTAACATCCCTGTAACTTAGCTTCCTTATCTATAAAGCTGAAATGATAACAATACCTACCTACCTGTCAGGATTAAGTGGTTAGTATGGAGCAGTATTCAGAAGAGTGCCCAGCACCTAATGAAGCACCATTGCATAGTAGCATTAGTATTATTGCAGTATTTATTATCAGGAATTGACACCACAGGAAAGTGTCGGTGGTGACAAGAACAGCAATGAACCAGGCTCTCTGTGGTCCCCCCACTGCTCCCTGTGCTGGTGCAGCTGCTGGTTCAGGTTTATCTTGTTACAGCCCAGCCATTCGGAAGACTTTGGGGAAATTATCTCCTCTCCCCATCCAGCTAATCCAAGGAGTCTATCTTCAGTAAGCAGAGAGCTTAGGGCCAGAATCATTTCTGCAGAGCCAGCTAGCCCTTATCTATACCGTGCTCCCTAGTGAGTCAAAGACCCAAAGGCAGTAGCAGTTCTCTTTGCTCAGTTCTCTTTGCTCAGTTCCACTGAGCTTTCTAAGTCCTACTTTGGTATTTGGGACCAGGGCCTGGTTTGCCCCTGCCCATTGAGGGCTGCCTGCACTGGGCACTTGGCCATTTGCTGCTTCCTCCTCTCCATCTTTGCTGCCCGCCAGCAGAGGACAATGAGGACAAGCTCTGAAGTGAGATTGCCAAGGTTCAGATGCCGATTGTGTTGCTTCTTCCCTGTACCTCAGTCTCCTCCTCTGGAAAATGCATATAAACAATGGTGCCTACCCCATAGAGTTGTTAGGAAAACAATGAATCACTATGTCCACAGTGCAGGTACGTCACGGTGCCTGGCATGCAGGTGGATCCCCAGCAAGTGTTGGCCCTTTTTACTCTTTCCTTTCTCCCATCCTCTGTCAGTCCTGTCTTCATTATTGTTGCATGGAAGCACCTTGATTTTGGCCAATATGAGACAGGATCATCACTCCACATACACTCCCCCAACACAGAACACACACAAACACACTGCCCAAGACAGCCTGGAAAGGCCTGAGGACCCCCTACCGAGATGCTGCTGCAAGGGGTAGCTAAGCGAGCCTAACGCTCCCCTTCTTCCTCTCATAAGTGACTGCTTGGAGCCGTGTTTCCGGGGCCGTGGAGGGGGAGATGGTCTGTCTCATCCCCTCACAAGAGTCCACAGTGCACCATGACTTAGATCAGCTGTTGTTTTCCAATTTCTTTAGTGCCCACCTGCTGTCTAAGCTAATTTAATAGCCTCCGGATCACTGGGGAGCCGGATGTTCAGTTAACGGGAGTGGGGGAGTCTCAGAGATAACCAAGTGAGGAGTGTAAGCACTGATGCAGCCATACATCCAGGCGGTGCATAAAATGAGCACACAGGTTACAAACCCAAGAGGTTTTCTGCTAACGTTGCATTAGCAAGCACACCCCATAGTGAAAATCTGCCTCTCTGTGCTTTCCTGTAAAGTAATCCTTAACATTAGCGAGGAATTCAAGACACTGCCCTCTGTGCACTTGTGGCCAGAGTTCTGTGTGACTGACTGGGAATTAGAGGGTGTGGGGGATGAGAACGAGAGAGTTAATCTGTTGTATATATTCATATACTCCTGTTGGGAGGATTGGTGATGGGAAATAGGAATAAAAGATACATTAAAAAATAGTAATTCTTCTTTCTAAGCCATACAGCATCCCCAACACTAGTATCCCTTTCTATCACCAGCCTGTGAAGATATTTATCATATGACTAAGCAGGAGATATCTTGGGGGATGCAGAACAGATGAGGTGAAGGAAATTGAACATGGCTGATTTGGGCATGAAATCAGCTCTGTCACTGGCATGGGATTCATTTTCATTTCAATTCTTCATTTGAACAAATATGCATCAGGCTTAGGCTCTATTTTATGTTTCCCTTTGACTTGTCTAGAGAGTCTTTTAGACACATGTATATATTACACTTGGTTTTCCTTTTGTAGGGTAGTATGCCGCCCCCCCTCCCCCCACGCCCTTCTTTCAGACTGGAGAAATTTAAACCTAGCATTCTACTCAGTCATGTCCTCCTCTTTGGGTCCCATGGCATCTCCCTCTTTGGGCCACCTGCTTGCCTTGCTTGTTTGACTCTAACTCAGCATTCTGTCTGTGAGCTGACGGGAGGCCAGGGCTGTTCCTCGAATCACTCGTTTCCCTCCCAGCATCAGCACAGTCCAGGGTACTCAGTGGATGTCCATTCCATGAAGCCAGTGAAACAGTTTCTGTTGCTCTTGTCCTGAAGCTTTTATTTCCAGAGATGTCACTAATGACTCTCTCTCTGAGTGACCTGAAAATATACCTCTCTTGTCTTAACACAGCCCCCCTCCATTCCAAGATACTTCAGTCACTACCCCCACCCCCAACCCAGTTATCCCAATCAGAAACTAGGCATCACCCTTGAGGTCTCCTGATGACTCAGGATCACCTAAGTTATGCTGTGGTGACAACCAAAATGGCTCATCCAGAATTATTTCTTTTTCATTTAATACATGTCCATCATGACTGGCAGCAGGCTGATATATATTTCACATATCTTTTCTAACTACAGCCAATGAGGGAGAATTAGCCACTGGTTCCCACCTAACAGCAAGGAGGCTGGGGAGTGTAAGGACCACACAGAATTCTGAGGAACCATCATTTGCTCGAAATGTCTGTAACATTTTCCTTGCCCCCAATTCCCCACCCCAACCACTCTTCCATCAGTGCCACCCTACCTTCCCCATTCCTAGAAAATATGTCTATTCCTCCCGATTCCCAGACACTGCTTATTTCAATTGCCTTTAGTGTTGACTGTAACTCTAAGTTCCTCTATCTACAGCAGACATAATTAGCTTCTTAAAACACAAGTCTAATGACATCAGTCCCCCTCTGTTAAAACAAAGCCCTTTACCTTCAGGATACCTTTTTTTTTTTTTTTTTAATCCTCACCTGAGGATATTTTCCCACTTATCTTCAGATAGAGTGGGAGGGAGGGAGAGAGAAAAACATGGATGTGAGAGACACATGGATTGGTTGCCTTCCGCACAACCTGACTAGGGCTGCGACAAACTGCAACCGAGGTACCTGCTCTTGACCAGAATCAAATCCACAACTCATTGGTGTGTGGGCCGATGCTGTAACCACTGAGAAAACCAGCCAGGGCCAGGATACCTCTCTTAAGCACAACCCATTAGCCCATCTCACAACAGCTCTGCCTACCTATCCAGATGCATCTCTTCATACTGCACAGGGGTCAGGAGGAGGCTGAAATCCAGCCCAGCCCTTGACCTCTGGGGATAGACTGCATCTTCCTGGGGAAGAAGTGCCCATTTCTCCCTATGCACCTTTTAAAATTCAGACAAATATACTATATGTTCAGCAATCAGCATTTGCCCAGAGAGGAGCACATTTTTTCATCCCACACACAGGCTTTGTATTGGATGGCAGTACAAACTACTAACAGTTCCCCGAATTCTGCACCCTATTTCTCACCTCCAGGCAGTGACACCTGCTACCACTCTGCCAGCAATGCCACCCCACCCATCCTGCTAGCCTGGGACAGTTCTTAATCCTTGAGAATGCGGCTCCTACATGACCGCAGATATTTTCAGTCAGGGATAATCATTCCCTCCTATCCTTAATTTGGATTCTTTCAAAACCAATCCCTGAGACAAGAACTCGGTGCAGGCGGCTTCTTGGCGAATGATCCCAGGAAGCATAAATAAAGGAAAGGTGGAAGTGAGATAGTAAAATAGGAAAAGCCAGTAAATTATGTTAATGAGTATGTTATTACTTTTGACAACTGTGGCTCATTTCCATTGGGGAACCTCTGAGGAACCATGGATAATATGCTTACCAAGGAACATGAAAACTGGAGTATTTATCCACTGACCTGTTCCTCATTGCTTAAGGGTTGTCCTTGAGAGTACAAAGTCTATGGTGCATCTTGGCTTTCTCAAATAGGCTGAGCAAGCTCCATGTTACTGGGAAAAAGCCATCGGGTAGAGAAGCAGGTATATATAAGGTAGCTTTTGTCTCTGCCCTCTGGGCTCTCAGCTCCACACTCTGAGTCACCCTACATTTTCCATCAAAAATGGCTGGGGTTTACAGTTAGCTTTCTCAGCCTACTTCTGGCCTACTTTCTTTCTACTTCTAGTTTAAAGATCCAGAGGCCTCTGTTCATTTTAAAATATCTCTGTTCATTTCACTTCATGTTAATTCTTTTAAAAATGTATAGGTTTCGCCCTGGCCAGTTTGGCTCAGCGGTTAGAGCGTCGGCCTGCGGTCTGGAGAGATCCGGGTTCGGTTCCCGCTAAGGGCATGTACTTCGGTTGCAGTTTGTCCCCGGCCCTGGTTGGTCGTGCGGGTGGCAGCCACTCGAACACGTCGATGTTTCTCTCTCTCTGTTCCCCTCTCTCCCTCCCACTCTACCTGAACAAAAAATGGAAAAATGTCCTCGGGAGAGGATAAAAAAAAAAAAAAATGTATAGGTTTCTTATGTATCAAATTATGTTCCATTCTATTGGGCAAATGCCACATCCAGATTTCTTTCTCTGATGGGCCCTTTTCTACGATGTGCCAGGCTGCAGTGGAGATGCAAAAATGTCCTCGGGTGAGGATTAAAAAGCTCCTGAGTCTAGAAGCTCTGTTGTTAAGCCAAGAACATCCGCCCTGGCCGGCTTGGCTCAGTGGTTAGAGCATCGGCCCGTGGACCAGAGAGTCCGGGTTTGGTTTCCACTAAGGGCACGCACCTCAGTTGCAGTTTGTCCCCGGCCCCGGTTGGGGTCGTGTGAGTGGCAACCACTCAATGTGTCTCTCTGATATCGATGTTTCTCTCGCTCTCTTCCTCCCTTTCTCCCTCCCGCTCTATCTGAAGATAAATGCAAAAATGTCCTCGGGTGAGGATTAAAAAAAAACACCACCAAGAGGCACATCATTAAGATTCTTAGAAGTCATGAGGTCTAGAGACAAACCCTTAAGTGCTTCCAAGGTTTTAGTATCAGGTTTTACAGTCATACCCCTGACTTTATTTTACCCTAAGGCAAAGTTTTACTGCCCTGAGTGTGTTCCTTTCCCCTATACCATCTCTTACTTTGAGGTCCTTTTGCTGGATTTTGCTTTAATCCCCTATATTTCTTCTAAATTCTGCTGAAAAACTTATCAGTGCCTTTGAAAGCTCATCCTTATCTCTACCTTACCATACATTGCTAAAAGAAACTAGTTGGCACTTTTAATACTCATCCAGGATCCCCCTAACCAAATTTACCAGTTCACTGGGTGTAGTTCCTATTTTCAGACTACTGCAGACCACAATGTGGCCCAACTTTTCACCACTATATGCCATGCGTTATATTTTCTCTGTCCCCCAATATTAACTTCCTGACTATCCTTTACACCTCTCACGTCTAGCTTCCTAGAAACCATTCAAGCCTCTGCCAGGGCCAAAACCACTGTCTCGTGAGTGGTATGGAATAAGGGGTTGGCTGAGCAGATTAGACCTGATCCACTGTGGGAGAAACGAGTGAAGTACAAGTCCAGAAAGGATAACTGGAGGACCAGAGAGAAGTTACTAATGGAGACAGTAAAAAGAAGCTGGCAAAGAAGTCTGTGGAGGCTGTTGGCTCTCTATCTGATGGTGGCTGCCGTTGCTGTAAGTCACCAGGGCCAGCAGTCAGAAAAGCCGGACATGAAGTGGGGAGAGAGAGGAAACATTGGGAGCCATACGGACAAACCTGAATGTACAGGACTAACCAAACCCATATGTGTCTTTCATCACCTCTACCTCAAAGACACAGCACCCTCACCACAAAGATGCACATACACCTGATTCAGGAGGCTGAAGGATGAGATCCTGCAGGTGCTGGAAGGTTTGAAGACTCAGCTGCTGGCCCCACCGCCAGCAAGGTGAGCGGCAGGTCGGTGCCCACGTGCAGGAGCTGCAGCAGCACATGGAGCCCTGCCGCGCCCTCCAGAGCACACCTGTGGCTGCTTCAGTTCTGCCTTCCAAATCTCATGCAAATTTCTCTCGCGGTTAACCTTGACACAGGGACAGGCCGGCGAGCCAGGACCAGCGGAACAGGGAAACGGAGATGGAGAGCTGAACAAACTGGCAGAGCAGATACAGAAGGTCACCTCCCTAGAGACAACATCTAGGCCTCCACTGTATTTCAGTTCCAGGCCCAGAAAGGCAGCAAAACCATGTGGGCAACACCAGAACCCAGTGGGATGACTACCAACCTGCCCTGACACTGACCAATCGGTGAGGACCATGACGCTGAAGGAGCACACCTGGAAAACTGATGAAGAGTCTGTTGAAACCCTCACCTGAGACGTGCCCTACGACTCCCGCCTGTGAGAGAGAACTAAAGGCCTCAGGACAAAGGACCCGGGGCTCACTCTCCTTCCCAGGAGCATGCCCGCGCCCCTCCCTCTTTCCTTCCCCCACAGGCAGCATCTCCAGGACTCTAAGGGACCCCACGAGGCTTGTAACCAGGGCAGCAATGGGCAGTGGCAGTTCATCCCAGGCAAACCCCCTGAACCTGTCCCCAAGGCCCCTTTTTCTCTGACTTCTTGGTGAGCCAAATCAGACCAGCCTAGGCTCATTTCCCCAGCCCTTCCACGTTTCACTGTCTCCAGCTTTAATAAACATCCTCTAAAATTCCCCTGGGCTCGTGTTGTGAAACTTTTCCTGCACAAAGTCAAGAACCCACACACCACCGGCCGGCCATAGGCAGACCCGCTCAGGGCCAGGTCCCCTTTCCGGTAACAACCTTATCCCACAACCACGCCAGGAAGGAAATCTGGGAACTACAGTTCCAGTTTAGCTGAGTTAACAAAGTCTAAAAGCATCATGAAGGCTTTTAATTCATAGTCCCTGTCTTTAAGAAAATGCGTAATAAATGTTAACTATTTATTTGTATTCTTACCACCTAGCCCAATGCTTAACGCAGAGCAGGGGCTCCGATTTTGTGTGTTAAACAGAAACTCGGTTTATATGCCAGATTGATTGCTACACCTCTAAAACATTTCCCTTGACACAAATTGTCTTTTTTTCCGCATAAAGAGATAAGAATCTCCTGCATCACCCTAATATTTGTTAATTTCCCTCTCTGTGGGACGACAGTTTATTGCTCAGAACTAAAACCATCGACATCCAGAAAACAGCAGCATTAAAATTCATTTAAACTTAGCAGTCAGAAGAAAGATGGTCTCGTGGTGCTCCCGCTTCCAGTGGGCCTGCGTGAGAAGGCAGGATCCATGCTTGGACACTTACTCCTCATTAGCACTTCAGTTCCTGCTCTCAGCTCAGAGCCCAGCTGCCTGACCCCACTCAGACAAGGGGACCTGAGTGAGGAGGTGATAATGAGGAGAAAATGTTCTGCCCTGTTCTGGGTCTGGCTGGTACAAAGCAGGACCACAGGGATGAGACTCGACCAGGCTGTTTGCAAATCTTTTCTCATTTGGGAAGCAGCATGGTGAAAATTCATCATCAGGAAGAGGAAGAGGAGGCTGCAGCAGCAATGAGCACAGGTAAAAGTGTGGGTACAATGTGCTGGCTGGGCTCCCCAATAAACTCGGATTCTTGTTATGATAAGTCTTCCAGAAAATCTTAGCATTGCTCTCCACTACTTAACACCATCAGCTATATGATTGTAGAAGGAGGGAGGGAGAGAGAAAGAAAAGGAAGGATGGATGGAAGGAAGGAAGGAAGGAAGGAAGGAAGGAAGGAAGGAAGGGAGGGAGGGAGGGAGGGAGGGAGGGAGGGAGGGAGGGAGGAAGAAAGAAAGGAAGGAAGGAAGGAAGGAAAGGAGGGAGGGAAGGGCTTTCCACAGGAGGTAACAGGTAAAGAGAGCTCTTTTTAAGCCATAAAGAGGCCCCAGTCTCATGTTATCTATTTAAGCTGTGTTTCAAAATGTGATTTTTCAAAAGCAAGTTTATCATTTCTCTTTCAACAGCATGGATTCCCCCAAGGCATACAGAATGCCTACAACCTGCAAGAGCTTGCCTAGGCTCCAGACCCAGGCTGGAGAGGAAAGCATCACATGAAAGACACTTGGAGGTCTGATAGTGAAGAACAGTGGAGAATAAAACCTTAATAAGCCAGTAACAGTCTCTGCTACAGCCTGAAGAAACACTTTCAGAAAGACTCCCTGGTGTCCTCCATCCGGTGTCTCTAAGCCAGTCTCTAGTTCTGTTATACCATTCTCTGTCCCACCGCATTTACTCACCCCTTTTTATTTCTTTTGCTCCATCCCACTGACCTCTATCCCCAACTTCCCCTCTTTACTTCCAAAGTGTTCATACCTTATTTGGCCTCTTAGCAATCAAATGAGGCAGAAACATTATCATGACCCAATTTTTAGATCAGGAAACCAAGGTCCAGAGAAGACAAATGACTTGCCCAAGGTTACTCCTTGTCATTCTATGTGCAGCAGAATCAACACTACAGAAACCAGGACTTTGGAATCTTAAGACCTCTGTTCTGCCAACTCTTACAAAGGGACCCCCATCCAGTGCTGAGCCTACACAAGAAGGAGCATGTTCAAGAAAGAACAAACTATTTCTCTTACCCACAATTTATAATTAAAGTGGGGCTTGAACATAATATTCCTCCAACACTGTAAATGCATCTGTCCCTAGGTTTATAAATTGCATTGCTATAGAGTTATAATCCTATGGATGGTCCACAAAAACAGCCCAATCTTGATTTTTGGTTTGACAGATAGTGTATCTACTGTGAACAATTCACTAATTAACCAATTTATTCACCAAATCTGTTGGCATCTACCATATCCAAGGCTCAATATTCATTGATACAAGAAAAAGAAAATGAATAGGACATGGTCCTGTCCTCAAGAAGTTCACAATATAGTTAGAAAGATGTCTAAACAAACTAACTAATCTTTGTACAAGTCATGATGGAATAAACACTCTCAATAGCAGAGAAGATTTCAGATGGTGAAACCAATATTTCTGCAGGGCGTTATTAGAAAAGTCTTCATTAGAGAAATGGAATCTGAATGGAGTCTTGCATGATGAGTTACATTCTGGTAGACAGATGCAGGAAAGATTTCTGCCAGCAGAGAGAGGAGCAAAATGAATGGCCAGAGTTTTTTAAAACACCAAAGGGAAGAGCAAACATTGCAATTTGGTAGTGGTAACAGAGTATTTGGAATACAGCTGGAAGGTGGAGCCATATGTGGAAAGCCTTGAATGCCGGAGTCTACAGTCTAGAATTTGTCCCATAGTTGGAAGGAAGTCATTAAGGGTTCCTGAGCAGGGTAATATCAGAGCAAGAAGATTGAAACAGAGACCAATATGGTTAATAGAATAGTGTGGCCCTCTTGCTTCTAGCAACTACGTAACGAGGTTGTATGAAGGTTAGTTGTATGTGTCAACTTGATTGGGCTACGGGATGCCCAGATAGCTGGTAAAACATTATTTCTGGGTGTGTCTGTAAGAGTATTTCTTGAAGAAATTCACATTTGACTTGGTCGACTAAATGAAGATCACCCTCACCAATGTAAGCGGTACTATCCAATCTGTTGAGGGCCTGAACAGAACAAAAAGGCAGTGGAAGGACAAATCCGCTCTGTGTTTGAGCTGGGACATCCATCTTCTCCTGTCCTCAGACATTATTGCTCCTGGTTCTTAAGCCTTTAGACTCAGAATGGGACTTCAACTGTTGGCTTTTCTGGTTCTGAGCCTTTGGGCTTGGACTGGATCTACACCATTGGCTCTCCTGAGCCTCCAGCTTGCAGAAAGCAGATAATGGGACTTCTCTGCCTCCATAATTATGTGATCTCGTCCTTTTTAATAAATCTCTTCTACATAGCTATATAAATCCTATCAATTCTGTTTCTATGAAGCAACCTGACTAGTAAGGATTGTAAATAGAGACTAAGTATAAAATACAGTAATGCTGGGAGTGCTTCCTGGAGAAAGCCAGATGATCAAGAAGACATGTCCCCAATGGCATTTTCCTTGGAAAATCTACCACTATTCAGTGCCCAGGGCCTGACACTTTCTGCCTTGCATACTCAGAAACTTGGATTTTATCAGTGTCCCAGAGTGGGTTAGAATCAGGAAAAACAGAACTGCCATTTTATTAATTCACAATAAAAAACAGAACTGTCCACCCAAGTAGATCAGGATTTTCAGTTGTAAACAATAGCACCTACTCTAGCTAGTTGCAGCTAAAAGGAAAATCATTACAGCTCATGTGGAACATTATAGCTAATGTGGGACTCACAGAATATTCAAAAACTCAGAGCCAGAGAATCAAGCTCAGAGACTCTACAGTCAAGAAGAAACCCCAAATGCCAGTACCTGACCGATCCTAGGCTCGTCTCATTGCCACTGTGGATGCAGTGACACAGCTGACCTGCTGGACACAGGGCCTAAGGCACCAAGCCACTTACGCTGACCCAGGAGTCCACGACTAGAGCTTTGCTGCTACTCCTCCTTCTGAAAGCCCGGTCACATCCTGCCATTCTCTCTGAAAAGGCAGATTTTGAATGTGACCTTCCTGTTTGTTTTTGTTTTTCTTTATTGATTTTTTTAGAGAGAGAGAGGGAGAGAGAAATATCAATGAGAGAGAATATCGACTGGCTGCCTCCTGCATGCCCTGACTGGGGTCCCTGCCCACAACCTGGGCAGGGGGCCCAACCGGGAATCAAACCAGTGACCTCTAGGCATGTGGGCCGACACCCAACCACTGAGCCACACTGGCCTTGCTCTCTATGTGGCCCATTTCCCTGGTGGAATCTGGATCACATGTCTGGCATTAGCTAGCCTCAAGTATGGCTTGGAATGCAAGTTTTCCTGCCTCCAGCATTGGAAGGTGAAAATCTCAATGATAAAAATCACCAAAATGTAAGATGGGATTCCAAAAAATGTAGGGAGGCATGATTATGACAAATGTCCACTGCATATCATGACCTGAAGACAGGCTCATCTGGTACCATCAGAAGGTTCTTGTTCAACATGAAGTTAAAGAAAGAAAGTTTATATATATACATATGACTTGAATTTCCATGGATCTAATTTTTAGGCTCTAATAACCTGTTGACTTAAATGCCACAAGTCATTCATTCAATCAAGCACGCAGGCATTCACTAGTTGCCCCACCACACGTACTCCACAGCACTGTCGGAGGCACACTACCCTCCCTCTGTCAGTCTTCCTCGGCAACATTACTCTTTCTTCCTGTTTTCTTTCCCTCCAAGGTTGCCTCCCAGGCCTATGTCTGTTCTTTTATTTCCCTTTTGCAATCCACAGAGCTAGTATAATCTTTTAGAACTTGGCTTGAAGAGAACAAAAGGCATTTTTTCCTATTAGCATATACATCTCCCAGGAAAAAAAAACTTCAAATCACCTTCCACATGCCAGAGTGAATTCAACTTTGACACCTGCTCTCCCCAAACACCAGTAATAACCCCAACTCCCCACAAAAGCGATAACTTTAATAAAAAACAGGCCACACGCCAGACACCAGTATTGCCAGAACGTGAAAACACACACGTCTCACCAATAACTCAACAAGAAAGTGCAATCTCCAACGGTGCCTCCCACCAGTTCCTCCAAGAAATTCCCTGGGGCGAGGGAAAGGGAGCATCTAAATGCCCTGAACTCTCTGGAAGCACGTGCAGAGGTTTGGGCTGTCACGGTTAGCCTCCTTACCCCCAGAGTAACTGGGGCACACAGTTGGAGGATGGGTAATGAGTAGGCAGTAGAAAAGGTACACATTTGAAGTCAGACAAACTTGGGTTCCAGTCCTGACTCTTTCTTTTACCAGCCGTGTGACATCAGACAAATTACCTCCTCTAGCTCAGTCTCAGCTTCCGCCTCTGTCAAATGGGCATGAGCTTACAGAACTGTTGGGAGAATTAAAGAAATGTATGCTCTGCACCTCATATAGTATAGCAAGCAAATGATAACTACTACTAGCACTGCTGTTACTTCTGGTTACTATCATCATCACCTTTATTACTGACCCAAAGTTGTCCTTTTAGCTCAGAGCTGAAAAGAGCAAGAGTCCCTCATGCCCCTGCGAGAGTGCATCTCTAATAGATGAAAAAGCCACTTCCTTGTCATTTAGATAATGGAAACATTCAAATTTCGTTGGACATAATGATTAGCCGGCAAGTGGCCCACAGAGGGAAGAAAGGGAACCATCTCTTAGGAACCCAGTGTGGAGCGGGCCTCATCTCACCCCCACTCATTGCCTCCCCCATCTCTCCTTACCCAGACACCGCTTCCTCATTACAAGCAGCCTGGGGCGGGGGGGAGTTACTCTCTCTCTCTCTCTGCAGAAAACAGTGACTGTACTTAGCAGTGCCCCTGTAGAAAGTGAAACTGCATGGCTGGGAGAATCCCATCATCATTCCACCCCCTAATGAGAGAGATTGTTTGCAGGCAGATGAAATTAAATTGTAAGCTCTACTGACTTCAACAACAGGTGCCATTTGGGCAAACCCAAAGGGGGCTATTGAATTGTCAAAAAGATTTAACTCTTCCTGACACTTCTGCATTGGGTAATAGCCTCCCACAAGTTTTGCTGCCAGAAATGTCACCACTGGAGATCCATTCCACTGGGTTCTTGCCCTGGAATCCTTTTAGAAATGTTAATCCTCAGGGAGAAGAAACAGACAACTCAATCATGATAAGGTGATGGTGTCAAACCTGGTCCCAATCCTGGCTGAGCTCCTTGGCCAAGATTCCCCATCTGGAAAATGGAGGAATGCTGGGAATTAGGGCGACCTCCTAGGGTCTGGGGAAGATAAAATGAGAACTTGTAGGGAAGACACTTAGCACAGGACTTTGCGGTGTGAGTGTTCCACAATTCACTCATCATTTGAGGAATCTTTATTGAGCTTTCTCTCTGGCAAACACGCATGTGCTTGGAAAAATGCAGACCCCTGGAACTCACCCTTAAAGATCCCACGTGAGTGGCTCTGGGCTGGGGCTGGGAATATGCACTTTTAACAACCCTCCCAGTAACTTGTGGAGGTGGGTCAGAGCATTATCCTCAGAACCCCCCTTCCCCCCCACCATGGGCCAAGCCCTGGGCCTAGCTGATAGAGGTTCAATTTCTCCCAACAGGAAGGGCCTGAGGAGGGGAGGGCTGATGAAGGGTAGAAG
The DNA here is from genome assembly GCF_014108415.1 of Molossus molossus. Classification (NCBI taxonomy): domain Eukaryota; kingdom Metazoa; phylum Chordata; class Mammalia; order Chiroptera; family Molossidae; genus Molossus; species Molossus molossus. The sequence continues at coordinate 58,815,744 of NW_023425349.1, read as the reverse complement.
GAGTGAATGCTAAAAAAGGTCAGGGAGAGAAGTGATTAAAATTCTCAGAGCCAAACTTTCCACCAGAGGAGCTAGGTGAGGAGAGCACTGAGGGTTAATTTGGGTAAGAAACTGAGGGAACAGATAGCAGTCTTTACAGAAGGAAGTGCTTTCAAAAAAAGTATTGTGTGAATCCCAGACACCAGCCACAGGCCCTGAAACTTCAGTTCAAAGCAACTCTGTTCCTGCTCCGTTCAGCAAGAAGAATCGTGAGCATTTGCACTTCTGTGGTACCTGGCAGGCCAGAGCCTCCAGCCCTCTGCAAACACAAACCTGATCAGCCCCCTGATGTCTCAGAGAGATTTTGCCAATGAATATGGGGGATCACTTCCCTCCCTACCACAAGGGCAGCCTTTTGGGTGGTGGGAGGCAGCAGGGAGGAAGCAGAGGCTATTTAACAACCACTTAACCAGGCATCCTGACAGCTCAGAGAAGGAGCCACTTGACATCAGAAGTTCTGGACACAGTCTGAGGCATGGAATTACAAAATTGCCTGGATATCCACCTCGGGCTTTAGTTTTTTTCCTTGTTTAGCATGAATAGCGTCTGGTGATTGGTAGACACAAAGAGTGACCACCCAGTGTCTTCCTCGTAACACAACCCCAACTTTTTCTGGGGTAAAACAACCCCAAGAGGTAGAGCATAGTTCATTTAAGCCAAATTAGCAATCTTCTTCCCATTTTCCCAGCCTTCCTTGCAGCTATGTTTGGCCAATGAGATGGAAGGGGAATCTGCTGGAGATGTAGTGGTCAGAATTCTCTACGCTACAGTAACAAACTAACTCTATCATAGTCACTTAATACAACAAAGATTTCTTTCTCTCACATAGTAATTGTAATGTAATGGGGTGGAGACTACTCCACACTCACCCAGAAACCCAGGCTGATTAAGTCTCCATCATGTTAAAATGGAACAATCAAAAACTGCAATCTTCAAAGTCACCATGAAAGAGACAGAAAAGACTGGAGTTGAGGACACTGGATCTCAACTGCCTATACTGGGAAATGACAATATGCCACTCTTTCTCTTAGTGCATTGGCCACACATAGTCATATGGTGTAAATCTAAACGAGGCTTGAAAGAATGTGTGGTGACACTGTCTGTGCCACAGATGTGACTGTAGAACAAGGATGACCTCTAGTGCTACCACACGTACCTTTGTATCCTGGCAGATGGTAGTCTGGACCATCTCTCAGATGAAGCTAAAAGTGCCTAACCAGACTAGCGTTCACATCAGCTCAGCACCTGTATGTTTACAGAGGAGCCTACGGCTGTGCGGTTAATATTGGGAAGTATAAAAAGAATGTCACCACCAGCAGTGGGTTCTCTACTCAACTATTTCCATGCCTGGCTCTGTGCAGGGCTCAGGAGGCTCCGAGTAAATAAAATGGGTCTACTATTCCTTGGAGGTCTGGAGGGATTCTACAGAAATCAGGAAGAACTTTCAAATATCATCCTGTTGATATCACGCATTCTAAGTAAACACTGAAAATTAATTCCACACAGAGCACAACCTCTGAGACCAGAGACCTGCTCAATAAGAATTTTGAGGGAAAATGGAATGAATGGCAACTTTAGAAGCTATATCAAGGAAGTTAAGTCTTTAATGTAGAAAGAGACAATTAAAGAAAAAATAACTGGCATTTTCATCATTGAATGCCAGTTGTTTGGAATCATGAAACATGAAGAAAAACTCTTTAAATAAACTTGTAGAGTTCACCTCCCTCATGGGAACACTTTAAAAGGCCCCACAGTGCCCTGACTGACCATAGCCTCCTTCCATCTGCAAAGGTGCCCTCCTTGTGTGCTCCGGCCAGTCTATCACCACTGGGTCCTCCCTAATCTGAGCTGTAATTTGGTTTGTCAGGAGTGTAAAGAACAATTAACCACTTGAGTATTGCCTAACTTCAGAAGTCTCTTGAGATCAAATGTATACAAATGAGAGTGTCTTTTATTGGTCTGATAACCATTCTTTAAATCCAGCTTAAAAGAGATTTCCAGACATTGTGATGTATTTGATCCAATGAAATATTCAAACTAACTTTATATCACTTGGGTGGTGATTTATCTTCTCTGCCTGGAGCAGAAAGAGGTTTCAGAGCAGTAATAATGGAGTTATATCATTTTTCCCAAGTCAATTTCTTTTGATTGGAGCATGGACATTCAAAACTGTGTGGTCTTGCCCTGGCTGTTGTGGCTCCGTTGGTGGGGGCATCACCAGTACACAGAAAGGGTGCAGGTTCAGTTCTGGTCAGGGCACATACCCTGGTTGTGGGTTAGATCCCTGGTAGGGAGGCAACCAATTCATGTTTCTCTCTCTCTCTCTCTCTCTCTTCCTTTCCCTTCCCCTCTCTCTCTCTCTAAAATCAGTAAAAACATATCCTCTGGTGAGGATTTAAAATTTTTTAATAAATAAATAAAATATACACACAAAACTATGTGGTCTTTATAGCACAGAGTTGCTCCAGGCATGCAGCAGTTCAAAGGATCCTGACATGTAGGTAACCTCCTCCCCCACCAGCTGCTGTGCCCAGGTGAAAAGTCACAGCACAACGGAACGGAAGCCCTTTCTTGATACCAATAGCATGCAGTGAGACAGAGGAGAAACGAGATGGAAACAAGTGGGTAAGTGAACAGGACAGGTGATGGGGGGCTAAAGAGAAAAAGAGAGCGAGCAGTAAGCTGACGGGCACACGTGTACTTTCAGAGGATGGAGTCCTTGTTAAAGTTACCGTCTAGGCATTTCCCATGCCCATCACATTCCCCTGCTTATCTCTGCTTTGCCCAGATTTGTTTGTGACTCCACTGCCTCCCAGAAATGGAGACTCTGCCAAAACCAGACCAAAAACGAAAGAAAAGCAAGAGAGTCATGTAGGACCTGGTGGGAGAATGCCTGTTTTATTTGAATATGGTGATAATAAACGCCTGTGACATTCAATGATGTGGCTTTCATTTTGAACACATCATTGCTCGAGATATTGGATCCTTCCCTTTTGATAATAAACACCAGGACCACAGAACCCTTGTTTTTCACTCATAAATAAATAAATAATAGAGACCTATTTTGCATGCGGGGAAGGAGGGAGGGTTGCCACCCCCTGCATGCCTTTGCATCTTATGAACTCCATTCAGCCACATGGCCTCCCATTCGTCTCTCTGGAAATCCAATTTCCCTCTTGCAGGTTCGTCTGCCAGTTTTCTAATTTTCACATCAAACTGCATATTACTCATTGTCAGGCTGGTTGTTCTGGAAGAATCGTTAGTCTTAAACCCTTTACCATTATTTTCAATCCAGCCACAGACTGGCATCCAGCCAGGCATCACGTTTTCCAAACTACCCCCCAAGAGCTCAGAATTTCAAACCTGCATTCTCTTGGCCCCGGCAAGGGCCAGTGAGAATAATACTTTCTGGAAGATAAATCCAAGTTCTTTAATGCAGCAAAATGGTCCCTCCCAGCACACTCAGTATTGTGTGATTCATTCTCCATCTGCAGAACTCAGCACACAATAGACCCTTAATGAATCATTGATTTAAAGGGGAATAAAAGATTAAATGAATGGTATGTTATATATATGCACACTTCTGCAAGATTACAGATATATATGACACATATACCAAAATTTAACTTTATTGCATCTAGTATAAATTTTTATTTTGCCTACTTATGCTAATGAAAAAAATCTCCTCTTATTTTAAAAGGATCACTTATTATGCTTTAAATGGTAGTTTTAATTGGTATAATTAATTTTAATTGGTCATGAAGTTGATCCATATCAAGTCACCAGGCTCAGATCTTCCCTGGGTCTGCGGCTTCTACATCTATATGTTGGGTTCTAAGGCCCTTGTTCATGCCCACATTTCCAAATGATCAGGATGATGGAAGGGCTGACATACATTTCTCCTTTACGGCTGGTGTCCATCCTGGAAAGAGATCTCTCTGGGTCATTGAAGCCAGGGAGTAAATAGGTTCAGCTGGAAATCCACCTCCCTGCCATATATAGAGAATGAGCAGACAGCTGAAGAACCTGCCTTTCTAGAAGTCCTGTTCCATGGACCCTTACCCTGCTCCTAGAAATATTCCCAGACTGTTCTAGGTGCTCTCCGGGTAAAAGCTCCAAAGGACCAGAGGAAATACTGCCTTTTCCTTACAGTTTTCTGGGGAGATGAACTATAAAGTAAGTGCTTTATTCTTTAATAGAATCAAACCTCAAAAGCCTATGGTTCATAGCAATTCTTAACCCTGAATGTTATACTAGAGGGAAAAAGATACTACAAAGTACATTCACTGAAATATGGATGGTGGAGTAGATAAAAGTATTGTATCAGTGTTAACCATACTAAAGATGAAAAGAGTACTTTGTTATAAAAAGAGAAAATCCTGATTGTTAGGAAGCCTGCACATGTACATGAAGTATTCAAATGTACAGAGCTTTGATAAATGTAACTAAGCCTCAAATGATTAGAAATACTACATATAATAAATATAAAACATAAAATACAAATATACTATATATAGAGTGAGCACAGATAATAAAGCAAATGGTGTAAAATGTTAACAATAGGTGAATCTGGTAAAATTCATATGACATCTTTGTATTATTCTTACAACTTTTCTGTAAATTTCAAATTAGTACTAAGCTAAAAGTTTAAAGTTAATATTTTAAGAACATTAGCATAAAATAAATCAGGCTGGACCCTTTAAATATGACCAGGCTAAGGCCAGGGGCTGGGGTCATAAAGGAGAAATAAACATTCTACCAGAGCAGGAGTCTGCAAACTTTGTAGAAGGCCATGTAGTAAATATTTTAGCCTCTGTGAGCCAGACAGGCTCCGTCACAACCACTTTGCTCTGCCACTGTAGTGTAAAGCAGCCATAGACAATATGCAAATGAACAGACATGACTGTGTCCCAATAAAACTTTATTTATAAAAAAAGGCAGTGGTCAGGATTTGGCCCAGTGACCCTGGTTTGCGAACCCCTGAACTAAATAATTGGGCAGATGAGATCTGGCTTACTCCCATTCCGCTGGGGTCCCTGCCTGTCTCTCTGTGGCAGGCTTCATCTTTAACCCCTGCTACTCTGGACACCCTCACCACTGTCTAATCACGGTGATTGACATCAATGATCTCCACTCCCTTCAGGAGAAATTGCAGAGGGCAGCCTCTCGTCTGCAGGCCACCACAGGACAGCTGGAAGAACGCAGAGGACCACCTTCACATTCAGCAGGAGGCAGACAAGAATGTCATTACAAATGCCAGTCTGGAAACAAAGGGGAAAAAGTTCCTCTTCCGTACACAGACAGGGGAAGCTTCTCCCCAGAAATCACAGTCCAAAACTGTACAGCGAGTGTTTTACTTTATTTAAAGAAAAAAAAAGGTTGCCATGGCTGGTTCGGTTCAGCGGTTATAGCGTTGGCCCGCAGACCAAAGAATCGCGGGTTTGATTCTAATCAAGGGCACGTGCCTCCATGCGGGTGGCAACCAATCAATGTGTCTCTCTCACATGGGTCTCTTTCTCTCTCTCTCTCTCCCCCACTCTCTCTCCCTCCCTCCCACTCTATCTGAAGATAAATGGAAAAATATCCTTGGGTGAGAATTTCAAAATAAAACAATTTTTAAATAATTAAAAAAAAAGAAAAAAGGTTCCTACTGGGACCCACTGTCCTACCTGGAAATGACCACATATGATGGGTACTACCAGATCAAGACATGGAGAGTATGAGAAACAGTGAGAGATGGGCAAGGGTGGGGAGAGGAGAGGAAAGAATAAGCACAGTTAGAATTCCGTTTGCTGCTGCACCGCTGTCCCTGGGTTATTACCTTCACGTTCCCCTGCTATTCCCCTTGGTGCTCTCACAGTTATCTCTGGCCTCTGCCCTGTCTCATTGCACTTCCTGTGCTTGTATGAGTTCCTGTGGAGAAGACAATGCACTTTCCCCACCACAAGCCATCAGAAGCCTCTGGAGACGGATATGGACTTGCTGGATCTCAGCCCAATCCCCATGCCAACTAGGCGCCACCACTCACCTCCATCCCAGCCACTGGTCCTGTCCCAGGGCACTCCTTCAAACTAATGGTGCCTGCCCAGGGCCCCAGGACCGCTGGCTTCTCGAGAGGCAATTTTATTTGGAAAGTAATGAATTCCCAGGCAATGCAAAAAAGCAAACAAACAAAAAGTCTAGTGTGGATGACTTTGGAAGTGAGTGGAAGACAATGGAAGCAGGAAGGTGGAAGTCAGACACTTGGCAGGTCTCTCTGACCAGGTCCCCTCACTATTTTTTGCTTTTGTCTTTCTGATTCCATCCAGCAGAATTCACAGAGGTGAATAAGACAGAGGCATCCCTGCCTGGTGGAACTTACCTCTGGTGTGGGGTCCAAACAGGGAACAGGCAACTACATTATAATGAGCAGTGGTTCTAAAACTGAGTAAGCACCATAAACATCTGAAGGGCTATAAAGCACAGATTTTGTGGCCCTGTCCCAAAGTCTCTGATTTAGGCTTGTGGATGGGGCCTGATAATCTTCATTTCTAACCAATGTCCAGGTGATGGTGATGCTGCCCAAGGACCAGACCAGTGCACAATAGCACGATTAATGTATGAAGGTGAAGGTACAGGTTGTAGTGGGAGCTTATAAAGGGGGGTCCTACCCAGACTCAGGTCAGGGAAGGCTTTAGTGAGAGCAAGCAGGTGAAATGTGTTTCCGGCAGAGAAAAGCATGTGCAAAGGAATGACAGCAAGATTGGAGCATCTGTGCGAAGTAGAAATCAGTTCAGCATGGCTGCAATTCAGAGACCAACAGGGGCCCTGGTGAGAAGAGAGCTGAAAAAACACTACCTTTTTCTTCTGTGGGATTTACCCAAGTAACCAGTGGACGCACACTGTAAAAGCAGGGGGAAAAAAAAAATGTCCATTTCTGTCTCTTTGCAAAAACAAAACAAAACACCTCACATGGGGGATTGAGCTTTTTTTTTTTCCTCCTGAGATTCAAAATGTGGCACCTCATTTCCCTCTGCCTGAAAATGAGCCAGATCACTTCTAACAAATACAAAATGACGCTGTGGGACTTCTGAGGTTAGAGCATAAAAAGAAGTTCTTCTTCCTGGGTCTCTCTTGAATCACTCATCCCGAGGAAAGCCAGCTGCCATGTTGTGAGGACAATCCAAGAGCCCATGGAGAGGCCCCCACTGTGGAAACTGAGGCCTCCCACCAACAACCAGCCCCAACTTGCTGGCCACTTTATAAGTGATCCTCTAGCTCCAATCAAATCTTCCGATGGTGGCAGAAGCAACTCCATGAGAGATCCAAGTCCAAATTAACATGCACCCAATTTCCTGACCTACACCAATGTACAGAAAACAAATGTTTACTGCTGTTTTAAGTCACTCTGTTTGGAGCAGCATGGAGCAATAGATAACTAATAAAGACAACATTTTTAGTCATATCAAAAAATATCAAGAATCTAGGAATTGGTCTAACAGAACATATCTAAGAAGTATGCAGGGGAAAGTATAAGTCATTATAAGAGATATTAAGGAAAACCTAAATGAATGGAGAGATCTATACCACATTCATGAATATGAAGACTTAATATCGTCATGATGTTGATTCTTCCCAAAGTGGTCTATAGATTTAATACAGTTTCAGCCAAAAGCCCAGCAAGGTTTTTCATAGAGTTTGATAAGATGATTGTAATGTTTATATATAAAAAAGGGTCCCAGAGTAATCAAAACCATTCTGAAGAAAAAAACAAAATCAAAGAGGGCCTTGTCCTAGCAGATATTGAAACTGAATAGATAGCTGGATTAAAGCCAGTATAGTTTGAGTGCACCTCAAATCATCCACCAGGAATCCCATGCTCTTTCTACAGAATGTAAATCTAGAAGGAGCTAGTCTTGGTAGCTGGCAGCAGCCATTTATCTTACAACTGAGAAGAGAAGCTGATTTAGAACGTCCTCAACAGAGGAGAGTGTGGGTCCAAAGATGAGAAAGAAGAGAAATCATTTAGAACTGTTCCTAAAGACAGTTCTACTTCTAGATTTTCAGTTACATAAACAAACAAACAAAAAAATTCCTTTTTCAGTGAGCAACTGTCTTTTCATTATGTAAATGACATTTATTATTATTTTAAATTAAATTTATTGGGGTGACATTGATTAATAGGATCACATAGGTTTCAAGTATATATTTCTATGATACATAATCTGTGTATCACATGTGTGCCCAACACCCTAGGTCAAATCATTTTCCATCACCATATATTTGTCCCCCTTAACCCTTTACTGCACCCAACCCCTTCCCTCTGGTAACCACCATACTGTTGTCTGTGTCTATGAGTTTCATATCCCACCTATGAGTGAAATTACATGGTTCTTAGCTTTTTCTAACTGACTTGTTTTGCATAGCATATATTCTCAATAGTAATATATATTATTTTTATGACATTTAATAATAAAAGTTAACCATGCAGTAATTTTATTCCAGACTAATAACTTAATGCTGATCAATTTGGGTAAACAAGTTTGGATAGTCTTCCAATAGTTGAAACAGGTAAGGTTCTGATAATCATCCACTTTGCAAACCTAAAATTTCACCATTAGAAACTCATTCCTTGGCATTTCTACCTCTTCACATTTTCATCTAGGGCAGGGTTCAGCAAACTACTCTCGGTGGGACAAATCTGGCCCACCATCTATTTTTGTAAATAAAGTTTTATTGGAACACAGCCACACTCATTCATTTACATTCTGTCTATGGCTACTTTTGTGCTAAAATTACAGTTTTGCAGTTGTGACAGATATCATATGACATGCAAATATTTATTATCTGGCCCTTTATAAAAAATTCTGCAGACCCTAGTCTAAAGAGTCTATTTGAATTTCTGTTCAATACAGTGTGGTAGTCCCCCCCTATCTACGCCGCATACATTCCCAATCCCCCAGTGGAAACCTGAAACTGTGGATAGTACTAAACCCTGTATATAGTAGTTTTTTCCTATACATACATATCTACAATAATAATTTATAAATTATGCACAACAAGAGGTAAGCAATAACTACTAATAAATATAAATTACAAAAATGTACTAGAATAAGAGTTATGTGGATCCTCACTTGTTTCAGGGGACTCCTTGCTGAAGTCTTCCCATAGGCTCAGAGCTTCCTGGCCCAACAGGTTGCTGTCAACCGGAACACGTTTTCTGTTCATACCTCCCGCCCACACATTCAGCCGCTTTCCATCTCCGCTGAGCGCTCATCACGCCCGTGGCCATGCTGTTTGCGGTTTGTGCCTGCAAGACCAGCAAGAATCTCTTTTCCTTCTTCACAGTTCACGGAGATTCGTCCTTTCCAAGCGCAGCATGCGACTTTTTCCCGTCCTTACTAAGTCGAGAACTTCCACCTCTCCCCTTTAAGGACGCACTTTATGGCTTTGGCACTGAACGGCCAGCAGGCTGCTCTCACGTGTGGGGCCGAGAGGAAGTCAACTCGGGGTGACGGGAGCCGAGCTGGGCGCTGCCGCTGGCCGGTACCAGGCTGCGGACAGTGTAGGCAGCGAGGGCGCTGGGCTGAGGGGCGAGTCACGTCCTGAGCGGGAACAGTAGTCTCTGAGATTTCATCCATGCTGCTCAGAACAGCGCGATTTAAAATTATTAATTGTGGATTTGGGGAAGTATCCATTTAATATTTTCGGACCAGAATTGACCATGGGTAAGTAAAACTATGGGAAGCAAAAATACAGCTAAGGGAGGACTACTGTCCTTCAGAACTGTCCTGCCTGTTTAAATGTGCCCCCTCCCCCCCCCCCAGTCCCACAGAGCAGCTGGAGGACTAGAAAACGTGGGGAAACTCATTTCCTGAGGGTGACTGTGGAACCGTCTCTCCCGGCCTTTGAAAATGAGTGCCCATTAGTGTGGGATAATTCAACAGTTATCCTTCCTTTCAGGTTGGATTTTTCCTTTTTTTTTAATTCCTCACCCAAGGATATTTTTCTATTTATCATCAGATGGAATGAGAGGAAGGGAGAGAGGGAGAGAGGGAGAGAGGGAGAGAGGGAGAGAGGGAGAGAGGGAGAGAGAGAGAGAGAGAGAGGAGAGAGAGAGAGAGAGAGAGAGAGAGAGAGAAACATCCACGTGATAGAGCCACATGGATTGGCTGCCTCCCACCCACCCAGCCAGGGACAGAAACCCAATGGAGGCACATGCCCTTGACTGGAATCGAACCCGCGACTCATTAGTCCAGGCCCACGCTCTAACTGCTGAGCCAAACCGGCCAGGGACTGGTTGGAATTCTTTAGACAAAGTCTCTGAACTGTATCCCTGGATCCCCAGTATCTTCTGCAGTCTGCCTGCCCCCACCACAATCTATCCCTAATTAGCAGCCACTGCTCATTTCCCTGAAGCCTAATGACTGTGGCAGTGAAGGTCACTAACGGGACTGGGAAAGCAATTTGTCAGCCTTACTATCCATCCCACTGGGAATTGCCCGGAGCTGTGGAGAAAGCTGCTCAGCACGTGCGCCCCAGGAATGACTGACAGAGCTTTCAGATCCAGTAGCCCATCCTGATCGTGGGCACAACCTCAAGGAGGAAGCAAGCTTCTGAGTGACATGGGGGATTGGGGCAACGCAGCCCAACTCCCAGTGTTCATGGTTACTGGTGAACAATCTACAAAGGAAGATTCTCCCCAAGGCTGAGTCAGCCATGCAACCGCAGACACCACCCTCATCGTGTTATCCTCCAGCAATTACACAGGATTTCAAATCTTACAATCTGAGAGAATTTTATGTTTTCTACATGGGGAATATTCAGAAAAGGATATTAGTTCCTTTGGGACATCCGGTCAAGATGGCAACGGAGGTAAACAGATATCGCATCCTCCCACAACCACATCAAAGTTACAACTAAACTACAGAACAACCATCATTCAAAGCCGCCTGAAATCAAGCTGAACGGAAGTCCTCCAACTACGGAATTAAAGCAGCAGCCACATCCAGACCGGTAGGAGGGGCAGAGGCCCGAGGGGCAGAGGCGCAAAGGACTGCTCCCACATCCATGTGTGGCGGATAAAAATCAGGAGGATACCTGGCTGGGAAGGTCCTTCCCGAGGACTGAGCGGTCCCCGACCCACACCCAGGTGCCCCGCTCAGGGTTCCAGTGCCAGGAAGAGAATCCCCATAACTTCTGGCTGGAAAAACCAGCGGGAACTGAGGCTCAGGGAAGCTGAGGAGGCTGGATCCCCAGGCAGCTCCTTAAAGGGCCCACACACGGACTTATCCGACTCTCTCCCTCTGAGCTTGGAGGGGAGGCAGCTCCAGGGGCGCCAGAGACATACAGGGAAGAACTGAGCTGATTGGAACTGGAGCGAGGGCTGGAGAGGGGGCTTTCTTCGGGACAAACGTGCTGTCAGGAGCCTTTGTTCCTTTGGTGAGCCCTTCCCTGGGGCGGCAGACAGCAGCCATATCTGAGACTCCAGCAACCTGGCTCACACTGGTAGCCCCGCCCTGGTGACTCCCTGAGGCCCCGCCCCACCCAACTTTCAGGCCCACCCAAGCTGTTGCCACTTGCTTAACCGTAGGATTGGCCTGTCTTGGATCCTGCTTCAGGTCTTTCCTAAATTCTTTCAAACAAGCAGCATCTGGTGTCAGCTAGCCCCATACCTCTTGTTAAGTAATACACAGAAACAAACACAGGGAGGCAGCCAAAATGCGGAGACAAAGAAACAGGTCCCAAATGAAAGAACAGAACAAAACCCCAAGAACAGAACTAAGCGAAATGGAGATAAGCAACCGAACAGATGCTGAGTTCAAAATACTGCTTATAAGGATGCTCAATGAACTTAGTGAGGGCCTCAAGAGCATGAAAAACGACCAGTCAGAAATGATGGATGCACAGTCAGAAATGAAGGAGGAATATAAAGAATAGTTACACAGATGCGACAGTAGAGTACGTAAATCCAAGAGGCAATCCATCGATTTGGAATATAAGGAAGCAAAAAAACACCCGATCAGAACATCAAAAAGATAAAAGAATCCAAAAAAATGAGGATAGTGTAAGGAGCCTCTGGGACAACTTCAAGCATGCCAACATTCGCATCTTGGGGGTGCCAGAAGGAGAAGAGCAAGAACAAGAAATCGAAAACCTGTTTGAAACAATAATGGCAGAAACCTTTCCTAGCTTGGTGAAGAAAACAGACATACAAGTCCAGGAAGCACAGAGAGTCCCCAATAAGATGAACCCCAAGAGGCCCACACCAAGACACATCATCCTCAAAATGCAAAAGGTTCAAGACAAAGAGAGATCTTAAGAGCAGCAAGAGAAAGGCAGCTAGTTACCTGCAAGGGAGTTCCCATAAGGCTGTCAGCTGATTTCTCAAAAGAAACTTTGCAGGCCAGAGGGAGTGGCAAGAAATAGTAAGAGTGATGAAACGCAAGAACCTACAACCAAGATTACTCTATCCTGCAAAGCTGTCATTTAGAATCGATGGCCATATAAAGACTTTCCCAGACAAGAAAAAGTTAAAGGAGTTCATCACCACCAAACCGTTATTATATGAAATGATGAAGGGTCTTTTTGAAGAAAAAGATAAAATATATGAACAAACAAAATGGCAATGAACATAGCTATCAACAATGGAATCTACAAACAAAAGGAACAGGTAGAACAGAAACATTCTCGTAGATACAGAGAACATTTTGTTGGTTGCCAGATGGGAGGGGGTTGGGGAATGGGTGAAAAAGGTGAAGGGATTAAGAAGTACAAATTCATTGCTAGACTGACAAACCTCAAAGGGAAAGGGGTTGGAGGGGTGGGAAGAGATAAACCAAGGAACTTATATGCATAACCAATGGACACAGACAACAGGGTGGGAAAAGGTGGGAGGCAGGCGGTAGTGAGGAGGAGGCGGTCAATGGGGGAAAAATGAAAAACATCTGTCATACATTCTGCATTCAAGAAGAAAGATTTTTTTTAAAACGTTATTGTTGCATACTAAACTGTGCCATCCCTGAGCATGAAGCACACTCACGACGCTGTGCAGGCATCATTCCACCTAGGGCAGAATGTCCCTCACCCCAGAAGAAACCTGCCCTGAAGTACTCGCTCTCCCCTCCTCCTGCCCTGGCAACCCCTGACCTACTTTCTGTTTCTGTACCTAATCTGGAGGTTTTCTATAAATGCAATCATTTTTTTCTTTATTGACTTTAGAGCGAGAGGGAGAGAGAAAGAGAAATATCAAAAAGAGGGAACATTGATTGGCCACCGCCTGCATGCCCCCACTGGGGAACGGGCCCACAACCTGGGCATGTGCCCTGACCAGGAATCGAACCAGCAAACTCTTGGTGCGTGGGTCAGTGCTCAAGCACTGAGCCACACCGGCTGGGCTATAAATGGAACCTTACAATAGATGTTTTCTTGACTCAATAGCCATAAATCAATGAATAAGATACCCCACATAAACAAAATAAAGGATAAAAACCACATGAAGATATGAATACATGCAGAAAAAGCATTTTATAAAATGTAATGCCTACTTACCTCTGAAACTCGCAGCAAAGTTGGAATAGAGTGAACATACCTCAACATAGTAAAGGACATATATAATAAATCCACAGCCAACATCAAAATCAATGAGGAAAAACTAAAATGTTCCCCTGAAGATCAGGAACAATACTGGGATGGACTTTCACCATTGTTGTTCAACATAGTACTGAAAGTCCTAGTCACAACGACCACACTAGACAAAGATATAAAAGGCATCCACATTGAAAAGGAAGTATTGAACTGTTACTATTTGCAGATGGTATGATACTGTACAGAGAACCCTATAGATTCCACCAAAACACTACCATAACTTATAATTCAGTACTGTAACAGGATACAAAATAAATATCCAGAAACCAGTTGCGTTTTTATACACCAGTAATGAACTATCAGAGAGGGAGACTACGAAAACAATCCAAGTGCTGGCCAGTGAGGTTCAGTTGGTTGAGCATTATTCCCTGCACAGAGAGGTTGCTGGTTTGATTTCCAGTCAGGGCACATGCTCAGGTTGAGGGCTTGATCTCCTGTAGGGGAGGAGCAGGAGATGGTCAATCAATGTTTCTCTCATTGATGTTTCCCTCTTTCTCTCTCTCCCTCTCTCTCTCTCTCTCTCTCCCCTTATCAATAAAATCAATATAAACACTAAAAATACACAACTATGTCATTCACAATTGCCTCATAAAAATAATAGAATACCTATGAATAAATTTAACCTTGGATATAAAATACCTGTACTCAGTAATTTATAAGACACTGAAAAAAGAAATTGAGAACAAACAAATAAGTGGACACATATTCTGTATTCATAGATAAGAAGAATTATTATTAAAATATCCATACTACCCAAAGCAATCGATAGATTCAATGCAATTGCTATCAACATACCAATGGCATATTTCACATAACTAGAACAAATATTCGAAAAAAAGTATATGGAACCACAAAAGTACCCAAATACCCACAACAATCTTAAGAAACAAGAACAAAGTTAGAGGAATCATGCGACCTAAAATCAAACTATACTACAAGGCCTTAGTAACCAAAACAGCATGGTACTGGCATCAAAACAAGTATATCGATCATGGAAGGCAATAAAGAGCCCAGAAATAAACAAATGCCTTTATGTCCAATTAATATTTGACAAAGGGGCAACAACATACAATAGGGTAAAGACAGTTTATTCAATAAATTGTGCTGGGAAAATTGAACACACACATGCAATCAAATGACACTAAACCACCTTCTTACACCATACACAAGAATAATCTCAAGATGGATTAAAACTTCAATGTTTGACTTGGAACCATAAAAATCCTAGAAAAAACATAAGCAGTTACATCTCGAACATTTCTCTTAGCAATGTTTTTTGTTATATTGTCTCAGGTGAGGGAAACCAAAGAAAACATAAACAAATGGGACTACATCAAACTAAACAGTTACTGCATGGCAAAGCAAACCATCAACAAAATGAAAAGACAATCCACGGAATGGGAGAACATATTCACCAATGATACATCTGATAAGGAATACCCTAAATTTATATAAAAAACAAAAAACCTTATACAACTCAACACACATACAATCCAATTAAGAAATGGGCAAAAGACCTGAATAGACACTTCTCCAAAGAGGACATACACATGGCCACTAGGCCTGAAAAGATGCTCATCATCACTAATCCTGAGAGAAATTCACATTAAAACCACAATGAGATATCACTTTGCACCTATCAGAAAGGCTACCATTCATAAATCAACAAACGAGTGTTGGTGAGGATGTGCAGAAAAGGAAACTCTCATGCACTGTTGGTAGGAATGCAAATTGATACAGCCACTGTGGAAAGCAGTGTGGAGTTACCTCAAAAAATTAAAAATAGAACTTCTTTATGACCCAGTGATTCCACTTCTGGGAATATATTCAAAGAAACCTGAAACATTACATCGAAAGAATATATGCAGCCCTATCTTTGTTGCAGAGTTATTTGCACAGCCCAGATTGGGCTCCATTGTCAGGAAGGGAGGTCTGAGGAGATGCTCGGGGTACATGACCCAGGCAGGAAGTGAGGTCTGAGGAGATGCTCGCGGTAGATGACCCAGGCAGTGACCTCACTTCCTGACGATGGAGCCCAACAGAACTTGGAACCCTGGTCACCAGGCAGCGACCTTCTCTAACTGCCCCTACCCAGCTCACTTGGGTACAGACATTGGAGACGACACAATGTTCTCGTGCTGTCTACCAGTGACCCGAGGCCGTGGCCTCAAAAGAGGCAGTGACGAGAGTAGGTTTCGCCGTGGCCGCCGCTGGACCTGGACTCCACCCAGGCGCCTGTGGCCCTTTTCAAGGCAGGACCTAGAGGTAACTCAGGGAGGCCCAGGAGGTTGTGTTCGGTCCCAGGCACCATTCTGATCCCACCTGATTAGCCCTAAGTCACCTCCGTGTGAGGGGTGTGTGTGTGTGTGTGTGTGTGTGTGTGTGTGTGTGAATGTGCAGAATGGGGTTCACAAAGTAAGGTACTGTCCTCAGCAGGAACAGGTTGAGGGTAAAGAGGTCAGAAGCCTGGTGGGCAGGTCATGTTCACACCCAGGTCAAGGCTGGCTGGGTGGACTGGGAGTGTGAGCAGCATTCTCTTCCTGAGGTTTATCCCGAGCCCTGGAGGTGACTCTCATTTCCCCTGGGTGGAGGTCTGTGCAGACACAGGCCTGGGACTGATCCCGGAGCAGAAGGTCCAGTGGGCAGAGGCAGCAGAGACTAGACCCAGGGCCGGGCTTGAGGCCTCGCGACCGGCTGCCGGTCACTGTCATTGCAGAGCTCAACCCAGAACAAGGAGGATCGGCAGATGACCAATGAAGACCCTCAACCCATGTCCACCAACGAGGGGCAGGTGAGCCTCACCATGGAGGGCCACAGCAGGCCTGAAGTGAGTGTGGCCACTTGGGCGGCTGGGGATCCAGGGCTTGTGGATTGTCGGGGAAGGAGGATTCCTCCCCCAAAGCCTCCCAGGCTCCACAGGCCCCAACCAATCCCGAAGCCGCCCAGGCTCCACAGGCCCCCAACCCCACCGCAGCCCAAGATGGACAGGCAGCTCAAAGTATTCAACTGCAACTGGGAGCTCGGTGCTGAGTTTAAATGGACCCGGCCGGGTGACCTGGAACTCAAGGAGGCAGAGCCCAGGGGTGAGAAGGTGGGGGGATGGAGGGGGGGATGGGGAGTGGAGTTGCATAGGAGCTTATGGGGAAGGGTCAGTGCCAGACACTCAGGGAGCACCCCCAGAGGCTGTCCAGGAGCAAAGACTGGCCTCAGACCAGCCATCTGCTGGACTCCTGGGGGAGAGCATGTGCTGTTGCGGGCCCTGGGCTGTGGCTGGGTTCTGTCTCTGGGGGGCACGTGGAAATGCAGGCACGCGGGTGATCTTTTCTCCTCTCACAACTCCAGCACCAGCCCAGGAGGCAGAGCCAGCTGTCGTCCGTCCCAGGGAGCCCGATGCAGGGACAGACCCGGAGGGGTGTCCAGCTCCAGAGGCCCTGCCCCCTCCAGCAGCCGCTGCAGCTGAGGCTCTGGAGCCGGGGCCGGCCTGGGCAGCCTCTCCTGACCTGGCTGAGGCGCCCCCACCCCTGGCTGAAGGACCCTCCCCTGAACCTGCCCTGGTTCCTGCCTCAGGGGAAGAGCCGCCTCAGGACCATCCACCAGGGCCAGCTCCAGAGCTGCTTGTTGAAGGGGCTCAACCTGACGCCTCAGAAGCATTTGCTTTACCCCCACTCACTGACCTTTTTCTTTTATTTTCCTTCTTTCTTATGGTTATATTTTCTCCTTGGAGGGATTCAGTTTTTACTTTTTTAACGTTTATGATGTGGGGGCTTTGGGGGTCATTGCTTTTATCATTTTCTTTTCTGTTGTTCTTAGCCTTTATTTTCCCCTGGCATAATGCATGTTCACTAATAAAGTAAAGTTACTGTTCATATTTTGAATTGTGTCATTCCCGAGCATGAAGGACACCCCCGACGCTATGCAGGGACCACCGCTGTCTAGTTGCAGGATGGTCCATCACCCCAACAGGAACCCTGCCCCAAAGTACCCACTCCCCACTCCTCCTGCCCTGGCAACCCCTGATCTGCTTCCTGTCTCTGCTCCTCCACCTGTTCTGGATGTTTCCTATGACTAGAATCTTCCATAGGTGCCGTTTTGTGTCTGCTCACATGCTTTAGTTTGGTTTTCTCTAAAAGAACATTTTTGTTCATGTCTGAGGAATAGGGTAGGCCCAGAGACGTGGAGGTAGGATACATACTGACAACCCTCAAAAGAGGGGGTGGTGAGGGGAGGGAAGAGGTAAACCACAGAACTTACATGCATGTACGCATAACCGATGGACACGGACAACAAAGCTGGGGTCCGGGTGGGGGCGATGGGGAGGAGGCGGTCAATGGGGAAAAAAAGGAGAAACATCTGTAACAAAAATTAAATAAATAAATTAGATAGATAGATAGATAGATAGATAGATAGATAGACAGACAGACAGACAGACAGATAGATAGATAGATAGAAAAATGGATAAATAAAAAAATACTAATAAAATTAAAGTCTTTTTGTTATTTGAAAGGAAAATCCCAGATGGATTAGAGATCACAGATAAAAAAAAAAAAAAAAAGAAGCCCTTTTAGTAAGTATGAGCATCATCTTGGGGTAGAGACCACTATGCTAAGTGTGACCCCAGGGCCAGAAGCCAGTCAGGCAACGGCTGGCTCTTTCTGGGCCCATTACAAGGAAGAAATATAGGCAGAAATCTGGGAAGACACACCGCAAGCTGGAAAGCTTTTCTCACGACCCAAGGCCATAGCGAGATTTAACATCTCTGTGGTACAGAAAACTCTCAAAAGTCAGTGTTTTCTAAAGGGACAAAGGGCCAACACAGGACTTCAGAGAAGGGGCAGGGCACACGCCAGGACATGTCAGAGATGCCCGACCTCCCCATGAGGACACACGCACCGTAAACACTGGGGAGAGAGCTCTGTCTCCATCACATTGGCAGCTTCTGGTCTGGTGGCGACCAGCCCTGGGGACAGGGTGAGGCAGCAGAGGCCACCGCAGGTCCCCTGGAGAGAAGGGGAAGGACCCCTCCTCTGGGAGAACAGTGTCAGGACCCGTCCAAGTTCCACAGGTGCCCACCTGCCCTGGCAGAGATCACCCATGGAGGTTGTCCCACAGGAATTCTGGTACACTTGTGCAAAGATATATTTTCGAGAGCACTCATCAGAGCACAGATGAAATCGTAAAATCGCCGGGAATTGGGAAAACCACTAGTGTGCATGGAGAAGGGATGGGACCCACCAATCCTGGTCCACATGGACAACGGAAGCTCAGCAGCTGCTAAAGTAGCTGCAGGGGTCTCCCTGTGCCAACAGATAAAGACCTCAGGGGTCCTCTCACATGACACACGTGGGCCAACCGTCCGCATCCAGGATCCCAACTGTTAGACCACGAACATGTGATTCCAACAGGCAGACACGCATCTGTGAACATGAGCCTGCCTGTGACAGAGACAGACACACACAATGAGAGAGGCGTAGGCTGAGAGAGGCCCACCAGGCCACTCATGAGGGTCACCTATGGGGAGGGACTTGCAAAGCTCTTATCTTCTCCGTGAGGTGATGTCTACATGTTTTATAATGCATGTATGACCTTGATCGTGGTAAAAGTCCTGAAGTCATAGATTCTATGGTATCCATTTATCACTCATCAATGTAGTAAAGTACATCCTACTGTTTTTAAATCTTAAATAAAATCATGACAAGAAAAGCAAAGGTTCATTATAGTACAATAATGAATTCCAAAGTAATTCCGAATCATGAACAGAGTCCTTCCAGGGAGGAGATTCCTGACACGGGTGCTCACCATTCTAACCATTTCCCTGCGTGTGCGTATTGTATCCGCATGCGCAGGTGTGTGCACCTGGGTTCCTACGCTCACGTGTGCATGTGTGGGTGCGTGCACTGCAGGTGTTGGGTGGACAGCATCCCGGTCGAGTGCCCTCTGGAACCTCATGTCCCTAGGGGTGGACCCTGCCAGTCAGTCCTCGTCCTCCTGAACAGCCCTCTTCTGAAACTGCCCTGGTCCCTGGCACAGAGGAGGAGCTGCTGCTGGAAAATGCGTCAGGGCAGCTGCAGGGCCGCTGGCTGAGTCTGCTCGCCCTCTGCCACTGACGCATTGGCCATTTCTCCTTTAACTTTTATGTCTGTCTGTACTTCATTGCGTGATTCGGGTTTTTATTTTTCTATTTTTATTATGAGGAGGTTTGGGGGATTTGTTTTCATTATTTTCTTTATTCTGTTCTTAGCCTTCATTTTCCAATGACATAATTCGTTTTAAGTAATAAATAAAAGCTCTTGTTGTAGACTTGCGGGCAAGATGGCGGCGGAGGTAAACGCGGTATCGCATCCTCCCACAACCACATCAAAGTTACAACTAAACTACAGAGCAACCATCATTCAAAGCCACCTGAAATCACTGAATGGAAGTCCTACAACTACGGAATTAAAGCAGCAGCCACATCCAGACTGGTAGGAGGGGCAGAGACCCGAGGGGCAGAGGCGCGAAGGGCTGGTCCCACACCCATGTGTGGCGGATAAAAATCAGGAGGATACCTGGCTGGGAAGGTCCTCCCTGAGGACTGCGCGGTCCCCGACCCACACCCAGGTGCCCCGCTCAGGGTTCCAGAGCCAGGAAGAGAATCCCCATAACTTCTGGCTGGAAAAACCAGCGGGAACTGAGGCTCAGGGAAGCTGAGGAGGCTGGATCCCCAGGCAGCTCCTTAAAGGGCCCGCGCACGGACTTATCCGACTCTCTACCTCTGAGCTTGGAGGGGAGGCAGCTCCAGGGGCGCCAGAGACATACAGGGAAGGACTGAGCTGATTGGCACTGGAGCGAGGGCTGGAGAGGGGGCTTTCTTCGGGACAAACGTGCTGTCAGGAGCCTTTGATCCTTTGGTGAGCCCTTCCCTGGGGCGGCACACAGCCACCATATCTGAGACTCCAGCAACCTGGCTCACACTGGTAGCCCCGCCCTGGTGACTCCCTGATGCCCCGCCCCACCCAACTTTCAGGCCCACCCAAGCTGTTGCCACTTGCTTAACCGTAGGATTGGCCTGTCTTGGATCCTGCTTCGGGTCTTTCTTAAATTCTTTCAGACAAGCAGCATCTGGTGTCAGCTAGCCCCATACCTCTTGTTAAGTAATACACAGAAACAAACACAGGGAGGCAGCCAAAATGCGGAGACAAAGAAACAGGTCCCAAATGAAAGAACAGAACAAAACCCCAAGAAAAGAACTAAGCGAAATGGAGATAAGCAACCGAACAGATGCTGAGTTCAAAATACTGCTTATAAGGATGCTCAATGAACTTAGTGAGGGCCTCAAGAGCATGAAAAACAACCAGTCAGAAATGATGGATGCACAGTCAGAAATGAAGGAGGAACATAAAGAATAGTTACACAGATGCGACAGTAGAGTACGTAAATCCAAGAGGCAAACCATCTATTTGGAATATAAGGAAGCAGAAAACGCCCGATCAGAACATCAAAAAGATACAAGAATCCAAAAAAATGAGGATAGTGTAAGGAGCCTCTGGGACAACTTCAAGTGTGCCAACATTCGCATCTTGGGGGGTGCCAGAAGGAGAAGAGCGAGAACAAGAAATCGAAAACCTGTTTGAAACAATAATGGCAGAAACCTTTCCTAGCTTGGTGAAGAAAACAGACATACAAGTCCAGGAAACACAGAGAGTCCCAAATAAGATGAACCCCAAGAGGCCCACACCCAGACACATCATCCTCAAAATGCAAAAGGTTCAAGACAAAGAGAGATTCTTAAGAGCAGCAAGAGAAAAGCAGCTAGTTACCTGCAAGGGAGTTCCCATAAGGCTGTCAGCTGATTTCTCAAAAGAAACTTTGCAGGCCAGAAGGGATGGCAAGAAATAGTCAGAGTGATGAAACGCAAGAACCTACAACCAAGATTACTCTATCCTGCAAAGCTGTCATTTAGAATCGATGGCCATATAAAGACTTTCCCAGACAAGAAAAAGTTAAAGGAGTTCATCACCACCAATCCGTTATTATATGAAATGATGAAGGGTCTTTTTGAAGAAAAAGATAAAATATGTGAACAAACAAAATGGCAATGAATACATAGCTATCAACAATGGAATCTACAAACAAAAGGAACAGGTAGAACAGAAACATTCTCATAGATACAGAGAACATTTTGTTGGTTGCCAGATGGGAGGGGGTTTGGGAGAATGGGTGAAAAAGGTGAAGGGATTAAGAAGTACAAATTCATTGCTAGACTGACAAACCTCAAAGGGAAAGGGGTGTGGAGGTTGGGAAAAAATAAACTAAAGAACTTATATGCATAACCAATGGACACAGACAATAGTGTGGGAAAAGGCGGGAGGTGCCCTGGCCGGTTTGGTGCAGGGGTTGGAGCGTCGGCCTGCGGTCCTGAGAGACCCAGGTTCGGTTCCCGCTAAGGGCATGTACCTCGGTTGCAGTTTGTCCCCGGCCCTGGTTCGTCGTGCGGGTGGCAGCCACTCGATGTGTCCCTTTCACATCGATGTTACTCTCTCTCTCCCTTCCTCTCTCTCCCTCCTGCTCTATCTGAACAAAAAGTGGAAAAACGTCCTCGGGTGAGGATAAAAAAAAAAAAAAGAAAAGAAAAGGCGGGCGGGGGGTAAGACGGCGGAGGAGAGGGTCAATGGGGGAAAAATGAGGAACATCTGTAATACATTCTACTTTCAACAATAAAGCTTTTTTTAAAAAAAGAATGAAATAACAATTAATAAAATCTCACTACCCAATTTTAAGTTTATTTATAGTAATGGAAAGTAGATCAGTGGTTTCCTGGTGATAGTGTTAGGCATACAGAGGGACCAAAGTAAATTATTACAAAGGGATAGTGGATAGATTCATGATCTTGCTTGTGGTGTTGGTTTATTTATATATATTTAAATTGTATACTTTAAATAAATGTAGGTCAATTATAATTCAATAAAGCTATTTTTAAAGAAAAGTTCTTTTGGTTTGTTAAGAATAATATTAAATTTATTCAAGTTAATTGAACCTAATAATTCTTAAACTTTTACATTCAACTTTAATATTTTATATATAATTCCAGCAAATCTGACAATCACCTTTAGGGCCCTTTGGTTAAACCTGGTCCCATTTACAAAATTAATTAAGCATTAAACATTTAAACTAGTATTTATAAATTTAATATAGACTACTTTATCTAGTTAATTTTTTTTTTTTTTTTTGGTACATGCCCCTAGCTGGAACCAAACCCAGGACTCTGGTTCGCAGACCGACACTCAACCGCTGAGCGAAACTCGCCAGGCTGTTTTTGTTTTTGTTAAAGTAACTGACACACATAAATAATCAAATAGCACACAAAAAACTTACAACAAAAATGTCATTCCCTTGCGCCACCATTCACACTACCCCCTCTCTTTTTCCAGACATTTCTTTCGGAATATAAACTGCTAACTTGGGTGGCTCTATCTGAGTTATTTCTCCAGGCCTATAATAACAGAAAGGGTTTTCTCTCATTCTACCTTCCTCTTTGCTTCTCCAGACTATTGACTCGCTGTGGTTACATCAAGATCTCTGGTTGAGGTGATTCTCAGTGACCACGTTACTTGTCTGGTAAACCTTATTCTCAGCAGAGCATCGTAGGACTCTGTGATTCTGTTTTATTTCTTATGTTTTTTGTTTTCTCTGAGATTAACAATTGCTTGCTTTTTAAAAATTTGCTTAGAGTTTTTGTTTCTTTGTGCATGTTGCTTTTTCTTCCCACAATTTCCACAAATCTCAGGACAATATTTCATGAATGTTAGGATGTCAGGATCTCACAGCCATTGTTCCCTCTTGGAGACCTCCCTCCAGGAGAAGGACTGTCTCTGGCTGCCCCCCTGATCTGGGCCGGCTGCACGTGGTCACTGTGATTCTCTGTACTGCCATCCCTAGATTCCCTTCACCTTCTCAGAGTAAGATCCCTGCTTCCCTGATCTCACACCTCCCTCCTTCTTGGTTAACGCCCCATTTTGTTGGAGCACATCCTCCAGTAGTTTAGCTGATTTAGAAAGAGGGGTGGTAGCCCATGTGGTGATGACAATCCATCCACCTCTTGAGTCTCACTGCTGGGATCTCCATCGTTGTCCTCCCTGCCAGAGGTACCCGACATCTCCCTTCACCATAATCTTGGAGATTCCTTCCACCTGTGCCTTATGTTAGACTCGAGTTTTCTTAACCCTATAGAATTTATATAATAGAGCACTTCAGAGTTATCTCCTATTTAAATCCTGACCATTCTCAAATGTCCAACATTCTACCTAACACAGAGCCCAGTGACCCACTTTCTCACCCTAAAAGAAAATCAGAATAGAGAAACACATTTTCAGTGTTTCCTCATAGGGTGGGCTGTTAATTCCCCATGCTGGTGATGCACTTCCTCCACTTACTTCCCGAGAATGTATGGGTGGTAGCTAAATGTTTTGTTATTTCCATCTCTAAAGATATCTTCTTTCTACCCTCATATTTAATTACCATTTGTTGAGGTAGAAAATTCTAAGTTGGAAACTGTTTTCCCTCCACATTTTGAAGCCATTGTTCAGTTGTCTTCTAGTTTCTGTTATGGCTGTTGCAAAGTTTCATCCTGTTTCAATGATTAATTCTTGAACCTTATTTTTATTTCTTTCTAGCAGCTATGTAACCCCACTATTATGATATTCTATAATGTTGTGACTCAGCATTGGGTATTTTCATCCATTATGCTGGGAACGTAATGAGCTTTTTTTTAAAATTAATTAATTTATTTTTGTTACAGATGTTTCTCCTTCACCCCCCCACTGATTCACCCCGAGCCCCCCCCTTTTTTACATTTTTTAAAATTATTATTTACTTATTTCTTTTAGAGAGAGAGGACGGGACAGGAAGAGAGAGAGAGAAACATCGATGAGAGAGAACATTGATTGGTCGCCTCCTGAATGCTCCCCACTGGGAATCGGGCCCACAACCTGGGCCTGGGCCCTGACTGGGAATCAAACCGGCGACCTCTCGGTACATGGGTCGATGCACAACTGAGAGCCACACCAGCCGGGCACGTGATGAGCCCTTTTAATCCAGAAACTTTTGTCCTACTGATCTAGGAAATGTTCTTAATTATTTCTTTGATGACTAACTCAGCTATGTTTTTTTGTTTTCTGTTTTTCTTTGTTTCTTTCTAGAACTTCTGGTATTTTGATGTTGGTGTCCTAAATTAGTCCTCTCCCGTTTTGTGTGTGTGTGTGTGTGTGTGTGTGTCTGTGTGTTTCCCCATCTCTATTATTTTTATGATTATCTGGAGGAATTCCTCACCTTTATTTCCCCTTGATTTCTTTCATTTGTTCTATCATGTCCTATCATTTTTTCATTTGTTGTATCATGTTTTTCATTGCCAAGAGCCCTTTTCTTTTATCCTCACCCAAGGACATCTTTGCATGTATCTTCAGATAGAGTGAGAGGGAGGGAGGGAGGGGAGGAGGAAGGGAGGAAGAGAGAGAGAAACATCGATGTGAGAGAAACACATCGACTGGTTGCCACCCACACAACCCCAACCAGGGCCGGGGACAAACCGCATCCAAGGTACATGCCCTTAGTGGGAACCGAACCCTGGGCTCTCTGGTCCACGGGCCAATGCTCTAACTGTTGAGCCAAACCAGCCAGAGCCCAAAAGCCCTTTTTTATTTCCTGAATCTTCTTTTTACCCCACATTGTTCTTGTTTCATGGACACAATATCTGTGTTCATTTTGTTTTTTGTAATAATCACATTATTTACGTTTCCTTCCCCTATGTGGTCTCTGCTTCCTCCTACTCACTGGCTTTTTGTCATGGTCTCTTGTCATCTGTGTTGGAGTCTTTTTTCAGATGTTTGGCAAACCCTGCTTGTCTATTCATGTCTAGAAGTGAGTAAGAGCAGATTGGAAGTCCTGGTATATGGATGGGGTTTTGTCAGTTTTGATCTTCACTGGATCTGATTGAACCACCAAGGAGGAATCCCTGATGCACCATCTTTAGGTTTCACCTCTGAGGCTGGTCAGATTTCCCAGCGCTTATATACTCTTCCAGTCTCTTGTCGATGGATAGAAGCATAGTTCTCCATGGTGGTTGGAACTGAATGGGGAAGGAAGGTGCAGGTTGGGTAGGAGGTTCTGTGGAGGACTCAGCACTCCGCATGCCATGTGCATACCTTCATTCATCTACTCTCCTGTCTTTGGTGCTGTGCTCCCGTTCTCACTGTGCCTTCGTGTCCTCCAGTCCAGAATCCCTGTTTGATTCTGCTTAGAGAAAAAGCATCCACATTTATTCTGCCAGGGATGGAGAGAGGCACTCACCTCAAGGCTTGCAATGGGTCAGGAGATCTAGGACTCTTAACTACTTTGAACCAATGCTCCTTTTTTGGCCATTACCCCCACCTTCTTCCCAGTTTCTGCTCTGAGTCTTTTGAGGGTTCTGTGGTTTACATCAGGATACTCTTGGCTTTCTCCATCTCAGGCTTAAGATTCCAACTTAAGGTTTCTTGCATCTGCTAAGTAAATTAACCGTCATCCATCTAACTGCTTTTCAGCTCCCAAAATTTATTGACTTTGTCTCCTTGCCTTTTCTTTCCATCCTTATGGGCTTCTGTCTTAAAAAAAAAAATCCCTTTGCTATAGTTTTTCTGAGGTTCCAAGAGAGAGGGAAGTGATAGCCTTTTGAAGCATACCAATTATCTGATTTAGCTTATCAAACTAAGTGCTTAACCCTTATACAGCTATCAATTAAACTTATAAATTCACTGAGTTTTCATTTTTATATGTTCCAATACTCTTTGAAAAGTAACTTCAACTTAAAATCGTAAGTTTAAATAAATTAACTGAAGTATACATATGAAATTAGAATGACCAGGCATGCCTTTATTCTAACAGGCTAAATTATTTTTAAGCTTTGGAAATGATCCATATTCACAGATCCCTTAATGCAAAAAATATATATTAATAATATATTTAGTTTTCTTATTCTACTCTTATTATATATCTGATGTTAAAGGTTGCTAATTATATAATGCCAAACAATTTAGGGATTGTCTTTCCAAATGTTTTTGGGGTGGCTGTGTCCCTTCTTGCTGTGATTTATTGACTACAGAAGAGGTTCTTCCTAGGATGATGGAATTTTTGTCATAGCCCTGATGGGACACATGGATCCCCACATGTCTATGAGAGGGACCATTTCCAATTCTTTCATCTCTTCAGGGAAGTGTGTCACATCTATTCAAGCTGCTATACTGATTGAATTTTGCATTTCTTTGGCTTTAAAAGATTTCAACTGTTTTTATGTGTGCCTCTGAAAACCTTTGAACTAGAGGAAATCCTGTAATCATTTCATCTTCTTCCAATCAGGGCCGTTTCTTTTCAGAAATTAAATAACTTCCAATTACCCTGTTGGAGTCCTTCTTGGCCGCACTTCTAGGGTTATTCTATGGACATAATTAAAGGCAAAAGTTAGAGAAGCCAAAGGAAAAACTAAATTTAATATAAAGCAGAGTCTCAGGAGATTTGATCTCTGTTGCCCCCTTTCACACATAATCCCAAGGGCTCTATTACCAAATATAAAATGTGCTTGGCTGAGCTGTAAATCCACTGGGGCTTACCCCCTGGAGGAGGGGAGGACACATGAAGGGAGGAGAATGTGCCTGTCTAACTGTAGGGCTCTGACTCAGTCTAGACCAGAAGTGCTCTTGCCAAACAGGGAAAAGAGAAGCTACCACTAATGTCATCTGCAAGAGAACCTCAAGGGGGCGCAATGGAAGGTAGTTTTATAGACTGCCAAAGATGGTCAGAGAAAAGCAAGGCTGCCAAGGCCTTTTTGAACACGAAGAATGTGCTAGTGATGTTTGCTGGAAGGTTGAGGCCCCGGGGAGACTGACACCACCTTTTCCAAGGACAGCTGGGGAAAAAAATCTGGCAAAACTAGCTTCAATCTCTCTACTACAGGCCAATTTATGGTGTTACTCAAAGGTATAACTATGAAACTATCAAACCCACAAACAGTTCCACTGAGGACAACTTGAGTCCCAGTAAGAGTGTTTCTGTCTACTTATGTCCACACTCCTCTGCTAATGACCCAGCAACTGCCTCAATACTATATATATATATATATATATATATATATATATATATATATACCACAGAACTTATATCCATGTATGCATAACCAATGGACATGGACAACAAAGCCAGGGGTGGCGGCGGGGGGGAGGGGGGAGCAGATGGGGAGGAGAGTGTCAATGGGGTAAAAAAAAGAGAAACATCTGTAACAAAAATAAAATTAAAAAAATAAATAAATAAAAATATGTATGCTTTTTGCTCTCAAATTTAATTTACCCCAACTTCAGCTGATTAATGACCCTTCTTGGCTTGTGAGATACATACTTTCAGCCTTAGATCTTCTTCATTTCAAATTCTTGCTCTGCTCTCTCCTACTGGGCAGAGTCTCTAGCACATCATAGGCCACTGGCCATCAAATGTTTACCTGCTCTTGGGTCAGGTCCCCATGGCCAATCAGGTGTAGAAGGAATAGAAGCATCAATAGTGCCTTCAAGCATGGTGCTAAGGCAGGGCAGTTTCTTTCAGAAAGAGGTATGGATATGAGAGACACCATGATAGGTATTTTTGCACACCTGGCCTAAAGACATAAGAAAGAGAAACTAATTTCCTTGCCCTCTCCCCTTTTCATCAAGAAGAACATTCAAAAGGCTGTGGATCACAGGGGGTGGGGGGACTCTAGGGGCACTAGAAACAAAGACTTTATCTGCCTTTAATTAGGACTAGGGAGAAACATTTGGGGTCCAAGGCTTGGGAAGAGATATCTTTTTAAATTTGAAAACACTTGGTTCATCAGAAATTTTAGCCAATAACATCTTTGTCTTCATTGTTGCTACTCTTATATTTGAGGTCTTGGGACATTTTCTGCTTAGAATGGCTGTGAAAACCCTATAGGCATGAGGATGGGGGAGGGAGCTGCCTGCTTAAAACTTGTTTCTGTTTTAAAGGAGAAAGAAGAAGTAAGACTTCCAGGTGTCACTCTAAATTAATTTAACTGAACTTCCCATGGTGGGAAGTAGTGGAATTCAGGCCAGAAGTTACCAGAGTTAACAACTGAGTCATTGCCTGAGACATTCTCAGGTGGGCTTTCCGGAAAGCGAGCAGGTGAGCAATAAGTTCATCATTGTGATAGACAAGAACATGAGTTTTAACCAAGATAAATGCCACAAATCTAAGACTAGCAAATCTGACCTTTGCTGTTTTAGCTAAAGGATTCCATGATAAGATTGGAGCTTGTGCCTCCTAAGTCTCTGGGCCAAGGTGAAGTTCTTCCGGTTCTGGCCCTTGGTAGACACACTGAGCTTCTGATTGGCTCCCCTGCCAGCAGACCCTGGAGCTCCCAGGGCTCCAGTCATTCTCTCACCCGGGTGGGTTTCTACTACTCCAAGGCCAGGGTTTCTACTATTCTGTGTCTTCCTGCCCTCCCAGTCCGGATTACTGCTAAAATCCATAAGAAAACAGATGAGGGTCTAGAAGTCTTAAAGGATTAAAAATTATATTAATGATGAGTCTTCACTGAGATGTAAGTAGCACTGACTTAGCCTGTTCTTCATGAACTCACCACATTGTACTGTCTTGAGTATGGTCCAGCTCTGCAACTCCCTTGGGCTTACCGTCAGGGAAGGACACCAGGGATTAAAATAGACCTCTTTGCCCCTGAAGGCTTGGGGGCCTTTATTTACATCTCAGTGCCTCCCCAAACAAAGAATAATTTTAAAAAATAATAATTAAGAGGAAGAGAGGCAGTACTATTTCCTATAGGCTTACTCTCAGGTAGATGCTGTGCCAAGCTTCAACATACAGATTTTATTTTAATCCTCACCACTGCCCAATGAAATAGATAGTATCTCTATTTTAAAGGGACACAGAGAGGGTAAGGCTACAAAACAAGTGAAGAGTAGAGCTAGAATTCAGTCTAAGGTTTATCTGACTCCAAAATACTTTCATTTTTGTAAAAACAATATATTCTTATTAAAATATCTATGCCCTAAGGAAAGGATAAAGAAGACAGCGAGAAACCACACATAATTCCATGGCTTGGATACAGTCACTATCAACATTTGCATATTTCCTCTTAAACCTTTCCTCTGTGTGTCTACACAGACACTCGCAAACACCAAGCACATATTAGTTCATATATCAAATAATACTTTAGCATCTGCTATGTGGTAGGTCCCGTTCTACATACTGGAGTACTCCAATTCCCCATCCTGGAGGAGCTCACAGAATCAGAAAATAAACAGATAAAGAAATGGATCTATGCTATAATTTAGACTGTACACTGCTCTGTGGGTTGTGCACTGCGGACCTCAGGGGTAGCCAATCACACTGCAGTTCATGTGAATGACCTCCCAGGAGCTGGGCGCAACTCCTACACCACGCCTAATAGGTAATGATAGGAGACATAAAGGAGGGGTATTATCTTATGAATGAGAGGTCCGAACATACCTCTTTATTTAAGGAATATTTGAGAGTTACCTAGAGAAAGTGAGAGAACACTTATTTGTGGAATATAATGAACATAACAGTCTGAGGAATGGGGTAGTCCCAGAGAAGTGGAAGTGGGGTACAGATTGACAATCCTCGAAAGAGGTGGTGGTGGGGGAGAGATAAACCACAGAACTTACATGCATGTGTGCATGAACAATGGACATGGACAACAAAGCTGGGGACAGGGCAGGGAGGTGGGGAGCGGGCAATCAGTGGGGGGAAAAGGAGAAACGTCTGTAACAAAAATAAATAAATTAATAAAAAAAAAAAAGTGAGAAAACAGGCTCGGCAGGAATCTGAGAAATGAGACTTGCAAGCAGGGGAAACAGCAACAGCGAAAATCCTCAAGTGTGAATGTTCTGGGCATGATCAAGGAACAGCCAAGAGGCTGGTATAGGTGGAGAGCAGTGGTCAAGAGGAGAGGGGGTCAGAGAGGCAGTGAGCAAAGATTTCACAGCCCTGTGGGCACTGTGAGGACTTCGAGTTATTCCATGTGATGGGAGCCACTGGAGAGTTGTAAGTGGGGTGAATGTATTAAAGGGGTGAGTCTAGCCCTGGCTGGTTTGGCTCAGCAGTCAGAGCGTCAGCTTGCGGTTCAAAGAGACCTGGGTTCGGTTCCCGCTAAGGGCATGTACCTCGGCTGCAGTTTGTTCCCAGCCCTGGTTGGGTTGTGCGGGTGGCAGCCACTCAATGTGTCCCTTTCACATCAATGTTTCTCTCTCTCTCTTCCTCTCTCTCCCTCCCTCTCTATCTGATTAAAAAAAAATGTCCTTGGGTGAAGATTAAAAAAAAAATTAAAGGATGAGTCTGACTGCCATGTAGAGAAAGGAGGCCGGAGACCAGTGGGTAGGACGAGAAAGAGAGTGATATCCGTGGCTTAGACTCTGAGAGCTGTGCGTGATGAGAAGGAGTCAGATTCAGGAAATGTTTTAAAGTGTTGCTGGCCCTGGCCAGTTTGGTTCAGTGGTTAGAGCGTCGGCCTGCGGTCCGGAGAGACCCGGGTTCGGTTCCCGCTAAGGGCACATACTTCGGTTGCAGTTTGTCCCTGGCCCTGGTTGGTCGTGCGGGTGGCAGCCACTCGATATGTCCCTTCACGTCGATGTTTCTCTCTCTCTCTCCCTTCCTCTCTCTCCCTCCCACTCTATCTGTACAAAAAATGGAAAAATATCCTCGGGTGAGGATAAAAAATAAATAAATAAAGTGTTGCTGGCGGTGAGAGCAGATTTCAGGCAGGACGAGCAGGATTTCCCGACACATTGCTGAGAGCAACAGGGGTCAAGATGACCGGGGCAAACAGAGAGGGCTTATGAGTTGTGAACTGCTGGGGACTTGGCGGAGGGGGCGAGGGGGCACGGGACCAAAAGTCCCATTAGGGAAACCTAAGTTTCAGGTGCCTACTTAGCAGGCAAGCCGAGATGGGCTGAGCCTGGAGTATACCATTTTGGAATTTACAGAGCATAGGTGGTGTTTCAAACCATAGACCTGAATGAGACCCCCTGCGGACATAAGAAGAGCAAAGAGCTCCAGACACTGAGTCCTGGGGCAAAGAAACATTAAAAAATAAGGAAATTGGCAAAATCATCTCAGAAAGAAT
This sequence comes from Molossus molossus, assembly GCF_014108415.1. Lineage (NCBI taxonomy): Eukaryota > Metazoa > Chordata > Mammalia > Chiroptera > Molossidae > Molossus > Molossus molossus. The sequence continues at coordinate 58,783,925 of NW_023425349.1, read as the reverse complement.
AGTCAAAGAGATAAGAGGAAAACCAGGAGGGTTTGATGTTCCAGAAGCCAAATAAAGCAAGTGTTATAAGTAGGCATGATCAGCTGTAACAAAGGCTGCTGGAAGGTTAAATACGACAAGAAGAGGAGACTGGCCCTTTGATTGACAAAGGCCAATTTGACATTCATGACTCCCCCAGAGTCGTTCTGGTGGAGCAGCGAGAGCAAATCACATGATCAAAGTGAATTTAAGAAAGAATGAGTGGAGAGTAAGGAGAGGTAAATATAAATAAGAAGTTTTGCAATGAAAGGAAGCAGAGATGACATGGAAACTGGTAGGAGACGGAGTCAAGAAAGGTCGTATATTTTATTTTAATTTTGGGGGGTGAGTCATAGTATGCCACCTCTTTAAGATGATGGTCCTAATCCAGAGAAGAGGGGGGAAATGATGATGGAAGGAGGACAGAACAATGGGACCCAGGTCCTCAAGGAGGTAGAATGAATAGGATTTTGTGCACAAGTAGAATGATGGGTCTTTGCAAGATAATGGACATTGATTAGTTGTAACAGAAGGAAACATTGAGCTATTTTGTAAAGGGCTCATACTACACATGCTGCCTTAAAATCTACTTATTAATTGACTATAATAGTATTACTTCCTAGATAAACTTAGGTCAATACCATAGTCTCATAGTATTTGGGAGCATGACTTCCATACTTAATTCATCAATCCTCTCTTCTTGGACACAGGTTACTTCTAATTTCTCACTGTTATAAACAATGATAAACCAGGCTCTGAGCATCTGGTACCCTGACTGCGTGCTTCCTGCAGGTCGTCCTGAGCCAGTTCTGAGCCTGGGGCTGCCCCTGCCCAGACGCAATCCCCTTCTAAGACTGAAACTGCTCTACGTTCAAGCTCCAGAGCACGGGTGGGAGGAATCACTTGGTCCTCTGCTACTAGTATCACTTTCACAACCCTCAGCCTTCAGCGCCCAGAAGGACGCCCGTTCTGTGGCAGGCAGGACACAGGAGAGATTCTGCCCCCTAGGATGCAAGCGCTAACAGATTTGGCGAGTACCATGGGCCATTCTGGAAGATTTTGAAAACATTTTGGCCTAGTTATGTTAAACATTTTCCTCTAAAAAAAAAAACAAAAAAAAAAAACCACACACACAGAGATTATCAAAAGAAAAGTGAAGGCACAGGAAACCAAGTAGCTTGTTCTAAATTTCTCAGCAAAGCAAAAAAGCAAGTTGGGACTGGCACTCAGGTCTCCCTGACTCCAGGCACCCTCACCTCCCCCCTTTCCACTGCACTCTCTGGCTCACAAAGCCCTGCCCACCATCGCTAGCCCTTCCCAAGTTTCCCCAGGCATAAGAACTAAGCAACAACCCTTCTGGGAACAGTGTCCACCCTGAGCCAAAGCCTCAGGGCTCCTTAGAGTCGGGGTCAGGGCCCTTCTAGCTTTATCTCCAATCTTTTCTTCACAAGCTCTGTGAAGCCACACAGGCCACTTTCTGTCCCCAGTATGCCCTGTAATATCCTGCCTCTTCTCCTTTCCTGTGACCTTCCTGTGTCCAGATGTCCTTTGTTGGCTCCATGTGCTGGAATCCTACCCGCTCTTCAAGGTCCGGCTCAGATACCACCTTCTCCAGGAAGCTTTGCCCAGCGTCCTTGCCCACCTCAGAACTATAGCAAAGAACTCCTCCATCTGTCCCTGTCTTATGAGCATCAACACTATCTCATTTGGAGGTCACTTTTACATATGTGTTATCTCTTCTCCCACCAGACTGGAAACTCCTAGAGGGGAGGGATCAGTACCTGGCACAAGGTAGGAGCTTGTTGCATCAGTTTGAAGGATGGATGGATAAATAGATGAGTGGAAGGAGAAATGAATTCCCTGCCTTTCCCTGGCTTGATAACTTTTTTGAGGACTGTATTTTGTCTTATTTAAACTCTAGAACCTGACCTGAGCTGTCCTTAAGGCCCTGAAGTTCCCCAGTGTCCCTCTTCCACTGCTCTTGCAATTCGTCCCCCAGTTCCTCCAACCTGTCTCCATCCCACCCCCTTCAAGGTCGTACTGTAGTTTTTCCATAATTTTCTCACTTAAATATTCCTAGCTGAGAAGTCAGGTAATAAGTACTTAAAATGTAGTCTTTGCCAGGGGATCTGCATTTTTTAGGACAGAAATTTTAAAGGCAGAAATTATATAGGTTTCTAGTCATGAAATTTTGGACACAATGATAGGAGGTGGGGAGAAACCCTATCTGATTGCCTACACATTCCCTGACTGGTAAGACCAAAACCTGTGGCCAGGTTTCCTGCGAGGAAATAGGAATTACCATGAGGAGTCCACATCACTGCCTTCTACCCACAGCCTGAGGGGAAAACATCTCAGAGCTAATATCTCTGCTGGTGGACACCCTTGGCCATGTCAGAAACCTCAGCCAGTATCAACCTAGAGCTGCAGAGGCCTCAGCCTTCAGAGTTAAAAACAAACAAACAAACAAACAAAAAACAACACTAGAATGGTCTACTCCCTGCTCTATCTAGATGTCTTAAAGCCAAGAGCAGAGCTAGGGGCCCTTCTTACAAACCCAGCATGACAGGCAGCCACCATCTGCTTTTCTGGGCCCTGTCCCCAGAAATAGGACTTCAGAGGATCCTAGTTGAGATTCCTGAGCTCAGGAGGGGACTGAGCCCCAGCCTGTCTCCAGGGAAGTTGTCCCCATGGCCTGATCCAGGCTGGTCTTCTTAGCATCCTACTCTTGACAGGGGCCCGAGAAGGATCTTTCAAACGCCTGCTCTGGACTGATCTTTGGGTTCAGAAAGTCTATAAAAGAAGGGCTGGTTCTTGACTTCAAGGAGGGCATTAAGTGGTAATGAACAAAAACCATGGGGCTCCATTCTGATCCAGTTCTATCATCATGAGCTGTGTGACCTTGAGCAAATGCCCAACTTTTATCAGCTTTCACTTGCTAAAAAATTATCATAAAACAGTACCTACTTCATTGACTGCAGAGGTAAGTACCCAGTATAGTGTCTTGACTTACAGTATGAGTTCAAGTAATGTTAGCAATTGTTAAGGAGATTATAGACTTGCTGCCCAAGATTAGAGATGGTATTTAGGCAATGGACAGAAGGAGAGAGAAGTGACATTCCAACCACACAGACCACCACTACCACCCTACTTTCGGATCTATAGTCCTGCCATTGTCCTAGAGCTGGTACCAGCCACTGAATGCCCGGTGCTCTTCTGCCTGACATTCAGGACCCTCCAAAGCATGTCCTGGTCTTACTTTCGATCTTCATTTCTCTCAACTTCCTTCAAACACTTGACACTCTGGCCATACCTGACTGTCATCTTTCCTGTCCCTGTGAGCTTGGCCTTTTATCGTTACCAGTGTCAACATCCTCTGCATCATTCAAGCCTTAAATCCAAAAGCCACCTCCTCCAGGAAGCCTCTTCAACCTCCAATTGGAATAAAACTTATCCTCCTCTTAGTTTCCACAGCACTTTGAAGGTTAGTGAATCCATAAGGCTCTCTATTTTCTCAAGCCTCCCTTTGAGGTGCAAGCACACCAAAGGCATGACAACTTTTCTTCTAGGTTTCAATATTGTGAGTACAACAAGACACTGAAAAGGGACCCAGCACACGGTTCAGCCACCCTGCTTAGTCATCGGGCCAGGCACCCTGGGCCCCAAGCTCCATTCCCAAGACAGAAGGCTCAGCCTTCAGCAACTACTCCCAAGGTACTAGCACTCCTTGTCCCTTCCCAGGCCCTGGGAAAGCAGAGCTGTTCCTGTCTGAGTTTCGATCAATTCCTCCCTGGCAGCCTGAGACATCCTGGCGGTCCTCATAGCCATAGGATGCTCCTCTCACTTTCCCGTGTATCTTCCTGGCTGTGAAATTGCCCCCAACGTGTTTCATGTGCTGGTCACAGCAGCTTCCTTTTCTCAGATTTTTAAAAACATATTTTTCTGCCTTTGATACTTAGTCAGCTCTACAGCGAGCCATCCTTGGGCACTCCTCTGACCAGGCCCCGGAACCCTTGCCCTTGCAAAGCTCTCGGCCTTGGGCTTTTGTCAAAGGGAATGCAGGCAACACATCCCTACACATCCTGGGCAGCATCACTGAAGTCCTTGTCACCGACATCACTGAACATCCCCTATAAAAACCCCACATGAGATATTTCTTTAAGAATTTACTGCTAAGAAAAGTTCTTCTGCCAGCGCTGAAGAATGTTCCATAATTCTCTCTGATCATCAGGATTATGTAACAGTTCATGCCCCAGTTTTGGTTTTCAGCTGTCAAGACTTTGGCAGCAGATTTGGGGCCCTGCTGTACTATTCCAGGGCTCCTTCCTCCAAGGGACCTCTTGATGTCTAGGACAGTTCAGCCTGTTCTGCTTGTGTGCTTTGATCGTTTCCACAGGGAGCTTTCTCGGGGGAAGTTCCATCGCTGCCTCTCTGCCTCTGTAGCATCCCAACAGGACGGTGCCCACACAGCTCTCCCATCCCCTCTGTCTCCTCGCTCCTCGACTCTTTGTCTTGAGTTCTGCTCTTCTGGAAGGCAGCATGGGAGTTTAGGGAGTTATAGTATTTGAGATGGGAATAAAAAGAGAGAATTGAGAAGTTAATTGCTTTCCTCTTTTTAAAGAAAAATCTGTTTTATTTTATCAACTATATACCTGACCATAGTTTAGACACAATAATTCTACATGTCATGTTTAAAAAACAAAACCACCAGCCCCGGCCAGTTTGGCTCAGCAGTTAGAGCATCAACCCACGGACCAAAGAGTCATGGGTTTGATTCTGGCCAAGGCATGTACCTCGGTTGCAGTTCCGTCCCCGGCCCTGGTCAGGGTCATGCGGGAGGCAACCAGTCAAAGTGTCTCTCTCACATCAATGTCTCTCTCTTTCTCTCTTATAAATAAATAAATAAATAAATAAATAAATAAATAAATAAATAAATAAACAAAACAGCAATTCCCTTTCCTCAATGGCAATCCTTTTCACATCTTTCAGTTGATTCTTTCGGTGTTACTTTAAATAATCTACTTATAGACTGATTGGAGAATATTGTGCTAAGTGAAATAAGCCAGTCAGAGAAAGACAAGTACCATATGATCTCACTTACATGTGGAATCTAATGAACAAAAGAAACTAACAAAATAGAAACAGACTCCTAGATACAGAATACAGTGACAGCTGTCAGAGGGGAGGGGGCTGGAGGGGGGGCTGGATGAAAATTATGAATGAATTAAGCAAAACAAACAAACAAAAAACAGTATGGTGACGTGACTTGGGGTTACAAATACTCAATACAATATACAGATGATGTATCATAGAATTGTACACCCAAAACCTATATAATTTTAATATCCAATGTCACTCCAATAAATTTTTTAAAAAGCTAGCTGATAAATGCTGTTCTAAAATAATTGACTGTATAAATGTTTATGCTTAATAAATCATTAGATTCAAATAGTTTTTGAAAAAAAATAATCTGCTTATAGATTATTTCTGATACTTATACTCTGTTATTTCTTTGGTTTCCATTTTTAGGTATTACTTACAGATTTCCCACTGAGGAAGATACAGATGTAAATCTCACTTGCCATCACCACAATCACCAACTCCTACCAACCAACACACCATTTCTTGTCTCCCTCTATTCCTCTATTCTAAATCATATGGTAATTTGATTCGGTCAATTTCAGTTACATTATTATAACTTTGCAAGTGCTGCATCTGAGCCATATAGTATACTATAATTACTTTTCCTTTCCAGCACAACTTTTTGATTTTTCTGAATTTAATATTCATATTATTTGTTTTTCCATTGGCTTGCTTTTTATCCTCTTAGCACTAATTCAACTCAAATATGCCCTCCAGTTGTGTATCTCTCCCCTCAATACCTTCAAGCACATTATGGATTCTATTGTTTTCATCTTTTTGACCAGCAGTAGAAAGCAATAATAGCAAAGGGGAGAAAATATTATCTGAACCTTTTAAGAGCTGAAGCCATGTCAGAAGGATGACCCAATGGGAGTCATGGTCTTAGGTAGAATACAGCCTCTACCCAGCAAGGAGAAAGCATGGGGAACAGATATTATCACCTCAGTTCCTTCCTGCTGATTTCATTCCAGCATCTCTATTGGTCAAACACAATTGTAAACTGGCCAGCAATGAAACTCAGGTAATGAAATACATAGAGATTAGTCTCTTAGGGCCCAGAGCAGGATGAAGAAAACTAAGAATAACTAGCAAGCCCCTTGTTAGTTTACTCTGTTAATTTGATAGAACCCATTCTCCAGAAACTTTATGGGGAAAAGAAAAAAAAACCTGAGAGGTAAATTTCTTAAGTATTTATGAGTCTGAAAAATATATTTCTGTCTCCAGCTAAATTGATACTTTAGCTGGATATAGAAGTCAAGGTTGGAAATAATTTTTTACTTTACCCTCTTGTCCTCTAGATTTCACTATTACTGTTGAAAAATTTCCTGTCATTCTAATGATTGATTCTTTGTATAAAACCTGGACATTTATATGAACTCTTAGTTTTTGTATTCATAATTCTGAAATTCCAAAATGATGACTTTCATATGGCTCTCTTTTCATCACCAAGCATCAGGTAAATAGGGTCCTTATCACTCAAAGTTCCTGTCCATAGGTTTGGGAAATTTTAATTATTTCCCTAGCAATTTCTTGGCCCCTGTTTCCTCTTTCTGAAATTCCAATTATTTAGATGTTTAACCTGCAGGACTGGTTTATTCTCTTGTTTGCCTTTCCTTTTATCCTTTGTATTATTCTCCTTTTTTGTTTTTTTGTTTGTTTCTAGTATGTTTTTAGAGATGTACTTAACTTTATACCAATTTTCAGAAACTCTTTTAGGTTCTTTGAATGTTCCTTTTGTAGTATCTTCTTCTTGTTTTCCTGAAATTATTAATGATAGATTTGGAGATCTTTGTTTGTTTGTTCATTTTTAAGTTTCCCTAAGTAGAGCCAATTTTTTTCCAATTGAGTTTTCTTGTTTGTTTGGTTTTGTCTCTGCCTTGCATATTACATGCTCTGGTGATCCCTCACCCCAAAAAAAAAAAACTTATTTGGAAGCTCAGTGCACAAGGGAAGGCTTTGGTAACTCTGGCTTTCCTATTAGATAAAATGTCCTATTATGTTGGGGAAATCTCCAATGTAAGGATCTTAGCTTTGCCCTGGCCAGTTTGGCTCAGCGGTTAGAGCGTTGGCCTGTGGTCCAGAGAGACCCGGGTTCGGTTCCCGCTAAGGGCACGTACTTCGGTTGCAGTTTGTCCCCAGCCCTGGTTGGTCGTGCTGGTGGCAGCCACTTGATGTGTCCCTTCATGTCGATGTTTCTCTCTCTCTCTCTCTCTCTCCCTCTCCCTTCCTCTCTCTCCCTCCCACTCTATCTGTACAAAAATGGAAAAATATCCTCGGGTGAGGATAAAAAAAAAAAAAAAGCCCTGGCCGGTTTGGCTCAGTGGTTAGAGCGTCGGCCTGTGGTACAGAGAGACCCGGGTTCGGTTCCCGCTAAGGGCACGTACCTCGGTTGCAGTTTGTCCTCGGCCCTGGTTGGTCGTGCGGGTGGCAGCCACTCGATGTGTCCCTTCACATCGATGTTTCTCTCTCTCTCTCTCTTCCTCTCTCTCCCTCCCGCTCTGTCTGAGCAAAGAGTGCAAAAATGTCCTCGGGTGAGGATTAAAAAACAAACAAAAAAAAAAACAAAAGGATCTTAGCTTTTCTCTGGGGCTAGATTCCACTCTCCTGTCTGTCGAAGTTAAGCATAGTTGCCAGCACATTGGAAACTAAGTGAAGGAGAAGGTAGAGTCTCAGCCAGTTTGTGAACTTTTATTTAATCCCCTTGTATCCAATGGCTCTACTCTTAATTGTACCTGTTGTCCTCTAGCCCACTGTTCTGTCTTACACTTTCAAGAAATCCATCTTCCAGTCTTCTCTTGGGGCAGAAAAGAAGCAGTCACTTTGGTCGAGGTTGAGAAAGTGCCTCCTTAAATAATCTTTGGGCAGTTCTATTTTCAGTCTATCTTCTCTACTTCAAGATGAACATATAATTACTAATTTCTGAGGCTTTGGGGGAATTCTAGGATATCCATTGCATTGTTTTAAATTTTTTGATTAAACAATCTTTCAACAGTTTTCCTATTTTCAGCCCTACCCTCATCCCCACTTTTAGATGGCTATGGAATCACTAATTCCTGAGCCTTGCAGGGACAGGAGGGTTCTGTGTGTTAGGTTGCATTGCTTCACGGCTTTCCCCCACTGCCAACTTAGGACTCAACTTCTTCAAGCCTACCAAATCTTTGGCCATCCCTTGGCTTTCTGGTTTCCATTTTAATAATGTTGCCTTCTCTTCCATTTCTTTGTCTTTGTGTTTTTATGCAATTAATACTTATTTTACTATAATTGTACTAAGCTTTAATGACAGAAGTAGATGCATGTGTTCATTTCTCCCATCTTCATCTGGGAGTCCAGCAATTGCTGTTCTTCTATTTTTTTCCAGCTTTATGGAGGTATAATTGACAAATTAAATTGTAAGCTATTCAAACTGTACATTTTGGTGATTTGCTATATGTACACATTGTGAAAAGATTCTCACCATCTAGTTAATTAAAACATTCATCACATTATTTATTTCTGAAAACATTTAAGTTCTACTCTCTTAGAAATTTTCTATTATATAATGCAGTGTTGTCAACTATCGTCCCATTATACATTAAGTCCTTGAACCTTATTCATCTTATAATGGAAAATTTGTATCCTTTTACCGTCCTCTCCCTATTTCACTCACCACCCAGCCCTTGACTTTTCTACTCTGTTTCTAAGAGTTTGACTTTTAAAAAAAATTCCATATATAAGTCATACCATACAATATCTTTCTCTGTCTGGCTTATTTCATTTATCATAATGCCCTCAAGTTCCATCCTTATTGTTTCAAATGGCAAAATTTCCTTCTTTCTCATAGCTGGGTAACATTTCTGTGTGTGTGTCTGCGCGCGTGTGACATCACATCTTCTTTACCCACTCATCTGTTGATGAACATTTAGGTTGTTTCCATATCTTGATTAGTAATTGGTTATTGTTGGTGGGACCAAAGAAGTGTCAAGAGTTTAATGATAAATTTGTCTTGCTTATATACCTTCTGTACATGGAGCAGAATCAGAGGAGACATTCACAAAAGTTTATTTGTTTCATAGGATTTATTATAAATTCATCAAGAGAATACAAATAGCATTATTTTCCATAGAGCTTTATGTCATATATTTAAGTACTATTTTCCAGATCTTAGAGCACCTCCATGTATTATATCCCCCTTGGTCCCTGAAATAACTCTATGAAGTAGGCAGGCAGGTGTTACTATCCCCTCTTTACAAATGAGGCACCTCTTTACACATAGAGGTTAAATAGCCTATCTGTAATGGCTTGTCCAGCTTATTGCCAGAAACAAGACTAAAACTCAAGTCTTAAATTGCCAAAGTTAATGCTTTTCCTTTGGTTCATGCTTTCTCTAAGTGGTAATATTTCTGCCTTTTTTTTTTTTTTTTAATTTGGAAAATTGTGTGTGTGTGTGTGTTTTCTATTTTTATTTAATTTAATTTTTCAATTATAGTTGACATACAATATTATTTTATATTAGTTTCAGGTGTACAGCATAGTGGTTAGACACATATAATTTATGAAATTATCCCCCTGATAATTCTAGCACCCCCTTGGCATCAATACTTCCATTTTTATAATTCAACCAGGACAGCATTCAACCCAATGGGATTGGATCTGTTTCCAACATATTGCCCAGACTGGTCCAATGGTCCACACCGGGACCATCATGGAGGATTAAAGGATCCTAAGATTCTTGGATTCCATCTCTAAGAGATTCTGATTTATCAGGTCTGGAGTGTGGCCCCAAAATCTGTATTTTTAAATAGCTCCCTAGGTGTTATTGACATGTAGCTTGATTGAGAACCACTGCCCTAAAGGGCACGAAAGCGATCTGGGGGTTGGGAGGGTAGGGGAGCTCTCCCAGGCTTCAAGGTGAAGATAATCAAATGCCAGTTCCCAGAATGTAACAATTTAGCCATCCAGACAGCAGGCATCCCAGCCTGCCACAGTCTAAGCTAATAGCTTCATCCCTTCCTCTCCTCCTCGTGGCCCTTGGCAGACACCTCACTTCTGCCCTCATTACCTGGTCTGCCAACTCACATAATGGAGACTCCTTTGTCAGCTCCCTCCATTGCTCCATTTCAGCCTGTGGGACTTAAGGGACTCAACTTCCTGAAAAAATTAAATTGAAAAACTTCCTTCCTGATAACTTAGGACCTCTTGTGGAACTTAGCTCTCGTAGGAGCCAGAGGAAAAGAATAATAAAGAGCTTTGCTCGTTATCTGATTGGCAGCCCCATAAATGTTATCCCTGACTCTCTGGTGGCCTCCTAGCTGGAAAATATAAAATCCAAATACCTTTAGGTCAGAAAGGGAGCAGCCTGGCATCAAAATGCAGGTGTATGTGTACGAATGCACAGTGGTGCTCGGGGGGGGGGGGGGGGGGGCTCTTTTCCAGAAGATCCCTGAGGTAAAGAAGGTCAAAGAATGACAGGGACAAAGAGAGAGGAGCTATATAACAAGAGTCTTGGTGTTTTATTTACCTTTGAGAGTGAGAAGACTGAACCCATTTGGCCGGTGAATGGGAGAGACCACTATGCACGTCGGCAGGAAGAACAGAGAGCTCATTTGGGAAAGAACTGGCCCAAGGAAGAAGCTGGTGCATGAACTTGTAAACCCTAAGTCAGCCACTGGAGGCAGGAATGACTTTGAGTGTGGTGTGAGGTCTCCACCAGACAGATGGGCTTGTCCCAGAGTACCTACCGCTGCCAGGACACCTTTTAAGGGGTTCCTTCTACATAAGTCATTTTGTAGGTAATACAAAATGCTAAACTCCTAGCTCCACAAATGGCCTGGATGAGAACCTGACCCAAGGACGGTCAGTAGAGGCAAAGGGCAATGTGAGGCAGCCTGCACAGAGCTCGCGATAGGACAGAGCAACTGAGTCCGTCTGATTCTTTAAGACGTGTATTTGATGGATTTAACAAGTATTTATTGAGCACCATGTGTAGATACTTAATTATTTTTTAATTTTATTTAACAAATACTTCTACTGAACATACTCTGTCAGACACTAATATAGGTACTTTTCAAATATTAATTTAGCTACTACCGTCCCCATTTTAAAGATATAAATAAATAAATAGCTGAGAGCATAGGTAAACTGCCCCAAGGCCACACATTTATTAAGTGGTAGAACCAGTCTTTTAAGTTCTAGGGAATTTATTAAGTAATTAGGGAATATATTAATAAACAAAAGAGACCCAAATCCATGTCCTCAGAAAACTTATTTTCTACTAATGACTCGATCTGATGTCTGGGGAGAGAGCCAGTGGTCCTGGGCACAGAGGCTGGAAAAAATCAGAGGCTGAAGGCCGGCAGCAAAGGCCACGTGGCAGCAGAGGCCTTAGAAGGACGTGGCTGTGGATGACAGAAGACCTGAGGGGAGGGGTGGGGGCCACAGGACAAACCGTGTTCATTTCCACGAGGCTCAGCTCCGTGGCTGTCTTGCCGCCTCTTTTCCCTACAGAAGGTCCAGTGGTACTGAAGTCATCTGAGTGAAGTTTCTCTTCACGTGCTTAACAGCCTCCAACATTCAGCCCCATGGAGCCCCCGTCCCTGGAGAAAGCAAGGACTGCAAGAAACCAACACAAAGGCAGTGTGTGCGCAGTATCCTTGAGAGGAGGAGCATGAAGTTGCGCTGCTTTGGGATGAGCACAGGCCTTGACAACTGTTCCAGCTCAGAGGCGCACAGGCCTGGGGCAGGCAACGTCGGTGGTGCCCACCTCATTTAAGAACCGGGGGGCAGGCCGAGACCTGCCGTCCCCAAGTGTGGCCGTGAGGCCAGCAGGGGACCCCACTGGGTCTCGGGCTGACAGCAGTGGCGTCCTCCACACTGCTCTCTGGGTATGAACAGAACAGCTCAGCCTCATCAACAGGACACAGAAGACAAGCCTCCCTCAGCCCGGAGGGAGTGACACCTGAGGAAGCTGACATTCCTGAACTTACAATGGAGAAGAGAAGGAACAGAGCGAAATGGACGTCACCACATGGAAACCAAGTGGATTTATTTTTATTTACAAGCACAGCTGAGATATCCCTTGGGAAATGTCAGAAATAATCAGGGAGCATTTGATGGACAATTAAAATATTGCAATAGCATCTTGTAGTGTAAAATGAAAGTACATAATATTGTTTTTTAAAATTTTCAATGAGAACCCATTTAAACCTTCAGTCTGATGAAACCGAAAGGGACAGGAGTAATTCTTTTCTTGGATTGTTTTTGGTCTCTCCGAGCTCTTCCGAAGGGGAAGGTGTGTTTACCAAAGTGGTGCCAAACCCCACTGGTCCTCATTCTCACCTCCGTGGAGTCTCAGGAAGCCACATTCCAGCACTGAGTCAGCACTTGTGCTGGTAGGAAACACTCAGCAGGAAGCATCAGTGATTCTGACGCAAGTTGGAAGGATTTCTTGGCCAAGGCTGGCTCGCTGGAATGTGGTCCACTAGGCAGAAAAGTCGGTAGTAGCTGCAGTGCTGTAAATGCCCCAAAGTTGGAAAGGCCCACGAGGAGGCCTCTCCGCTGTCCGCATGTCACAGATGGAGAACTTCCTGTGACCCTCTGCAGGCATGCCATGTTCCCATGCCCTTCCCCCACATCCAGCCTCATCAGCTTCTGCTGCTCACCCAAGAGTGCCAACCCTCCAGCCCCCTAAGCAAACGGACCCTATCAGCTCATCTCTTCCCTCCAGCTGAGTAGGGAAATACTTGGGAAAGTTTGTTGTTGACCAGAAATACCAAACTAAGTTAGGTGAGCGGCACGGTGCTCATCACATCAAGGTCCCAGGAGGTTGTAAGACTGAAGGTAACGATGATAAACAACAGTGATACTAAGGACAGTAGTGGCTCCCACTTTCCAACTGGGCAATATGCCAAATACCTTATATACATTTTCTCACTGAGTGCTTACCATTGCTCTTAAGAAGTAGGTATTATTCCCACTGTACTGAGGTTCGAATGCCAAGACTCACACACCAAGTCACCAAATTATTAAGTGGTAAAGGAAAGCCTGGCACCCAAATCATCCCTCCTTCCCTTCCCTTAGATGCGACTTGACACCCACATTCTCCCTCAGGAAGGAAGGAAGCTCAGCTGTGCAAGGCGGGGGCCCCCTGGGCTGGAAGGGCCCCCCTGGGCTGGAGGAACATTTCCACCTTAGTTCTCTGTAACTGGCTCCCATCTGCAGGTTCCCTTCGCCTCCCAGCTCCTTGGAAGTCCTAGGATTTTTCTATTGCTTGAAGGGGAAAAACTTGGGAAGTCAAAAATCTTCTTAAATTAAAAAAAAATATTAGTCTCTTACTCAATGGCAGGAGAAAACCCAGGGACGAAAAGAAGCCTAAAGAGGAAAATAAAGCCAATCACATTCCCCATTCTGTTCATTTTCTAACCCATTTAAATGGGATTCTAATTGCATAAAACAACTAATTTTGTTCATTAAAGTTCAATTAAACTCATCTGAAACTCAGAATAATGGCGTTGTTGTTGAACAGCCATATTAAAGATGAAACATAATCTCTCTTGACTCCATTTCCTTTGACAGAATCACGTCCGGCACTAATGAGCGGCTGTACAAGGTCTCTGATGAATGGCAACAAAGGTGCGAATTTGCGAACAGCAGTTTTTATCATCATCATCCACAACCACTTTCTTTGTTATCAAAATATGCAGAAATGATTATGGGGCCCTTGTTCTCATTATGGCTTTGATTGGGGGGGACAAATAGCCTCATAATCATATCACAGGGAAGTCACACATTGAGAGCCCACGGGGGGTAGCCTCAAAGCCTGGATGCATGACGTTATTATACAGACTAAGCAGACACTTCCAGCCTTGCAGGCCTCAGACAAGGCCTCCCCTAGAGTCCAAATGTCTGTTTCGGGGCAAACAAGAAATGTTTCTCCCTACCCAGGTGGCCTAACCCATTCACTCCTTTTTGTAGCCTCAAGGAAGTACCTGTTTGCTTTGTGGAGTCAGGGAAGCAAGCAGCGGCCTGCAGCTCAGTCTGCCTGGCCTCTCCACCCTCTGGACACCTGGCTCGCTCCATGGGCAGCCCCAGGATGGCACAGTGTGGCCAGATCCCTCTCAGTGCCCTGCTGAGTCCACAGTTAACCTCAGCTGGCACAGTGTCTGCCCCTGGTCAGCAACACAGCAACTCTTAAGCCTGGTGATGTTAATTTAGTGCCCGAAGCTAAAACAAATGCCATCAGTCCCTGGCCCATTAAGAGCATAAATCTGACTGGCAAGCTCATTGAGGGTCTGTTATGATCACAGGGACTGTGCAGAGGAGTAAGGCCCATGTAGGAGGAGTGAGAAATGGGGGTAACATAAGAAGCCCACACTCTCTTATCTGGAATCCTTGGGGCTACACGTACTTTGTGTGAGATCAGAATTTTCAGAATTTTGGAAAGGTAATTTCAAACCTTATGTAACACCCACATGAATATTCTATAGTGATATGTTTGCATATTCATACAAAATGAGATAAAGACCATAAACAGTTCAGGGTAGGTTTGCTTCTAAGTGATTTATAAGTTACAAAAAATCTCTGGGAGCAAAAGAGCACCCACACAGGAGAGGAGAGGACCCCCAGGAGAGAAAGGGAAGAGGACTGGGTTATTCATAACATTCCTGGAAGAAACCAAGGTGCAGTGATCTGAGGGAACTGACCTCTCCTGGAACCCGTGGCCACCGCCCAGCAGGGTGTGAGGCCATCACTGAGTGTGGACCGGGAATTCATCTTCAAAGAGCTGCTGCAGAAGGCCCGAGCTCCAGTGTTCCCGGGGTCAGGGGCCACCTCCCCCTCAGGCTCCTGGGCCCAGCCTTAGGGCAGCTCTGTGGCCAGGGGTGCTTCCCCCTCTGCAATGTCTGCCACTGTAAAGATCCACCACGATCCAGTCACAGACCTGGCCGAGTCAGCAGGTCCCCATCTGCTCTGGCATACAGTCTTGTCAAATGGGTGAGTATATTAAATATGTACAAAAAAATTTTTCATACTTGGAATATATTTTCATTAAAATACTCCCCTAAGGTCTCAGTCTGCAGGAGCTGCAGCAAAAATGCTGTAATAGGTGCCCGGCCAGTTTGGCTCAGCGGTGGGAGCATCGGCCCGCAGATGAGAGTCGTGGGTTTGATTCTGGTCAAGGGCACGTACCTCGGTTGCGGTTTGTTCCCGGCCCTAGTCGGGGTCCTGCAGGAGGCAACCAGTCGATGTGTCTCTCACATCTATGTCTCTGTCTCTCTCTCTCTCTCTCCCTCCCTCCCATTCTGTCTGAAAATAAGTGGAAAAATACCCTCTGGTGAGTATTTAAAAAAATATAAAACTAATAAATGCTGTAATAGGTGAAGACAACAAATTCTGTTCAGTCAAAACTAACCGTAGTGGTCAGGGCAGCGCACCCTCGTGAGTGTACTGACCTCCACTGAGCTGTCCATTTACAAAAGGGGGAATTCCATGCTATATGGATTATCAATTTAAAAAACTAAATAGTTAAAAGAAACAAGTTAATTCAGTGCAGTGACTTGAAGCTCCACTCCAATCACAGGACCACACTCCAAAGTCAGCACTGGAAACCCCATGGGAGAAACCTTACGGATCGCCCCTCCTGGGACCCCTGCTCTGGCCTTGACAGCCGGCGCTCCCCTGCTGTGTCTGTTTTGCATTTGTCTTCGTTTCCATTGACACCGCAGCACATCACCACAGTTTAGTGGCTGCAAACAACAGACCTGTGTTTTCTTACCTTTCTGGAGGCCAGCGTCTGAAACCCGTTTGGTTTCACAGGCTCAAGTCGAGGTGTCGGCAGGGTGGTTCCTTCCAGAGGCTACAGCGGAGATGCTGTTTCCTTGACCCTCCCAGCTTGCGGCCGCCGCCTGCATTCCCGGGCTTCGGGCCCCTGCCTCTCTCTTCAAAGCAGATCACTTCACCCACTGCTGCCATCACCACATCTCCGCGCTGTCCCTCACCCTCCTGCCTCCTCCATGACAACCCTGTCACTGCCGTGGGCCCCTCCGGATCACCCAGGGGCTTCCCATCGCAAGATCGTTAATTTGATAGTAACTACAAAGTCCCTTTTGCCGTGTAAGGTGACATATTCACAGGTTCTGGGCATTCGGCTATGGGCATCTGGGTCGGGGGCACGTAATTAGTCTCTTACCACCACCCCCTTCCCAGATCCCTCTGTATCTCCCCAGGAAATCCCCTCTTGACATCTACTACCTTCCTTATTCAGCGCAGACTAATGGGCAGAAATACCCTCTCTCTAGCATCAGTTCTCTCACACCCTTTTCCACACACCAAATGCACCTGGAAAGCCTCTTCCTGAAACAGTTCTAGAATCTGCCATCGCTGCTCTTGTAATCAGGAATTTAGTCGTCATGGATGAAGGCTCCCTTCTCCTGTGTAAGGCCCACCACCCGCCTCTGCTCTCAACCCCCGTCCCTCCCTTCAGGATTCCTCCATCAAGTATCCCCTTTCAGTCTTCGACATCTGACTTTAAACTAGTCCTTTGCTCCATGCTCTTAGCAAGAAATTGTTTTCTCTCATCCAAACGAAAAAGTGAGAACTTCTCGTTCCGAACAAGATAGAGATGAGTTGTCCAGGCTCCTCCCGGCTAAGTTCAGTTAAAAACCCCGACGCAAAACAACCAACAATCACGGGAGGAATACGGAATATCGAAAAAGGCCGGCAGACTATTGTGGGACTTCAGGATATAGGGACTGCACACGGGTGAGCAGTCTGGGTTTGCTTTTATGTCATATACCCTGAGCTTGGAACTAGAGAAGGCTGCGAACTGTACCCACCAACAACAGGCACAGAAAAAAATTTCTAAAGCTCCAAGAAAAGCCTCTCTCTCTAGTCAAAGGACCCAGAAAGAAGCAGCCTTAGCAGGACAAAACCTTTCTGACAATACGCTGCCCCTATCACACATAATGAATGTTTCCTGCCTGTACAGTCTCAGCAGACACCCAGTGGGGAGTTTGGATTACTGCCCTGCACGTGGGGGCTCCCTGCCCCACCCCCCAGCGTTGTGCAGGCGGAGACGGCGGGGAGTCGGACTTCCACCCCTGCGCTGCCGTAGCATCACTGGAGGCCCTGGACAGCGTCTGTCTCCGGGCCAGCACGCTGTCAGTGGAGACCCAGTGAGCTTTTCCAACAGTGGGCGGCAGCATCTCTATCCCCCTGCCTAGAGAATGGAAGGAGGATCTTGGAGACTGGGAAGCTCAGCAAAGCAATTCCTTAAACCTGCACAGGAACTCGCTGACCAGCTCACACATGAAACTGACTTGTATTAACTCATCAAAAAGTTTGAGAACCAAACCACAGTGTGGACTACTGTAGAACCCAGGTTTGCAGTGGCCTCGGGGTGGCACGCACAGCAGAGCAGAGGAGCCCCGAGAATACTGAAAGCTCGTGGCCACTGGGGCCACAGCCCACAGAAGTAGGCCAGGGCTTGAGCACTAAACGAAAACGGACACTGCCGGCTGACAGGGAAGATTCCAGGAGAATCCGGTCTTCTGAACACAATGCCCCAGATGTCCAGGTTACGGTTCAATCACTTGTCATGCCAGAACCGGGAAAATCACAACTTAAATGAGGAAAGACAATCAACAGACACCAGCACTGAGATGCGTTAGATACTGGCATCATCAGACGAAGATTTTAAAGTAGCCATCAGAAAAATGCTCCAATGACCAATCGTGAACACTCCTGAAAGAAATGAAAACAGGACACTTCAGCAAAGAAACAGAAGATATAAAAGAAAACCAAATGGGAATTATAGAACTAAAAAATACAATAACCAAAATAGAAAACTCAAGGGCTCAGTAAAAGTTTGGAGATGACTGAGCATAGGATCAGTGGATTTGAGGGCAGATCAGAAGAATTTAGCTAATCTGAACAGAGAAAATAGACCCAAAAGATCATCAAGGACTGAGTAACAACAACAGCAAAAGACCCAACATTTCTGCCACTGTAGTTCCAGAAAGAAAGAAGAAAAAGTACGAGGGTGAAAAAAAATATTCTAAGAAATAACGGTTGAAAAATTTCCCAAATTTGGTGAAAGACCAAGGAATTAAACTCCAAGCAAAATAAACCCAAATAAATAAAAGCTAAGACACATTATCATCGAACGTCTGAAAACCAAAGATAAAGAGAGAAGAGAGGGTGCATGTCCAATAGGGAACACAGATTTCTCATCTGAAACCACCTGAAGTGCTTTTCCCAAGGTCTCTTTCCATCACCCCAAAGAAGTCGCATCCTAGCCCTTTGCTGACAATCCCCTCCGCACCTCCAGGCCGTGGCAGCTGCCAATCTCTTTTCTGTCCCTATAGTTTTACCTTTGCTAAAAGGTAAATTTTGTGTATTTTTTTTAAATCCTCACCTGAGGATATTTTTCTATTTATCTTCAGACAGAGTGGGAGGGAGAGAGAGGGAAAGAAAAGGGGAGAGAAACATCGATGTGAGAAGGACACATAGACTGGTTGCCTCCTGCATGATCCCAACCAGGGCCAGGGGACGAACCGCAACCGAGGTACATGCCCTTAGCTGGAATTGAACCTGAGACTTATTGGTCCTCGGGCGGACGCTCTACTGCTGAGCCAAACTGGCCAGGGCAATTTCATGGTTTTTTTTTTTAAATCCTCACCCAAGGACATTTTTCCATTTTTTTGTTCAGATAGAGTGGGAGGGGGGGGGAGAGAGAGAGAGAGAGAGAGAAACATTGACGTGAAAGGGACACATCGAGTGGCTGCCACCAGCATGACCCAACCAGGGCCGGGGACAAACCCCAACCGAGGTACGTGCCCTTAGCAGGAACCGAACCCAGGTCTCTCGGGACCACAGGCTGATGCTCTAACCGCTGAGCCAAACCAGCTGGGGCCAATTTCATGTATTGTTAATAAAGATGATGCCTTCATTTACGTCTCTTGTGCTTACCTGTATTTGAAGCTTCAGACTCGTCCATCAGTCAGTGTCTTTTGTTTGGATCAGGGTTAGAATCCTCTTTTTATCGTCATGCAGTGAGAACTTTCAGTAATTCAAAACTTAACCTCTCTGAGACCTAGTTTCTCTTCATCAGAGAGGGGAATGACACTCACTTTGCTAATTTCTTGGGGAGGCTAAATAAAGTAAACGCCAGGAAGGAGCCTACCAGGCTGGGTGTACACACTAGATACTTGATACACCAGTAGTATCTGCTTCTCTTGACGCCGTTCCATTTCTAAGGAGACCTGCACCTTCTTTTTTTTTTTATCCTCACCTGAGGACATTTTTCTATTTTTTGTTCAGGTAGAGTGGGAGGGGGAGAGAGGAAGAGAGAGAGAAACATCGATGTGAAAGGGACACATCGAGTGGCTGCCACCCGCACGACCAACCAGGGCCGGGGACAAACTGCAACCGAGGTACGTGCCCTTACGGGAACCGAACCCGGGTCTCTCGGGACCGCAGGCCGACGCTCTAACCGCTGAGCCAAACCGGCCAGGGCGAGACCTGCACCTTCTGAGGATGGAGCAGGGGTTTCTAAATCTCAGCCCACCCGAGGGAGAGCTCAGGCCTCCTCAGAAGCCAGGAGTCCTCCTCCCACCGGCCCGTGCTGTGCTGGGCGAGAGACGGCACCACACTTCCAATGCTGCCACCCGAATTCTCAGAGAGAGAGTGTCCTACAGCCAACCAATCACTTCACGTGATGAGAATGCCTCAGGATCCCTAGTGAGCTTGAAGTTTAGGGGGCTGGTTAATATCTGAAATGAAGACTGTTTCATTTCCAATACCTTTTAATTAAAGGCAAAAATAAATGTCCTACTGCAATATGATTACCTCTAATGACATGCATTTCGGCCTCGTTTCCCTTTGGACAGGTACAGGGGGGCGTGACAGACAGGCCCATTTACTCCTGCATATTTTTATTATTTTATTTATTTATCTTTTTATCCTCACCCGAGGACATTTTTGTGTTTATCTTCAGATAGACCGAGAGAGAGAGAAGGACGAAGAGAAAGAAACATTGTTGTGAGAGAGATACATCGACCGGTTGCCACCTACACGACCCTAACCAGGGTTGGGGACAAACTGCAACTGAGGTACGTGCCCTTAGCAGGAACCCAACCCAGGTCTCTCTGGTCCATGGGCCGATGCTCTAACTGCTGAGCAAAACTGGTAAGGGCCATAATTTTTTTTTTTTTAACTTTTTTTGGTACGTGCCCCTAGTGGGAACTGAACCCAGGACTCTTGCTCGGCAGGCCAATGCTCCAACCGCGGAGCCAAACCGGCCAGGGCCAGGGCCATATTTTTGTATTCTGAGTCTTCATGTTTTCATACACTATTGCCCAGTAGCCATTTATAATGTATTCTGAGAATCCATGTGATATTTTAGTGTGGATGCTTCTCAAGTTCTCTCTGGATGAACTAAACAAAAGTACCTTAATAAAAGCAAACTGATAAGGATCCCATTATTCTCATTTCAAACACACATAAAGGAACTGAAAGGTTGTGGACTATGTCGGACAGTTGTTACTAATCCTCTAACCCCCAGAGAAAGGGCTCACATTTAGAATTACACTAGAATGATCACAGCTAGCAACATTTTTCAATACCAGAAGGACTTCAACTGATTTCATGCTATACACACACACTAAAAACGAAGTCTGTGTAACGCAAACACAGTGAACATTACAGTTGAGGTGTCATGCAGTAAGTGGCAAAGCTGTAACAGCCTGTCTGGCCACAGAACTAATGACGACCTTCTGCAGAATGCAGTGACACAAAGGTGTCTCTCAAGAGCCCCGTGCATCTGCGCCGGCACTGTTTTTGCTAAGGCTGCATACAGCTGTACTTGGTTATACGAACATTAGTTAAGTGAGACCATGGAAAACAGCTGCATTTGAGATCACACAGGTCTCTGTACCTTCTCTCCCTGTGGCAGCCAATCAGCAATCGTGCTGACAGGCAAACATGTACAAAACGAATGATCCTATTTAGATTAATTCCTCTTAATGCCTTACACAGGCCTACTTTCCTGGCAGATCATGGAGAACAGGTCAGCTCCATTCAAAACGCAGAGAGAGAAAATGCAAGCTTGATTACTTGATAAAATATATGACTATGCTGGTAGAGAATGTGAAGTGCTCAGTCTGTAAAAGTCAGACTGGTGGGCTCTTCCCCAGCTCAGGGTTCAGCCACGAGGCACTGGAAATTCAGCTCTTTGCTCTCTATCCTGTAACCCAATACACCCACACCCTTTGCCACGAAACTCTGAAATGCCCTCCAATCCCTGGCTGTGGGATTTGGACCATGAGATGTTAACCAACATCCCAGACAGGACGGAAACATGCTTACTCAGCTGGGCTTGCTTGCTTTCTACCTGTGCCACCGACCTGAGAAGACCTTACCTGGTTACCCACCAGGTCCAGCGGCTGACAGGAGGCGCGTGGAGCAGATATGCACGCCAGCCCGAGCCGAGGTCAGCACCGCTGCCAGCCCGGCCCAGCCTGGATTAGCCAACCTACAGACTCATAAGCAAAAGAAGTGCTTCTCCCGGAGGCCACTGAGATTTCACAGCTGTTAACTGCGGCATCACTGGGGACTGTGTGACCTTGGCAATCCCTTTCCCGCCTACCCCCCACTTGTCCTCTGGGAAGCAAGGGGAGGGGTTGGAGGATCGATACAGCCTCTTCTAATGGTAGCTGGGGACCAAGAAGCCTGGGATGAAAAGAGCTGCAGACCCCAGGTGCTCGGCCCAGAAGGAGCCGAGGAAAACTCCAGCTGGCTCTGCGGGCAGGCCGAGAGCCTCCCCCCGTGATGCGCCCCGATGCCAGCACTGTGTGCCGAGTGAGTACGGCGGAAGGCGTCTGACCAGCATGCTCACCAGCATCTCTTGACAGCCAGCTCCCAAACAAAATTGTTTTTCTACTGGTTGAAACCTAGGTGAACAAACAAGTCAGAAGACAGAACTGGAGAAAATGGAAATTTTTATTTTTAAACACTAGTACATTTTCAGGCTGTTTTAAAAAGGAAAAACCATATTAATTCAAAACTATGCATCAAAGCATATTTATTTAAACTCTAATTTTGCAAACACATAATGAAAGAAACCTTTTATAAATATCTACTCAGAATATGTATTATGAAAAAAAGTGTTTAAAAATAACAGCCCCAGTTCTCCCTCTTTAAATATATAAAATTCCCATACAATTCATAAGAATTCTTTCTCAAGAGCCAAAAATTTCACAAAGGCCAACAACTCAGTTCTCATCAGACACAATCAAAAGCGATAGAGATATAAAAAAATGTAAAAGTTCTGCACAAGGGAAATACAGAGAGCACACGGGCAAATCTCATTACCATACATGCCATTTGTGGTTTAAAAATATTTTATAAAAACTGCCATTTAAAACAAATAAGTGAGAGTCCTTCCCTGACGGTGGAAAATATGTAAATGGCCACCCTCCCACAGGGTGGAGGCTCCCACCTGCCGGGCGGGGGAGACAAGTTTCCCTGTGTTTCCCTCCTGATTAGGGGCCTGGGCCACACGTGGGGACCCACATCCTCTGGCAGTGGCGGTTTTGGTGGGTGAGTCACTATTATTTCCTTTCTCTTAGAAAAATCCTTTGGGATCATAAAAGACAATTGCTCACAAGTGAAAGCAAGACTAGGGGATGACTTCAGGCTGTTGTATCCAATTAGTAATATGCGGATTTTGCGGTTTGGGTTAGCACACTCTAGGAAACCTGATTTTCCACGGTCAGACTCGCCGTCACCTACCCAGCGGAACACGTGGCACAGCCCCGGCATCGCCTGCCTTTCCTCTTCGGCCGGCTGCTCCGGGCTGCGGCAGCACACACACTACTGTCTCTTCTGGCACTTCTTCTGGAAAGAGCTCTTCAAAAAAGTGCGGTACACGGGGTCATCCACATACTCGTTCTTAAACCGGGAGCTCAGCACTCTTTGTCTCTTTTTCTCCCCTTGGATTATGTCTGTTCCATAAAATGTGTCTTCAAATCGCATATCGGAGGCTGTGGACTAAAATTAGCCAGCGTTACATTGCAGAAGGGCATGGCATTGGACCATGACAAGAATGTACAAAGACTGATCCAAGCAGCCGGGGTGGGGTGCCGGGGACAAGTCACCAGCCCAGGGTGGAAGGGCCCCACACAGGTGGCTCTGGAACCTTCCTAGCCGTGCCTGTCTCCCGCCTCCACCCAGCCCCCCTTTCCTCAGGACCTCCATTCCCAGGGACTTTCCCCGGCACAAGCAGGATTCAAGTATCTCATTTAAATCTCCCTCACTCCCCACCTTCCCTCTGGCTCCTGCCCAACCAGATTTTTGAGAAATTTGTCAAGGGTCATCTCTAACTCACACCTATTCCTACTCCGCCTCCACAACCTCCCGAAACTGTCCTTGCTCAGGTCCTAGTTCCTATGATACTTTCTATCCTGAATTTGACGATTCTGTTACTAACTAATGCTCAAAGCTCTCTTCCCTGTCATTTTATAAGCTTCCTCCTCCCGATGCTCACTGTTGATGTCACAGGGTCCCCTTTCTTAACTATTTGCTCAAATCTGATGGCCTGGGGTTTTGCATTTGGCCTTCTCACCATATGTTCCCCAGGTCTCCACACCCATGTTCATGGCCTCAGTCCTGCCTCCACTCCCATGACGCTGACCTCTCTCAGTCCAGTCCAGACCTCCTCCTGTGCTCAGGCCTGCTTGTCCAGCTGCCCAGAGAGCACCTTAGGGTGTCTCTCCTGGAGGTACTTAGAATCAACCTGTCCTAAATTGAACTCAAATTCTTCACTCTCCATTGCTGTCCTGCCTATATTTCATAAGTGGCACAACTATCCCCATCCATCTGGCTACACTAATCAGAAATCTGAAAGTCACTGTGAAGTACCCCCTGTCCTCTGCCTGTCCAGGACCCCTCCTACATGAAGCCCTCCATCCTTTATTCTTTAAACCTACTGACCCCATGGTTCCGGCTCTCACACTTCCTCTCCTAAAGCACGGCAACCAGTGCTACCCCCCAGGCTATTTCCTACAGAACCAGTGGTTACAAGTTCTCTAAAAACTTTCTGACTAAATGACACCCATGCTTATAATTTTTCAATAGCCCTACTGCCTTCAAGATAACATCCCAGCTGCCTAGCTGGACCTGCCCCACCTGGCACAATCCTACCCCAGGCTCGGGTCAGAGGGGCTTGTTTGCCGTCCCGGCCACACTACTGGTCCTTGTGCAGGTCTGTCTTTAGACGCACTGTTTCCTCTGCATGGAAGATGCTCCGTCTTCTCTGCCACGGGGGCAAATTGGAGGGCCTTCCTCTGGGCCCCTGTAACACTTTACATGTCAATGCAGTAGAAACGGGGCAGTGGCAGGGATGAGGGCCAGGTGAAGTTTCTCCCCTTCAGGGGTTTCCTAAAACCCTTGAGGGTGAGGCTGTTAGGGACTGAGTACCGATTTTACACACATTCTCAACACCAAGCAACACGCCCACACTGGCCACTGCCCAGCAAGTGTTAGCGGGAAGGGATGTGGGCTTTTCTGTTATGCTCAGGGAAAGTCTCCACTAGAAGGTGCTATTTTTGCTTCCTAACTCCCTACTAACTTGCCTCCTAACAGGCGCCCCTGGCTCTCACGGTCGGGCCACTCTGAGAAACGCCAGCGTGCGCCTTCCTGTGCCGCTGAGGCCGCCCCCGGGCTGGTGGCAGGGCACAGTCCAGCGTTTAGGGCTTGAACACACCGTCCACCGTGAAGAGAGGCAAACAATGGACTCGCTACAGTGAAGCCTGAAAATGAAAATGGACCCAAGTGCACAGCTGGGCACGTCCCCTGCCAGCTGAGAGGTCATCCAGGATAACGGGGTGCCCCCAAGGGCCCCCAACACGACCTGGTTCCACTCGGGGAGACTGAGGGCTGGCTGGGCACCCTCTGCCACTGGGAGAACACGTTTCTGTTTCATTCATTCTTGGGTAAGTATTTCCTCTGAGTAACCTTTCCCTTTTATAAGTGCTCAAGTTGTCAAAGGAAAAAGTAAAACATCAGTAGCGTTGCCACTGTGTGAGAACAGCAAAAGCCAGCCTCTCCAACACAATCATAAAACCGATTTACCAGTGGCTCAGTTAATTATGCACTGTTGCTATGGTTATTCTGTGAGACAATAAAAGGTAATGGGGCTGTATCTGAAGTTAGTGGGAAAGAACCCAGCACCATCACCGAGGTGGACTGCTGACTCTTTTGAAAAATTTCTCTCCAAGTCAGCGTGTGTCTGGATGAGCACAAGTCATTAAAACATGGCGGCCTCTCAGCGAGGCCTGCTACCCACCCCTCCTTAAAACACACAGAAGAGATTTCTCTGGTCATAAATATCTCCCATCAATGAGTTTTCCAATTAGATTTGTTTCACCAACTGGAAAGAAAATAGCAGTCCTAGACAAACTACCCCCGGGCCAGAGGGTTACATGCCAACCTGAAGGAAAGCCGTCTGCTCACAGGGGCCTGTCTCGGGCTCAGTCCAGGCAGAGGCGGCTGCACTATGACTGTGAGCCTTTGTCCCTGCAGATGTTTTCTACTGGGCACAACTGTTCGACATACAGGTTACATTCAGATTATCTACGTGACACGTATTTTTTCACTGCCTTTTCTTAACATTTTTTTTCCTGAGAATTTAAAAAAGAAAAAGGTTGGATTTGGTGTAACTGTTCACAGAAATAGACCTTAGAAAACTCAGGAGCTGATTTCAAATAAAGCGACATGAGAGGGCATCCTGGTCATGGAGCCAAATCTATTGTGGAGCAAAAAGATTGTGAGCAGAGAAGAAAGCAGATTTCGTTTTTTTTTAAATCCTCACCCAAGGACATTTTTCGATATTTTGTTCCGATAGAGTGGTGGGGGGAGGGAGAGAGAAACATCAGCGTGAAAGGAACACATCGAGTGGCTGCCACCCACACAACCCAACCAGGGCCGGGGACAAACTGCAACCAAGGTACATGCCCCCAGCGGGAACTGAACCCGGGTCTCTCTGGACCACAGGCCGACACTCCAACCGCTGAGCCAAACCAGCCAGGGCTGAAAGCAGATTTCTTTTAATACGATTAGGAAACAGTATGTGAAACCTATAAGACCAGGCTCATAGGATGCTTAACCATACATGGATTAGAAAATCAAAGACCTGAGAGACTTCCAGAGGGCTACCTACTCAATTTCCCATCTTCAAAATCCCTAGGCGATTAAAAAAAAAAGACAGCAGAGGAGAAGGGAGGGAGGAGAGGGGACGGAGGGAGAATGTGTGGAAGACAGGCACACAGAATGAGAGGCATCTTGAAATGGAAAGCTGTTCTCAGGAGATTGCAAGACCTGGAACACTGGCAAGTTGCTCAGTTTTGTGGGTTTAAGATTCAGCTGATGTCCTTACAATAAAAACTTTTATTTTCTCTTTCCCTGCATTATCATCTGGTGGGTAATCTCTTGCTAGGCGCGTGGTCTCTAATGCGCCCCTGTGGGTGGGCAGCAGTCCCGTGACCATCACTCTCTCTGCCTGTTTCACTTTAAGGACCTTCCTGTCAAGGATGCGGCTATGAAGGAAAGTCAGTTCACATCTGAGGCAGTGGCATCAGATCATTCCTGATAGGAAAGGAGGTAAATATGCAACTGAATATATTTCTTGGGATCACACCTAGTAGGAGAGGAGTTAGATATGCAACTGAACATGTAAGAAAACCCATGCTTCTTCCTAATCGATCTACGGTGACTATCACCGCAGAGAGTATATCATAGGCGTGCACAATCTTGTTAATAGAAGCAACTAACTAAAACTAAGGATGTCATTTATTCAGAAAATAATTTTGTTTTAGTCAGAAAAATTCCATTCATTCAAATTTCCCTGCTCAGTATTTATCATTTTGCAGATGCAGCAGGATGAAATTCTAAATGAGTAAAACTGATTTCATTTCAGCGTTCACTAAATATTTAATGATACAATAATGAAAACTAAGTTTTGGAGTTACATTTTTTAACAACTTCAGTTTTGATTATGTTTTCTTGTCTTTTAATGTGCCAGCACTTACAAAACGAGCCTTCACTCTCTTGGGTAACTCTTCGTCCAAAGTGTAGATGTCCTCTCTCTTCATGGCTATCTGGGACCCATCTTCAAATTCAACCTAATGAAAAATTAGACATCATGACACATATTAAAAAACAAACAAGCACTGACTACTTTTTTCAGGGTTCCAATTAACAACATCAAAAAAATAAAAAAGGATAAAGCAGAATAAACAAGGGGACCAGCCAACAGCCAAGGAAGGAAGTAAAGGCCTCTCCCTTATCACATTAAGAGCAAAATATGTATTCAAACAAACAAAAATTCTTGGAAATGACTGTCTTGGAACACGTGATATGAAAACTTTATCCGCCAAAGCAAAAACAAAAACAGTAGCAGCTGCTCAAGTAGTTTCTCAGAGCCTGAGACTGCGGCCCACTGAAGACGGGCTGGGCCTGTCAGTACCATTAGTTTCTTTAAGAGGTCAGACAATGTAAGAGGGGGTGCTGTTTCTCTGTGAGAAAGAAATGATGATACAATAATTCTCCCAGATAAAATAATTTCTCAAGTTCTTGCAGAACTTTCTCAAGTTTAACGTTCAAAATTCACTTTTTTCATATTCAACCAAATGGCCAGGAAAATCTCAGGTTCTCACCCTCATAACAATTAAACCACACTTATGTATAAAAATATATTATCACCTAAAATGAAAATGTTTAAGAACTTTTTTCAAATTAATCAAATGGGAGCAATCATTCCATAACCAGTTTCTTTTCCAACATTCTAGGAGATTTTGTCAGAAAAAAGGGGTAAGTGACAGGTTAACAGAAACCTAAAGCATCTGGGGAAGTCCATCAAATGCCCTATGTAAGGGACTGTTCTTGGTTCACTTTAATCCCAAGTTAACTCTTTTAGGGGAAAACAACAGGGATGCGAACAGGGTGGAAATCCTAACATGAGCTCACTCTGAATCACTCAGGGTATTTTTGAAGTCCCTAACTTACTGTCTGAATGCTTTACTTTTAAGAAATAAAAATATGCTTGCACTTCTAGTTAAGGTAAGTTAAACCTTGGAGCTGAGTTATGTTAATAAAAAATATGCTGGCACTTTAAAAACATTATAATAAATTATATAATTACACTAATCATCCATGTCCGGCTCACGTACGACAGCTGGAACCGCAGGGTGGAACTAGGCCTCCGCCACAGGAGAGGTCTCCCCTACTCCCCGAAGGCTGAGGTGGGAGGCTTTTCTACCTGGCCTTATTTTCACAGAATGGTTTCTTTAATTAGGTCAAGGTGTCATCTCATTTATACAATTTGATAGCATAGCTAGAACCACCTGTGCCTACCTTTCTTCTGTTTTAGGTCATTTGAAAATGTACAACAGAAAAAGACAACTATAAAATAAGGGGACTGTCCTGGTTTGCCCAGCACTGGGGGCTCTGGGATGCAGGGCTTTCAGGGCTAAAGTCAGGGACTGCCCCTGGCAATCTGGGAGCAAACTCTGCCCTTCCCTTCACCAGATGTGTGCTCTCAGACAAATTATAAAATTCAATGATCCTTTTTGACCTCATTTGTAAATTAAGAGTCAAAAACACCTACTTAGAGGGCTACTATACAGGTCCAAAAATGCATATACTTAGGATATTTGTCACTGTGCAGTAGGTATTTTAGTTATGTCTATTTATATAAATGTTTATATAAATGTCTTTTATTCAATGGTGAGGCTGAATAGTCACAAACCACAAGATGATCTCAAAAGGCCAACTGGTTTAATGAGGAAGTTAAAACTACTTGTACTTGAGAGACAATTTTATTTTGCTTTTGTTTTTTTACAAGGAAGAGAGAGAGAAAGAAACATCGATGTGAGAGAGACACATCGACTGGTTGCCACCCACATGACCACTACTGGGGCCGGGGACAAACTGCAAGCAACATACGTGCCCTTAGCGGGAACTGAACCTGAGACTCTCTGGTCTGCCGGCCGACACTCTAACCACTGAGCAAAACCAGCCAGGGCTTGAGAGACAATTTTAATATTAGTCTTAACTTTTTCGTTTTGTCTATAGATATGCCCACAGCTCTAGGATGGCAGGCCATCACAAATTCCCCTGAAGTTAGCACACTGATTACTAATTAGCATGCCTTTCATCATGTCCTCATTTTACTTGTCATGTAGCAAACAACTTTGCTACATGTGAGATGCTTCACTTTGCATTTATTGTTTAATTAAGTGTAATTATTTTCTTTTGAACGATGTATTAATGCTTCTTTTTTAAAAAAGTGTATCAGCCTGCCCTGGCCCGTTTGGCTCAGCGGTTAGAGCGTCGGCCTGCGGTCCGGAGAGACCCGGGTTCGGTTCCCGCTAAGGGCACGTACTTCGGTTGCAGTTTGTCCCCGGCCCTGGTTGGTCGTGCGGGTGGCAGCCACTCGATGTGTCCCTTCACGTCGATGTTTCTCTCTCTCTCTCCCTCCCACTCTATCTGTACAAAAAATGGAAAAATAACCTTGGGTGAGGATAAAAAAATAAATAAATAAATAAATAAATAAATAAATAAATAAATAAATAAATAAATAAAAGTCTATCAGCCTATCTTATGATTTTTGTCTCATTTTGGACATTCTGATGCATAGAAGCTCTAGGACCTACCTTATTATAAGTGACCTGAACCTGCAACTTAACACTGCCCCCAATACAAAGGGGAAAATGGCCTTTATACCCCACACACATATGTCCTCCCCTCCCATGGGTTTTTCTAGACTTTAAAACATGTTCTCCCCTAAGTTTTCCAAACTTCTTCGAACACTTTAACTTAAACGTGCTCCAGTTCCTGGCACAATGCCGTGTCATGTACTCTTCCATTTAAGCCCTTGCCCCTCGTTGGTCCTTCAACAACTTCACTGCTGAAGCTGGCATTCTTGAGCTGTTTTTAACCTAACCGGCCTGAACTGTCTTGCTTTTTCTTCTTTTACTTTTTTCTTCCTGTTTTTACTCTACTGCATAGCCTGGGAATGTTGATTTCTGCCACTGTGTTACTGAAAGTACTAGAGTGTATTAGTTTTGTTTTAATAAATTTGCCTCTCTTAAAAGTCTTTCTGAAGGAATATAAATGCAGGTGTGCTATCCATGTTATTTTCTTTGTTGGAGCTGAACTCATTCTCATTTTTTTTTTCATCCTCACCCGAGGACATTTTTCCATTTTTTGTACAGATAGAGTGGGAGGGAGAGAGAGGAAGGGAGAGAGAGAGAGAAACATCGACGTGAAGGGACACATCGAGTGGCTGCCACCCGCACGACCAACCAGGGCCGGGGACAAACTGCAACCGAAGTACGTGCCCTTAGCGGGAACCGAACCCGGGTCTCTCCGGACCGCAGGCCGACGCTCTAACCGCTGAGTCAAACTGGCCAGAGCTTATTCTCATTTTTGATTGGGCTAAAATTCATGCTTCAATTGTATACATACTCTTCAATACAACGCAGAGTGCCTCGTGAGCAGACTACCCAACAGGTAGCTGTACTTTTCATTAGACAGCACTCCTTCAAGCTTGGGTGTACGTCTGGCCACGTCTGTGTCAATGCGCCATTGGTTTAGGTTTGCTGAGATGCCCAATGGGGGTCATGTCTCTTAGACAAAAGCCACAAATTCAGGGGCTGCTGGCTGATGAACAGCCAGCACTGCCTCGGTTCTGGTGAGATGAACAGCCAACTGCCCCTCCCCATCTAATGAGAACACAGGAAAGCAGCCTAGCATCCAGCTGCTTACCTTTCCAGCCTCACGATGTTTCTTACCACTCACCAAATGTTATTAGGGTTTCCAGAAGCAAACATGGTAATAAAACTCCAATACTGGGTCACTAGACATTAAATCTTTGCCTCCTTTATAAAATAAGAGGTACCCCATATTGATATAACTTATTGATCAACAGCACCCTGGATAAACTATCTGCCCTCTGGCTTCTTCTGTCCATTTCAGCAAGCATCAAACACTGGGCAGCACTCACCTGGTACATGTGGGCCACATTCAATCCGAGATATTTTGCCCCATAAAGTTTGCCATCGGGCCACTTGACTTCAACGACTTCTCCTTCGACAGGAGGGCCCAGCTTCACACAGTCTCGGCTC
Source organism: Molossus molossus (assembly GCF_014108415.1). NCBI lineage: Eukaryota > Metazoa > Chordata > Mammalia > Chiroptera > Molossidae > Molossus > Molossus molossus. The sequence goes on along the minus strand of NW_023425349.1, from coordinate 58,752,609 downwards.
TGCAGGATAAACAGAGACAGGCTTTGCAAGGCAAGTGTCTAAGTGACTGCAGTTAGAACTTAGCAAATGATGAACTCCTGGCAATTAAAAGGAGTTATTGCCTCTGTGTTTTATGGATTATGATCTTGCATGGGTGTTCAGGGGAAGAGATATGAGCCAAAGGAGTAGTTAAAGATTCATCCTACATCATAAAGTTGCAAAGGAACCACCATAATCCAAGCAGGAAGAAACAGCAGCATTTACATTTGTTATTTGACAAAGAATTGTTCAGAGGGTGAGTAAGATATACATAAAAATGTTTTAGCTAAGGAATAGACCAGCTAATGATTTATAATACCCGACATTTATGTAGCATTTTGCAGTTAACAAAATGCTTTAACATATATCTCATTTGATTTTCACAGTCACTCCATGAAGTAGGCAGAGGTTATTAATTATCCCCATTTTACTGACAAGGAACTTAAGTCTCCGAGGAAGCTCCTTCACGTTGTGCCGACCACTGGAGGAGTGCAGCCTACAGAGTAAGAGCTGAGGACACCTTGTAGAGGTGGGATGGGGGAAGAAGCTGAGATGGCAGCGAGTAGGCCTCAAGGAAGAAGCCAAGAAAAGAAACACAGGGAGTGTCTACAGCACGGAAGGTGAGGCTGGGGGCACTGTGTCCTGCTTGGCAGGCCTCTCTAAAGACCGCTGGACCTCCCCCAACAGGTATTCTTCTGCCTGCATCTCCCATCAAGTGACTAGCCCACTTCTTTCCACAGGTAATCATGGTGACAGCCACACCCAACCTCCTCACCTCAGGTATTCTACTCAACACTGCCTCTTCCGAGGCGGCAATCCAGAGCAAATTTCCCCATAGTTCATCCTGGAAGGAGCTTTTTTTTTGGGGGGGAGGGGGGTTACAGGTAAAACAATACAATAAAACATAGTTGCAAACCCTTAAGTTTATGTGTTCAGCATGGTACAATAAAATTTTAATACAAAGGAATTAAATACTTGACTACTTTGATACGTTTTTTGCGCCTTTAGCAACACATGTTTTACGAATACTGGTGTTTTACTAATGAGGCAAATCAAACTGATTGAAATGCACCCTTGACCAATCAAGCTATAAATGCAGGTGGGGCATGGATCTGTGGTGTAATGAGGCACACACAGAAGATATTTTGTTGCTTATGATTAGAAATCCACCATGTATTACTTTTCATTATTAATAGAAATTCTGCATTATAATGGAGTGGCCACTTTATTGTTGGGGTTGAAGCATACATAAAAAGTTCAACTATTAATTTCTCTCTCTATAGGCTACGTTTCCATATAGAGCTATGGACAAAGAGAAGGACTGTGTGCTCCGAGGCTCTGAAGAATTGACAGTCTGTATCCAACTTAATCCAGTGAAAATGAGTTTATTCTTGGCCTTCATAATATTTGACTCAGGCATGCAGAACTGAAAGGGCAAGCTATAGAAATATATTCTATGCCCCTGGGGTTATCACCTCACTTTCCATTCTCCTTCCAAATATGTACACAGTACTAAGAACATTGAAAGGTGTAGCTTCTAAATACACTCTGTCTGGTCTCCTAGGTCAGGGAGCAACATCAGCTCTCAGATCACTCTGAGCTGAAACCTGCATGCTTCGGTGAGGCTTTGGCACAAGAGTATGTTTCTTCCTTCTCCTAAAGTATTCTTCCATGTAGAGGAAGCTCCAGTAGGGTAATGCTCCTGGCCTTTTTCCCTCTCATAGTCATTCACTCTTCTAAGAAAATAAGGAATGATTAAATTTTATTGTTGCGTTCTGAAGGAGACTGTATTTTCGAATCCATGCCCCACAGTCCTTTGGGTACCACAGCAGACTCACAGGGGCTCTGTGGGGTATTTTCAGGAGCAGCATAATGACACTTGTCAGACACCCCACTTACTACTATTATTAACTTGTTGAGACCTAATGTACGTAATCGATGGATACGTTTGATATTTCTCTGGCCTAGGGGCACTGTAAAAAAAAAAGTGCCGAGATCCCCAGGGGCTATGAGCTAGGACACTTGGGTAACTGTCTTAGCGCCTCACCTTCTTTCTCTTTGGAGCCAGCCTGTGAACAGCTCTGCTCCTTCCCCAGAGAGGGCTGGTGGTGTCCCTAGGAGTCTAAGTCTCAGGTCCAATATTAGGAAATCTGTTTGCCTACAGATAGAAGCCACACTCTACAATATCTGCTTTATTTTTAATAAAGATTTTTTAAATCTCCAAATCCTGACTTCTTTGTCTCTCTATATTGCTTTTCCTTGAGGAGGATACGTTCTATTTATTGGTCCCTTCTTCACTGCCAACAGAGACTAAGTCAAGGCCTCAGGTATACTCCCTGTTTACTTATCCACCAAAACCCACCGCCAAACCAGAGTTAGGTCCTTAGTTTTATAGAGTTAACCTTCAACAGAGGTTTTCTAGCCTTTAAAATAACTCTCCCAAACAAATCCTGACCTGCAATTTTAGGTACCATGTCACTAGGGTGTGGCAATGCCAAAGAAATGTGATCTAATCAAAGTATACTTATATTGAGGTATTTATCATAAAAAACAATAGCTTTATTAATGAACTAAATGTATGCAACATTACCAAGTAAGAAACAATTATTTTTATAAAAGGTATTTGTAAACTAAATGCCTGAGATACAGCTTGAGAGATTTCCTACTACTTGTCAATCAATCCTTTAATCACAACAAACTCTAATTTGGCACTGAAAGGACCCGGCCTCAAAGAACTTCTGACACAGCCACAACCTAGCTTTGCAGTGTTTCAGCCACAAAGGTCAAGACAGGTTCATACTCTCCCATGTCAAAAATCTAGGGAAGATACTTGTTTGCTTTCTCAACCTTCTTGCTTTTAAAACTCCTTTTCTTTCTTTCTTTTTTATCCTCACCCGAGGACATTTTGCCATTTTTTGTTCAGATAGAGTGGGAGGAGGAGGGGGAGAGGGAGGGAGGGAGAGAGGGAGGGAGGGAGGGAGGGGGAGAGAGGGAGGGAGGGAGGGAGAAACATTGACGTGAAAGGGACACATCGAGTGGCTGCCACCCGCACAACCAACCAGGGCCGGGGACAAACTGCAACCGAGGTACGTGCCCTTAGTGCGAACCGAACCCGGTCTCTCTGGACCGCAGGCCGATGCTCTAACCGCTGAGCAAAACCGGCCAGGGCCTTTTTCTTTTTTTTTTTTTCCTTCAAAGAACAATAAAGAAAAATAACCAACCAGCAATATAACATAAAACTGTCCTGTGACTCCCCTCCCCCTGCGCCATTCATTGTCATGAGGGCTGCCTTTCTCACCCTTTGCCAGATTCTTTGTCTGGAAGTGCATATATTTGATTTGCAAATGCTTTCATTTAGTGAGTATTGTTCAGTATTTAAATCCCAGCTACTTTCCAAATAGATTTAAGGCTCTTGAAGCAATACACAAAGAGTTATTTCTGTAACATCTAGTTTCCTCCATAGAGAAATGGTTTTTCAATTCATCAGCTGTCTCAAGTTTTGAGTTTGCCAGAAACTTTCTATGACTACATGGAGTATGAAGCATTTAAACAGAAATGGAGCCAGGGACATTTGAGCTGATGAGGAGAAGTTGAAAGGTTTGATATTTAGGTTTCCCTGATCACTCCAAAGCTGCTGAGTGTCCTCAAAATTGTCACCATAACTAGTCTAATATCTATTTACTGACCACCAACCTGTGTGAGACACTAGAGGGATCAACAATGTCCAGCTCCCCAACCCACGGACAGAGCGCACCTGTCCCTACGCAGAGGCCTGTCACACTGAGCTCCTGGGCTCTGCAGGGTAGGGCCTCTAGGGGCCGCCAAGAGGGCTGAAATCTGTGAGGAGCGAGTCAGCGTAGGCCCCCGTGATCACTCCAACCAGAACAGAACTTTTGATTTATAGACTGGGTTTCTGAGTAAGTTTTCATTGTGGAAAAAAAAAAAAACAGTTTCTGTCAAAAATAAAAGGTGTGAAAAATAAAATAAAATGTCTGAAAATGAGAGGATTTAGTTTGTGGAAAACCACAGCTTAAATGGTCTTCCCCCTCTTTTAAAGGTCTCCCAGCTGGCTTCCATCTCCCTGGGCTGTGCCCGAGGAATCGGACACAAGCACAGCTTCTCAAAGCATGGTCCTGACCACTGGGACACGCGTTAATGTGAGAACCCAGCCCCTCCCCACACAGTGCTAGGTGACCAGGGTGATTTTTTTAAAGGATTCTGGAATTCGAGATGTTATATTAAAGGATGTGCATGTTAACAAGGTCTTTCCTAATGCAGTTCCTAATGTGTTGTTGGAGCAAGCGCACACCTCTGCTGGAAAATTAGATGCATTAAAAACGTCGACTAATGCATTTTTCTCAGTTGCTGCCTAGGCCCTCAGAAGCAGTTTGCCTTCACCTGACAAAAATAGCTGTTTACCATTTGCTATGTTGCCTCCAGAGATGTGTAAACATCCCTAAAATCTGCCAAAGTCTTGTCCACAGGGACACAGGTGTCTGGAGCTGCCACGAAGCCGGCAGCTAGAGAACTAAATAGATGATGTGAAATAATCACAGTCAAGAATGGACTTCGGGCTTTGATTAAAGGACTGTGATTAAAAGACTGAGATGGGTCATCAACCCAGGCAAGAGGACTGTTTCAGGTATCCCTGACAAAGTCAGGGCCAAACTCCTACACTGCTCCAACCACAGAGAAAAGCCCAACTGCCAGTCTGATTATCTGAATCCTCAAGTCATGTTCTTGGAACTCTTACTGGGCCCCTTGACATTAAACTCAACAAGCTGCTGGCCTTGACTGTCGCCTGCCTTACACCCCCTCCCCACCCATGCCCACCTCTACTCCTATCAAGTATAATCCACAAAGCAGGCAGCCTGTCTATCTGTCCGGCTGCACCAGATGAAACATGGTGTATGAATCCCCAGCAGTTAATCCACATATAGTTGGGAGCCTGTGATGGTCCCCCTTGGGAAAAATGCTTAAGTGACCAGAAGCAAACTCATGGCAGCAGCTGCTGGCGTTTTGAGGGATAATCACCTGCTCATTACTGGACCCTGGCAGGGATTAACAAGACGGACTGACAGCCAGGTACCAATCATACTGGCTATCTGTCATTTGTTCGGCTGCCCAGGACCTCAATCCCTTTCTCTCCTTCAGAGTCTATGTGGGAGGCAGTGCTGGCCTGACATTACAGACACTGGAAAACACCAGATACTCTTCCACCCAGCTTCCCTGGAAGCAGACATGGATGGGGGCCTGGCCAGTTGGCTGCCCCTGCCCAGGATGTAAAACCTTTGACCAGGGATGCAGAGAAAGAGAAGAGGGGAGGATGTTCTCAGAAGGTATCGGTAGCAGCCGATGGCAGAGTCCAGGTCCAGGCTGACCACACAGGGGGAGGCGGCTGTCCTTCCTGGACTGGTTTTGAGGCCTCATCCTGCCTGTGTTCTGGCTGAGCAGCCTCCCTTTGTTCTCCTGTTTTCTGACCTTGTTCTTTTGCAGAACTGGAGATTCTGTGGGCTTCCTATTAGCCTTCCACTAAATTTCTACAGTGCCTAAATCAGTTTCGCTCAGCTTTTGTTACTTAACAATGAATGACCCTGATTGATACGTTAACTATCGGTTTGGATGATGACACAGCCCTCTTGTCACAAAGTGGAGAAGATACCTTTCTTTCGATGGTGAAAAATAAAGTTGGAGGGCTTCCCAGACCACCCAATCCTTGCTCAAAGGGCCTCAAAGAAAACCCATGTCTTCAAAAGGAAGGGAAAAATTCACGGCACCACCTACCCATTCACAAGGCTTAGCCAACAGTTCCTAATTTTCAATATATCCCACAGTCTGAAGTTGTACCCTCTTAAGGATAGCCACAGGAATGTGCCCGCCCCTACAAAGATAAGCCACCTGGCATCTTAAGCAACAGTAGGCTCTGTAGAATGGCCTCTTGAGGAGACTACTTTCAAAGGAATGCTCATGTAGATGCATTAAATTCTGGACTTCTTGGAAATATAATAACTTACTATCACTCTCTATGTAGAGATTAACAAAGACAGAAAACATTTTAATATGATTTTTCTTTTTGTTCTGAGCTTCTTTTTGGGGGGAATAACGGAATTTTATTTTTAGATAGAAAAATTAAAAACAACTAATATTTTCCATCACCTAGAAGTAAATGTTGTTCCCTTTTTAATTTTTCTCTGTACTTCTACGCACTTTTTTTTAACGAGAGCATGCTAAACAGACAATTTTTTCTCATAGCTACAACCTTTCCTTGCTTTCACATGAGCGCACAGCGGAGCTCTCCCTAAGAGGCCGACAAGGCTGCTTATTGAGAATAGCTCAGTAATGCAGTTCACGTCATGTCCCTTCACTCATTCCATAGATTTGGGAAGGGAGGAGGGTATTTCTTATTATTGTGGTAAAATAGATATAAAAGTTATCACTTCAACAATTATTTTATTTTTTTCCATCACCATTTATCCTCTCTCTTCCCTCTTCCACCTCCACGAAACACCCTCCCCCACAATTACCACACTGTTGTCCAGGTCCACGAGTTCTCTTTTTTATTCTTTTTAGTTCAATCTCTCCACTCCCCCAATACCCATCCCCCACCCCACCAGAGCTGTCTGTCTGTTCTCTATCTATGAGTCTGTCTCTATTTTTCTTGGTAGTTCAGTTTGTTCATTAAATTCCACATATGAGTGAAACCATATGGTACTTGTCTTTCTCTGCCTGGCTTCTCTTAGCATTATGTTGTCCAGGTCCGTCCATGCTGTCGCACAGGGTAAAATTTTCTTCCTTTATACAGCTGCACAGTATTCCATTGTGTGAATGTGTCCCAGATTTTTTATCCTCTCATCGACTGATGACACTCGGGCTGCTTCCAAATCTTGGTTATTGTAAATAACACTGCAATGGACACAGGGGTGCATTTTTCTTTTGAAATAGTGTTTCAGGTTTCCTTGGATATATTTCCAGAAGTGGAATTGCAGGGTCATAGGGAAGTTCAATTTTAATTTTTTAAGGAAACTCCATACTGTTTTCCACAGTGGCTGCATCAATCTGCATTCCCACCAACAGTGCACAGGGTTCCCATTTCTTCACATCCTCACCAACACTCGTTGTTTGTTGATTTATTGATGGTAGCCATTCTGGCAAGTGTGAGGTGATATCTCATTGTGGTTTAATTTACATTTCTTTGATGATTAGAGACTTTAAGTATCTTTCCATGTCTATTGATCATCTATATGTCCTCTTTGCAGAAGTGTCTATTCAGACACTTTGCCCATTTTTAAATTGAATTGTTTGTGTTTTTTTGTGTTCAACTGTATAAATTCTTCATAAATTTTGCATAATAAGCCCTTGTCAAATGTATCATTAGTGAATATGTGCTCCCATTCAGTGAGTTGTCTCTTCATTTTGTTGAGGTTTGCTTTGCTGTGCAAACTTTTTAGTTTGATGTAGTCTCATATGTTTACTTTTTCTTTTGTTTCCTGTGCCCCAGGCGATATATCAGAAAAAAATAATTACTATAAGAAATGTCTGAGATTTCACTGCCTTGGTTTTTTTTTCTAGGATTCTTATGGTGTTGAATATAACATTTAAGTCTTTAATCCATTTTGTTTATTCTTGTGTGTGGTATAAGAAGATGGTCTAGTTTTATTTTTCTGCATGTATCTGTCCAATTTTCCCAACTTAGTGAATACACTATCTTGCTTCTTTTGTCCAATATTAATTGACCATAACCATGTGCATTTATTTCAGGGGCAGACCCGGAGGGGTGTCCAGTTCCAGAGGCCCTGCCACGTCCAGCAGCCGCTCCAGCTGCAGCTCTGGAGCCGGGCGGCCTGGGCAGCCTCTCCTGACCTGGCTGAGCCCTCCACCCCTGGCTGAAGGACCCTCCCTGAACCTGCCTCCAAGGAGGAGCTCCCTCAGGACCATCCACCAGGGCCAGCTCAAGGGCCACTTGTTGAAGGTGCTCAACCTGACTCATTAGAAGAATGTGCTTTACCCCCATTTATTAACCTTTTTCTTTTTTATGTTTTTTTTTTTTGTTTTTTTTTTTGCCCCTTGGCGGGATTCAGTTTTTTATTTTTCTTGTTTGGGGTTTGGTAGGTTTTTTGCTTTTATGCCTTTTTTTTTTTTTCCTATTCTTAGCTTTCATTTTCCCCTGGTATAATTCATGTTAAGTAATAAGTTAAAGTTATTGTTCATATTCTAAATTGTGCCATTCCTGAGCATGAAGTAATACATGATGCTCAGCAGGCACCACCACTGTCTAGTTGCAGGATGTCCCGTCACCCCAAAAGGAAACCCTGCCCCAAAGTACCCACTCCCCACTCCTCCTGCCCTAGCAACCCCTGATCTGCTTCCTATCTCTGCTCCTTCACCTGTTCTGGACGTTTCTATAAATGAAATCTTACAATAGGTGCTTTTTTGAATTTGCTCACCTATTATATTTTGTGTTTATCTGAAATAGCATTTTTGTTTTTTGAAGGAAAAATCCCAGAAGGTTTAGAAATCAGTTTTTTGTTTTTGTTTTTTAAAAAGAAGCCCTTTAGTAAGTGTGAGCATGATCTCAGGGTAGAGACCGCTGGGCAAAGTGTGACTCCAGGGCTAGAAGCCAGTCAGGCAACAGCTGGCTCTTCCTGTGCCCAAAACAAAAACGAGAAAAAAGCAGAAATCTGGAAAGACAAACCTCAAGCTGGAAAGCATTCCTCACGACCCAAGGCCAGGGAAAGGTTTCACATCCCTGTGGTGCAGAAAACTCTTGAAAGCTGGTGTTTTCTAAAGGGACAAAGGGCAAACACAGGACGTCCGAGGAGGGGCAGTGCACACGCCAGGACATGTCAGAGACGCCCGACCTCCCCATGGGGACACACGCAGCGTAAACACTGGGGAGAGGGCTCTGTCTCCATCACACTGGCAGCTTCTGGTCTGGTGGTGACCAGCCCTGGGGACAGGGTGAGGCAGCAGAGGCCGCCGCAGGTCCCCTGGAGAGAAGGGGAAGGGCCCCTCCTCTGGGAGAACAGTGTCCAATACTTCCAACACCATTTTTTGAATAGACTATTTTTACCCTATTGTATGTTTTTGCCAAATATTAATTTACCATAAACATGGGGTTTATTTTGGAGCTCTCTATTCTGTTTCATTAATCTATATATGTCTGTTTTCAGAGCAGTTCCATGCTGTTTTGATTACTATGGTCTTATAGTAACGTTTGATATCAGGTCAGGTAATTCCTTCAACTTTGTTCTTCTTTGTCAAGACTGCTCTGGCTATTAAGGGTCTTTTCTGGTTCCACATTACTTTTTGGAATATTTGTTCCGGTTCTGTGAAAAAGCCATGGTATCTTGAATCTATAGATTGTTTTGAGTAGTATGCACATTTTAATGATGTTAATTCTTCCTATTCATGAACACAGTATATGCTTCTAGTTATTTGTACCTTCTTCAATTTCTTTCTTCAGTGTTTTAATAATTTTCCAAGTACAGTTCTTTTACATCCTTGGTTAAATTTATTCTAAGTTTTTGTTTTGTTTTGTTTTTAATCGTCACCTGAGGACATTTTTTCATTTTTTGTTCAGATAGAGTGGGAGGGAGAGAGAGGAAGACAGAGAGAGAGAGAAACATCGACGTGAAAGGGACATATCGAGTGGCTGCCACCCACACAACCCAACCAGGGCTGGGGACAAACTGCAACCGAGGTACATGCCCTTAGCGGGAACCGAACCTGGGTCTCTCTGGACCGCAGGCCGATTCTCTAACCGCCGAGCCAAACCAGCCAGGGCTTTGGTTGTTATTTTTTAAATGCAATTGTAAATGAGATTATTTTCTTAGTTTCCCCTTCTGGTAATTCATAATTGTTGTATTAAAATGCTGCTGATTTCTGGATACTTATTTTGTATCCTGAATTTACTTATCAGTTCTAATTGTGTGGGATTTTTTTTTTTTTTGGTGGAATCTTTAGGATTCTCTGTATACAACATACTTTCATCTGCAAATAATGACAGTTTTACTTCTTCTTTTCCAATGGGAATGCCTTTTATTATCTGTTCCTGTCTCATAGCGGTGGTGAGGACTTCCAGTACTATGTTGAATAAGAGTGGTAAAAGCCAAAATACGCTGTCTTGTTCTCAATCCTACGAGAAACGCTTTCAGTCTTGCCCATTGAGATGGCCTTTATTACAATGAGGTATGTTCCCTCTATCTCCACATTGCTGAGAGTTTTTATCATAAATAGGTGATGGATATTATCAAATGCTTTTTCTGCATCTATTGATATATTAATGTGGCTTTTATACTTCATTTTGTTTATGTGGTATATATCATGTTTATTGATCTGTGGATATTGTACCAACCTTGCATCCTCAGAATAAATTCTACTTGATCACAGTGTATGATCTTTTTAATGTATTGCTGGATTCAGTTTGCTAATATTTTGGGGGATTTTAGCATCTATGGTCAACAGGAATATTGGCCTATAATTTTCTTTCTTTGTAGTGTCTTTATTTTGGAATTAGGATAATGCTGGCCTCATAAACTGAGCTTGAAAGTCTTCCCTCCTGAATTTTTGGAATAGTTTGAGAAGAATAGCTGTTAGTTCTTTTTTCAGTGTTTGGTAGAATTCACCTGTGAAGCCATCTGCTACAAGGCTTTCATTTGTTGGGAGTTTATTATTAGTAGTATTACTGCCATTATTAGTAGTATTAACCTCACTTGTTGTAATGTGTTTATTCAGATTCTCTGATTCTTCCTGACTGAGTTTTGGAAGATTGTATGTTTCTATGAATTGATCCATTTCATCCAGTTTGTCCAATTTATTGGCATATAGTTGTCCATAATATTCTTACAATCCTTTGTTTTTCTTTTATGTCAATTGTTACTTCTCCTCTTTCACTTGATTTTATTTATTTGGGTCCTCTCTCTCTTTCTTGATAAGTCTGGTTAACAGTTTGTCAATTTTGTTTATCTTTTCAAAATGAGTACTTGGTTTCATATTTTGTATTGCTTTTTTAGACTCTATTTCATTTATTTCTGCTGTGATCTTTATGATTTCTTTTCTTCTACTCACTTTACCTTCATTTGTTGGTCTTTTCCTAGTTCTTGTAAGTGTTAAACTGAGATTATTTATTTAAGATTTTTCTTGTTTCTTGAGGTAGGCTTGTATTGCTATGGTCTGCTCTTGCTATGTCCCATCCATTTTCAGTTGTTATGTTCTCATTTTCATTTGTCTCAAGATATCTTTTGATTTCTTCCTTCATCTCATTTTTACCCATTCATTGTTTACAACATGTTATTTAGACTCCACGTATTTCTGTGATTTTATTTTTTTCTTGTGATTGATTTCTAGTTTCATACCATTATGGTCAGAGAAGATGCTTGATATGACTTCAATCTTCTTAAATTTATTGAGACTTGTTTTGTGTCCTTATGCGACTCTGGTCTGTTCCACCCTCCCTCCCCTGGAGCCCAGGGTGAGTGCTGCAAATACATGAGAGTTGGTTTTTTAAGAGCACACTGGTGTTTCTAGCAGACTCCTGTCTCTCCCTGACTAACAGAATCCCCACTGATTTTCATAGTCAGATGTTATTTGGACACCTCCTCCCAGCCCTGGTACTTCAGGCTGGAGAGCCAGCTCAGGGTTGTGACCCCACACCTCTCAGGGGGAATGCCCTGCATCTGAGCGACTCCTCTGCAACCTCAACCAAGGCCAGTTGGAGCGGGGCCAGCCCTTTCGTATCTCCGCCCTTCCTACCAGTTTCAAATGTGGCTTCTTCTGTAACCTTTGGTTATAGGACTTCTCTTCAGCTAGTCTTCAGTTGATTATTCAGGATGATTGCTCTACATTTTAGTTGTAATTCCAGTTTGGTCCTGGGAGGAAGTGGGTGTAACTTACACCTACACTATACCATCTTGGATTCCAATCCTTAAAAACTCCATTTTACTGGCTGAACATATGCAATATTGTGGATATTCCACAATTAATTTAAATACTGTCCTGTTGTGAGATATATAGCTCATTCTGATTTCCCCCATTATCTATAATGCTATTATATATTTTTCTCCATGAATCTTTGTCCAAATTACTGACTGTATTCTTAGAATAGACTCCTAGAACAGGAATTACATGGTAAAAAGGTATATAAACTATTTATAAAGTTAATTTCATCAGCTTTGAAAAATTCAACATCAGACTCATTTTTCTAGTGCAGTCAATCTTACCTTCACCAGCACAGAAAATCCTGATTCAGTCAGTACCAGATGGGGTCCCAAGATAAATGCCCCCTCCAAGCAGTCATGCTCAGCCAGGTTGAGAATCACTGTGAGAGATCATCTCCCAGCATCACTATACAGTCGACACATAAAGAAAGAGCTAATCCCATGCTGCTTCCTTCGGTGATAGTGTTGCCCACACACCTGGAAGGAGATCGGGAATGCTCATGCACCGAGGTACCTTAGGAAACTGGGCTCCGGGCTAGTTTTGAAAGTGTCACTTCAACCTGTGGGATAATGGGTTCAAGCCAACCTGCTTCCACACTGATACTCATCATTCTGGGGAAAATCCCAAGTCTCATGTCTACTGTAATTGTTTTTATCTTTTTAAAACTGAAACACGCCCTGGCCGGTTTGGCTCAGCGGTTAGAGCATCGACCTGCGGTCCTGAGAGACCCGGGTTCGGTTCCCGCTAAGGGCACGTACCTCAGTTGCAGTTTGTCCCCGGCTCTGGTCGGTCGTGCAGGTGGCAGCCACTCGATGTGTCCCTTTCACGTCGATGTTTCTCTCTCTCTCTCTCTGTTCCTCTCTCTCCCTCCCACTCTACCTGAACAAAAAAATGGGAAAATGTCCTCGGGTGAGGATAAAAAATAAATAAATAAATAAATAAATAAATAAATAAATAAATAAATCTGAAACACACACACCCTTTCTCTACTCTGAGATGCTCTGGGTGTCTTCACTAAGCTGGAGCAACGCCTCCTCATTCCCTCGGACAGCTGACGGTTTTCCACCAGCCACACTGCGCCAGCACCTGACACTTCCACCTATCTTCTGAAAGGTGGTGTCTCCACAGAAAGAACAGCACTGACATTTGGTGAGTGCCTGAGGGCCTCTTAGTTGTCAGTAGACACATTCCCTTCTGCCATAAGCCAACAGCAAACACATTCCTGGTAACGGCACTGAGGTCGAGAACGGAGGTTGTTTTCTAAAAGTTAGTACACTAAGCCCCAGAAGAAATGTTTCTAACAGAAGTTACATCTTTATTTTATTAGAAATAGGTGACATTTTCTCATGCAAAACCTTTAAGAAGCATAGAAAGTACAAAGGTAGAAGGTTTCTTTGGAAATTAACTCTCTGGTTCCTTTGAAGTGAGGAAGCGTGGGAAAGTCAGTCACCCGAGCCAGCGTAGCATCGGGGAGCTGATCTAACCTCCGGCCTGTGAGAGAGGGACACGGGGAGGCAGTGGGCGTGTGGGCAGCAGGGACAAGGCAGGAGGCTCTGAAATGCCGAGGAGGCTCCCTGCGTTCTTGGAATTGAGAGTAGGAAGGGAACTAGTGTCTGAGAGGCCCGGGCCCTCCTTTCCCCACTCCTTCCTTTTCTCCCCGCTCTGGCACAGACTGACTGCCTCCTATGTGCCTCGCACCGAGCTCAGCTTGGGAAAACAGAGACAAGATGGTCCTTTTAAAGTCCTTTCTTCCAGGGGATTCAGAGCCCGGGGGAGACTCAAACATATACATGAATATCTACAGTTTGAGGTACTGTATGTGATAACAGGTAAGTGGTAGGGAGGTAGGAACTCTGTGCCCACGACTCACTCTCTGATCACCAACTGTATCAAATACTTTCTCCACATGATTAACCAAAATTCCTCATGCCTGCCTTCAATGCAAACAGAATGAATCACAGAGTCCCCATCTGAAGCTCTCCTGGCCAGGTCAGCTGTGGTGAGGGCAGTAAGGCAGCGCTCAGACAGGTGCCCAAAGGAGACGCGGGCTGGCAACTCCAGCGGCATCTTGCAGGATCGCTGTTGGAGCCTCTGGCACCGGCATCTCGATTTTATTGAGGCTCCCACAGTTGGTCAGGCTATCGCACGGACTATGCTGAGTGGTGTGGCCAAACCAGGACAGTGCTGTAGCCCAACCCCGTTCTCCACCTCTCAACAGTGCTCCAGACGATCCCACCAGTGATCCCAGGCGGATGTCCCATCACACCAGGAGCCAGAACCGAATCTTTCAAGTTCAATTCCTAAAAGCCCTTGACACACACACTACCTGAAAAGGAGGTTTATATATTTAAAGCTTTCTGGTACTTCTTCAGATGTTCTTTCAATTACCTCTCCTTTTTGATAAAGGTATAGAAGATGTATAATTTCCAAATTTTACCAGGAGCCTTCTGCTCAGGGACCCTCTGACCAAGGAGCTGACTAAAAATTACTGGCCACCAACACCAACAAAGAATAACCACAACCACAGTCACAAATACAACTTGTGTGTTCATTAAGTGCTGGGCATCATCCTAACTCCTTTACACATTTTATTTCAACAATTCCCAAAACAATCCTAATATTTACCTCAAATGTATAGATAAGATAACTGGTGTCAACTCCCTTACCCAGGGTTGCTGGGCTGTCTGCTCCACATCCCATTCTTCCCAACTTGGAAAGACAGCCAGCCACTGCTCAGGACTGCCCTGAGCTGGCTGCGTCCTCCTCCTATTCCTCTTGCAGACACTAAGGCATAAGAACCCCAGGACCAAAACTTCACATACTCAAGTAAGGGGAAACCATGTCCATCTAGATGGGACAGATCTTTCCCCCCTATTTATAGTTGCTGGCAGAGGCTAAAATGCACGAGGGAAACAAGGTATTTTATTATGTCAATAAAAATGTATGTTGCAAAATTAAAAAAAAACAGGCTTGAGGTGCATGTCTCTGTAGTAGTTTCTGAAAATAAATGTCAGTTCCAAAAGCTGAAAAGAAAAGATGAAAGGAAAGTTAAAGGTAAGCCTTGTGGGAAAGAAGCTGTCCTGTGCACCACACCACACTGGGTCTTTGAGCCCAGAGTGCAGCGCCGGCCAGTGTTGGCCCCCCGCTGAGGATTCTGGGCCAGTGCTGACCCCCCACAGATTCCTGGCTAGTGCTGCCCCCCACCTCAGATTCTCAGCCAGTGCTGCACCCCCTGCAGATTCCCGACCAGTGCTGCCTCCCCCTGCAGATTCCCCGCCAGTGCTGCCCCCCCACCGCAGATTCTCAGCCAGTGCTGCACCCCCTGCAGATTCCCGACCAGTGCTGCACCCCCTGCAGATTCCCGGCCAGTGCTGCCCCCCCACCGCAGATTCTCGGCCAGTGCTGGCCCTCCCCCCTGCAGATTCCCGGCCAGTGCTGCCCCCCCACCGCAGATTCTCGGCCAGTGCTGGCCCTCCCCCCTGCAGATTCCCTTCCGAGGTGCACTGTGTGCCCTGCCTCCCAGAGTGCACGCCACACTCACACCGAACAGTCATGTTGAAGCAGCACAGATGAGTGCTTCCCAGGTTCCGAGCCACACTGCCCAGGGTCAAAGAGCTGTTACCGGTCAAAAGCTATTTCACCTCTCTACGTCCTGGTTTCCTCATCAATCAAACAGAGATGCTAATACAACCTTACCGGGCTGTTGGGAGAATTATAGCTAATATATTTAAAAGGAGAGAACAGAAAAGCAAAGCATAGCGACTGGCAGCTGGTGAATTTGAAGTGAACTGTGACTGAATATAATTTATATCAACAGGGAACATCTGGAGGATGATAGGGAGAGGACAAAAAACCTTGGTAGAAGGTGATCCTAGGGATTTAAAATTATGAAGAAGGAATGCAGTGAGAAGTCATTAACCTACAATGTTATCCTCATTGAAACCCAAAATAACCCAGTTGGGTAGGTAGGCAGGTGCTAAACCCCACACAGGTAGAGACGTATGACGTAGCCCAGGTCACACAGCTAAGAAGAAGACAGTGGGGCAGTCATTCATTCAACACCTAGTTTTCAAGCACCTCCTGTGCTCTAGGATTAGCAGTGAGAAAAACAGATGTGGTTTTTTTACTTCATGCAACCCTGGTGGAAAATGCAGGCATTAAAATAAAAAATAAAGCATGGGGTGGTGAACACACAATGCAATATACAGATGATGTATTATATATAGAATTGTACATCTGAAACCTATATAGTTTTATTAACCATGTCACCCTGATAAATTCAATAAAAATTTAAATAAATAGATAAATAAAGGTAAGAGTAACAACTCCTATGTATAGAATGACACTGTGAAGCAGAAGCACTTAACAGAAAGATTATTAGTATACTGTGTCGTTATTATATCCCAGAGAGCTTCAAAATACCTCAAGAAATAGGAGAACTAAAATAAAAATTTGACACAAGAATCTGAAAGAATCCAGATAAGGAAAATGAGTCACAATATAAAGAATTCTCAGAAGGGTTCAGATATTCTTAAAATATAACTTTTTTTCTGATTGTAAAAATAAAACATGCTCATATGGAAACTATAAGGTGATAAAGTTGAAAATCATAATCACCTATGATTACACTCTCCTGAGATAATCAGTAACATTTTGATGCATTTCCTTTGAGGAGTATTACTTTGCATATTTATATCTTTATATGTAATTGGGATCATACTGTATATACAATTTTGAGCCTGATTTTTCCATTTATTATATTGAGCTATTAAGTATCCTGTGAACACATGATTTCTAATAGCTGCATAGATATTCATGTGCAACCCCTCCTGTTGCACTGAAAAGTGTGCAGTGGCCAGACCCAAGGAACAGAGCTGTCTTGCTTGCGTGATCAGATTGGGTTCTCACACCTTACAGCAACATTTTGAGTGGGACATTGTCTGAAAATTTTCATCCTGAGTGTCCTGGATAAAGAACATTCTGAAAACCACTTTTTGCATTACATCATTCCTTCCTTCCCACAACAAATTTGTAGTAAGTGATTCAGGAAGGAGGGTGGTTTTGTTTGGATTCAGAAAGACTCAAGGAAGAAACTGACAGTTCTCTACAAACATGGAAAAAACTAAGACTGACTCTTGGGGTATTTCAGAGGCAGTATTTAGATTCCACACAAAGAAGCCCATGCTTCCTAATAATTACAGCAATAAATTGGTAGTGAGCTACCTGCCTCTCGCAGTGTTCAAAAAAGGGCCTGAGAACCACTCACCAAGGTACAGCAGAGGAAACTTCCTATAGTGGGTGGGAGTTTGAGGAAGTCACAGAAGAGGACGGGGAGGGAATGAGGTGGTTTAAAGGCCATGGTGGGAAGGGACTGCACACTTACCCCTTAGCCTGTCTTGTTTATGCAGCAGCCCTGAACAAAGCCATGGCTGCTCAGAACTTCTAGAGTCACAACAGACACCTTGGCTAAGATTCTCTAACCGAACAACCTGTCCAAGTCCCACTGGAAGCTACAGCAGAGCTGGCATTATGTGCCAACATTTCCCAAGCCCTTGTCTAAGTGCTCTCTTCTCTCACCTAAGTGATTGGAATGGAGTATGCAGAAGAATGGAAGAAAAGTCAGACACAGATGAACAGTTCTCATTTCTTTAATCTAACTTCAGTCAGTCTCTGGCTATAGTCCATTAGCTCTTTATCATACCGCGTCTTCTATGGCCAAAGAAGGGGGGAGCATCCTTCTGGATCAACACCCCAAGGAAGAGACCTACTCATGCAGTACCACCTAGTTCTCTTTTGGGCACACAAGAAGGTCTGTTTTACCTTAGGCCACCTGGGTGACTGACTCCCAAATGGGTGAAACTAAAAGTATAGAATTAATTAGGCCTGGGCTGAGACCTAAGAATAGGCTGGTCTCCAGATGATACTACAATATACATCTGACACCCCATCTTGTAGTGTGAGGTTATGTACCCATTAAAACAACCACTTCTCAGCTCTCAGCCTCACACTGTCCACACAGGGGGGACATTAAAGCCTGGAATCCTGAAAGGAGAATGTATGTGCAAAAGAGTGGTGAGCTAGGCTGAGGCACATTCCAATGCTTATTGTCAGAGCTGATTTGGATAACCCATTGTTCTCCCCTGCCAGAATCAGAAGAGACCTCTGAGAGCTCCCATGCCAAATGTCCCCATTTTAAAGAGAAGGACCAAAAAATAAACTTACTTGCACAGAGTCGCAACTCACCAAAAGATGGCTATAATTTAATTTAATTTTGCATTTCACAGCCCGGCAGTGCAAGGTTTTGAGCAAATGGGTAACCTCTGGAGAGGATTTTAATTAGGGGATTAAAAAGGAGAACTAGGAAGGGGTGAAGACAAAAGGATTTGGGAGAACATGATTTGTCAAAAAAACAGTCAGCTCATATTATGTGAAATTCAGAAGCAGAGAAGTATAGAACCTCGAGAACATGATTTGTCAAAAAAAAAGTCAGCTCATATTATGTGAAATTCAGAAGCAGAGAAGTGTGTATATATATATAAAGTAATCCAGAACCTCAAAGTTGCAAATGTGCCTGAGTGTAAAATGTGAGCAGTTCTATTCTATAAATACTTTTCATGCAAGCTACTACTTTTATCTCTGTTAATTTAATGTCTCTTTCCTTTCAGGTTTAATGCAAATGCATAAACTTAAACAATCATGTTCATAATAGACTGTCTTATGAAGAACAGGATGCATGTAATTACTACCAGCCTCTTTGCACACAGGCCAGTCTGTTGCAAATGGCAGACAGATAAAAGAAGATGGTTGAGGAGAGGATAATGCATCAATCTATTTACTCAACATTATTACCCCTAAAGGGAAAGCAGAAATTTCAGAAACTCCCCAAATGATTCTTGTGTTGTCAAAAGACTGTCAAATCGAAGTAATCGTAACATGAAATTGAGGATAATTTTGCTGCTTGTATGTTTCCAGACAAGAATGAAAATAGTACATAGATAACACACCATTGTCAGATTTCTCCAAACATGAGCTTTTAATCCAAAAGCTTAAAAACACATTAGAGGAAAACGGTGAATTCGGCTTTACTGATCATACTCCAGCTTGGAGTGCCTGGTTCAGCATTACATTGAGGATTGTTTTGTGCCCTTTTTCTAATAGATAACAAATCTTTGAAATAGTAACTTCTCTATTCTTTTTATGCTGGATATTAATCTTTCTTTGAAGCTTGGTTCTTGCTAACATCTGATCTGCTTAATGAACAATAAGTAGTCAGTCAATTAATATTTCAATTATGATATGGTCTTTTTTCAACCCTCTCCCCCCAAAACAAAAACAAAAACAATGAGATTTTGTTAGCTTCCTTAGTTATTTTCCTTGAAACAAACCACCACAGTTTTAAACTGATAGAGATTTGCAGGTACTGGCGACTGTGAGCCAAAAATATGCCAAAGGCAGGGTGCCCCAGGATATACGGGCGGCTGAAAGAGGGGGTCAGTGGAGATGTTGATGGAGCCAAAGAAGCTGAACTTGGCTTTTATAGGTAAAAATAAGAGGTGGGAGAACAAGCCCCCAGGGATGATACTGTGAAAAAGTAAATAGGGAAGTAGAGGAAGATAAAAGTGATAGCTTTGCCAGCAATGGGTTTTAGGCATCCATCACTAACAACTAATTAGCAGTAACATTAATAGTATACAGAATGGCCCTGGCTGGTTTGGCTCAGCGGTTAGAACATCGGCCCACAGACCAGAGAGTCCCGGGTTTGGTTCCCGCTAAGGGCACGTACCTCAGTTGCAGTTTGCACCCAGCCCTGGTTGGGGTCGTGTGGGTAGCAACCACTTGATGTGTCTCTCTCACATCGATGTTTCTCTCTCTCTTCCTCCCTCTTTTCCTTCATGCTCTATCTGAAGATGAATGCGAAAATATCCTTGGGTGAGGATAAAAAAAATAGTATACAGAATGTATTTCCTATCTTTTAGCAAGTCAGTATGATGCCAGGTGCATTCAAACACAGATCTGCATGTGCGGGCACATGTGTGCTCCTGTGTTCGTGCGCATGTGCGCACACTCTCTCTCTCTCACACACACACACACACAGTTTGTCTATGCATTTCACATACCCTGGGATATACAATAAGCAGGTGGGACTGCACCCAGATGTGAGGTGCTGCAGGACTTGTACTTTCCACTTCAGACCCTTCCTTTTTGAACTTAAGTCAGTCATGGGCATGTTATGCACAGCACTGTGCATATTTTAAAAACAATAACCTAAAATATATCCTTAGAACTGTACTGGAAATATGCATAATTTCAAACCCTTCCTTTTTACAAAGTTATTAGCCATTAATCTGCAAAAGGCAACTTTTTCAGGCACAGATCACATCAGCATTATTTATTAGTGGAAAACCCCCTACTTAGATCTGAAAAAGCATGTATAAATCATTATTCAACGCATTGTACTATTATAACATTTAGAGGAGTTAAACATTCTTTATGTTTAATGGCCCTGGATAAGATATCTAAATCACTGAAGATTTGAAAATGTTAATATCCTCCAATTTATACAAGCCAAGAAATCAGATGGTGCAGGGCAGCTAATTTCCAGAAACACATACAACCAACAAAGGTTAGAGCAGGTCATGGCTTCCAAGGTTTTCACCTCCTTCTTAGCAGGGGACATTTTCTAACTATGGCAAAGATTAGAATGTGAAAGAAAAAACGCACCCAGTCCAGTCTCTCTCCACATTTCCTTATATCATTGTTCTCCCTTTACCCACATACTCTGATCTCAAAACATAATTTGTTTAGTAAAACAAAAGGCCAGATTTAATACTGTTTCTGTCTCACCAGATAAAATCAGCTACACTCTTTCAAAAAAGGTGTGAAAAGGAAATAATAAAATAGAGGCAGTGTCACTTCATCACTAAGTAGACAGTATTGACCTCTACTGGAAATACTTGTCAAACAATAATCTAAATTCACTCTATTACCAAAATAATTTAAACCCCATGGTCAAATAGAAACATAAACTCTGTTAATTTATGAGCCCACTATCTTCTGGGATGTGTCACCAATGAGTATGCTGCATCCTGGGCTGTTTGTACCTGGGTCGAGTAGAGGTGGAAGACAATGTAACAGAGCTGGTGAGCAGGCAGCTCCCTGTTGACTATTTGCCTCAAGAAGCTCTCAATGTTAGCTATACACTTCAGAAATTGTATGCAGAAAACTGTGCTTGCAAATGTGCTACAGGAAGGGTCAGCTCTGGAAAATTTAGGCATTTATGAAACACGCGTGATTATACGACTCTCAAGGTGACAGTATCTCACTTTAAAGTCAAAATGAAGCTGGAGCAAAAAAAGGTTCAAAAGTTTGAAACTTTGCATCATAGACAGCTAGCGTACCATTTTCAGTTAGTACATATGCTGCTGAAGGGAGCACCCATTTTCCTTTAAAGAGAAAGAGAAGGGTCAATAAGGAATGCTAACGTTCTGATACTATGATGCGAAGAAACAGTGACATCTGAGCATGTATTTATTTAAAGAAATAAGGAATTCTCAATATGTTCTTTTTTTTTATTTCTTTTACCCTCACCCGAGGACATTTTTTTGTTCAGATAGAGGGGGAGGGAGAGAGAAGACGAGAGAGAGAGAGAGAGAGAAACATTGACGTGAAAGGGACACATCGAGTGGCTGCCACCGCACGACCAACCAGGGCCGGGGACAAACTCCAACCGAAGTACACGCCCTTAGTGGGAACCGAGCCCTGGTCTCTCTGGACCGCAGGCCAACACTCTAACCACTGAGCCAAACCGGCCAGGGCAATGTTCATATTTTCTATTAAATAAAAGTTTATTTAGCCTACTCTGAGATTTAGAAATGATGCACTAATATCCACAGTTCAGAGCTAAACATTCATGACTAAGACCACTAGAGACATTTCCTAACAGTCCAAACACCAGGCACACAGAATTACCAGCAGCTGCATTAATTCTATGAGTCCCTTAGCCCTCTCTTCATGAAGATCACTCACTCTGATGGCAGTGGGACTGTACATGACAATTCGCTTCACCTGAACTAGTGTTTTCCAATATAGCCAGGGCTAGAGACCTTCTTTTTAAAGGGATTTTATATGGAAGGCTTGCTGGAACACAGTCCTACTCCAAGAATTAATATTCTTCAGCTGGAAAGGCATGAAACTTACAATATGAACTTGGACTCAAATTTAAAAACAATCCTTGGCATTGATAATGAATTTTAAAATAATACTAATTGTCTAAAGTATAATTTAAAATAACAAATTCAATACCTGACTATGTGATGGTTGTTACTATTTATTTATTTAGTCATTATTTAATTCAACAACTATTTATTATATATTTATTATAAACCAGGCTCTCTACTGAGAACTAGGTACATACCAGTAACTTAAACAGATATGGTCCTTGTTTCCAAGAAGCTTGAAGCTTAGTGAATGTCATATATCAAACTGAGATAAGTGCTATGACAGACAAGTTCAAGTTAAAATATGAAAAATGCAGTTTAATTTCTTCTTTAATTAAGCACTTCTTCATTAATTCCGATTACATCGCAAACAACAACAACAATAACAACACAAATCTCTTCTTTTTTCCCTCCTCCCTTCCTTCTTTATTTCTTTGGAAAAACAAATATGTCCCAGTATAAAATATGATCTTGAAAACAGTGAACTAAAATATATGTCAAAATATTTTCTAGGTCTAAGCACATCTATCATATTTAAGATCTCATCACAGAGAGAACCACTATTGTATCTGGTATTTTCTACTCTTTCTCTAAAGATATAGAAAGAATAATGTTGAAATTAAAGTTTTGAAGATCTGTACAACACATATTTTCAAAATATTCCTGATATTAAGTAGATCTGTAAATGAGTTGTCCAAATGGCTTTCTTGAAGTTCAGAATATTAAACAAAACAGTTAAAATACATATTACCCTTCTGTAGTGCAATTTTGAAAAAGTTAAATTAGTCAAAGAGCAGAAAGGAACCACATTTTTTGAATACCTACTATGTGTAAGGAGCTCCACTATGATGATTATAAATCTTTTCTTATTCAATCCATAGCACAGTTCATTAAATTGGGTTGTATGGTTTTCATTTTACCTGACACCACGCACAAAAATTAACTCAAAATTGATTATAGTTCTAAGTGTAGGACTCAAAACCATAAAACTCTAGAAGATAACATAAGGGAAAATCTTTGTGACCTTGAGTTAGATAAAGATTTCTTAAGAGATGAACTAAAAGCATTATCTAAAAGGAACTACTGATAAATGGGGCTCATCAAAACTTGAAAATTTTGTTCTTCAGACACTATTAAGAGTAAAAAAATGGCGGCAGAGTGATTGGAAGCTACACAGACCATCTTGCAGGACCAAACTGGAATTACAATTAAAATAAAGACAAATTGTGGAAAAAAAGCAACAGTAAAGCAGCTTGCAAGGACCATATAACCAGGGATACTGAATCAATCCTGGTAGGATTGCAAAGGCATGAGAGGGGGGTTGGGAGCCCACAGATGGCAGCGGTCTTAGCCGTGAGCAGCGCCCTTGGGGTTAAACTCCCAAGCCTGCTCCACAGTGCAGAGGGCCGGGACAGAGCGCTAAAATAGCCACAGCCACTCACCTTTGGATCTGGCAGAAGGAGGCCGGACTGGACTGGAACTGTGTGGAGACATATGGGTTTGGGAGGGTGCTCAGAGCTTTTGCTGAGTTGCAGCCACGCAGGACGGTGGCCATCTTACTCCTTCACAGGGCTCTGTGGAGAGGCTTCGGCCCCTCCATCAGAGATTCAACCCCACCCAGGTTGGTCATTGAAATGAAAATTGAGGCTCATTAACATCCAGCATCTGCCGTACCCTCGGGAAATTCTCTTACGCTGAACACCTAACAGAGTTTTTCATTCAACTAAGAATCCAAGGCTCGTCAAGTAACCAAGACTAATAGCCTCCAGTAAAAACCTAGAGGGTATCCGAACCATTCCTGGGCTTGAAAATCTACCCAGAAAAGTAGGACTTGACAGTGGTGTTTAACATGGGTCCTCCCATGCTCATCTAAACGCAGGAGAGGGAGCCACAAACAGCAGAATACCTACACACACAGGAAAAATATGGCAGATTCCAAAACCCACTGAGATAGCCAAAATGGTGAAACAAAGAAACAAATCCCAAATGAAAGAACAAGAGACCTCTACCAAAGATGAGATAAATGAAATGCAGTAAAGCAAGTTATGGGAGGTAGAATTCAGAGCCATGATCTTGAGGAAGCTCAACAGCATGAGTAAGGACATAGATACATTAAAAATTAACCAATTAGAAATGAAAAACCACCAAGAAGAAATGAAGAATGACATAGCAGAAATAAGGAACACATTGGAAGGACTAACCAGCACAGTAGAGGAAGCTGAGGACCGGATCAGTGAATTAGAAGACAGGGTAGAAAAAAAATCAACCAATCAGAAAACCAAAAGGAAAAAACAATTAAAAAACAGGAAGACAGCTTAAGAGAATTGTGGGACAACTGAAAACATAATAGCATTCGCATCATAGGAGTCCCCAAAGAGGACGAAAATGGGCAAGGGTTAAAGAATATATTTGACGCACTAGTGACAGAAAACTTTCCTAACTTGGTGAAAGAAGAAGGCATACAAGTTCAAGAAGCACAGAGAGCCCTAAGTAAGAAGAACCCAAACAGGCCCACACCAAGACACATCGTAATTAAAATGCCAAAAATTAAAGACAAAGAGAGAATCCTAAAGGCAGCAAAAGATAAGCAACAGGTTACCTACAAAGGAACCCCCATAAGGCTCTCAGCTGACTTCTCAACAGAAACACTATAGGCCAGAAGGGAGTGGCATGAAGTAATCAAGGTCATGAAAAAACAAGGATCTGAATCCAACACTACTCTATCCAGCAAGGCTATTATTCAAAATAGAAGGTCAAAGAAAGAGCTTTCTACACATAAAAGGCAATGGGAATACATTACCACCAAACCAGCATCCCAAGAAATGTGAAAAGGACTGCTGGAATTAGTAGAAGAAATAGGAAGAAAAATATAACCACACTAAACAAAAAATGGCAACAAATAAGTACATATCAATAATGATCTTAAATGTAAATGGACTGAATGCACAATAAAAAGAGTAACTGACTGGATAAGAAAATATGACTGGCCCTGGCCAGTTTTCCTCAGTGGTTAGAGTGTTGGCCTGACGTCTAGAGAGACCCAGGTTCAGTTTCCGCTAGGGGCACGTACCTCGGCTGCAGTTTGTCCGGGTCCTGGTTGGGTTGTGTGGGTGGCAACACTCGATGTGTCCCTTTCACATCGATGTTTCTCTCTCTGTCTCTTCCTCTCTCTCCCTCCCACTCTATCTGGACAAAAAATGAAAAAATATCCTCGGGTAAGGATTTAAAAAAAAAAGAAAGAAAACATGACTCATATATGTGTTGTTTACAAGAGACCCAACTCACAACAAAAGACTCACATAGGCTGAAAGTGAAAGGATGGAAAAAAATCGTCAGCGCAAATAGAAAGGAAAGAAAAGCTGGAGTAGCAATACCTGATAAAATAGATTTCAAAATGAAGGCCATTATTAGAGACAAAGAAGGCCACTACATAATATTAAAAGGATCTATCCAATAGGAAGATATAAACTTGGTAAACAAATATGCACCCAATATAGGAGCACCAAAATATATTAAAAGTCTTCTGGAGGACTTCAAAGGAAAAATTGACAGCAATACAATCATAGCAGGGGACTTCAACACCCCGCTGACATCACTGGATAAATCCTCTATACAAAAAATTAACAAGGAAACAGAGACTCTAAATGAAGCACTAGATTAAATGGATTTAATAGATATTTACAGAGAATTACACCCCAAAACTGCAGAATTCACATTCTTCTCAAGTGCACATGGGACAGTCTCAAAGACAGACCACATGTGAAGACACAAACTAAGTCTCTACAAGTTCAAGAGGACTGAAATCATATCAAGCATTTTCTCAGATCACAATGGCATGAAACTAGACATTTGAACAAATGGAGGCTAAATAGCATGTTATTAAACAATGAATGGGTTACCGAGGAGATCAAGGAAGAAATTAAAATCTTCCTGGAAACCAATGAATATAAACACACAACACAAAATCTATAAGATTCAGCAAAAGCAGTTCTGAGAGGGAAGTTCATAGCACTACAGGCCTATCTCAAGAAGCAAGAAAAATTTCTAATAGACAATCTAACCTCACAACTTAAAGAACTAAAAAGGAAACCTCAGAGCAAGTAGAAGGAAGGAAACAGTAAAGATCAGAGTGGAAATAAATGACATAGAGACCAAAAAATAATTCCAAGGATCAATGAAACAAAGAGCTGGTTTTTTCAAAAAGATAAACAAGATTGATAGACCCTTAGCTAGACTCACCAAGAAACAAAGAGAGAGAAGCCAAATACACAAAATCAGAAATGAAAGAGGAGAAGTAACAACTGACACCACAGAAATACAAAAGATCGTTAACAAATGCTATGAACAATTATACAGCAACAAATTCAACAATCTAAGCAAAATGGACAAATTTTTAGAAATACAGAGTCTCCCAAAACTGAACCAGGAAGAGACAGAAAACTTGAACTAACCAATAACAACTAAGGAAATTGAAGATGTAATCAAGACTCTCCCAACAAACAAAAGCCCAGGCCCGGAAGGCTTCACAGGGGAGTTTTTCCAAACATTCAAAAAAGAACTAAAACTCAGAATGGATAAAAGACTTAAATGTGACCCGTGAATCCATAAAAATCCTAGAAGAAAATGTAGGCAGCAAAATTTCAGACATCATACGCAGCAGAATTTTCACTGATACATCACCTAAGGCAACATAAACAAAGAAGAAAATGAACACACGGGACTACATCAAACTAAAAAGCTTCTGCACAGCAAAAGAAACAACCATCAAAATGGAAAGGCAACCCACTGTATGGGAAAACATCATTGCCAATGATACATCAGATAAGGGGTTAATTTCCAAAATATATAGAGTACTCATACAACTCAACAAAAGGAAGATAAAGAACCCAATTAAAAAATGGGCAGAGGAACTAAATAGACACCTCTCCAAACAGGACATACAAATGGCCAAGAGACATGTGAAGAAATGCTCAACATCACTAATCATCAGAGAGAGACAAATTAAAACAACAATGAGGTATCACCTCACGCCTGTCAGAATGGCCGCCATCAACAAATCATCAAACAATAAGTATTGGTGAAGTGTGGAGAAAAGGGGACTCTAGTACACTGCTGGTGGGAATGCAGACTGGTGCAGCCACTATGGAAAACACTATGGTGTTACCTCAAAAAATTAAAAATTGAACTGCCATTTGACCCAGTGGTCCCACTTCTAGGATTATACCCCAAGAAGCCTGAAACATCAATCAGGAAGAATATATGTACCCCCATGTTCACAGCAGCACAATTTACAATAGCTAAGATCTGGAAACAGCCCAAGTGTCCATCAGTAGACGAATGGATAAAAGAGCTGTCGTACATATACACAGTGCAGTACTACAAAGCTGTAAGAAAGAAACTCTCGTATCCTTTGAGACGATATGGAGGAATCTGAAGAGTATTATCCTAAGTGAAATAAGCCAAGAAAAGAAAGGCATATATCACATGATCTCACTTATTTGTGGAATATAATGAACATAACAGTCTGAGGAACAGGGTAGACCCAGAGATGTGGAAGTAGGGTACAGACTGTCGACCCTCAGAAGAGGGGGTGGGAGAAGGGGGGAAGAGATAAACCACAGACTTATATGCATGTACACATAACTGATGGACATGGACAACAAAGCTGGGGATGGGGCAGGTAGGATGGGGAGGAGGATGTCAATGAGGAAAAAAGGAGAAACATCTATAACAAAAATAAATTAATAAAAAAAGAAAGAAAAACAGAAAAAAAAAGTGAAAAATAGATACAATCTAGGAGAAAATATAAGTCATCTATCTTACAAAGGACTCACATACAGAATATAAAAACAAACTCTTACAACTCTATTAAAAAATACTTGAAATATTTTAATAGACTTTTCAATAAAGGTGATATAAGAATGACTAATAAGCACTTGAAAAGGTGCTCAAAATCATTAGTTATCAGAGAAATAAAAATTAAAATCATACTGAGATATGACACACCCACTAGAATGATACTATCCAAAAGAATGATACTATCCAAAAGGTGTTGATAAGGATGTGGAGAAATTAAAACCTCATACATTACTGGTGGGAATACAGAAGAGTACAGCAACTTTTAGAAGAGTTTGGCAGATTCTTATAAAGCTAAACATTCTCTAACATATAACTTAGTAATCTCACTCCTAGATATTTATCCCAGGGAAATAAAAATACATGTTCACACAAAGCCTTCAAAGCAATGTTCATAGCAGCATTCTTACAATAGCCCAAGCTGGAAATAATACAATGTCCATCAACTGGTGATTGGAAAAACAGAATGTTATAGTCATACAATGAAATATTATTTGGACTAGGAGAAAAACACAAAACATCCAACAAAGGACTTGTATCTAGAATAGATAAAAATTCTTACAAGTCAGTAATCCAGCTCAACTCCTACCCAGTACGATGTCCTTCTACACTCTGGCCCATGACAATTACTTTCATCTCTGAACTCATTTTCAATGACCTTCACTGGATATTTTTCTTGTAAGATCTTTTAGATCAGCTCCTGATGGAGGCTAAGGTAAGAAACATCATAATGAACAAAGTAACACAAATTTGCTGGATGGGGCATAAATTCCCCAAACTGAGGTGGCCCCACTAACAAGAGGCGTCTCTTGGTCAACCCGGTCTCTGCCACTGTAATATAATATCTGCATGGCTACCTGACTTGAAAACCCAAGAGCTACCCAGGATCCCACGGCATATCATGTTTCTGAAAATAACCTTTTTCTTAGTCTTTCAAACCCTCTTGGTATTTTATTTTGCCTCCAGAACACTAAGGATTACTCTTACACCTATGCTTAAACACACTGAATCCCGAGGGTACCGAGCAGTGCTGAACACACAGCTCAAAAAGAATGGTGTTACTGGACATCCCCAAACACAGGGTAGATTTGGTTCACGGTGCCTGCCATCCTTGGGTTTAAGTTCTGCACTGAAAAGAGATGATGAAGTCCTGGAAATTAATGACACTGCTCCCAGGTTCAATTTAGTTATTTTTATTTTTTTAGATGGAAGATGAGATGCTATACCTTGAATCCCCTTTGAAAGAATATACCAAAAATTTTTCTCCTGGAAATAAGTTCCCCATATCAATCACCTTGAGATAATTACCGTAAGAGAAGTACTGTCAGGTAAGGAAGGTATAATTTGAAGAAAAAAAATAACTGACAACATGTCTTCAAGACAACTAGTTAATCTTCAGCGTGGACATCAGGGCAACAACATACTTTTTTTTCAGAGGATCACCAGTGCTACATGAAAACTGCCAATATGACAGCTACAGAACTATGGTCAGTGAGATGCATATAATTTATAACAAGGAAAAGGAGTCCCACTCAAATAAGGGCTTCAACATTCCATTAGTATGCCACAGGCTTTAATGCAAAAAGCCACACAAGAATTACACAAAAGAGAATACATTCCTGGTCCTGGATAAGTACCCAACCTCACTAACTGGAGACAGTTCATGAAACAAACTTATGAGTCTAGTTAGGGCCTCAGTGAAAGGCACAAGGTTTAGAGAACTGATGAATCAGATAAAATCTGACCTAAGTCAGAAGCCCCTGCCCAGCCACTTCAGGTTTAGGTTTCAAAGATACAACCAGACTCTATGCCTCCGAAAGGTCCTGAGGTTCTTGGATTATTTTTCTTAGTAAACTCCCTAATCAAGATAGTAATACTTGAAGGGTACATTCCTTCTATTTATGTACCTATCAATTAAGTTGTTAGAAAAAGGGGGTGACATCTATAATGCTTTCAACAATAAAAAATAAATAAATACAATCTATCCACTGTAAATTGTGTTTAAAACGTAATATGTTTTATAAATACTGTATTGCTTTATGTACAGTAATATGTTTTATAGATACTTTATTGCTTTATGTTATTTGATTTTGTCTTTTTGAAGATGTTTGAAATACAAGAATTTGAACAACTAATATCTGATTTATTAGAGTTATAGACATTAATTGCTTAGAAAAATTGTGACATTTATGAGAAATATATATTAAATCTATAGTTAACATGTCCAAGAAAATTTGATTACTTAACTGTATAATAATTAGAATTTGATCTCTCTAATTTATACATTTTATAAATGTTAATCAAGGAACAAATGAGTTTGTTCTTATTTTTATGTAAAATTATTAGATATAGTAATAAAATAAAATTTGTCAGCTGAAGTTGAAGGCTTAGACAAGTATCACATGATCTCACTTATTTGTGGAATATAACGAACAAAACAGACCCAGAGACACAGAAAGGAGAACGGTTCAGACTGACAAACCTCAGAGGAGGGGGGCAGGGGGCAGGGATGAGATAAACCAAAGAACTTATATGCACATATGTGTAATGAATGGACATAGACAACAATGTTGGAGGGTGGGGGCAGGAACAGGAGGAGGGTGTCTGGGGTGGGGGGAGCAGAAACATATGTAACAGAAATAAATTAATAAAAAAAAAATAATAATAATAAATTTTTTTGGTAATGCTCACCCGAGGATATTTTTCATTGATTTTTGATAGAGTGGAAGAGAGGGTGGGGGAGAGAGAAGGAGAGAGAGAGAAACATTGATGTGAGAGAGACACATTGATTGGTTGCCTCCTGCATGATTGAAGTTGCAACCGAGGTACATGCCCTTGACCAGGAATTGAACCTGAGACCCCTTAGTCCAAAGACCAACACTCTAACCACTGAGCAAAGCCAGCCAGGGCAGAAAAGTAAATTTTAAATTGAATATTGATTAAAATCAAAGTACTAACAGATATTCTTTTACATGTATAAAAGGCTTCCCAAGGTGAAGTATGAGTCAATGGGAATTTGGCTAAGCCTTTACCCCATAGGCTCTCAGGTCCTCAGTCAAGAGCAGCTAGGGACCACTCCTGAGCAGGCAACGCCCTGTGGGCCATTCCTGAACAATCCTCAACCAACAAAGTTTCAGGAGCCTTCTCTAGCAAACTTCCATTGATTCTAGAAAAACCATAGTAGGGGCTCAGGGGATAAAGAAGGTGCTTAGGGGCATTAGTTAGGAGCAAACAGAACAGATGGTCTGATAAGGTGGGACTTCTACCTGACTTGAAAATCCAGGATGCCTCAAAACCTAGAAGCCAAGAGGAATCCAAAAGTACTTCCCAGGATCCCACAACAGACTGCTTCTGGGAACAACTCTTTTCTTAGTTTCTCAACCCCGCCTCCTTGGACATTTTCCTTTGCCTCCTACATTGACTTGCCAAGTGGAAACAAGAAGCTGACATAGTCCAGCTAGTGTGGCTCAGTGATTGAGCACTGACCCATGCAACAAGAGGTTGCCGGTTTGATTCCCAGTCAGGACACATGCCCAGGTTGTAGGCCTGATCCCCAGTGGGGGGCATGCAGGAAGCGACCAACTGATATTCTCTCTCATCAATGTTTCTGTCTCTCTCCCTCTCCCTTCCTCTCTCTGTAAAATCAAGAAAGGGCAGGGGCAGAGGGAGGGAGGAGAAGTTGACAGTGAAATCTTACACATTCAGACACTGTTTCATCTAACAAACAGGAACCAAGTTCTGAGGACATAGCTTCTAACCAAATTTCATCAAGACTGGAAAAGACAGTATAAACTAGATGGAGAGGAAAAAGGAAAAGAAAGTTCCACCGACTGAAGTTAATATCTTCCCAAAATTGATTTTGTGCCTACTGTGTATCAGTCATTTACAGAATGTAGTCCTTTCAATAATCCTAGAAGGTGGAAATCATTGTTCCCTTCTGGTGGGGAAAAAAATGGAGGCTCAAAAGTTTAAGTAATTTGCTTAAAAAAAAAAAATCTGAGAAAAAAAATAAGTCTAATAACTTCAGTTTGCACCATACAGGCCACAAAAACTAAAGGCCGTGACAATACATCTGTAGAATCCTAAAGATTATAGTTCTCAGGTTTCTTTCACATGTCAACAGAGGCTGAAAAATGCAGCAAGTCCTCATGGAAATTTCAGTGATGGACTCTTGCTGTCGAATTTCTAAATGGTCCCGTTTCTCTTCTCATGCCCACTGGTGAATGTCAAGTGCTCGTCCTAGAATTATCTAGATCCTGATACACCAACCTCCTCCCTCGAAATGAGCTCAGTTCAGACAAAGGAAGTGGTGATCACTCTAGTGCAGCCATGGGCATGCTAGAGAAGGCCAGATAGGAGCAGAGGTTAAAAAGGGGGCCCTGGAATCTCTGTGCTTGTTGAGTTCTCTCAGGTGGGCAACTTTCATTCCCATCAAAATAGTAGGGGACAAAAAATTCATCAGAAGTGTGTCGCAATTTCATAGACTGACAGGTGGAGGCGTGTTGCAATACATCTTTTATTACTGCCCTTGACAGCTACAGATTGCATGCTGAGTTTAACTGGGCTGATGCACACATTTTGCAGGTATATTGTTGAGAGGAAAAATTTTGGACACTTTTCTAGCTATCACAAAAATAAGGTACCTAGCTAGGTATGGAAATAAATATCCTGATAGTCCAAAGACTGTGTCTTCCTACAGTTTCAAATACTCTCTCTGGTCACAGAATACTAACATAGGCATTTTAATGCTTGTCAAACTTATTTTAAAACACAGATAGGCCAGCCTGCATTAAAGGTGCTCTTCTATCAGTTTAAAAAATTATTTGTAATCAGTGATTCTATAAATAAGGGAACGTAACTTTCTTTACTAAAGTGTCAGGCTTCATGAGGGAAGATATTCATGGCATACATAAACAGTTTTGGATGATTAAACTTGATATTCATAGTTCAAAGACTGAAATTTTGCTGTGCCCTTATAGCAGTTCTAGTGAGCAGATACCCAAAGCTTAGAGAAGCTCATTCTTTAGTAGCAACTATCACTGACGTCACATTGCATTTGAGGAAAGAACCTTCTCTGCAGCACGCACACTGATAAACACATTGTGTAAATTAGAGAGCTTTCAGACAAACAGAAGAAAAAATCATTTTCTACCACTGGTTTCTGATGCCATGGGTATATCATCTAATGAAAACAAGATTTCTTTGAGGAATGTAGAATGCATTTAGTGCTTCCACCAAATAATTATTCTGCCACAATCTTCAAGATACTGAGACAGAAGCAGACCTGATTCCATTTGCGTTATTGCCTGATGAAGCTCTACATTAGGGTACTGAGCAGCGTCCCCATCTCCCAGAAGACAGTTCTAATGTAAATGAATATCAAAAGTAGAAGTGGGACAATCGCAGCAATTAAGCCACATGGCCTAAAAAATGATGATGTAAACAAAATTACATTATATGATATAGAGGAATCAATAGATTTACACGGAAATATATTTATAATACACTTAATTATACTCACCCAATATGTCTTAAAGTAGAACATCAAATTCCCCTATCTCAAACTGAAGTCTATGTGACACTACAAAGGCATTTCATCATGTAGTTTTCATTAATTCCAATGAGAAACAAAGACCCCAACCAACCTTTGAAAATCCTTTAAATTTTAAAAGCTTGCCTTAAAATACCATGGCTTCCCATTGCAGTAACCTGGACGATGACCAGGACAAAGTATATGGCTAATGGAATGGATCTACAATGCTACAAACTGACTGAGACAATGTGGCCATTGTTTTATAGAAAAGGAAATTAGGAAATTCCAAAATGGCGGTGGAGTGAACAGAAGCTACACAGATGGTCTCCCAGAACTAAACTGGAATTACAACTATAACACAGACAAATAGACGGGAAAAAGCAACAGAAAAGCAGCTTGAAAGGACCATATAGCCAGGGACACTGACTCCATCCTGGTAGGATTGCAAAGGCGAGACGGGAGCTGGGAGCCCATGGTCTGCAGCTCAGCAGCGGCCTTAGCTGGGAGCAGCGCTCTTGGGGTAAAGTCCAAAGCTGCTCCACAGCGCAGAGCCGGGACAGAGGCTAAAAAAGCCACAGCCACTCACCTTGGGCTCCAGCAGAGGGAGGGCAGACTGGACAGGAACTATGTAGGGACACTCGGGATTTGCAGAGCGCTAAGAGCTTTTGCTGACTTGCTGCCACTAAGGACGATGGCCATCTTGCTCCTTCCCAGGGCTCTGGGGAGAGAGAGCAGCCCCTCCCTCGGAGATTCAACCCCACCCTGTGGGCCACTGAAATGCTAATTGAGGCTCATTAACAACCAGCACCTGCCCCACCCTCCAGAAATTCCCTTACACTGAGCACCTGAGGGAGTTTATCAATAAACTGACAACCCGAAACTCTTCAAATAACCCCAACTGCTAGCCTCCAGGCAAAAAGCTAGAGGATAACGTACCTTTCCTGGGCTGGCAACTTTAACCAGGAAAGTAAGACTTGACAGTGGTGTTTAACATGGGCCCTCCCTCGCTCATCTAAACCCAGGAGAGGGAGCCACAAACAGCCGAACACCAACACCCACAGGGAAAACTTGACAGGCTCCAAAGCCCACTGTGATAGCCAAAATGGTGAAACACAGAAACAAACACCAAATGAAAGAACAAGAGACCTCCACCGAATATGAGATCAATGTGGAGCAGTTAGGCAAGTTAACAGAACTAGAATTCAGAGCCATGATCTTGAGGAAGCTCAACAGCATGAGTAAGGACATAGAGATGCTGAAAATAAACCAATTGGAAATTAAAAACCACCAAGAAGAGATCAAAAATGACGTATCAGAAATGAAACACATTGGAAGGTTTAAAAAGCACAGTAGAGGAAGCTGAGGACCAGATCAGTGAATTAGAAGACATGGTGAAAAAAATCAACCAATCAGAAAACCAAAAGGAAAAAACAATTAAAAAACAGAAAGACAGCTTAAGAGAACTGTGGGACAACTGGAAATGTAATAATATTTGCATCATAGGAGTCCCCAAAGAAGAAGAAAATGAGCAAGGGTTAGAGAATATATTCAAAGAAATAGTGACAGAAAACTTTCCTAATTTGGTGAAGGAAGAAGGCATACAAGTTCAAGAAGCACAAAGAGCCCCAAGTAAAAAGAACCCAAACAGGCCCACACCAAGACACATAGTAATTAAAATGCCAAAAATTAAAGACAAAGAGAGAATCCTAAAGGCAGCAAGAGATAAGCAACAGGTTACCTACAAAGGAAGCCATAAGGCTCTCAACTGACTTCTCACAAGAAACACTATAGGCCAGAAGGGAATGGCATGAAGTAATCAAGGTCATGAAAAACAAGGATCTGAATCCAAGACTACTCTACCCAGCCAGACTATCATTCAAAATAGAAGGTCAAATAAAAAGCTTCCCAGACAAAAAAAAGGCTAAGGGAATACACTAGCACCAAACCAGCATTGTAAAAAGGACTACTGTAATTAGTAGAAGAAATAGGAAGAAAAATATAATCCACACTAAACAAAAATGGAAATAAACAAACATGGCAAAAGTACATATCAATAATCACCTTAAATGTAAATGGACTGAATGCTCAAATAAAAAGACACAGAGTAGCTGATTGGATAAGAAAGCATGACTCATCTATATGTTCTTTACAAGAGACCTGCCTCACAACAAAAGACTCACATAGGTTGAAAGTAAAGGGATGGAAAAAAATCGTCAGAGAAATGGAAAGCAAAAAAAACCTGGGGTAGCAATACTCATACCTGATAAAATAGATTTCAAAATGAAGGCCATAACTAGAGACAAAGAAGGCCACTACATAATATTGAAAGGATCTATCCAACAGGAAGATATAACCTTGATAAACGTATATGCACCCAATATAAGAGCACCAAAATATATTAAAAATCTTCTGGAGGACTACCAAGGAGAAATCGACAGCAATACAATCATAGCAGGGGACTGCAATGCCCCATTGACACCACTGGATAGATCCTCTAGACAAAAAATTAGCAAGGAAACAGAACTCTAAATGAAGCACTAGACCAAATGGATTTAATAGATATCTACAGAGAATTACACCCCAAAACTACAGAATACACATTCTTTTCAAGTGCATATGGGACATTCTCAAAGACAGACCACATGATAGGACACAAAATAAATCTCTACAAGTTCAAGAAGATTAAAATCATATCAAGCATCTTCTCAGATCACAATGGCATGAAACTAGAAATCAATTACAACAAGAACATGCAAAGACATTTGAGGCTAAATAGCATGTTATTGAACAATGAATGTGTTACCGAGGAAATCAAGGAAAAAATTTAAAAATTCCTGGAAACCAATGAAAATGAACACACAACAACACAAAATCTATGGGATGCAGCGAAAGCAGTTCTGAGAGGGAAGTTCATAGCACTACAGCCTACCTCAAAAAACAAGAAAAATTTACAATTGACTGTCTAATCTCACAACTTAAAGAACTAGAAAGCAAACAAAAAGAAAACCCCAGAGCAAGTAGAAGGAAGGAAATAGTAAAGATCAGAGCAGAAATAAACGACATAGAGACCAAAAAAACAATTCAAAGGATGAATGAAACAAAGAGCTGGTTTTTCGAAAAGATAAACAAGATTGATGGACCCTTAGCTAGACTCACCAAGAAACAAAGAGAGAGAACCCAAATATACAAAATCAGAATTGAAAGAGGAGAAATAACAACTGACACTACAGAAATACAAAAGACTGTTAACAGCTACTATGAACAATTATATGGCAACAAATTCGACAATCTAAGTGAAATGGACAAATTTCTAGAAACACACAGTCTCCCAAAACAGGACCGGGAAGAGATAGAAAACTTGAATAGACCAATAACAACTAAAGAAATTGAAGAGGTAATCAAGACTCTCCCAGCAAACAAAAGTCCAGGCCCAGATGGCTTCACGGAGGAGTTTTACCAAACATTCAAAATGGAACTAACACTCATTCTCCTCAAACTATTTCAAAAATTCAAGAAGAAGGAAGACTTCCAAACTCATTTTATGAGGCCAGCATAATTCTAATTCCAAAACCAGAAAAAGACACTACAAAGAAAGAAAACTACAGACCAATATCCACGATGAGCATAAACGACAAAATCCTGAACAAAATACTAACAAATTGAATCCAGCAATACATCAAAAAAATTATTCACCATAACCAAGTGGGACTCATCCCAGGGATGCAAGGCTGGTACAATATTCACAAATCAATAAATGTGATACACAACATAAACAAAATGAAGACTAAAAACCACATGATCATATCAAGAGACGCTGAAAAAGCATTCGACAAAATCCAGCATCCATTTCTGATAAAAACGCTCAGCAATGTGGAAATAGAGGGATCATATTTCGACATAATAAAGGCTATCTATGAAAAACCTACAGCCAACATCATACTCAATGGGCAGAAACTAAAAACATTTCCCTTAAGAACAGGAACAAGACAGGAATGTCCACTTTCACCACTCTTATTTAACATAGTACTAGAAGTCTTGGCCACAGCAATCAGACAGGAAGAAAAAATAAAAGAGATCCAAAGTGGAAAGGAGGAAGTGAAACTGTCATTATTTGCAGATGACATGATATTGCACATAGAAAACCTTAAAGACTCCATCAAAAATCTACTAGACTTAATAAATGAATTTGGTAAAGTAGCAGGATACAAAATTGGCGTCAAGAAATCGATGGCATTAGTATACATCAATGATGAACTCACAGAAAGAGAAACTGAAAAAACAATCCCATTTACCATCGTGGCAAAAAAATTAAGATACGTAGGTATAAACTTAACCAAAGAAGTAAAGGACTTATTTGCAGAAAACTACAGGACATTGAAAAAAGAAATAGAGGAAGATATAAAACAGTGGAAGCATGTACCTTGTTCATGGACTGGAAGAATTAACATCATTAAAATGTCCATACTACCCAAAGCAATCTATAGATTGAATGCAATCCCCATCAAAATACCAACGACATATTTCACAGAACTAGAACAAATACTTCAAAAGTTCATATGGAACCAAAAAAGTCCCCGAATAGCCACAGCAATTTTGAAAAAGAAGGACAAAGTAGGTGGGATCACAATACCAGATATCAGGTTATACTACAAAGTGACGGTAATCAAAACAGCCTGGTACTGGCACAAGAACAGGCATATTCACCAGTGGAACAGAACTGAGAACCCAGAAATGGACCCAAGGCAATATGTTCAATTAATATTTGACAAAAGTGGCAAGTGGAGTAAAGAGAGCCTCTTTAAGAAATGGTGTTAGCATGGGACTACATCAAACTCAAAAGCTTCTGCACAGCAAAAGATACAATCATCAAAACGGAAAGGCTACCCACTGTATGGGAGAGCATAATTGCCAATGATATATCAGATAAGGGGTTAATTTCCAATACATATAGAGAGCTCATACAACTCCACAAAAGGAAGACAAAGAATCCAATTAAAAAATGGGCAGAGGAACTAAATAGACACCTCTCCAAACAGGACATACAAATGGCCAAGAGACATGTAAAGAAATGCTCATCATCACTAATCATCAGAGAGATGCAAATTAAAACAACAATGAGGTATCACCTCACACCTGTCAGAATGGCCACCATCAACAAATCATCAAACAGCAAGTGTTGGCGAGGGTGTGGAGAAAAGGAGACTCTAGTACACTGCTGGTGGGAATGCAGACTGGTGCAGCCACTATGGAAAACAATATGGTGTTACCTCAAAAAATTAAAAATTGAACTTCCCTTTGACCCAGTGATCCCGCTTCTAGGAATATACCCTAAGAAGCCTGAAACATCAATCAGAAAGAATATATGTACCTCCATGTTCATAGCAGCACTATTTACAATAGCTAAGATCTGGAAACAGCCCAAGTGTCCATCAGTAGATGAATGGATAAAAAACCTGTGGTACATATGCACAATGGAGTACTATGCAGCTGTAAGAAAGAAAGATCTCTTATCCTTTGAGATGACATGGATGGACCTGGAAAGTATTATCCTAAGTGAAATAAGCCAAGCAGAAAAAGACAAATACCACATGATCTCACTTATATATGGAATATAATGAACATAACAGTCTGAGGAATACGGTAGACCTAGAGACATGGAAGTAGGGTACAGACTGACAACCCTCAGAAGAGGTGGTGGGGTGGGGGAGATAAAACCACAGAACTTATAAGCATGTATGCATAACCAATGGACATGGACAACAAAGCCGGGGATGGGGCAAGGGGGATAGGGAGGGAGGTGCCAATGGGGTAAAAAAAAAAAAAAAAAAGGAGAAACATTTGTAACAAAAAAAAAGAAAGAAAAGGAAATTATACTCTGCCATAAAGTCAGAGCTTCTGACACCACCAGGTAAAGGGTCTTCTAAAATGCCTCAGGATAATACATTTGTGATGGTTAATTTTATGTGTCAACTTGACTGGGCTGCAGAGTACCCAGATGTTTGGTCAAATATTATTCTGGGTGAGTTTGTGATGGTGTTTTAGATGACTTTAATATTTGAATTGATAGAATGAATAAAGCATATTACTCTCCCCAATGTGAGTGGACCTCATCCAATGAATCTAAGGCTGGAACAGATCAAGAAAGGTAATTTCTCTTGCCTGTCTGCCTTTGAATTGGGGCTCAGCTTTTTCCTGCCTTTAGAGTCTAAGTGAAACATGGGTTCCTTCTAGGTTGCAAGCTTGCTGGCCTTCAGACTACAACTACACCATCAGCTCTCTTGGCTCTCAGCCCTGCAGACTCAGACTAGAACTGCATCACTGGCTTGCCAACTGCAGATCTTGGGACTTCTCAGCCTCCATAACTGTATGAACTATTAAATCTCTCATACACACACACATTTTTCAGACATTTATTGTATTAAATCCATATAGACACACCCAAATAGTCTGTTTCTCTAGAGAACTCTGACAGATACATTATTATAAGGGGGAAAAAAAAACCCTACAGAGCCACCAAAGACATCTCACACAGCACCAAGATAACAAAGAGCAAGAAGCCACAGAAGCCAACAAATGGTGACACTACTAGAAACTTCATGAAATTTGAAAACACAACACGATTTAAACCTTCCTACTTGATAAACAAGGCCTGAGACCAGTAACCAGCAACGTCAGCGATGAGATGGGGTGTGGGGAGTATTGAGGGAAGAAGAATTAGATGAATGATAAAAGACCTGCTCACAGATGACTGTATTTTTCCCTGAAGAAATTACCACTCACACAAATTCAGGTACGGCTCCCATCCAATCTATGTTCCTCATGCCACTGCATGAGCTTCCCCTCCCTCCAAGGCCCTGACCACACACACTTGCATACACACACACACACACCCCTCTCGAACCTTGACCAAATATGCTGACTCTATTCAAGCTGAAAAGAATTTGGCTTTTCCATTCCTGTTGACTTCAATGCCATGGTGTTTCTGAACAATCGCATACATTTTGGAGCAGGTGTTGTTCTCACAGCACTCACACCAACTCAGAACCAAACTTGTTTGGTTCCCAGAGAGTGGAGAAGGTGTCAGAGGAAAAACCTGCAGGATCACAGACACTCTTTTCCAATGTACAAGTTAATGACATTCCAGGGAAGTTTCCAGCAGGCCGGCTGTGTACACCGATGATGTGTTGTGGAATTATGCCCCTGAAACCTGGATGATTTTGTTAGCCAGTGTCACCCCAATAAATTCAATAAAAAGGAAAAACCTGGCTGAGTATGTGAAAGCTTGTGAAGTAAAAGCAGAGTTAGGAGTCATGAACTACTAGCATGGACAGAGACCTAACTATTTGCTCAGGTTTGGGGATTAATGCTCAGAAGTCTTTTGTCACCCCCTCATACACTCTCCACCCAAGTTTCCTCTCTTTTGCAAGCCCAGCACTCACAGTTTGTACAAAAGGAGGCTGATTCTAAAGTAAGTGTGTAGCCTAGGCAAGGCTGGCGGAAGCCATAGACCTCGGTCTTCTGTGTAGTTTCAGGCCGTTTGTGGCCTTGAAAATCCCTTCTCCTCTTAGAGGCTAAGAACAGACGCTCTAAGGCCAGACTCTGGGATTGAATACTCTTTCTGATATTTACTAGCTATGTGTGACCTTGGGAAAGTTATTTACCTCTTTGTGCCTCAGTTTCCTCAGAAGCAAAATGTGAAAAGCAGTGGTGACTCGCATGTAAGGTTGTGGAGGGAAATGAGTGCACGCACAGGAGGCTCCTGAAGTCCTGGTACGTGGGCATGTCGGTGCGTGTCAGCCTGACTAACCCTGTGGAGTCTCTTATTCATTCTTCTGGACCCAACGGGTGGTAAGTTGCATCCAGTCCATTCCTAGTACTGATCACACTTTCGGAAAGCACACCCCCCCACACTAGAGCAGGAATCACACCTTCTTTCTCATTATTTTGTTAGCACCTAGTGTGATGCTTGGCACACAGGTACCCAGTGACTGTGGATAGAGTGCTTAACGGGATGACCTACTCTAACAAGGAAAGGTGTTAGCGAAGGGCTGTGTTTATGAATAGTGATGGCAGTGCAGCAGAGTGAA
Source organism: Molossus molossus (assembly GCF_014108415.1). NCBI lineage: Eukaryota > Metazoa > Chordata > Mammalia > Chiroptera > Molossidae > Molossus > Molossus molossus. The sequence goes on along the minus strand of NW_023425349.1, from coordinate 58,710,961 downwards.
GCTCCAGTTAGAATTCTGCAAAGAAGCACAATTCACCCTTTTGGTGTATGATTATGTCCTTGTTATTTTGTCTGAATCCATTTGCTTTAAAATTTTTTAAATAAGGTCACTTTTGTTTACAAACTTGTGTCTCTTAACAGCATAGAGAAGTGAGCATAACAAAGCTGACTAAATTGATGTTTCTTTGGCCCCAGGAGACCGAAGTTCTAGAAATATTAATGAGCAATCTCATTTGGGCACATTTAATTATCAACTGTACATAACACATAATTATTATTATTAGAGTCTAAGAAACATCTAAGTACAAAGAGCAAAGCATCAACCAACCTAGAACAAGGCAGAAGTTATAAGTACATTACTGAGCTCTGGCTCCCCCAAACGATGGTAACCAGATGACCGCTAGGCTAACCCTGACCCCAGTTATTTGATCAATCTCAGTTTCAAAAATCCTTCTATGGAAAGTGTTCTTCTTGTGAGACATCCTGCTCAAAACAGCTCCTGAGGCACATTCACCTGTTCCTCTGAATAATTCCCCAGGGTTCACTGAGGGGCCAGAGGAAGGAGGAGACAGGAGACAGACAGGTAGACAGAGACACACATGCACACGCACACACACGTGCCATTCCAGACCACCGCTGAGAAACTAGCATACGTCACAGCCATTTTCCTGTGTAATTTTTGTTACTCTCATATGAAACATCCACAGATGCTTCTGTCAGATCACAGATGTCACTGTCAGCTCAGATTAGTAAAAGCCATATCCTTCAGTTACGCACAAAGAAAAAGCAGTTAATAAAGAAATTCAAATATGGAAACTGCAACAGAAAAGAATAGGTGAATTCATATTTTATGTTCTCTAGCCACATACATTTCTCATTTAATTAAAAAAGAATTTGGGAAGATGAGTCTAAATTTACCTGGCTACTATTTAGAATGATGAAGGCTAAGGAACCTCCTAGAAAGCAATATTCTTTGTGGTGGGAAAACAGCACACCTGAATGAAATAGTAAGTGAAATGAGTTACTCCAAAAGTCAAAAGAAAGATTCCTGAAAGGTTCAGCTGCTTTAGTTATATAAAAAGTAAACTGGGAACATGCTCCCCAGGAACAAACTTACCACAATATCCTCAGGGAATGTGTCTCTGCTGAAGGAGCCATCATCAAACATGACCTCATAGAAAGTCTGTGATGTCATGGCGATCACTCTGCAGCTGTAGTACCGAGTGTTCCGATGCTTCGTGATGACGGTCTGCCCCACAGAGATGCCCTTCTCGCCAGCCTTGAACTTCTAAAGAGGGGCAGGGAAAGAAGAAAGAAGAGAAAGGGGAGAAAGAGAAGAGGAAAGGATAGAAAAAAATGTATTTATTTAGAAAACAATCGTTGACTTGGTAATGATATAGTTTTTTTTAATTTTTAACTTTTTATTGGGGAACACTTTCAGACTTAAAAAGTTGCAAGAACTTGAATGATACAAAAACACCCATATACTATTTGGCCTTTTGTTATGTACTGCTATGAACATTTTACTATGTCCTTTTTGCAAATTATGCCTCTATTTTATATATGTGTGTTTTTAAGTACTACACATAAAAGTGTGTATGTGTGTGTGTGTGTGTGTGTGTGTGTGTATTAGCCCATTGCCACCAACCATTTGAGCTTTACTGGGCTTTTATTCCTAGATACATCATTATGTGTTTTCTAAGAAGAGGGATTCTCCTTTACATAACCATAATTATATAACAGTTACAGTTACTAACTTTAGTAAATTTAACACTGACATGATCCTCTACAATGCATATTCCAACTTTGACAACTGAGCTACTAATGATCTTTAGGGCAACCCTGCATGCTGGTCGCCACGCTCAAGTACAGGAGACAATCTAGAATCAGGTACTGCATGCAGTTGCCACATCTCTTAAGCTTCCATTAATCTGGAACATTTCCCCAGTCTTTCTCTTTATGATTGTGATACTTTTGAAGGATATAATTCTCCCTCCCCCTGCCTTTAGAATAGAACATTTATCTGATGTTTCCTCATGACTGGATCCAGGTTGTACATTCCAGGCCAGAACACCACATAGGTGATGCTGTGTTCTTCTCAGGATATCACCTCTGGAGGCACATGATGTTTGTCTGTCTATCAGTGGGGATGTGAATTTTGATCCTAGTCAAAGTACGGTCCAATTTCTCCACTTCATAATTACCCTTTTCCCTTATAACTAATAAGCAATCTGCCTGTGGGAGAATTTTAACACCATGCAAATACCTGTTCCTACACAGTTCTGCTTGGATTTAGCATCTGCTGCTGAGTCCTGCCTGCCTGATCCAACCCTTACTATGATGGTGGTGATGGTGGTGATCTCCCTGCTCCAGCACTCCTTCCCTCCGCATTTACTAGTTGGCACTCGTCATTCCTTCAGCAAGAGGCACCCACTATCCCCACATCCATCTGTCCATCCATTATCAGTATGAACTTAGTCATTCCTGCTCCACAATTGTGTATGATTAATACTAAATTATTTTGGAGCTCAGATTATTCCAGATTTGGACAATAGACAAAGCTTCTTCAAACTGTTTCCTGTGCCTTTTAGACAGGCTTTTTTTTTTTTTTTTTTTTTTTTTAAAGAAGTTTCTTACCTCCTGGCCTAACAAGATGTTGGTATTTCCCTGGGGAATGTGGTTTGTTTTAGAGGAGAGTGATACTAGAGACTATCATGCAGTTGCTTAGGTGTACTTATTACTAATTACTACTGGGGTATCTTTGCTTTCAGAAGACAGAGTGAGGAAATATATGCATGTAAGCACACATGCACAAGCATGCACACACACACATATACATGCATAAATACACGTGTATGTACGTTAGAGATCTTAAGTTCACAGTGAAATCCCTAGTCACCGCCACAGGTTCTTATAACCCCCTACCTGTATTTGTATGTCCCCGTTTCTCCTTGAGAAGCTTGGCTTCAAGAACATGAACCCATTTATTTATTTGATCAGTCTTAAAATATAGCCAGCTACTTTGTCTTCATTTTGAAGAGTAGGAGAGCTGAACTAATACTTTTAAACCATAAAAAATAAAACTAACCCACAAAACAGCTCATTTTATTTTTAAATTAAACATTAAAGACAAAGTTCCATTATCAACTCATGCTGACAACAGCTGGACAGTCACAATGGGCCACAGTGCCCTAAGAACAGTCATGAGTTGTAGATGCCACTCCTCATTTCTTTGTTTGTTTGTTTCTACTCTTCTTTTCCACACATGGCCATAGCCTTCTGGAACACCATGGCTAGGTCTCAAGGTGTACACACCATGCTTTGAAAGCAGAAGACTCAGGATTAAGTAAGGCTTACTCTTGAAAATGCTTGGCAGAGCTTCTGGCTCATAGTAAATACTCCAGAACTGTTAGTTTGTCATATTTTGGAGGTTTTGTTTATTTTGTTTTTCAGGATAAGACTGTTGGATCTAAGGTGGCAAGAGCATACAGTGGAGTAAAGACAGCCTCTTTAATAAATAGTGTTGGGAAAACTGGACAGCTACATTCAAAAGTAATGATCTATCTCATCCATCCCCGCAGGCCCCCTCCACTGAGGTTTGTCAGTCTGAACCGTACTCCTTTCTATGTGTATTGGTCTATTTTGTTCATCAGCTTATTTTGTTCAATATATTCTGCAAATAAGTGAGATTTGTCTTTCTCTGATTGGCTTATTTCGCTTAGCACAATGCTCTCCAGGTCCCTCCATGTCCTCTCAAAGAATAAGAGATCTCTCATTCTTACAGCTGCATAATGTTCCATTGTGTATATGTACCACAGCTTTTTTATCCACTCATTTATTGATGGACACTTGGGCTGTTTCCAGATCTTAGCTATTGTAAATAGTGCTGCTATGAACATAGGGGTACATATATTCTTTCTGATTGGTGCTTCAGGCTTCTTAGGGTATATTCCTAGAAGTGGGATCACTGGGTCAAATGGCATGTGTGAGGTGATACTTCATAGTCATTTTAATTTGCATCTCTCTGATAATTACTGATGTTGAACATTTTTTCATATGTCTCTTGGCCATTTGTATGTCCTCTTTGGAGAGGTATCCCTTTAGAAGGTATCCCTTCTGCCATTTTATATTTATATTTTTATTTATTTTATTTTTTTAAGAAAGAGGTAATTTTAACTCTGGGAAAAGCGAAAGTGTGACCCAAACATCAAGGTTTCCTGAGCCCTGTTCTGAGGGCCGGGTCTCTGCGCCTTTCGTCCTCTTGTCTCTCGGGAGCCACACCACCACTGTCCCTGAGGAGACAAGCGCCTGCCCCGGGGGTAGCCTGCCCGCCTCTGCGCAGGGCACCTGTTGTTGTCAGTGAAGCTGGGCGCCAGGGAAACACTGCACTCTCTCCTCCGTGGGCCCACAGGTGCATCCCGGGTGCCGGGGCTCTGAGCGCCCAGCGGCAGCAAGGCGAAGGCCCTGGGCTGGTCACCCAGGACGTTCCACGTGGCCCCGTTCTCGCAGGAAGCTGTGCTCAGACTGGCTGGCTTCTTTTTCCCAACAGGGCTACCCTCGAAGAGTGTCAGGAAGCCGGGGCGCTCCAGCGGCCTGAGAGGGCCAGTCCACACCTGCTTGGCTTGCGGCTGGTGGACCTGCGTGGCACTGTTAGATCTGCGAAGGTTGTTGGTGGCCCTGGGGGCCCCGGGCCCTGTGGCCTCCAGCGCTTTCCTCTTCAGCTCACTGCTTGTCACTACAGAGATGGAGCGAAAGACAGACTTGGCGGCAGAGGCACTGTTGGGGCATCAGGACACAGGTGGAGGGAGTCCCATCACACTTAGATCCAAGCTTCCAGGCTGCCCTCAGGGAGGCCGAGGGGGACCGCTGATGGCCTGGGAGCCTTTCATGGTGGAGGAGTGGGCCTGGCAGCTCCTCAGCTCCTTGGGGTTTGGCTCAAGGTGGTGGGACCTGCAGCTGCTGACCTGGAAGCCAAAAGGGGTAACGGAGACTGGGGCCTGGGCCCCTCCTCACCTGTGCAGGGCGCTTCTTCACCTGCACAGCCCCCTCCCTGCGCGAGCCTGGCCGGGAGCACAGGGCCTTGCGGGGCCAGAGGGCGACAGGTGCACAGGTCCAACACACAGGGGCCCAGACTGTGGGCCAACGACCTTGTGCCCCCCCCCCCCACGCCCTGTCCAGGCCCCAAGGTCCTTGGTGACAATGAAGCTCTAATTGGGTTCTTTGTGTTCCCTTTGTTGAGTTGTATGAGCACTCTATATATTTTGGAAATTAATCCCCTTATTTGATGGATCCTTGACAATTGTGCTCTCCCATAGAGTGGCTTCCCTTTTCATCTTGATGCTTGTTTCTTTTGCTGTGCAGAAGCTTTTTAGTTTGATGTAGTCCCATGTATTAATTTTTTACTTTGTTTCTCTTGCCTTAGGCATTGTATCAGTGAAAATTCTGCTGTGTATGATGTCTGCAATTTTGTTGACTACATTTTCTTCTAGGATTTTTATGGATTCATGAGTTACATTTAAGTCTTTTATCCATTTTGAGTTTATTCTTGTGTATGGTGTAAGTTGGTGGTCTAGTTTCATTTTTTTGAATGTAGCTGTCCAATTTTCCCAACACTATTTATTAAAGAGGCTGTCTTTACTCCATTGTATGCTCTTGCCACCTTTATCAAATATTAATTGAGCATATTGTCTTGGGTCCATTTCTGGATTCTCCATTCTGTTCCATTGATCTGTCTGCCTGTTCCTGTGCCAGTACCGGGCTGTTTTGATTGCAGTGGCTTTGCAGTATAACCTGTTATCCGGTTTTTCCTTCTTTTTGAGGATTGCTTTAGCTATTTAGGGTCTTTTTTGATTCCATATGAACTTTTGAAGTATTTGTACTAGTTCTGTGAAATAATGTCATTGGTATTTTAATGGGAATTGCACTGAATTTATAGATTGCTTTAGGTAGTATGGACATTTTAATGATGTTAATTCTTCCAATCCATGAACAAGGTATGTGCTTCCACTTTTTTATATGTTTCTCTATTTCCTTTTTCAATGTCCTGTAGTTTTCTGTAAATAGGTCCTTTACTTCTTTTGTTAAGTTTACTCCTAGGTATCTTAATTTTTTTGCCACGATGGTAAATGGGATTAATTTTTTTAGTTTCTCTTTCTGTGAGTTCATTGTTGATGTATAAGAATGCCATTGATTTATTGATGTTAATTTTGTATCCTGCTACTTTGCCAAATTCATTTATTAAGTCTAGTAGATTTTTGATGAAGTCTTTAGGGTTTTCTATGTACAATATCATGTCAATAATGACAGTTCAACTTCCTTCTTTCCAATTTGGATCCCTCCCCCCCTTTTTATCTTCATGTCTAATTGCTGTGGCTAAGACTTCCAGTACTATGTTAAATAAGAGTGGCGAAAGTGGGCATCCCTGTCCTGTTCCTGTTGTTAAGGAAAATGCTTTTAGTTTTTGCCCATTGAGGATGATGTTGGCTGTAGGTTTTTCATATATAGCCTTTATTATGTTGAGATATGATTCCTCTATTCTCATATTACTGAGCATTTTTATCAGAAATGGGTACTCGATTTTGTCTAATGCTTTTTCAGTGTCTTTTTCACATGTATTGATTTGCAAATATTTTACCAGCCTTGCATCCCTGGGATGAATCCCACTTGATCATGGTGAATATTTTTTTTAATGTATTGCTGGATCTGATTTGCTAATATTTTGTTAAGGATTTTGGCGTCTATGGTCCTCAGGGATATTGGCCTGTAGTTTTCTTTCTTTGTGGCGTCTTTATCTGGTTTTGGAATTAGAATTATGCTGGTCTCATAAAACAAGTTTGGAAGTCTTCCTTCTTCCTGAATATCTGGAAATTGTTTGAGGAGAATGAGCGTTAGTTCTTCTTTGAATGTTCAGTAAAACTCCTCCGTGAAGCTGTCTAGGTCTGGGCTTTTGTTTGCTGGGAGAGTCTTGATTACATCTTCAATTTTCTTAGTTATTATTGGTCTGTTTAAGTTACCTAGTTCTTCCCAGTTCAGTTTTGGGAGACTATGTGTTTCTAGAAATTTTTCCATTTTGCTTAGATTGTCGAATTTGTTGCCATATAATTGTCCATAGTATTTGTTAACAATCCTTTGTATTTCTGTGGTGTCAGCTGTTACTTCTCCTATTTCATTTCCGATTTTGTGTATGTGGGTTCTCTCTCTTTGTTTCTTGGTGAGTTTAGCTAAGGATCCATCAATGTTGTTTACCTTTTCAAAGAACTACCTCTTTGTTTCATTGATCTTTAGAATTATTTTTTGGTCTCTATGTCAATTATTTCTGCTCTGATCTTTACTATTTCCTTCCTTCTACTTGCTCTGGGTTTTTCTTTTTGTTTCCTTTCTAGTTCTTTAAGTTCTGAGGTTAGATAGTCAATGAAAAATTTATCTTATGTCTTTATTTTTTTAATCTTTATTGTTGAATATATTACAAATGTTCCTCATTTTTCCCCCATTGACCCCCCTCCTCCCCACTCCTGCCCCCCTCCTGCCTTTCCCCACACTGTTGTCTGTGTCCATTGGTTACACATATATGCATATAAGTTCTTTGGTTTATTTCTTCTCATCCTACAACCCCCCTTCCCTTTGAGGTTTGTCAGTCTAGCAACCAGTCTATTCTTCGTAATCCCTTCATCTTTTTCACCTATTTCCCCAATCCTCCACCCATCTGGCAACCAACAAAATGTTCTCTGTATTTATGAGTATATTTCTGTTCTGCTTGTTCATTTTGTTTGTAGATTCAATTGTCGGTAGATATGTATTCATTGCCATTTAGTTTGCTTATGTTTTTTATCTTTTACTTCAAGAAGACCCTTTACATTTCGTATAATAATGGTTTGGTGGTGATGAACTCCTTTACCTTTTCCTTGTCTGGGAAACTCTTTATATGGCTATTGATTCTAAATGACAGCTTTGCAGGATAGAGTAATCGGGGTTGTAGGCTCTTGCTTTTCCTCACTCTGAATATTTCTTGCCATTCTCTTCTGGCTTGCAAAGTTTCTTTTGAAAAATCAGCTGAAAGTCTTATGGGAACTCCCTTGTAGGTAACTAACTGCTTTTCTCTTGCTGCTTTTAAGAATCTCTCTTTGTCTTGAACATTTTGCATTTTGATGATGAAGTGTTTTGGTGTGAACCTCTTGGGGTTCATCTTATTTGGGACTCTCTGTGCTTCTTGGACTTGTATGTCTGTTTCCTTCACCACGTTAGGGAAGTTTTCTGCCATTATTGTTTCAAATAGATTTTCGATTTCTTGTTCTCTCTCTTCTCCTTCTGGCACCCCCAACATGCGAAAGTTGGCACACCTGAAGTTTTCCCAGAGGCTCTTTACACTCTCCTCATTTTTTTGGATTATTTTTTCTTTTTGCTGTTCTGATTGGGCATTTTTTGCTTCCTTATATTCCAAATCGATGGTTTGCTTCTTGGATTTACCTACTCTACTATTGAATCTGTGTAAATTATTCTTTATTTCAGTTAGTGCCTCCTTCATTTCTGACTGTGCATCCATCATTTCTGACTGGTCCTTTTTTATGCTCTTGAGGCCCTCACTAAGTTCACTGAGGTTCTCACTAAGTTCATTGAGCATTCTTATAAGCAGTATTTTGAACTCAGCATCTGTTCGGTTGCTTATCTCCATTTCGCTTAGTTCTTTTCCTGGAGTTTTGTTCTGTTCTTTCATTTGGGACCTGTTTCTTTGTCTCCTCATTTTGGCTGCCTCCCTGTGTTTGTTTCTATGTATTACTTAACAAGAAGCATGGGGAGCTAAGACCAGATGCTGCTTGTTTGAAAGAATTTAGGAAAACCTGAAGCAGGATCCAAGAAAGGCCAATCCTATGGTAAAGCAACTGGCAACAGCTTGGGTGGGACTGAAAGTTGGGTGGGGCGGGGCCTCAGGGAATCACCAAGATGGGGCAAACAGTGTGAACCAAGTTGCTGGAGTCCCAGATATGGTGGCTGTCTGCTGCCCCAGAGAAGGACTCACCAAAGGAACAAAGGCCTTTGATAGCACGTCTGTCCCTGAGAAAACTCCCTCTCCAGCTCTCGCTTCAATGCCAAATAGCTCAGTTCTTCCCTGTGTGTCTCTGGTGTCCCTCGAGCTGCCTCCCCTCCAAGTTTAGAGGAAGAGAGTTTGAAAAATCCATGCACAGGCCTTTTAAGAGAAGCTGCCTGAGGCTCCAGCCGCCTCAGCCTACCTAAGCCTCAGTTCCTGATTTTTCCAGCCAGAAGTTATGGGGACTTCTCTGCCTGGCACTGGAACCTTGAGCAGGGCTCCTGCTGTGGGACGGAGATTCCTCAGTCCTCAGAGAGGACCTTTCCAGCCAAGGTATCCTCCCAATTTTTATCTACTACACATGGGTGTGGGACCAGCCCGTTGTGCCTCCGCCCCTCCTACCATTCTTGATGCAACTTCTTTAATTTTGTAGTTGTAGAACTTCCATTCAGCTTGATTTCAGGCAGCTTTGAATGATGGTTGTTCTGTAGTTTAGTTGTAACTTTGATGTGGTTGTGGGTGGTCATGATCCCGGGTTTACCTATGCTTCCATCTTGACCAGAAGTCTAGAAATTTATCTTATTTCTTGAGGTAGGCCTGTAGTGCTATGAACTTCCCTCTCAGGACTGCTTTCCCTGCATCCCATATATTTTGTTTTGTTATGTGTTCATTTTCCTTGGTTTCCAAAAATTTTGTAATTTCTTCCTTGATCTCCATGGTAACCCATTCATTGTTTAATAACATGCTATTTAGCCTCCATGTGTTCAAATGTCCTTACATGTTCTTCCTACACTTGATTTCTAGTTTCATGCCATTGTGATCTGAGAAGATGCTTGATATGATTTCAATCTTCTTGAACTTGTAGAGACTTAGTTTGTGTCCTAACATGTGGTCTAACTTTGAGAATGTCTCATGTACCCTTGAGAAGAATGTGAATTGTGCAGTTTTGGGGTGTAATTCTCTGTAGATATCTATTAAATCCATTTGGTCTAGTGCTTCATATAGAGTCTCTGTTTCCTCTGTTCATTTTTTGTCTAGAGGATCTATCCAGTGATGTCAGCGAGGTGTTGAAGTCCCCTGCTATGATTATATTGCTGTCAGTTTCTCCTCTGAAGTCCTCCAGAAGTTTTTAAATATATTCTGGTGTTCCTATATGGGGTGCATGCATATATGTTTACCAAGGTTATATCTTCCTGTTGGATAGATCCTTTTAATATTATGTAGTGACTTTCTTTGTCTCTAGTTATGGCCTTCATTTTGAAATCTATTTTATCAGATATGAGTATTGCTACCCCAGGGTTTTTTTGCTTTCCGTTTGCTCTGACAATTTTTTTCCATCCCTTCACTTTCAACCTATATGAGTCTTTTGTTGTGAGGTGGGTCTCTTGTAAACAACTTATATATGGGTCATGTTTTCTCATCCAATCAGCTACTGTGTGTCTTTTGATCAGAGCATTCAATTCATTTACATTTAAGATTATTACTGATATGTAGTTATTTATTTCCATTTTTGTTTAGCGTTGTCATGTTTTTTCTTCCTATTTCTTCTACTAATTACAGCAGTCCTTTGAACATTTCTTGCAGTGTTGGTTTGTGTATGGGAAGCTCTTTATTTCCTCTTCTATTTTGAATGCTAGCCTTGCTGGATAGAGTAGTCTTGAATTCAAATCCTTATTTTTCATTACCTTGATTACTTCATGCCATTCCCTTCTGGTCTTAGTGTTTCTGTTGAGGAGTCAGCTGATGTCTTTATGGGGGTTCCTTTGTAGGTAACCAGTTGCTTATCTCTTGCTGTCTTTAGGATTCTCTCTTTGTCTTTAATTTTTGGCATTTTAATTACTATGTGTCTTGGTGTGGGGCTGTTTGGGTTCTTCTTACTCAGGGCTCTCTGTGCTTCTTGAACTTGAATGCCTTCTTTCTTCACCAAGTTAGGGAAGTTTTCTGTCACTATTTCTTCAAATATATTCTCTAACTCTTGCTCATTTTCTTATTCTTCTGGAACTGCTATGATGCGATGTTGTTACATTTCCAGTTGTCCCACGGTTCTCTTTAGCTGTCTTCCTGTTTTTTAATTGTTTTTTTCTTTTTGATTTTCTAATTGTGTTTTATTTCTACCTTGTCTTCTAATTCACTGATTAGAATTAGGATGAGGATTTCTAGTCCTCAGCTTCCATTACTCTGCTGGTTATTCCTTCCAATGTGTTCTTTATTTTTGCTATGTCATTCTTCATTGCCAATTGGTTGGTTTTCAATGTTTCTATATTACTCATGGTGCTGAGCTCTTTACTAATCCTGTTGAGCTTCCTCATTATCATAGCTCTGAACTCCACCTCTGACAACTTGCTTAACTACATTTCATTTATCTCATCTTCAGTAGAATTTTCTTGTTCTTTCATTTGGGATTTGTTTCTTTGTTTCACCATTCTGGCTGACTCAATGGGTTTTGGAGCCTGCCAAATTTTCCCTGTAGGTGTTGGTGTTCCGCTGATTGTGGCTTCCTCTACTGCGTTTGGATGAGTGTGGGAGGACCCATGTTAAACACCACTGTAAGTCTTACTTTCCTGGGTAGATTTGTAGGCCAAGGAAAGGTTCAGTTATCCTCTAGCTTTTGCCTGCAGGTATTCTCAGTTACTTGATGAGCCTTGGGTTGTAGCCCTCAACTGAATGAAAAAATCCCTGAGATGTTCAAGGTAAGGGGAAATCCAGAGAGTGGGGCAGATGCTGGCTGTTAATGAACCTCAATTTGCACTTCTCTGGTGTTATCTTTCTGAGGTAGGGGCTATTGCTTCTCCCCAGGGCTCTGGAAAGGGGCTATCTGAGTAAGATGGCTACTGTTCTGTGAGGAAGTGATTCAGCACAAAACTCTCATTGCCATCTCACTTCTCCAAGCTCCCGAGACTCCACACAGTTTCAGTCCAGCCCGCCTTCCCTCTGCCAGAGCGCAAGGTGAGTGGCTGTGCCTAATTTAGTGCTCTGTCCTGGCCCTCTACGCTGTGGAGCTGGCTTGGGATTTTAACCCCAATGGAGCTGCTCACAGCTAAAATATCTGCTGTCTGAGGGCTCTCAGCCCAGCCTCTAGAACCTTCACAGTTCCTACCAGACTTGATTCAGTGTCCTTTTTCCTGTTCCTGGTTACATGGGTCCTTTCCAGCTGCTCTTCTGTTGCTTTTTCCTGATGATTTGTCTTTATTTTAATTATAATTCCAGCCCTGGCCGGTTTGGCTCAGCGGTTAGAGCGTCGGCCTGCGGTCCGGCGAGACCCGGGTTCGGTTCCCGCTAAGGGCACGTACTTCGGTTGCAGTTTGTCCCCGGCCCTGGTTGGTCGTGCGGGTGGCAGCCACTCGATGTGTCCCTTCACGTCGATGTTTCTCTCTCTCCCTTCCTCTCTCTCCCTCCCACTCTATCTGTACAAAAAATGGAAAAATGTCCTCGGGTGAGGATAAAAAAAAATAAAAATTAAAATTAAAAAAAAATAATAATAATTATAATTCCAGTTTGGTCCTGGGAGATGGTCTTTGTAGCTTCCATTCACCCTGCCGCCATTATGGAATCTCTCCAAATGTGTTTTAAGACCAGGTTTTTAACATATCTGAAGGGACAGCTCATAAAGAATCTCTTCCCACACATGGGCCTCTAAATCCCCACAAACACCATCCTGTCAACATTTTCCTAAGCAGGAACATCCCTTGAGTCTAGGCAGAGGACTGAGGAGGAGGTGCCCACATGGCGCCTCTTTGGCCTCTTCAATGTGCTTCCACCAGTAGTCAGAATCTTATGCAGAAGTCTGTTCTCAAGACTGGGTCCCTTTCTCTCCCCAACTCCATATCTCATCCATTGACCTAATTCACTTGATGCCACAACCCCTGGCCCACTAGAGAGTCCCTGAGTCAAGCACTGGGGAAGGTCCAGGCTCTTTGATAAACTGGCCCTGGAATGCACAGTCTCTAAATCACTAAAACGTGATTCCTGTTCCCTAGAATAGGCCCACACAGGTATGTGGCATGAAGTCAACTTATAGGTGGCATGACAGAAGTCTAATGTGACATATTCTAGCATATCATCTACACCATGACTTCATATTCATGGGCAGAATTAGGGGAGGAAAGAAATGAAGCACTGAGTGATGGGCATGAGCAAAGGCCCAGAAGCCAGAAACAGCCTGTTCTGTTCTAGGAACTGCAAGAGGGCCTGTGCTATGTGGGAGAGGAGAGGAGGGGGTACAGAGGAGGACAGTTCTTATGCCATCCTAACAAATCTGGACATCATCCTGCATCCCTAAGGAAGCCACTGAGAGGTTTGGGTGCAGAATCAAAATGATCCACATCTGTATGGCTATAGGTGGAGAAGGGGAGGGCAGAACTTACTGCAATAGGCTGGGGAGGAGACAAGGGCCTAGAGTAAGGAAGGAAGGACAGAGAGGTTCAGGATTTGGATAAGGGGCAACCCGAAAAACATGTTCTTAAGGGTCTGCGTACTGTAGTAGGCTTGGCCATCTGGTTTCTCACATGCCTAACAAAATAAAAGGATATTATCTTCCTTGAAATCATTCCCCAGTGACAGGTGGGTTGGTTGAGAAATTTTTCTGTGTCTTTAGGTATAGTTAGGTGTGTAAAGATTTTATCAAAGAATATGAGTAAGAGTTCTGTACTGATTTGAATGTACTATGCTTAAGGTAGAAGCCTTTAACAGATATGCCACAATAATTACCTAGTTTCCTAGTTCATTTCTCTACCCAGCCCTTTTAAATTTATCTAACCCTTCAAAGTAAGAGAACAATATAGATGTAATAATAAATATGAGTGAAGGCACCATCTGCAGAGTCATTTAACTTCAAAACTGGGCCATGACTGCTATTTAGATTGAAGTTACAACTAATCCTAGGAGGCAACCTGTGTGGATACACAGTGACCTTGAGCAGAACCTGAATTAGGGACAAACAAGGCTTCATCCTGACAGCTCTGTTTTGCAGATGTTGTCTCTTTCTGTCAAACTGACTTCAAAACACTCATGGTTAGAACTGCAAACACTGCATTTCAGTATGATACTAATTTCTTTGTATCTATGTTAACATTGAATTTACCATTTTAAGGAGACAGGGTGGTTTGGATTTGAATTCTAAGCTCTGCTTCTTACTAGCTATGTGATCTTGGGGATGTTACCTAACCTTTCTCAGCCTCTGTTTGTTCATCTGCAGAAGGGGTAATATTTACTTGGAAGGGCTGCTATAAAATAGGATGAAGCATATAAAATACCTAGACTCATGGGCAGCTTGTTCTCAGAAAACATCAACTAGCTTCATTTAAGGAAATGAAGGACATACCAGAGACCCGACTAATAAACCGCTCCTCCCTCTTATACTCAGGAATTGGTGTGTATGACTGCACAACACCCTGATTTCACATGACAAGGCTCAATCCAGCCCCAAATCATCACTGTTCTGCTCTTTACCTCATCCACTCCTGACTCTAACTCTTGTCATAGTACATAGCTATGGTCCTTAGGAAGACAGGCATAATGTGATCTCCTCCCCACCACTGCTAAGGCTCCCAAACTTTTCTTTATATCTCACTCAAAGTCCTGGCCAAATGTCACTTTCATGTACTGTCCTTCCTACATGGGACAGTGCTAGGACATATTTTTTTTATTCTGCAGTTATGTACAACACTGTTGCTGAATAATGAATTAATGAATGAATGAACAAAAAATGAATGAATGAACTATGAGGATAGACACAAACATACTTTCAAAATGTGAGAGAATTCATTTGATTCATTCATTATTTAGAAAATGGCAAACAAAAACAAAGGGGAGTTTTAGAAAGATGTTCTTCTTTCTTGGGGTGAGGAGGCATGTATGTGGGTAGGCGAAAGGAATAAAGAAGGTTTATGGTGAAATTCACTGGGTGTGGAAAATGGAAGCAGCCAGTCAAGGGAAAGAAAAGTGATACAAACTTGACAGAGAAAAAGTTCACTCCAGACCACAACCATTTTCTTCCACTTAGGACATGAAATTTATGGAAATTGATTGGTTGGAAAGATGACTAACACGGAGATGAAATATACAGCTTTCATGTAAATAAATATTTTCATAAGCTTCAAGCATGACCATTTCATGGGAAGTACTAAGAAAAACAGATTTTTTTCATAATGTTATTTTGATAGGATTTCTGGTTTATTTTTGCAAGAAAAATTTATTGATAAGCATACCCTATAACTTATTATATATCCACAAAAATACTTCCTGTCAATAAAGCTTAAGAATCTATTGATGTTAAGGATGTCATTTCTGATCAAAGAAGAGAGACGTTATGCAAGGAGGCTCCATCAGGTGAATGAAATGGCTATGGTATTTTGAAGATCAGTAAGCAGGCTAAGGCTGTGAAAGTCAAAATTTATTTTAACATATACTAAGCAGAAATGAACAGTGTTGTTGTGTGTGTGTGTTTTTAACACAACTTATTTTTTTTATCCTCACCCGAGGACATTTTTCCACTTTTGTTCAGATAGAGTGGGAGGGAGAGAAAGGAAGAGAGAGAGAGAAGCATCGACATGAAAGAGACACATCAAGTGGCTGCCTCCTGGGCGGGGACAAATTGCAACCAAGGTACATGTCCTTGACTGGAATCTAACCCGCGACTCATGCTCGAACGGCTAAGCCAAATCGGACAGGGCAACACAACTTATTTTAAAGAAAAACTAAAATCAGTTTGAGATGCTAGGGATGTAAAAAAAATGTTCTTTGTTCTAGAAATTCCACAAAAGCATCAAAGACTTCCTGGGAAACCATAACACATCTAGAGTTCCAACACATGTCCATATACATCAGAATTAAAATCTCCCCAATAACTCTGTGAGATAGTTGTTATTTAAATCCAAGTGACTTTTCCAAGGTCTCAGAGCTGGTGAGAGGTTGAAGTGGGCCCAGAAACAAGTGTTCTCCCATTTTGACTGCCTTGGAATAATCAATCAAGAGAATAAATGTAGAAAAAAATCCGAGGAGAAAGAAAACCAACCAGGAAATGAGACTGATGGAATTCAAGCAGTTGCCTAAAGAACTTACATTTTCTTTCTTTTTTTAAAATTCTCACCCAAGGATATTTTAAAATTTATCTTCAGACAGAGTGGGAGGGAGAGGGAGAGAGAGAGAGAGAAACATGGATGTGAGAGAGACACATCTATTGGCTGCCACCCCCACGAACCCAACCGGGGCCAGGGACAAACCGCAACCAAGGCATGTGCCCTTGGTCGGAATCTAACCTGGGGCTCCTTGGTCTGCAGGCCAACACTCTAACCGCTGAGCCAAATAAGCCAGGGCTGTCCTTTTTAAACTGTGATTTATTGAGTACCTACCTCCTCTGTTCTACAGATCTTTTGAGGAACTTATAAAACTTCATTTAATCTCCCCAACAACGTCACTGAAATAGCAACTGATCTGGAGCCTATCTGGTGATGAAAAATGCAGAAATAATTACATATGATCTCTGTTTTCATATATGCATACACGACATGCACACATACTGCAGTAACTTGCATAAATGTCCACCAATCATCACTCCACCCTTTTCCCATACCCTTTGCAATGTGACTTCACAGACTCTCGCATCAAAAGCTTAAGTCTATTTCCCCACTCTTTGATCTGAGCTAGCCTTGTGGCTTCTCTAGCTTTGACCAAAAGAATACAGCAGAATTAATGGTATGCCAATTCACAGCATTTTGTTCAAGAGGTTTTGTACACTTCTTCTGTCTCTTCAGGGGCCCTAGACTCTGTTATGTGAATAAACTCAAGTTACTCTGCTGGCATATGAGAGATCAGGATACTGACCAGAGCTGAGGCCCTAGACTTGCAGGAGAATCCAGCCAAGAAAAGATTAACTGTTCTGCAGCTGACCACAGATGAATGAGCCAACCAGTCTGGAACAGAAGAACCACCCAGCTGAGCCCACCTTAAACTGGTGGCCTACAGAATCACCAACTAAAGAGTTGTCATTGCCCTGGCCAGTTTGGTTCAGTAGTTAGAGCGTCGGCCTGTGGTCCAGAGAGACCCAGGCTTGGTTCCCACTAAAGGCATGCACCTCGGTTGCAGTTTGTCCCCGACCCAGTTTGGGTCTTGTGGGTGGCAACCATTCGATGTGTCTCTCTCACATCGATGTTTGTTTCTTTCTCTCTCTCTCTTTCTTTCTCTCTTTCTTTCTTCCTTCCTTCCTTCCTTCCTTTCTTCTTTCTTTCTTCCTTTTTTCTTTCTTTCTTTCTCTCTTTCTTTCTTTCTCCCTCTTTCTTTCTTTCTCCCTCTTTCTTTCTCCCTCTTTCTTTCTCCCTCTTTCTTTCTCCCTCTCCCTCTCCCTCTCCCTCTTTCCCACTCACTCTATTTGAACCAAAAATAGAAAAATGTCCTCGGGTGAGGATAAAAACAAAAAAAGAGTTGTCATTGTTTTTTTTTTTAGTTTATTTATTTTTTTAAATTGATTTTAGAGAGAGGAAGGGAGAGAGAGATAGAAACATCGATGAGAGAGAACATCTATCGGCCTCCTCCTGCATGTCCCCCACTGGGGATTTGGCCCATAACCTGGGCACGTAATCAAACCAGCAACCTCTTGGTGCATGGGTCAATGCTCAACCACTGAGCCACACCGACTGGGCAAAAGTTGTCATTGTTTTAAGCCATTAAGTGTTGTGATGGTTTGTCACACACAGATAATATATAAAATAAATACTAAGAAGAAATATACTAAACTGTGAACAATGTATAATTCTAGGTAATGGAACTGTATTTATTGGCTTCTTCATGTACTTTTATATACTTTCCATTATGTATTTCTTTAATAATTATTGAAAACAAGAAATTTAATAAAATACAAGAGTCCTTGCAAGTTTCTAATTCTTCAAATGGCAACCAATCCACAGTTAGATCTACTTACCTGAGATGCTAAAAAAAAAGCTGAAGCCAAATTACTTAGTAAGAAAAGATGGTCTTCAACATTTATCTTCCAGTTTAGTACATATTATAAAAAGAACTTGAGGAAATGAACACTTTGTAAAGTGGAATGATATACAAATTTAATTATAAAATTTCATCTACCTTGTAGCTCATATTTAGTCTAAATGCGATGTAACAAAAAAACAGGCACTTTCATTTTGTTCTTAATAATCATTACTCATTCCTAAAACATGCTGTTTCAATCAAAATGAATAGATTTTATTCTCAGGTTTGGGGCTGTACTCATTTAAAAACAACAACAACAACAACAACAACAAGAAACCCTCATCGAGTCTGTTTGAGACTCATTACTACCTCTACCTGTTCTTCCCATCAAACTAAGCCACCTTTAAAGGGCAACACCAATAATAAAATCTAACTTTATTATTTAGATGTAAAAGAGTTTTCTCTCCACTGATACCATGTTGACTTCAACCGGGGTGGGTTTAAAAATTAAATAGGCCCTTATTACAAGGCTCTCTAACTTTTCTAAGGCTCTAACCAATGTTGAAATAAATTTCCACACTTCAGAGAAAAGATGGCTGATCATTAGTAATTACAACCTGAGTAGGGAGAAAAAGATGTTCCTAATATGTGCACTGGTTCATGAAAGGTATGCTAACATCCAACAGGCTGACTCCAAAATATTTAAATCCAGTGTTAACAAAATAGGATGAAAAAAATCATCATTCCTTACCTGACAAGTACTTTGCAGCTGTAAACTGGGAGCCAGAGCCAAGAACGGGCTGACAAACAATGCAAAGAGGAAAAGCACTGCAGGGATGGGCAAGTGGCACTTAAATAAGCAGTTCCTGAGGGCTTCTTACAAGCAAGGCACATTGCTAGGTGCTAAGGATTAAAATAAAAGAATGAAAGAGTCCTGTCTCTCAAATAGCTCACAGGCAGAAGAGACATGCTGACCATAGTGTAGGTATTAAGAGCACCCACGCAGGAGGAGGAAGGGACCCTCCAACTTCACCACGGGGAACATCTATCTGAACCAGGAGTGAAAGAGCCAGGAAGCC
Source organism: Molossus molossus (assembly GCF_014108415.1). Classification (NCBI taxonomy): domain Eukaryota; kingdom Metazoa; phylum Chordata; class Mammalia; order Chiroptera; family Molossidae; genus Molossus; species Molossus molossus. The sequence goes on along the minus strand of NW_023425349.1, from coordinate 58,691,942 downwards.
CACAGGCACACACACGAAGGCCATCTGAGAGCAGAGTGCTTGATTACCTTGTGAGCCTGTGAACCCCTGCTCAGACTGATGTTTGTCAAAGCATAAAATAAAGCACACGAGATTAGGAAAGAAACAAATCATATTGAAATAATATTGAAAAAAAATTTGTGGTATAATATCTATGTTTCTAGTAATAATGTATTAAACACTAATAACTAGTAACTGGTTACTACTAAGGACAGTCACAGAAACTGCTAGTGCCATCATTGCCTATACTCAAAACTGACAGGGTAGTTCAATTCTAGCTAGAATTAAGTAAAAGAATTGTATTGTTTTTTTCTCATGCCCTAAAAGACAAAAATTTTTAATACTAAAGTATAAAAAAGATTTTATCATCTGGAATATTCATAAGTGCTGCAGTCGACCTTTTAACAACATCCTTATAAAAATCTCAACAATGTTATCTATATAACAGTGCCTGTATGTACTGTCCATTAAAGGACACAGTGGTAAAATAAAACTCAAAGAAGACACCTCTGTGATGTGTTAATTTATAGAAGCCAAAATGGGTAATTTGGGGGTGACCTAAACTGACACAGGAATCTAAAAAGTTCTGAAAATGGAATATGCATTATATTCTCAAATATCATTTCTCCCCAGTGAGTTGGACAGAGCAGAGGGCAGTTAGTTCAATATGACCTCTAAAGAAAGGGCTCAGATGGAAAGAGTCCTGTGTGGCAGAGGAAGGAAGATTCCTATGCTTTGGCAAGATGAATCTTTTCTTATTCAAGACCTGGCGAGGCTGATCTGTGTTCATGCCCGCAGGGAGGGTCACCAACACCTGCCAAGATGTGCCATGGGCAGAGATGTCATCGTGGGAAATCCATGACTGGGCTATCCATCTATATAATGTTACTAAAGGGTATAAATCCAAATGGAACAGTGCACTCAGAGCTCACAGAGCCAGCAAGGCAAGAAGGCTGAAGAAACAAAGCCAAGTAACGTATCCTATAAACGGACAAAAAGGCACATTTCCATTTACAGCCAATGACCCTTTCACCTACTACACTTTATTATTTCTCCCTAATTTTTATAAATTAATAACCTGTGAGATATTGTTGTAGTTTGTCAAGTATCCATCTTATAAAAGTTCCTAGAGGGATTTGAGTAAATAAATTAATACAAACTCTTCTTTTACCAAAGTAATGCAGCAGAAGTCACACATCTAAACCTGCCCTGTGATAATGAAAGCTTTCTTCATAAAATTACAAGAACCTGGTAAAAATCATCTACCCAGAGAAACCTAAAGCCCTGGGGCTTCATGAAGGAATAATTGCTCTTACAGACAAATGTACATGCACACTCATAAAAATGTCATAAGTATTTAATTTTCTATATGTCTGTTTGTTCACGTGTACTTTTATTTCTCATGGGTTTTTAAGTACAAATATATAATACAGTGGGAAATAGCGGTAAGCAGTTTCCCAGACGGCTTAAGGTCTTATTCACTTTAATGTGTATAGAAGTATTACTAAGAGGCTGCAGAAGATACTGAGAAAGAAAAAATAATAATTCTTTTCCATCAGAGTCATGAGCTCACTTCAGAGGAAGTGGACTTGTTTGGGAGGGAAGTGAAGAGGAGTAGAATGGGAGGACCATCTTGAGATACTTCACTGTACTAATGTAGGAAACTCTCAGCAAGTAAGCGCCTCCTGCTTTCTATTGAAGAGTTAGCAATCCGCTGCCTAAAAAGCATAGAGGAAAGCTCACATCAGGCAGACTGGTGGAGCTGGAGGGACATGGCAGTGTCCTACTGCTAAGATGGAACCTGACGTGTGCGCCACCAAAGTCACGTTCAATCTCGTTAGTTGTTAGAGAGCAGGCGAGTCCCCGGACGCCTGCCCCCAGAAGCTCTGTCTTAGCTTTCATATTTCAGGAGCTCTCGGGTTTCTTGTGAAGCAACAGTAAAACTTGGGGAGAACTGCAGCACCAACAAAATCTCATCATTCATACTAAACTCTGTGTATGTGTAGAAATTAACAACCTAGAGAGAGATTCTAAAATTTATGTGAAAATGCAAAGGCCCTAAAGTACTCAAAGCAATCTTGAAAAAAGAAAAAATGTTGAAGAAATTACAATTTGGGGGAAATGAGAAGGAAAAGCATTTGTTCAGTTATAAGATAATATAACAATTTTGTTTAATTATCTTGGATGAGACATTTTCAATAGGAGAAGCAAGGGACATAGGGTATTACTGTATGGTACTCTTGCAATAATGATTTTTGAATCGAAATTACATTGTGTGAATGGGATAAAAATAGCTAAAATAGATGCAGATATTTTTTTAAGAAAGGGAACCCAAAGCAAAACAGACTAATTAAATGGTTTAAGTTTTTTTTTTCTGTGCCACCAAGAAGGAAACCATGTGAGCTAATCCAACCCATAGTCTCAGGTTGGGAAAATGACTGCCAAAACAGCACCGTCTACATGAAATGCCCTGTGTTCTAGCTCCAGTGACCTGGAAATTCTGTAGCTCTGGATGACTGCTGAGCCTCTCTGAAGTGCCATCTCATCATCTATAATACGAATACAATCATAATACCTCCACAGAAGGTTACTGTGAGGCCCAAGTGATATAAGGTACTATGCATGAAAATGTATAGTAAATTATAAAGGCACTATACAAATATTAGCTATTACTATTATTTTTATCTACTTTATCTACATTGATACACTGCTATCAACAAAGGAGGATGGTCACCTTGAAATGGAGAGAAAATTAGGGTGCAACAGGCCTTTGTGGATCTATAAAGACACATTACTTAGAGAGAGAGAGAGAGAGAGAGAGAGAAAGAGAGAGAGAGAGAAGAAAGAAACTTTAAGCAAGCACAAGCTTCCTAGCTTCCTTTCAAAACTGAGAACTAGCCAAAGGAACAGTGGAAGCCAAAGGCTTTCTACTGCCATCACAATAGCAGCAGCAGGAGTGCAAATTCAGCCTAGACAGCTCATCGTGTTAACCCAAAGGGATAAAGCCACAAAGTCTTTGAAGTCCATTATTTATCAAGCAAGCTAATCTAGTGTAATTAAATGCATGTATGTGCCTAGCACTGTGCTTGAAAGAGAGGTGTACAGGCTTCCTGTGGAGGCAGGGAAGGAAGGAAAAGAACTGAGAGGCCCTGTGGCTATCACCCCCTCCTTCCTGGTTTCGTGCCTATAGCCCCATCCTCTCAGATATCACCAAAGTTCACTTCTGTGGTCCCTATAACCTCAGTAAAAGCCACTTCTCAGACTCTAGTAAGGACACTGTTTTTTACTCCAAATATGTGATAAAGAAATGTAATAACAGATTTTAAAGTACTCTAATGAGCAAAATAAATTGATGAACAAAACAGAACCAGAGGTATGGATACATGGAACTGCCTGGCAGATGTCAGAGGGGAGGGGGCGGGTGGACTGAATGAAAGCACGTGAAGGGATTAGCCAAAGAACATTATACACATAACCCACAGACACAGACAACAGTGTGGTGATGGCCAGAGGGATGGTGGGGCAGGGGGCTAGGTAGTGGTGGGCAAAACGGGTGGGGGAATGGAGGACATGTATAATAGTGTCAACAAGAAAAAAATCAAAATAAAGTGGTTGCATACAAGGGTTTTCAAATTCTGATTTTTCTTCTAATTCCTCAGAAATGTATGGAGAAAGGCAGACAAACGTGACCAAGAGGTCCACCTGGAACTCAAGGAGGGAAAAACAAAATGGGGACAATAACTCAGGGATGTCCGAGGCCCACAAAGACAAAGGTTTCACTTCTCCCTGCCTCCTGTGCAAGCAGAAGCTGAGTGCTAGGTCAATCCAGAAATAACTATAAAAATAATTAAAAGAACATTTTATTGGAAAATGTAGAAACAGAAATTTCTTATGTTTCTTCAGATATCATTCTCTGTAAGTTCCCTGACCCTCTATACCCAGTGTGGGACAAGAAGACAAGAGAGGATGCATAACATCGCACGATAAAATCAAGCCAACTTCATATAAGGAATGGTCAAGAAACTGCCCATTTTACCAGAAAAAGAAAGGATTGATTTGCATGTGAGAAATGTGTCACAGCCCAAGATGGCTACTTGTGGAAGGGCAGGACCAAGACGTTGGGGTATCCCAGTCTGACTGGCTTCTTGCCAACAGGCCTCCGGAGGCCTTTCTAGTTAACTCGGACTTTTATTCAGCATCTTTGTTGAGTATTGACGTATACTGTCGACCTAGAGAATGGTCTTTTAGGTAGAAATGTTGGAACATATTTAATTGTCATTTCTATTGCTTGCAGTCAACAGTCTTAAAAAATTATACTTTGGCTACATTTTGTCAGTATCTATGGATTTCATTATGACTATAGTGTATAATTACTATTTTCTACTTGAAGGAATAGAAAACCCTGCTTCTCATGCTTTACAGGATGTTGGAATGTCAAATCCTCTTTGCTGTTGTGTATCTGTTGACATATTCCATTTATATTTCTCACTGTATTCACCATGCTCAACTCCAATATCCAGGTTAAAAATATGGGATTAGTGTCACTACTTAATTCTTAACAAGCTATCAGACATGCCTTAATTGTCTTTTTTTTTAAAGGAGTATAAGTTGCTGAAGAAAATCAAAATTTCCTGGGAACTGAGAAATATTAATGCTGTGAAAAAGTGAGCAAGCATTTTATATGGAAACACACCTTGTCTATGCAAAAAGATGTGACCAGATAAGTGTCCACTTTGGAGTGGAAGGCTTGATTTCCCTCAGTATGTGCAGTCCCTGAACTCGCGAAGTGTCAGTTGTGCCTTGTAAATACTCCTCATGCAGTCGGCCCCCACAGTGGAGCCATAGGTCTGCTGGGCGGTTCCGGGTCCCACATGCACTGCATGGTGGGAATAATAGAGCCCAGTGGGAAGCACAGCACTGCCAAGTCTCCTGGGGGTTCTGATGGGTCTGTTCTTGTGATAAACCAACACCTGCACCAAGATGCAGATTTTTCTTGAAATTTTTGTTTAAAAATCAAGATTAATTTGTCTTTCTCACATCAAGGTCCCCCCCCCCCCCACACACACACACTCACTCACTAAAAAAAAAAAAAATCACTGGAAAAAATATCCTCAGGTGAGGATTAACAAAAAAAGAATCAGGATTAATTAAGGGCCAGAATAAAAAGTTTGGGTAAAATAGTCTACAATTTATATAATATAATATATTACACATTTATATTACATTATTATATATATTATATTTATATTATAATATGCACTTGAAGTATGTTCTTTTGCCCAATCATATTAAAGGAAAAGAAATCAGAACCTGTTGAAAGGCTGTATTTAAAGTCAGAGATATTGTTCTGAGCCACCTGGGAACTGACTGCTTTCTGCCCGCAGCTGGGTATGTGGCCTTACTGACCCTGTGTCTGATTCAAGAGCTGACTAATTACAAAACTTCCCTGAAATGGAAAGGCCCAGACGGTTAAGAGTAAATTCTTCCAGAATGGAGGTGTAAATCCCTAATTTAGACCAAGAGTATGATAGCAAAATATAGCTTCCATTCCGCTCCAGCAGCAGCCAGACACGGCCACAACTGGAGAGCACCACCAGGGGACAGCCACCCACGGCACTCAGCCTCTGCTCTGCCCGCGTGGTCTCCACATTCGGATCAGTTTCTGTATCCTTGGTTGATTAAAATTGGAATCTGTACTGGAGGCATCTGTTTTCTCTTCCCACAAATTCAAAACCCCCTTGAAACACTTAAGCATCAGAAGTGGGCCTGGAACTGCTGCAGCTGGTGCCCGAATGGAGACAGGCACAAAGACCCAGACTCTGAAAGAAATCTGGAAAAGGGGGAAGGACAGGAGGGGGCGCTGAAGATGGCTCCGTGGAGGCAGAAGAGCCTCTGGCTGGGACTGTGAGGTCACTGTGGGGATCTTCTGGGGACAGTGCCAGTGGAACTTTTCCTGCGTGCCCCACAGCCAGGTCCTGCGACTCAACAGCGGGCCCGGGGTAAGGCAGGGTGGCCGCTAGTGAGGCTCCCTGGCTCTCCCTAACCGTACTGGCTGAAAAGGCAAGAACAGTGGGCCCCCAGAGGGAACTGAGCCCAGGGCAAGGGATGTGCTGTGGACAGAAAGGGCGGAGAGAAAGGCTCTCCGCTCACTGACCCGCCCTGCCTGTGGAAATGGCTACAGGAAGAGAAATGAAAAAGGAAAATGAGGGGTATTAAATAGAGTGCAGAAGTTTGAAAGAGATACACTTAATTATCTGAACAAAACTAAGAAAAACATGGTCTTCCCTGGTTTTACCTGATAAAGCGAACAAGGGAAAGACTGGTTCCGAATGTTAACACTCTAAAATGTCTGTGCTAAATATTTCTCCGCCCAGGCAAACCAGGCCTTCACTTTTTATCATCTGGGACAAATGGATTGAGATCTGAACAGAACACTTCTATTGACAGAAGGGTGAAGGACTTCTCTTTTTTTTTATGTATGTTTAAGATTGATCAGATTCAGGCCTGAGTCACGGTAGTATTTCTTTTAAATCCTTGCTAGGAACTTTTACCCCAGACCTTTGCTTCGATCAGAATTCTCTCTGTTTTACAATATTAGTGCAAATTCAGCAGGGCATTTGGAAAATAACCTATGTAAAAGAAACAAACCACATACAAATACCAAATATACACAAGTCTGAGAAGAGTATACTTGGTCATAAAAATTTTACCGAACACAATGAAAGTTAGCAAAATCCAAACTGTTTTAGAAAAAAACAACAACCAGCAAAGCAATTCCACTGCCAGCAAAACACAAAGAAGCTGCGATCTGGAGACAGGACGAGTTTGTAGAAATTCATATAATTGTTAGATGAATATTAACTAAATTCTGGGTCTCTCTCTTGAAAAGATGGAAGAAAAACTAAGAGGACAGATTCAAGCCATGGGTTTGAGCTCCAAACTAAAGGAGTTAAAGGAAAAAGGAAAAAGAAAGGATGGATTCAGCCCATGGCTGCATTGGATGCATCCACCCTGCTGAAGCCTCGGCAAGCTCACTGGCATCAGAAGGCCACACTGAAAGCAGACAAAACTCTTACATGTGATTTGTTCTCAACTATCTGCTTGTCTCTTGAAGTCTTCTGTCTCTCTGCTTCCCCCCACATCGGACCAGTTACTAAGGCCTGTGAGCCTAATCTCCAAAAGTCTCTAGAACCAAGGTGCTTCTCCTCACCCCGACGTGGCCACTTAGAAATCCAGCTCCCCCACCCCACCTGGCTGGTGTGGCTCAGTGGATTGAGCGTCCTCCCATGGACTGAGAGGTCCCAGTTCGATTCCCAATCAGAGCACATGCCTGGGTTGAGGAGTCGATCTCCAGTGTGAAGGGGGGGGGGGCAGGGGGCATGCAGGAGACAGCCAATCGATGTTTCTCTCTCTCTAAAGAAAAAAAAAAATCAATAAAAACATATTTTGTTTTTTAAAAAAAGAAAGAAATCCAGCTCCCCTTCTCCTATCACCGGCAGGAAGTTGTCGCCTCTTGACTAGTTTTCCAGTCTCTACTCAGTCTCAAGAAAGGGAGTCTTGCCATTCTCCTACACACGTTCCTCCTAGGGTGGACCTTAATGACAGATAAACTGGAATTTTCTTACATTTTGCCTAAAGCAGTGGCAAGAGTCAAAGGAATGCCCTGAGGCACGAGAAAGAGGAAAAGCCAAGGACCTGTGTCAATTGGAAACTCCTGAGAGACAACACAATAGCTTCTCCTGCCTGGTCTCAGCACTGTCCTGTGAGGGCATATTTGCACGTGAGACAGTAGTTGTGTAGCTTATGTTTGTGCCAGGCAAGGGGTGGATCAAGTATATGTGGATCTTGCTCCTAGAAAGGGCCTCCTCCTTGCCATGGCCCATCTCCTTTAGAAAAAAAAAAACCTTCCAGCCAAACATCTCATACCTAGAAATGAACCCTTGCTATGTCCCTAACTTGGAGAAAAAAAGAATTTTTCATTTTAATTTCCAGACATATAAAAAAGGGGGGGGGGGCGGGGTCCACTGTATACAGCCTTCATTCTCTGATCACCTAACTGATTCTCCAGGCACATCTCCCCTAACGGCCCTCTCCCTGACACCTCCATGATCCTGACATGTCCCAGCCCCAGACATACTGAATTCTTCAACCTTTCCGGATAAACGGGCCTTTGCAAAAGTTCGTGCACATAGATCCCCTCTACTTGGAACATCATTACAACTCTTATCAACAAACCCAAACTTGCCTTTCAGAACCAACATAAACGTCACCTCCTCTATGAATTCTACCTGACTGCCCCCCAACAGAATTAGTGGCTTCCTTCTTTGGCCTCCCAAAATATTTTATCCATCTTTATTTAACCTATCCTATTATGGTAATAGACTATAGCAGCTAAGAGCCTTGACTCTGAGTCAGATTGCCTCGTCTTGAATCCACACAGTTAAAGTGTGACAGAAGCATCAAGAAGAAACTTAGTCACCTGGTACCAGTCAAAAGGTTAAATAATATAAAGTATCGCTAAACAAACTCCTACCTACTGGTATAAATTAACTTAACATTGCCTGATTACAAAAACATAACCCTGTGACCACCCATCATGGGTTCAAGGGACATAATATGGTGAAATGTAATTCTGGTTTTCAAACCCAAACATCTATTGAAACTAACTGGATTAAATAAAAGTCATATACCAGAGTTAGGGCTAGGCTTTGGTAAAACCGGCTTTCTAGAATTCTGGAAAGTTGGAGGGAGATATCTCTCAGGTACCCATCTAGGAAGTAAGTTTACTTTCTTCCCCTATTAGAGTATGTGGTCTTGGCAACCTTGATTCTGGCTTAAGAACTAGGACAGCTTCATATTTATAAACATTTTATTAAATGAAAAGCATAGATAATGTTTTCCTGAAAGAGTCCCAAGTATAAAAGCCCATGATAGAGCAAAAATACATCTGTTTCAGATCTGTCAGGACTCCACACATAGGCAACTGCGTATGCTCATTAGGAGACGGTGTAGGAAAAAGTTTTGTTATGATAGGTTGCATTCACTTCCACCCTTGTGGTCAACCCGATTCTGCAACACCTCTAAATCCTTGGCTAATTAAATGGAAATTTACGGTAGGAGTGAGTGTTTGAGGTCTCTCCCTATTAATCCATAATAATGCTGAAACACTAAAGAGTTTTTATAATTAATGCATTCATATAAAATTATTGATTTCTTAATTTTTTGTCATTATGTATTTTCTTAATAACTGCCACTGAAAGTAAAATAGGATATACAATATTTTCCTTCAATAATAACTGCTACTCCAGGATTTAAAATTTAGGGGCCTTGGTCCTCCATTGTTCCACATGTTGGCGAGGTGAGAGTAGTTTCTGCACATTAAAGAAAGGGCTTTATTAAGTTAGTGATGACAGGTGTCCCCACCTCATTACCACCCAAAAGTTTGCTGTCTCTACAAGCACTAACTAACCAGAAGAGCTGCCTTGTTCTGAGCCTTTCATCAGATCCTGTACAATGGGCGCCCTCCTGTCTTGAGACAGGCATAGAGATGCAGGGAAGGAGCGTACAAGGCTTGTCTGGGGAGCTGACCTGAAAACAAAGCCTGGGAACAGGAAGTCAGTAAGTGCTGAGCAAGGACTCATTACTGAGTGTCAGATTAGAACATGAAGAATGGCTAGAGGGGTAGAATTACAAAAAATAAGAGAACCTTTTAGAGTGCAGGGTAACAGTACAGAGGCCAACATAACTACTATTTTCCATTATCCACACCAACCACACTGCCTTGAAATAGAGTGCACGTGTAAAATATCTAACACACTTAACATAAAAGATACTCAATACATACTAGTTCTCTTTCTTCTCCCCTAATCCCATTCCCTAGCACTAAAATTTTTCAACAAATTTGTATCAAGTAACTTCTATGGATGGTCAAATACTAGTTGCTAGATATAAAAAGACAGAATACTAGTTAATCTAGTTAAAATAATATTCTAGTTAAGATAATGTTGAACCAAAAATAAACAAAATACTGATCACTGTTTTTTTCTATAAAAGCTTTCCTCTTTTTTGAATAGGTGTCTGTATCCATGTTAATAGCCACAACTTAGAAACTATGAGGGAAAATAATTTCTCAAATATCATTTTTCCAAGAGAAGAGGGCATGGAGATAAAAATGAGGTACCCCACATACGATACAGTATTTAACAGGCCATGATCACTGCAATGAATTATTGCATAAAGTGCAAGTGAGTGGTGCTCCTACACTGCATATATGGAATCTTCTAATCCAATGAGAAGGTTTTTTGAAATAATTTTCTTGGGGGAAAATTTTCTAATCTCCATTTCCCTCAGTAATTCAACATCCCTTCCACTGGACACCTGTCTGGTTTACTCAGGTGTGAGGAGATGGCCCCTGTGGTGGCTGTACTCTGCAGGAAGTACATAATTTATGAGCAGCTCATTGTTTGGTTTGGAGCAGAGATATGTTTTCAAGGCTCCCAGTTTCAAGACCATTTTACCATTTACTGTGTTCTTTTCTTTTCCTTACAAGCATCAGTGCAACATTCACATAAATGGGTTAGGAATACATCCAATGGAACCTTCAGAAATAGCACCAGGAAATAGGTCACACTAGGTCATGGTGAAGGTGGTCAAGTACACCACACACACAACAAATGCATGGTTGCACACACATGCACAGAATAAAACCTTACATTTGAAAGAAAGCAGGTGCCAGTTAAAATACGTTTGACAAAAACACATACTAAAATTTAGATTAAAATAACAGGGATAGCTCTGGCCGGTTTTGCTCAGTGGTTAGACCATCGGCCTGTGGACTGAATGGTCATGGGTTTGATTCCCAGTCAAGGGTTACAGGTTTGATCCCCGGCCCTGGTTGGGATTGTATGGGAGGCAACCAATCGGTGTTTCTCTTTCTCTACCTCTCCCTCCCTTCAACTCTATCTAAAAAATCAATGCAAAAGTATCCTCATTTGAGGATTGGAAAAAAATAAAAATAAAAATAACAGGGATTAGCTCTGCACTCTGTTACATACTCCTTTCTACCTTTAAGAATTTGAAAGCTATCTACTTTTTCAAATAGTATCTTTTTAATTACAGAATTGCTTACTGTTTAATGAAAGAGTACATGATAATAAATTATACAAAATTTTATAACTTTATATGTACCATTATGTTTTACACCCAAAGCTCAATAACACTGAATAAGCTCGTATATATATATTTTTATCTTTATTGTTGTATTACAGATTCCCCCGTTTCCCCCATTGATCCCCTCCTCCCCACTCCTGCCTTCCCCACAGTATTGTCTGTGTCCATTGATTATGCATATATGCATATAAGTTCTTTGGTTTATCTCTTCCCACCCCCCCATCCCCTTTTCCCTCTGAAGGTTGTCAGTCTATTCCCTACTTCCATGTCTCTGGATCTATTTTGATCATCATAAATTAGTACATTTAAAATAATTTGTGACATTCAAGGAAGAGAAGAATTTGCTTAAAATGGTCTTTTGAAGCAAAATGAGAATAATTGGGAGAAAAAAAAGGGGGAGGGAACAAAAACCCAAAAGTGAGTAAAAATGAAGATCCTATTAAAGTAACTGTAGCTTTAAACTTCGTTTCACCTAAACTGTACAAGCATCCTCTATTTTGGAAAAAAAAACAGGGTTAGTCTGCCAAGTCAGCTTGACACTAATAGTACTTACTGCTATGATTCAGCAATTGCTCATTACTCCCAAATACCCAAGGCATGGCTGAGAACACATATAGTTCTGACTCTAGGGAGCATATCCCCTAGCATTGCAGTTTACACAAAGAGAAACACTTGAGTGACTTTGAACTTCTCTATGCGTGGAAAGGAAAGAACGTTCACTGAAACAGGGGCATTCTCAGTGCTCTTCACCAGAGTCGCTAGATGCTGTCCCTCTGGTTAGCTGTCAAACATTCTGGGGAGGAATCCATACTTGGCGTCTAACTGAAGAATATTGGATAAATAAGAGCTAATGGAAATTTTTTTTTCAGAAATCCTGTGCTCATAGTGCTTCCCGCTAGAGAACTTGCAAAAGCAATTTACAAACATTAAAAAATTTCCCTCATTAGAAAAAACTGCAACGTGAAACATTATAAATTATGTGATGTTTTCCCTACCCTTACAAAGCATTCCAAGCTTAACAAGAAGAAGAGAGAAGAGTAGTTTCTAAATCGCCTCAAAATCAAATATTTTCTTTTTCATCACCATTTATGAAACATTAGTAATATAAACCTGACTGAACCACACACATCATACTTCAGAGGAATGAGATCCTGATTACACACCTGGATCTCTTTAATAGCACTGTCAATAGAATCATCAGTAACCACAGAACTTGGGAATATTAAAATGGCAATGTGTGATCCCAAACACAGAGGAACACCTCTAGCACCATTCGAGGTTTGAGGTTGGAATTGATTCACTTTCTAGCACCTGCCCCTCATTAACTGAATCTGTCTGGGCAAGGAACCGAGCCTTCTTTGAATTTAGGTTTCTTATCCTTGAAAGCAGGGTCGCCACTCATGTGTCCCTGTGCACACAGGATGATGGCACCAAAGCCAGCAGCAGCAGGAAGCAGTGATTCAGCTTTCATTTTTGGAGGGCTTGCTGCGCTGTGGACTGAAAACACAGGGGTGGCAGGCACGCCATTGTTCGTGGAGGAGGAAGCTGAGGTGCAAAGACAGGAACCTGTACAAGGCTGCACAAGTGTTACCACTGGCAGAATCTAGGTGTGAACACCAACTACTCTGGCTCCAGAGGTCATGACCTCATTCACATCTCAAAATGCATCCCTCCATGACATCTAATGAGGTAAAGCTACTGACTGAACACTATAAATGGCAATGCACCACAGTGATGCAATGTGTTAATACTGTAACATTTTAAAAGTTGCTGAAATGTATTTTCTGCTTAATACATAATACTATTCTTAGCAAGAGTCCATGAACTCAAGGAACTAAATAAAAGGCACAAATAGATATCCTACTTGAAACCTAAAACAATGGAAAAATGAAGAAAATAACTTTAAGATAGATGGGATAGTTGGTGATGTCATTCTGTACATTTGTACATTCACACACAACTGCACAGAGTCCCAACCCACAAACATCAAGTATCTCTCAAGACGCCCATGGAAGTTGCTGGAATCATTAAAAATCTGGGAGACTTGTGTGTATGTCATGGCTCCCCAAGCCCACACTGACGACTTGGCAGGCTGCTCACCAGAGGTTATTAGAGACACAGGACAAGCATGTTAGGCTGCAAATAGTCTGTGGCCAAGCCTCCCAGGGATAACAAAGGGCAGCAAGTCAGTGAAGCTGAGCTTCCCTACAATGCTTTAGCCTCCTCACAGGCAACCAAAAACAATTACAGTGAACTGGAAAGATAACAAAAGCATAGCAACTATCTCTACACTGTCATAACATTTCTAAGCATTTAAAACAGAGGAAAGATTACATGCACACACAGGACAGGCAAACTTAATTATAGTTAAATTCACATGCTATTTGGTTATAAACACTCTTTCCCTAGAAATAGGTACAGTCCTGAGTGAGATGGTCAAGGCAGAAACAATTGATCTCTACACTTCTCTTCAATATTTCTGCTTTTCTGAGATTGCCCTCACCCCTCCCAGAGCCTCTATGCTTCCCCTAGTTTATCCCATCTCAGCAGCAAGGCCCCCAACGGGCACGACCACCCCCACTTGCAGTGCTATGTTCCTCTCTTTGCTTCTTCTAGAAGAGAAGAAGGCCACAGTGTACAGTTGTATAGATTAAACACTGCATAATCTCATGGGGTGCTTTCACATCACTCCCCCCCAGAAATGGTCTCACCCTCACCCTGGATACTGCAGGGCACAATCTGTATAACCACACTCAGTAGCCCTGTATACAAATCCAAAACCAGAGCAGGCATAATGAGTTTTGTTCATTCACCTGTTCATTCACTCATTCACTTAATAAATATTTATGTGTCTAACATGTGCCAGACACTGATTTGGTCCTGGGCAAATACGAGTAAATGATATTGTACAATTCCTGATCTCAAGAAACCCACATCTCAAGGCTAGATAGGTCAACAATGAATAACATCACAGAGTAGAGCATGCTGGCCCAGGAGGGAATTCATACACAGTCTTAGCATCAGGGAAGGGAGAGAAGGCCTTACCACATTTGGGTTGGCCTTATGTCGAAAGCACGTGATGTTCACCACATATGGCCAATCATCAGGCTCCATCAGCACCCCAGCGGCATGAGCACATGTGACATGGAAGGAGGCTGGGCAGCGGCCGTAGGAACACTGGATGCAGGCTCCAGAGACCTTCTTAACCCGGTGTCTGCAGAAGATGCATTTCTGGAGGGTTAAAACAAAGAAGAACATCAATTCAAATTCTGTAACTCAGCCAATTTCCACACTTCACAGAATAATAGCTATTAGAGATGAAGAAAACTCATTACATCAACAAGTCCTGACCCTCCATGGCCCCAAGTAGTGAGAGCAACTGTGGCAATATAAACTGCACACTTTCTAGAAAATATACCGCTATAGTCACATCCTATCAGACATATGTTGAAATACTTCATGTGGGTAGGAAAAGCAAAATCCTTTTGTACATGGTTCTCCAGGCATGGAGCTGAGGAAAAGGCCCAAGGGGCATCCATGAGCACTAAGGCTACTTCTCTTTATCTCCTGCATGACAGGCCTTTGTGTACATCAAGAGACAGAATGTGGGCCTGGCTGGGATAGCTCAGTGGCTGAGCATCGACCCATTCACTAAGTAAGAGGTCGCCAGTTCTATTCCTGGTCAGGGCACATGCCCAGGTTGTGGGCCAAATCCCCAGTGGGGGTCATGCAGGAGGCGGCCAATCGTTCTCATCTCTCCCTCTCCTTTCCTCTCTCTCTAAAATCAATAAAGAAAAAAAATTTTTTTTAAAAGACGTAGAATGTGGGTTTGGAGGACAGGCACATGTTCACCTAAATTACAAGAGGTATTCAAAAGTACCCAAATAGCACACAGATGGACTAAGTTTTCCATTTGCAAGAAAATGTAAAAGTATTAAATTGTCCAATATGGAAACTAGGGGTTCAAGTGTTTAATAATCCAAATCTGAACCCTTCATGACTGACAAAAATATGCCTCCCAAAGTGAGAAAATTGAAAATCATCCCAAAGGGAATAATTTTGTTGAGTATCTATAGCTGACTATGCCTGGGGAAGAAAGAATGAAAATAAAAACAGCAATAATGATTACCACAATCTGAAAATTAAACTGCATACAATTAGCACTAAACATCATCAGTACAATTGTTATGAGAGATGGGAAAAATAAAACAGCTTCACTAAATATAAGATTTGTGAACTAATACTTGGGTTAGGGAAAAAATGGTTGTAGAACACCATAGGTTATGTTCAGAAAAAAAAACAGACTGATCAAAAAGCTCAACTTTTCATTCCTAAGGATAAAAAAGGTCTGCAATCTGATCAAATGCTGGTGTAACTGCTCTTCTTTTATAGATACATTTTCCTTCCTGGGACAAAAAAGGTACTTAAACTCAATGCCTTTGGGGGGCTATAATATTTTATCACAGAGCTGCAAGAATCAATGTGCACTTAACTTCTAACTTCTTTGCCTTCGCATCTAATCAGCCACTTCAGTCTTATAGATGCTGTACCTTAATCTTGCTCTGATCTCTCCCTACTCATCTATACCAACTGCCACTGCCTCTGCCTCTGCCGATGGTTCTTGCCCAGCATAGTAATGGCCTCCTAACTGGTCTCTCCCTCTTGTATTTCATTCCATTTCAATTCATCTTATCCAGGCCTGCCACAGTGACAGCTTTATAACATAAATCCTATGTCACCCCCTGTTTAATGTTCTTCAATGAATGGCTTCTCCTTATCTCCAAGACATTCTAGAAAAAAAAGGAACAGCATGAGGTGGAAAAGGAAAGCTTATAAAAGGCTCTTCATCGTCAGTCTGAGCAGTGTTATCTCTCACTAGTCCCCATAGGAGTCCTACATCCGGGAATTTATCTCATCTTCCTATACATTGGGATTTAATGTACAATTAAGCATTTTTAAGTGGGGGGAGGGGTAAGTATGTGGCTTAGCTGATTAAGAAATTACAAAGAGAGAGAGAGAACACACCATAGATCTAAACAAGACTCACGATAATCTGAATTAAAGCATTATTTAAGTATCTTATCTTGAAATCTTTTCAGTATAAGTTTCAATATATTCTTGATAATTCTTAGTATGTCGGTATCTTTTTGACAATTTTAATCATCTCAAATGTGATGAAGGATATAAGAGCAAAATTCATATCAGAAGCCCAAGGCACAATCTTTTAAGAGCCTAATCATACTACAGAGAGGTCAGCAATTAAGTAAATTCAGATATTAATGACCTTGGAAGATGGTGGTGGGCACGACCTGAGGGAGGGCGAGTGTGTGAGAGAGTGAGGTAGTGTGTGAGAGAGGGACTGGACGTGAAGGTAGACAACCAAACTCGTGCAGTGTAGAGACACGGAGCAGAAGGTTCCTGTACTGTGGACAGGAACAGCCAGCTACTGTGGTAAGCCGCCCTTCAGGGTGCGTGTCCCTGCACCGTGGGGAGGTGCCACCATTTTGGAAGATCCCAGGTCTTCCCTGAGAGGAGGCAGTGGGAGCGGCTAGGGCCCAGCAACCTGAGCCCACCAGTCCACCTGGCACCATCAGACCAGTGAACACCCTGTGCACAGTAGTGGAGCTCCCAAGGTGCCAGTCGCGGAAGCCGTGGACAGCTGGGAGACCAGCACCATCCCCCACAGTAGAAGCCTGATCAGAGTCAAGACATACCCCCAGCAACAGAGGCTGGAGAACAGACATCCATCCCCAGGCAACAAAAGCACAGACCAGCAGCTGAGACCCATCCCCAAAAACTACAGCAAAAGTTTAGCAGGAGTTGAGCCCCATAGGGCAGCAACACTCCCCAGCCACCAGCAGCAGTACCTGGGGCTCCACAGCGGCCTGTGAGGTCCAGCAGTTCACAAGAGCAGTGGGAAGCCAGAGCCCCAGAGGGACTGGAGCGATCCAGCTGCCCGCCCACAGGACCTGCAGGATGCAGGGGCTCCAGAGATGCTTGTATGACCCAGCAGGGACTGTGTGATACAGTTACCTGCAGGACCTGCCGGGTGCTAAAGCACCAGAGAGGCCTGTGTAACCCAGCAGCCCATAAGATAGGCATAGAGCCAGGTCCCCAAAGGGACTGTGTGATCCAGTTACCCATGGGACCTGCAGGGTGCGGGGGCAACAGAGAGGCCTGTGTGACCCAGCTGCACACCATAGGCATAGAGGATGTGAAAATGGAGGTGGAGGGAATGGAAGCTACACAGATGATCTCCCAGGACCAAAAGGGAATTACAACTAAAATAAAGACAAATCCTTGGAAAAAAGCAACAGAAAATCAGCAGAACAGGACCATATAACCAGGGACACTGGTAGGATCTGTGGAGGGGCGAGAGCGTGACAGGCTGGGAGCCCATGGACACCAGCAGTCTTAGGTGTGAGCAGTGCCCTTAAGGAATAAAGACCAAGCCTGCTCCCCAGTGCAGAGAGCCAGGACAGCGCGCTAAAATGTCCACAGCCACTCACCTGGGGGCTATGGCAGAGGGAGAGCAGATTGGGCTGAAACTCTGTGGGGACACCCGGGATTTGGAGGGCACTCAGAGTTCTTGCTGAGTTGCGGCCACAAAGGACAGTGACCAGTATACTCCTTCCCAGAGCTGTGGAGAACAACAGCAGCCCCCGGCCCCTTGGAGATTCAGCCTTTCCCAGATGAGACAAAGAAATGAAAATTCAGGCTCATTAACAACCAGCATCTATCCCATTCTCTGGAAATCCTCTTATGCAGAACACCAGGGCTACATTCCAAGGGACTGAGTAATTGAGACTACTAGCCACCAAAAAAAAGATACAGGATAACTGAACCTTTCCTGGGCTTGCAAATCTACCCAGGAAAGTAACACTTGACAGTGTTGTTTAATGTGGGCCCACCCAGGCACATCCAAACCCAGTAGAGGGAGCCACAAACAGCAGAACACCAACACCCACAGGAAACATTTGGCAGACTCCAAAACCCACAGAGCAAGCCAAATTGGTGAAACAAACAACAAAAAAAAACAAATCCCAAATGAAAGAACAAGGGAACTCTACCGAAGACGAGACCAATGAAATGCGTCTAAGCAAATTATCACAGGTAGAGTTCAGAGCCATGATCTTGAGAAAGCTCAACAGCATGAGTAAAGACATTACCACCATGAGTAAAGATATACAAACACTGAAAACCAACCAAGTGGAAATGAAGAATGACATAGCAGAAATAAAGAACACATTGATTGGAAGGACTAAACAGCAAAGTAGAGGAAGTTGAGGACCAGGTCAGAGAATTAGAAGACAGGGTACAAAAAAAAAAAATCAACCAATCAGAAAACCAAAGGAAAAAACAATGAAAAAACAGGAAGATAGTTTTAGAGAACTGTGGGACAACTGGAAATGTAATAACATTCGTATCATAGGAGTCCCTGAAGAGGAAGAAAATGGGCAAGGGTTAGAGAATATATTTGAAGAAATAATGACAGAAAACTCTCCTAACTTGGTGAAGGAAGAAGGCATACAAGTTCAAGAAGTACAGAGAGCCCCAAGTAAGAAGAACCAAACAGGCCCACAACAAGACACATCATAATTAAAATGCCAAAAATTAAAGACAAAGAGAGAATCCTAAAGGCAGCAAGAGATAAGCAACAGGTTACCTACAAAGGAAACTACATAAGGCTCTCAGCTGACTTCTCAACAGAAACACTACAGGCCAGAAGAGAGTGGCATGAAGTAATCAAGGTCATGAAAAACAAGGATCTGAATCTAAGACTACTCTATCCAGCAAGGTTATCATTCAAAATAGAAGGTCAAATAAAGAGGTTTCCAGACCAAAAAAAAAAAGGCTCAGGGAATATATGAACACAAAACCAGCACTGCAAGATATGCTAAAAGGGCCAAGAGACATATGAAGAAATGCTCAACATCACTCATCATCAGAGAGATGCAAATTAAAACAACAATGAGATATCACCTCACACCTGTCAGAATGGCCGCCATCAACAAATCATCAAACAACAAGTGTTGGCGAGGGTGTGGAGAAAAGGGGACTCTAGTACACTGTTGGTGGGAATGCAGACTGGTGCAGCCGCTATGGAAAACAATATGGTGCTACCTCAAAAAATTAAAAATTGAACTTCCATTTGACCCAGTGATCCCACTCCTGGGAATATATCCTAAGAAGCCTGAAACACCAATCAAGAAGAATATATGTACCCCCATGTTCATAGCAGCACTATTTACAATAGCTAAGATCTGGAAACAGCCCAAGTGTCCACCAGTAGACGAATGGATAAAAAAGCAGTGGTACATATACACAATGGAGTACTATGCAGCGGTAAGAAAGAAAGATCTTTTATCCTTTGAGACGACATGGAGGGACCTGGAAAGTATTATCCTAAGTGAAAGAAGCCAAGCAGAAAAAGACAAATACCACATGATCTCACTTATATACGGAATATAATGAACATAACAGTCTGAGGAATACAGTAGACCCAGACACATGGAAGTAGGGCACAGACTGACATCCCTCAGAAGAGGGGATGGGGGGTGGGGGGGGTGGGAAGAGATAAACCACAGAACTTATATGCATGTATGCATGACCAATGGACATGGACAACTAAGCCGGGGACAGGGTGGAGGGGGTGGGGTGGGGGGTGCCAATGGGGTAAAAAGGTAAAATATCTGTAACAAAAAAATAAATAAAAATTCATTTAAAAAAAAAAAAAAAAAAAAGATATGCTAAAAGGACTGCTGTAATTAGAATAAGAAATAGGAAGAAAAATGGAACCACATTAAACAAAAATGGCAATAAATAAGTACAAATTAATTATCACCATAAATGTGACTGGTTTGAATGCTCTGATAAAAAGACACAGAGTAGCTGACTGGATAAGAAAGCATGACTCACATGTATGTTGTTTACAAGAGACGCACCTCACAACAAAAGACTCATGTAGGTTGAAAGTGAAGGGATGGAAAAAAATCTTTCAAACGAATAGAAAGAAAAAAAAAGGCTGGGGTAGCAATATTCATATTTGGTAAAGTAGATTTCAAAATGAAGGCCATTACTAGAGACAAAGAAGGCCGATACATATATTGAAATAATCTATCCAACAGGAAGATATAACCTTGGTAAACATACATGCACCGAATATAGGACGAGCAACATATACTAAAAATCTTCTGGAGGACTTCAAAGAAGAAATCAACAGCAATACAATCATAGCAGGGGATTTAACACCCTACTGACATTACTGGATAGATCATCTAGACAAAAAATTAACAAGGAAACACAGACTCAAAATGAAGTGCTAGATCAAATGGATTTAATACATATCTACAGAAAATAACACCCCAAAACTGCAGAATTCATATTCTTCTCAAGTGCACATGGGACATTCACAAAGATAGACCACATGTTAGGGTACAAACTAAATCTACAAGTTCAAGAAGATTGAAATCATATCAAGCATCTTCTCAGATCACAATGGCATGCAACTAGAAATCAATTGCAACAAGAACATGCAAAGACATTTGAAAACATGGAAGTTAAATAATATGTTATTGAACAATGAATGGGTTACCATGGAGATCAAGGAAGAAATTAAAAACTTCCTGGAAACCAATGAAAATGAACATACAACAACACAAAATCTATAGGACGAAGCAAAAGCAATTCTGAGAGGGAAGTTCATAGCACTACAGGCCTACCTCAAGAAACAAGAAAAATTTCTAATAGACTATCTATCCTCACAACATAAAGAACTAGAAAGCAAACAAAAAGAAAACCCCAGAGAAATAATAAAGATCAAAGCAGAAATAAATGACATGGAGACCAAGAAAACAACTCAAAAGATCAATGAAACAAAGAGTTGGTTCTTTGAAAAAATTAACAAGATTGATGGACCCTTACCTAAACTCACCAAGAAACAAAAAGAGAGAACCCAAATACACAAAATCAGATATGAAAGAGGAGAAATAATAACTGACACCACAGAAATACAAAAGATTGTGAACAAATACTATGCATAATTATATGGCAACAAATTCGACAATCTAAGTGAAATGGACAAATTTCTAGAAATACATAGTCTCCCAAAACTGAACCAGGAAGAGATAAAAGAACTAATACCCATTCTCCTCAAACTATTTCAAAAAATTCAAGAAGAAGAAAGACTTCCAAACTCGTTTTATGAGGCCAGCATAATTCTAATTCCAAAACCAGAAAAAGACACTACAAAGAAAGAAAACTACAGGCCAATATCGCTGATGAACATAGATGCCAAAATCCTAAACAAAATACTAGCAAATCGAATCCAGCAATACATCAAAAAAATTATTCACCATGACCAAGTGGGAGTCATTCCAGGGATGCAAGGCTAGAACAATATTCGCAAATCAATAAATGTGATACACCACATAAACAAAATAAACAAAAAAATCATATGATCATAGCAATAGATGATGAAAAAGCATTCGACAAAATCCAGCACCCATTTCTGATAAAAATGCTCAGCAATCTGGGAATAGAGGAATCATATCTCGACATAATAAAGGCCATATATGAAAGACCTACAGCCAACATCATACTCAATGGGCAAAAACTAAAAGCATTTCCCTTAAGAAAAGGAACAAGACAAGGATGCCCACTTTTGCCACTCTTATTTAACATAGTACTGGAAGTCTTAGCCACAGCAATTAGACAGGAAGAAAAAATAAAAGGGATCCAAACTGGAAAGGAGGAAGTGAAACTGTCATTATTCACAGATGACATGATACTATACGCAGAAAACCACAACGACTCCATCAAAAATTTACTAGACTCAATGATGAACTCATAGAAAGAGAAACTAAAAAAACAATCCCATTTACCATCACAGCAAAAAAATTAAGATACCTAGGAATAAGCTTAACCAAAGAATAAAGGACCTATTCGCAGAAAACTACAAGTCATTGATAAAAGAAATAGAGGGAGATATAAAAAAGTGGAAGCACATACACTGTTCATGGAGTAGAAGAATTAACAACATTAAAATGTCCATACTACCCAAAGCAATCTATAGATTCAATCAATACCCATCACAATACCAATGACATACTTCACAGAACTAAAACAAATACTTCAAAAGTTCATATGGAACCAAAAAAAGACCCTGAATAGCCACACCAATCTTGAAAAAGAAGAACAAAGTTGGAGGGATCATATGACAAGATTTCAGGTTAGACTACAAAGCCACTGTAATCAAAATAGCCTGGTACTGGCACAAGAACAGGCAGATAGATCAATGGAACAGAATAGAAAACCCAGAAATGGACCCAAGACAATTGCTCAATTAATATTTGACAAAGGATTCAAGAGCATACGGTTGAGTAAAGACAGCCTCTTTAATAAATGGTGCTGGGAAAATTGGACAACCACATGCAAAAAAAATAAAACTAGACCATCAACTTATACTCTACACAAGAATAAACTCAAAATGGATAAAAGACTTAAATGTGACTTGTGAATCCATAAAAATCCTAGAAGAAAATGTAGGCAACAAAATTTCAGATATCACATGCAGCAGAATTTTCACTGATACATCACCGAAGGCAACAGAAACAAAGGAGAAAATGAACACATAGGACTACATCAAACTCAAAAGCTTCTGCACAGCAAAAGAAACAACCACCAAAATGGAAAGGCAACCCACTCTATGGGAGAGCATAATTGCTAATGATATGTCAGATAGGAGGTTAATTTCCAATATAAATAAAGTCCTCATACAGCTCAACAAAAGGAAGACAAAGAACCCAATTAAAATTTGGACAGAGGAACTAAATAGACACCTCTCCAAACAGGACATACAAATGGCCAAGAGACATATGAAGAAGTGCTCAACATCACTAATCATCAGAGAGATGCAAATTAAAACAACAATGAGGTATCACCTCACACCTGTCAGAATGGCCGCCATCAACAAATCATCAAACAACAAGTGTTGGCGAGGGTGTGGAGAAAAGGGGACTCTAGTACACTGCTGGTGGGAATGCAGACTGGTGCAAACACTATGGAAAACACTATGGTGTTACCTCAAAAAATTAAAAATTGAACTGCCATTTGACCCGGTGATCCCACTTCTAGGAATATATCCTAAGAAGCCTGAAACACCAATCAGATAGAATATATGTACCCCCATGTTCTTAGCAGCACTACTAAGATGTGGAAATAGCTCAAATGTCCATCAGTAGACGAATGGATAAAAAAGCTGTGGTACATATACACAGTGGAGTACTATGCAGCTGTAAGAAAGAAAGATCTCTTATCCTTTAAGACAACATGGAGGGATCTGGAGAGTATTATCCTAAGCAAAACAAGCCAAGCAGAGAAAGAGAAGTATCATATTATCTCACTTATTTGTGGAATATAATGAACATAACAGTCTGAGGAATGGGGTAGTCCCAGAGACGTGGAAGTGGGGTACAGACTGACAATCCCCAGAAGAAGGTGTTGGGGGAGAGAGAGAAACCACAGAACTTATATGCATGTATGCATGAACAATGGACATGGACAAAAAAGCTGGGGACAGGGTGGGGAGGGAGGTGGATATCAGTGGGGAAAAGGGAGAAACATCTGTAACAAAAATAAATTAATTTAAAAATAAAGAAATAAATTCAGATATTAACAGATGTATCAGATGAGAACTTGTTTCCTATTTTTCTAATTAAACAGGATTTTTTAAGAGTTGGAAAGAATATTATGACTTAACTAATTAACTAATTAGTAACTCTCAGCCTCCTCCATCATTAACTTGTTTATTGAGCAGAGGCCTTCCAGAAAGGAAGGTTCAATCCTTGGAATCTAATAAGGGAAGTACCCTTCTTTCCCAGGAAGACCAGAGGTAGTCATTTCTAACGACAGAACCAATATCCTTAGAAACTTGGCCTAACTATAGACCAGTGATTTTCAACTGGTGGGCTGCAAGAATTTTTAAAATATGTAACACCTGACTATTTAGTCAAGGCACTGATTTCTTTTCCCTTAGATTGTCAAATTTAAAAACGACAACAGCCAACAATAGCTGTCTGGTATGAATAAATCAAAATTATACCTACTTTTTTGTCAGATTGGCAAAAAAATGTATTTTTTGATGTGCTGCAGAATTTTACTAATTAGCTTGTGTGCCATAAGATGAAAAAGGTTGAAAATCACTGGTATAACTATGTAACTCAATGCTTTGGAATATGTTTATTCACAAGGTTGAGAAGTAAACCATCCAATGGTTTTTTGCTGAGATAGAGAACTACACAAAACCCAGTAGGAGAGCCATGCTGTCTCCTGCAGTACAGTCTCTGTAGTACAGTGAGTCTTCAGCTGATCGGTTGTGCGACTTTAAGCAAATGGATGTATAATGAAACCAATTTTACCGGAGGCTAATAGATATAAACAAGAGTTAAGTTCTTACAATATCTCATCAACATTGCAAAGAAACAACTTTGAATGAAATGAGATCTTACTCGAAGACTTGCTGTATTTCCAAACCCCATTTTCACTTATTTGCTACTAAACCAGTTCCTGCCCTGGCTGAAGCATCTGTGCCAATTTGACAGCTACACATGTGTAGGTTACAGAGTTTAATTCAGTAAGGCAAAGAGTAGGACAAATAAGACACTTCTTAAGAATGTTATAGTGGAATAAGTGCTGTGAAAGAATTAAGGACAAAACACCATATGGAACTAGAATGACTGCTGCAAATCACTACGCTTGGGGGCAACACTGAGAAGAAGGCTTTAAAGACACACGATGACTAATTAGATCAAGACAGTGGGCTCAGTCAGCCCCTGCTACCATCCCTCCAGCCCCAAACCCTAAATAAAGATACAGGAAAAATAATGAAACCATAATAGCACTAACAAGAAAGGTTGTAACTAACTCCAAGAAGCAGCTTCCCAGCAAAAAAGCTACTAGGAAGTATCTATGAGGGGACAGTTCTGGCAAGACCAATGCAAAGAGTGGAAACAAATACCTGAAAGACAAACTACCTATTGGGCCAGACCCATGTCCCACCCTGCTCCCACTCATGATCAGCACATGATATAATCTGATTTGATCTGAACCCAAGTCCCATCATTCAACAGGCAAGCGGGTTCTCATTGGGCTGAGGAAAGAACAAGTGCACCCAAGATGTGCAACAAAATGCTACCAGAGATACTTTAAAAATCACAAACATTTAAGGAAAATTAATTCCATAAAAGAGAAGTGCCATAACTAGTAAACAAAAGAATATCTGACTTAAGGAGTCAGGAAAGTGGAAAAAGAGGAGTTTAAAAGAGGTACAGATTATGATAGACATTCTAAAATACATCCTATCAATTTAAACAAACAAACAAAAAAGTAAACAGTAACAACTACACAGCCACCTCTAAGAATTTAAAAATATTATTATAAAAGTATCAAGATGTGCTGAATATTGGCATTGATCCTACTGAAATCAAATTAGCAACTAGAAGATAAAGCCTAGAGATTGTACAGAACATAAAAGAAAATATTTTTAAAAATGAAAAATGGAATACAAATGCTAAACAGTATACTGAAGCAATCCAGATATTCTATTACCTTTCTAAATGGCATTCTGGAGGAACAGAATATGAGAAAATAACAGAAAATCCCCACACCTGGAAAAGGCCTAACATATAAGATTAACTGTTTTAAAAATCACCTAAACACATCCTAGACACAATTTAGGTCTCCAAATATTTTTTAATCCCACGATCTTCCAGAGAAGAGGTAAATCGGATTACCATCAGAGCTCTAACCTGCAACAGTGAACACTAAAAGACAACAAAACAATGTCTTCCAGCTTCTAAAGGAAAATTAAATTTGATCTATATCTAACCTACTTAGCATTCAAATGTGAGGGTTAACATAAAGATTTTTTTCTTTTCAACATTCAAGGATCAGAAATATGCATGATGAAGTAAAAAAGCAACCAAAATGCTAAATATATAGACAAATCTAAATGAATATTTGACTTCATAAGCAATAGTAGCAATGTCTTCTGAATTTTAAATATGGAGAAAACTTAAATGGATGACAACAGTAGCTAACAAGGAGGAAGTGGTAACAATGAAGTTTTAAAGGTTCAAACATTCTTGAATTGTCTGGGAAAGCAGTGAAAGTACCAATTAATTAATCATGTGTAAAAAAAAAAACACTAGAAAAAAGAAATTCATACAAAGACAAAAGATAAATAAATAGAAACATAGAACAAAGACGAACAAAAAGAAAGCACATTGTAAATTAGTAGAACTAAGACAAAATATATCAGTAATTATGTTACATGTAAAAAGACTAAACTTGTCTGGTTGGTATGGCTCATTGGTTGAGCATCAGCCCATGCACTAAGAGGTCGACTGTTCGATTCCCAGTAAGGGCACATGCCAAGGTTGTGGACCCGATCGCCAGAGTGGAGCATGTGGGAGGCAGCCAATCAACGTTCTCTCTCATCAATGTTTCTATCTCTCGTCTTCTCCCTTCCTCTCTCTCTAAAATCAATAAAGAAAAAAATTATTTAAAAGAAAAAGACTAAACTTTATTTTATAGACCTGGGTTAGCAAAATGTTTCTTCAAGTACCAGGTAATAAATAAATGTTTTAGGCTTATGTGCCATACAGTCCCAGTTGCAACTACTTAATTCTGCCACTGTGGTGTAAAAGAAGCCATAGACAATCCACAAATAATGGATGTGGCTGTGTTCCAATAAAACTTTATTTACAACAACAAGCACATGCCTTAATTTGCTGACCACTGCTATAGGCCAGGGGCACATATTTGAAGTTAGTAATCTGTGAAATGATAAAACGAGTATTTAAGAAATTATATCATTCTGGCAGCAAGGTAGATAAAGGATAGACTGGTGAGAAAAGAAACTATAAGGAAATGGGGATGAAAAAGAAACCTCAAACTAAACCTGGCAAGCTCAGGGGAGGCCTGCATGGCTGGCCTTACAAACTCAGAAACCTAAAATAACCACACAGGATAGTCTGAAATTAACACTTCTAACTAAAAGCAAGTCATAGCAGGTGGTCATGTCCTAGGCCAGTATCTTCCTTGACAAAGGTCAATCTTTACTTTAAGTGAGATTGTTTATTATCTTTTTGCACCTACTATAACATACTTTTGGAATGTCAGAGTAATCCCCCTTTTTCCAGACCCCTTAGGGCACAATCTCCCATTAGAAATAAAATCCTCATTGCTATCTTTTGCCCAAATACCATCTCTATGTGTTGTAAATGTTAATTGTTAACTATCCTATACCCACCGATGTAAAATAGTATTTATCTCTTCTCAGAGATTTCCCTGCTTTGCTTTCTCCCACCTCCTAGTCTACCACCAATGAATTTCATGTAATCCTCCTTACACATCCATCCTCCTTTGATTTTAATGTATATAAAATAAAGTGCAAAACTGCCACTCTCCAGAGCATATTCTCAATCCATTGAGGTTTTGTTTCCTGGCAACTGTCATCAGTTTGACTCAGATAAACTCATAACATTTATCCATAGGTTTGAACATTTCTTACATTGACAGAAGCCACGGAAATACAGAGACAAAGGATGGTGAGTACTTGGGCTAAAGAAGTGGCTATTAAGAGGAAGGTAAATTGTGAGTGTATTTTACTCTTTAGTCGTTGACAGAGATTCTATATTTTCCTCTAAATAGAACTAACCTATTTAGCTCAAGGTCAGGGTTGGACAGTCTGTCTTCTGTGGGAAAGAACCTCTCTAGCAGCTGCCTAAGTCTAAAAATGGATGAGGGTAGAGGGGACACCAATTTCTACAGGGATGTAGATAGAGGGGAGCTGGCAAACAGTAAGATTATTGGGCATTTAAAAGTAGGAAAGGTTCAGGGACCGAAAAATGGCGGCGGAGTGAACGGAGCTACACAGACCGTCTCCCAGAACCAAACTGGAATTACAACTATAACACAGACAAATCGACGGGAAAAACCAACAGAAAAGCAGCTTGCGAGGACCATACAACGAGGGACACTGACTCCATCCCGGTAGGCTTGCGAAGGCGCGAGACTGGGCTGGGAGCCCAAGGTCGGCAGCTCGGCAGCGGCCTTAGCTATAAGCGGCGCCCGCGGGTTACACTCCCAGGCGGCCCCACAGCACAGCCGGGACTGAGGCTAAAACAGCCACAGCCACTCACCTTGGGCTCCGGCAGAGGGAGGGCAGACTGGACTGGAACTGTGTCGGGACACTCGGGGTTTGGAGGGCTCTCGGAGCTTTGGCTGAGTGCAGCCACTCAGGACGGTGGCCACATTGCTTCTTCCCAGGGCTCTGAGAGAGGCAGCAGCCCCTCCCTCGGAGATCCAACCCCACCCTGTGGGCCATTGAAGTGTTAATTGAGGCTCACTAAGGACCAGCATCTGCCCCACCCTCGTGAAAGCCCCTTGGCTGAGCACCAGAGGGAGTTTTTCAATCAACTGACAACCCAAAACTCATCAATTAACCTAGACTGCTAGCTTCCAGGCAAAAAGCTAGAGGATAACAGTACGTTTCCTGGGCTGGCAGCTTTAACCAGGAAAGTAAGACTTGACAGTGGTGTTCAACGCGGGTCCTTCCTCACTCATCTAAACACAGGAGAGGGAGCCACAAACAGCAGAACACCAACACCCACAGGGAGAACTTGACAGGCTCCAAAGCCCAGAGTGATAGCTAAAATGGTGAAACACAGAAACAGAAGCCAAATGAAAGAGCAAACCACCTCCACCGAAGATGAGATCAATGTGGAGCAATTAGGCATGTTAACAGAGCTAGAATTCAGAGCCATGATCTTGAGGAAGCTGAACAGCATGAGTAAGGACATAGAGACACTGAAAATAAGCCAAATGGAAATTAAAAACCAACAAGAAGAGATAAAAAATGACATATCCGAAATGAAAAACACATTGGAAGGTTTAAAAAGCAGAGTAGGGGAAGCTGAGGACCGGATCAGCGAATTAGAAGACAGGGTAGAAAAAATCAACCAATCAGAAAAACAAAAGGAAAAAACTATTAAAAAACAGGAAGACAGCTTAAGAGAACTATGGGACAACTGGAAACGTAATAATATTCGCATCATAGGAGTCCCCGAAGAAGAAGAAAAGGAGCAAGGGATAGAGAATATATTCAAAAAATAGTGAGAGAAAACTTCCCTAATTTGGTGAAGGAAGAAGGCATTCAAGTTCAAGAAGCACAGAGAGTCCCAAGTAAGAAGAACCCAAACAGGCCCACACCAAGACACATAGTAATTAAAATGCCACAAATTAAAGACAAAGAGAGAATCCTAAAAGCAGCAAGAGATAAGCAACAGGTTACCTACAAAGGGAACCCCATAAGGCTCTCAGCTGACTTCTCACAAGAAACACTACAGGCCAGAAGGGAATGGCATGAAGTAATCAAAGTCATGAAAAACAAGAATCTGAATCCAAGACTACTCTACCCAGCAAGGCTATCATTCAAAATAGAAGATCAAATAAAGAGCTTCCCAGACAAAAAAAAGCTAAGGGAATACATTAGCACCAAACCAGCACTGCAAGAAATGTTAAAAGGACTGCTGTAATTAGCAGTAGAAATGGGAACAAAAATAGAACCACACTAAACAAAAATGGCAATAAATAAGTACATATCAATAATCACCTTAAACGTAAATGGACTGAATGCTCCCATAAAGAGACACAGAGTAGCTGATTGGATAAGAAAGCATGACTCATCTATATGTTGTTTACAAGAGACCCATCTCTCAACAAAAGACTCACATAGGTTGAAAGTGAAGGGATGGAAAAAAATTTTCCAAGCAAATGGAAAGCAAAAAAAAGCTGGGGTAGCAATTCTCATATCTGATAAAATAGATTTCAAAATGAAGACCATAACTAGAGACAAAGACGGCCACTACATAATATTGAAAGGATCTATCCAACAGGAAGATATAACCTTGATAAACATATATGCACCCAATATAGGAGCACCAAAATATATTAAAAATCTTCTGGAGGACTTCCAAGGAGAAATCGACAACAATACAATCATAGCTGGGGACTTCAACACCCCGTTGACAGCACTGGATAGATCCTCTAGGCAAAAAATTAGCAAGGAAACAGAGACTCTAAATGAAGCACTAGACCAAATGGATTTAATAGATATCTACAGAGAATTACACCCCAAAACTACAGAATACACATTCTTCTCAAGTGCACATGGGACATTCTCAAAGATAGACCACATGATAGGACACAAACTAAATCTCTACAAGTTCAAGAAGATTGAAATCATATCAAGCATCTTCTCAGATCACAATGGCATGAAACTAGAAATCAACTGCAACAAGAACATGCAAAGACATTTCAACACATGGAGGCTAAATAGCATGTTATTAAACAATGAATGGGTCACCGAGGAGATCAAGGAAGAAATCAAAAACTTCCTGGAAACCAATGAAAATGAACACACAACAACACAAAATCTATGGGATGCAGCGAAAGCAGTTCTGAGAGGGAAGTTCATAGCACTACAGGCCTACCTCAAAAAACAAGAAAAATTTCTAATTGACTGTCTAACCTCACAACTTAAAGAATTAGAAAGCAAACAAAAAGCAAACCCCAGAGCAAGTAGAAGGAAGGAAATAGTAAAGATCAGAGCAGAAATAAATGACATAGAGACCAAAAAAACAATTCAAAGGATCAATGAAACAAAGAGCTGGTTTTTCGAAAAGATAAACAAGATTGATGGACCCTTAGCTAGACTCACCAAGAAACAAAGAGAGAGAACCCAAATACACAAAATCAGAAATGAAAGAGGAGAAGTAACAACCAACACCACGGAAATACAAAAGATCGTTAACAACTACTATGAACAACTATATGGCAACAAATTCGACAATCTCAGCGAAATGGACAAATTTCTAGAAACACACAGTCTCCCAAAACTATTCCCGGAAGAGATAGAAAACTTGAACAGACCAATAACAACTAAGGAAATTGAAGAGGTAATCAAGACTCTCCCAGCAAACAAAAGCCCAGGCCCAGATGGTTTCACGGGGGAGTTTTACCGAACATTCAAAAAAGAACTAACACCCATTCTCCTCAAACTATTTCAAAAAATTCAAGAAGAAGGAAGACTTCCAAACACGTTCTATGAGGCCAGCATAATTCAATTCCAAAACCAGAAAAAGACACTACGAAGAAAGAAAACTACAGGCCAATATCCCTGATGAACATAGATGCCAAAATCCTGAACAAAATACTAGCAAATCGGATCCAGAAATATATCAAAAAAATTATTCACCATGACCAAGTGGGATTCATTCCAGGGATGCAAGGCTGGTACAATATTCGCAAATCAATAAACGTGATACACCACATAAACAAAATGAAGAATAAAAACCACATGATCATATCAATAGATGCTGAAAAAGCATTCGACAAAATCCAGCATCCATTTCTGATAAAAACGCTCAGCAATGTAGGAATAGAGGGATCATATCTCGACATAATAAAGGCCATATATGAAAGACCTACAGCCAACATCATACTCAATGGACAGAAACTAAAAACATTTCCATTAAGAACAGGAACAAGACAGGGATGTCCACTTTCGCCACTCTTGTTTAACATTGTACTGGAAGTCTTAGCCACAGCAATCAGACATGAAGAAAAAATAAAAGGGATCCAAATTGGAAAGGAGGAAGTGAAACTGTCATTATTTGCAGATGACATGATATTGTACATAGAAAACCCTAAAGACTCCATCAAAAATCTATTAGACTTAATAAATGAATTTGGCAAAGTAGCAGGATACAAAATTAACGTCAAGAAATCGACGGCATTCTTGTACATCAATGATGAACTCACAGAAAGAGAAACTGAAAAAACAATCCCATTTACCATCGCTCCAAAAAAATTACGATACCTAGGAATAAACTTAACCAAAGAAGTAAAGGACCTATTTGCAGAAAACTACAGGTCATTGAAAAAAGAAATAGAGGAAGATATAAAAAAGTGGAAGAACATACCCTGTTCATGGATTGGAAGAATTAACATAATTAAAATGTCCATACTACCCAAAGCAATCTATAGATTCAATGCAATCCCCATCAAAATACCAACGACATATTTCATAGAACTAGAACAAATACTTCAAAAGTTCATATGGAACCAAAAAAGACCCCGAATAGCCACAGCAATCTTGAAAAAGAAGAACAAAGTTGGAGGGATCACATTACCAGATATCAGGTTATACTACAAAGCGACTGTAACCAAAACAGCCTGGTACTGGCACAAGAACAGGCATATAGACCAGTGGAACAGAACTGAAAACCCAGAAATGGACCCAAGGCAATACGCTCAATTAATATTTGACAAAGGTGGCAAGAGCATACAGTGGAGTAAAGACAGCCTCTTTAATAAATGGTGTTGGGAAAATTGGACAGCTACATGCAAAAAAATGAAACCCGACCATCAACTTACACCATACACAAAAATAAACTCAAAATGGATAAAAGACTTAAATGTGACCCGTGAATCCATAAAAATTCTAGAAGAAAATGTAGGCAACAAAATTTCGGACATCATACGGAGCAGAATTTTCACTGATACATCACCTAAGGCAACAGAAATAAAGGAGAAAATGAACACATGGGACTACATCAAACTAAAAAGCTTCTGCACAGCAAAAGAAACGATCATCAAAATGGAAAGGCAACCCACTGTATGGGAGAACATCATTGCCAATGATGTATCAGATAAGGGGTTAATTTCCAATATATACAGAGAGCTCACACAACTCCACAAAAGGAAGACAAAGAACCCAATTAAAAAATGGGCAGAGGAGCTGAATAGACACCTCTCCAAACAGGACATACAAATGGCCAAGAGACATATGAAGAAATGCTCAACATCACTAATCATCCGAGAGATGCAAATTAAAACAACAATGAGGTATCACCTCACACCTGTCAGAATGGCCGCCATCAACAAATCATCAAACAACAAGTGTTGGCG
Source organism: Molossus molossus (assembly GCF_014108415.1). Taxonomy (NCBI): domain Eukaryota; kingdom Metazoa; phylum Chordata; class Mammalia; order Chiroptera; family Molossidae; genus Molossus; species Molossus molossus. The sequence goes on along the minus strand of NW_023425349.1, from coordinate 58,658,720 downwards.
AGGGTGTGGAGAAAAGGGAACTCTAATACACTGCTGGTGGGAATGCAGACTGGTGCAGCCGCTATGGAAAACAATATGGTGCTACCTCAAAAAATTAAAAATTGAACTTCCATTTGACCCAGTGATCCCACTGCTGGGAATATACCCTAAGAAGCCTGAAACACCAATCAGGAAGAATATATGTACCCCCATGTTCATAGCAGCACTATTTACAATAGCTAAGATCTGGAAACAGCCCAAGTGTCCACCAGTAGACGAATGGATCAAAAAGCTGTGGTACATATACACAATGGAGTACTATGCAGCGGTAAGAAAGAAAGATCTCTTATCCTTTGAGACGACATGGAGGGACCTGGAAAGTATTATCCTAAGTGAAAGAAGCCAAGCAGAAAAAGACAAATACCACATGATCTCACTTATATACGGAATATAATGAACATAACAGTCTGAGGAATACAGTAGACCCAGACACATGGAAGTAGGGCACAGACTGACATCCCTCAGAAGAGGGGATGGGGGGTGGGGGGGTGGGAAGAGATAAACCACAGAACTTATATGCATGTATGCATGACCAATGGACATGGACAACTAAGCCGGGGACAGGGTGGAGGGGGTGGGGTGGGGGGTGCCAATGGGGTAAAAAGGTAAAATATCTGTAACAAAAAAATAAATAAAAATTCATAAAAAAAAAAAAAAAGTAGGAAAGGTTCAGAAAGACAAAGCCATTCTTCCTACACTTCACTAGGGTGCCAGTGAAAGGGATGAGGAGCCAGTTTCTGGATGGCAATTAATAAAGGAGGTTTGAGAAGTCAAAGGAGACAGCCCAGAGAAGCACAATTGTGGGTGCTTTAGCACCAAGTCAAGGGGGGGCTGACGTCCAGGGACACCAACACAGCATACCAGGAAAATGCTGGCACAGATGACAACACTAAGAAGGACTTTAAAGTATTGTTCATCTTTATGGTCCCCCAGTAAGGATGCTTGAGACACAATAGCTGCTCAGTCAATGTTTGCTGAATTAAAGTGGATCCAATCAAGACCTTTGTCAGGTTATGGGCCTCTCATCTCTGTCTTTAACAGTGAAAAAAGACACCTCATTATATAACTATGCCACAGGGGCATTAGAGTATTTCCAAATCACTGGGAGGCCTTCTTAACTCACTGATTGCTGGCCCCACCCCCAGAGTTTCCGTGTGTGTTGGAGGGGAGGGGCATTTAATTTGCATTTCTAACAAGTTCCCAGTGATGCTGATGATGTTGATTCAGGGATCACACTTTGAGAACTACTGGGTTGGAGGGTTAAAGGGTTAAAGAGTGTCCATATTGAGAGACTCTAGAGTAAAAGTACAATTTTTTCATCTATTCTTCTGAGTCAAGGGCTGAGAATCCTCAGGCGAGTATGATTTATAGAGCACTGTACTTTCTAGGAGGACTGGATTTCCATACTCATTCCAGTGGCATAGGCCATTAAGGCTCCTAATGGATTGAGGAATTAATGAAGTATCTGGCAATGAGGCTTTGTGTATCATTAGATTCCTTGAGCATTCAGCTTGGCAAAGGGCATGAAGAAATGATGAGCTGTGAAGAAGTTGGAGGTTCAAAGCACATCCCCTTCTCTCTCTTTTTCCTTTAATATGATTTGTAGTATAATTTTTATTGTTTTGCCTATTTTATGATTTTTTTTCAATAAATAGGCAGGTAATTCCAAAACAGGAACAAATGCTTTTTATCTTAATTAGTGCTTCCTTATCAGTCAAATAACAAGCTAATGATAGTGATATATTAGCTAATTCCTTTTTCCTTTGCTCTCCAAAGACAATTTTTCCCCCAAGCACTACACAGCAAGCTAACATTCCCAACTCAAAACAGGGAATAATGTTGGACTCAATGAATGTCACTATTGTAGGCAAGTCCGAGGATTGAGGCTGAAAGTTTAATTTTGTTCCAGGTCTTTAATACAGGTTTTAAAACAGAATCTTTTTTTTTTTTGAACTCAGAAAATTTATGTTCTGCTTATCAGTATTAAGTTAATCACTCATGTGCCAATATTGGCCAGTGCTAGGGGACACTGATCTGACACCGCTCTGAGTTCTACAGCAAGGAACTTCCAGTCTAGGGGAGAGAACAGACAACTTGGCTGAAGGGAAGCAGAGTGTGACAGCTGTTATGAGAGCAAGGTTCAGAAGGAACAGAGAGAGGAGACCCTGCAGGGTTTGGGCTGTTTTTGTGAGAGGCAGCAATTAATACGTAGTCTCACGCCAGTTAGCCACATGGAATTGATCTGATCTCAGCCATCTAATACCAACACCATGAAATGATACAGTAAAACTCAATTCTGAATGTGCACGCATCAGCTCATAACACGATAAGCTCTCTGTCTCTCACAGCCCCCTCCCAAGGAAAGTTATTTCTACACTTCAAGTTCAGAGCATTAAAATAAATGACTCATGATGTCAACTGTGTTGAATTAAATCCTTATTTATGATATGTATTAGAAGCCGTTTATCTCATTGCTTTTTGTTTGGTGAGATTCACCCTACAAAAGGTGAGAAGCTAAGAAAAAGTCAAGGAGCAGGCTGAAGAGGCAAGGGCAGAGGAATGAGCTCAGCCAGGCCAAGAGGCAGAGCTAGAGAAATGGGCAGAGGAGGCAGGGGTCAGAGGAGCAGAGAGAAGGCTACACTTACTCAAAACTAGGATAGAGAGTCATTATCAGCCCGGAGAGTAGCTGCATAAGAATCACAAAAGAAAGCTGGCACTGGAAAGGCCACAGCAGTTCAGACACAAGCTGACAAATTAACAAATGGCTCTTGGAATGTACTATGTCAGCAGCCCAATCACACTTCCTTTCATTCTGGATCAGCAGATACACCAAAGGGAAGATCACCAAGGAGGAATCTTTCTGGAAAAATGTTTTAATCCCAGCACCAGAACACTGCATATAGTCAGTGCTCAACAAATAGCCATTGACAAAAGATTGTTTCCTTATATAATGTGTTAACTCATTCTTTCAGTCATTTTAATAATTATTAAATATCTTCTATATAAAAGGCACTATACAAAATGTGAAAGGAGATACAAAAATAAAAAATATGCAGTCCATGTATTAATAGATCTTAATCAGGCATACAAAAATAACTAACAAACGCTTTACAGTGGCAATTATGATAAGCAAGATAAATTGCTACTTGACTTGGATGGAGAGAGGGTTGGACTAGCTGAACAAAGGTGAGGCCAGCATGTGCGCCTCAGCTAGTTACCTGTCTCCACCCCAGCACTTCCACCATTTTTTCAGTGACAAGATCTAGAGGAGGATGAACTTCATGATAGCCACTTAAGGTACACCAAACACAGGAAAAGAAAGAGGACATGATTCTGCCTGAATGGCTCAGGTCACATGACAGGAGAGCTTGGGCAGGTAACCTATGCACCACTCAGAACTGAGGGCCACGAGTCACCAAATCCAGGCACTGCTGTATCAGTTCCATCAGTCTCGCTCCTGAGTTACTTAGGTTTAAACCTCAGGCAACCAAGCAGCTCTCCAGAGCAGCCTACACAGAAAATCAGAATGACCTTTGGCTAAGAATGCCTATTGGTCGGGCTTGTCTCTTCGCTTGCTCATCTTTTGCTCCTTTGAGGTTGGACAAATTATACTCATCTTGTTATCAAAGGCACCTGGCACAGTGAAGAAACTAAGAATCTGGGGAGTATCTTGACCAAATAACCACAGTCCTCCTGTCTTCCCTATGTGGACAATATTTCACAGTAGTTAGAATATGGACTGGGAAGTCAGACCTGATTCTGAATTCTAGCTCAGCGCAGGCACATGGGCAAGTCACAGGAACAGCAAAAGCGGCATGGCAGGAACGAACAGAAGTGAAGGAGCGAGAAGGCTGGGGAAGCAGGCTGGCCTCTGAATGCTGCCCGCCTTTCTTTCCTACACCCACTCAGTGAAAAACGGAGCGTACCCTCTGCACACACTACCTGAGCTGTTAGAAAACCCGGACATATAAACAGCATTTGCAAATAAATTAAATATTAAAGGCAACATCACACTCTCATGTTGAAAGAGGCATTTCACTAATAGTATAGAGCAGCATTTGCTGAATTACAAAATAAACAATGTTATCTATGCCTAGAAAAATCAATCACTTATTGTTTCTACTTCTCTAATAGCCTGTTTGGGTTCCATCCTTTGTTTCAAATTTAAAGGGTGAAGGGGATATACAATTACAGCACACAGAGAGCGTTAGAACACATCTTCTCGAGTACTTATTGTCACTAAACATCTTTCAGCTGATAGGCAGGGGAAGCACTCCTCTAAACCACAAAACAAACACTCTCTACGTATTTTTGCATTTTTACTTTTACTTCTTAATAGTAAACCTGTTTCCTAGAAGAAATTTCATTATTTGAAATTACTCTTTACAAGAGATCAAACAGAAATTCTTATTCTCCCTGACTAAGGCATTTAATAGAACTGACAATTACTGAATCATTTGCCTTTTTAAAAAGGCGCTCTCTCCTCTCAGTATGAGGCCCTGCTAAAGTCACGAATGTGTGTGCTCTTTACCCTATAAAAATTTACTCAGGTTTGTGAAGTTACTTATAACTTAGGAGGATTTCTAAACTCTGTGGTTTCTTTTTTTAGATCTCTCTGAATTAATGTTAGAAATGATAATATGTCAATCATTTAATTCTCAGTGTTAAAATAAATACAAGTTTCCTGTTTGATACAATTTAGGAAGGCTGGCTTATAAGCTTTCTGCTGTTCCAAGGACAGGAAAATAAAAATTCTTTATTTATTATAAATAAATATCAGATATCATTTGCTATTAGCATTATCAACTCATGGATTAGGACACATCTCTATTTCTGGCCTGGAGCCTGAAAGGCCTTAAGATATGTGACCGAAAACATAGAACAAATCAAAGATCAAGACTACTTATCCTTACTCATATTTGTTTTGGGACAGTGCAAACATCCAATCCCATGAAAGTTGCAGTGCTGTTTTGTTCAATGTTTTTAAGAAAGGTATGTATGGTTTCTCAAATCCCTGTTTGCAATATTTTTACTTAAGAGATCTCACCATTTTTTCTTTGATAGCTACACAGACTGTTAGGCTGGGGTGTGCTTTCTACTCTGAACACCAGCAAGTGTCCCAAGGCCTCTGAATACACCTGACCCTTATTAGACACTCTCCCCCATGAGTTGTTCTGTCTGCGGCCTGCCCCTATCTCTTTTCCTCTTGCCTTTCAATTATGCCACCAGCAGACTACACTGAGAAAATTAATGCTTACATTAAAATACCCTGGCATCATGTCTCCAGATAAAATGTAGGAGGCAATGATGAAAAGTCAGTTCAGAGCAGACGCGTCTCAGGTGACCATTCAGAGGAAGAACCTCTCTGGCAGAGATAACTGGGCCCTGAGAAAGGCTGATTCGGGGTATGGTCTCCTGTGCGAACACAGACTGTCCAGTTCAGAGCCTGAGCCTTCTCCCACAGCCCCTAACCACCACCCCGCCCAGTTCAGGTGTCTAAGACGGTTGCTTCAGGAGAAAAATCACCAAACAGTGAGTCTGGGGATTCGTCTCGTAGATAAGACAAATTTGTGGTTTCCAATCTCAAATGGCCCTTAGGGTCACTTAGAAGCTCTTTTTATCTTTACCAACTTAGGGAGTGGACAAAGATGGTAAAACAGGCGCTGGTCAAAGGTGTGGGATTGACCCAAGCGCTGTCCCCACTGCGTCCTCGCACTGCCTTACGAATCAGGACACTGCTTCTGGATTATTTAGACAGGCTTCCCTGAGGGCTTGCAAACGGTCAATATTTTTTCAGCGACCTATTTGTGGGTAATTTCTCCAAGTTTAGTTGACACACTGGTCAAGTAAAGATGGGAACAGCAACTCCTATTCATGAAGCTGTTCTCAGGGTTAGAAGAAAGAACATGCACAAGAGTTTTCACACAGTAACTGAGACATAGTAAAAGCTAAGCAATGATGCCACCTATGTTCCAAAACCTTACCCTTCTCCAACCCCAGCCCAACTGCTCACATTCTAAAGACAACTGAACCTCTTCCTTCACCCAGATAATAGGGGCCATCGGGAATGAAATTCCTCAAACACCCTGGCCCTCCTCCACTCCACATTCAGAGCCATAGACAGTTTCAAAATATTTATGCTCATAATTACTCAGAAATTTTATGTCTATGGATTTGCCAGTGTTATTATTTAATGTACTGATAGAAAAGCACATTACCATATCATAAATTTTAAAAACTTCATTTCAATATTATTGTTTCCTTTGTAATCCTGTATATTTTATTTTAAAACATTTTTCTGAAAAGAGATCCACAGTCTTTACCAAAAATTGCCAAAGGAGTCCATGAAAAAAGAATTAAGAATCTGGATGCAGATTTAAAATGCCCACAATCGCCCAGCCAGTGTGGCTCAGTGTTTGAGCACCCACCCACGCACCAGGAGTGCTCTGGTTCGATTCTGCCCATGCCCAGGTTGTGGGCCCAATCCTCACTGGGGGTGGGGGAGGGGACATGCAGGAAGCAGCCAATCGGTGTTCTCTCTCATCAATGTTTCTATCTCTCTCTCCCTCTCCCTTCCTCTCTCTAAAAATCAACACAGAAAAAAAAAAATTTTTAAATGACCACAATCACTATGGACACAGAGCACAACCATCACACATATGAACAGACATTTCAAGGAAGAAGCAAAAATGGAAAACATCATGTTTAGATTAGTGGAATCCTGGGTTTTTCTTTTTCTTAAGGTTGTTGTTATTTTTACAATAATAAAAGATAGGGCATAAACCATGACACAGTTAGAGCTATTTGTTTTCCTCTCCTATTGCAGATGTGTTCCCACCATGAACCAAAGACACAATGACTACCCTCAGTTTCCCTGCCTGTGGAACTACCCATGCATAGGTCATGAAAAGGTATAGCTGCAACAGAGGTAAGGTAATTCCAAACATGCCAATTTTCTTCATGAAAATACCAATACCTTATCTACATTATTTACAATGTCATGAAAAGCTGGCTGACTACCTTCAAGGGTGAGAACATTAACTTCTTTTAAAAGTTCCTTTCCATTGAAAGTAAATATTTTTCACAGGGTAGGCCACATCTGATTTATTCTTGGCATGGCTTTTATAATGAGCTTTTCATTTTCCCTCGATTTCTTAATGGAATTTTCTCAATATTTAAAAATTCCATTTCTGTGAGATCCTTTCAAACAGAACAGTGAATTACCCAAGCAGATGTGTGAAAGAACGTGTTCATACTGAGAGACATTTACTGCTTATATTATGGCTCGCTGGCAGTCATAAAACTAAAGTGTGGTCTTCCATCATCCACATCACTTAAAAGATAAAGATAATCCAGTTCGTCCTGAAGTTCACACACCTCCACTGCTCTCGCGTGTGTGCCTGCGTATAAAGAGGGCCCCTTAGCTGCTCCATGCAACGTTCATCAAACTTAAGGGTAGTAAAATATAAACTGCTTTGGTCTAAATATATATATATATTAGTGCAATAATACTGAGTTCAAAGTGGTACTTTTCAGTGGTCAGTTATCAGAAAAAAACATTATTCTTAGGAATCTTCTTCAAATGGCCTTGGTCCAATTAATGCAAAATGAGGAAACAAAAAGAGTTCAAGTCCTGCTGTGTTTTTGTTGGGGCTCGCGGTGCCTGCTGGGACAGGCCAGCACCAAGCCCTGACCCCACCCGCCAGGGCGGGAGCACTGATGGAGACCACGGTGTGGGTTCCAGCCCTCCCACGGAAGAGCAGGGGACCTGCTCCAGTTCCCCTGGGCCTCCAACCTCAGTTTCCACAGTTGTACTTGACAAGATCGTTGTGGGAATTAACGGGATAATGAATGCAGAAGTGCTCTCTAAATATAAAAGGCTTTACAAACATGGCCATTGTTACTGTTTTCTTTAAAAGAAGGAAAAAAAGAAAAACATAGCCAAATGTGATAATGAATCAGTTCCTTTCAGGTTGCCAAAGCAGAAGGCACAGAGCTCGATTATACTATAAAGTGCTGCAGAAAAACAGGATAAAGTGCAGCAGAAAAACAGATCATACTGGCTGGCTATCAGGAGAGTGCACCACCAAGGGACAAAAAGAATGTGATTTTTAAACAAATCTTCGCAAACAGTATGGCAGCACTTAGGAGCCTGTGGCTGGAGCCGTGTCAGGACAAGCATCAAACCCTGCTCAAAGGGGTCTGCACCAAGCCCGTGTTCAGCCTCACTAAGTGCCCTGTGGGTTTTTCTGCTGACTCGCTGGTATGTTCATTCTTCAATCAGCTTCCAACTTCAATGGCTAGTGTGATGATCACAGCTTAACTCTGTATCACCAGTATATTGTTTTTCAGGTTTTTTTAATGACAGGAGAGGGCAAAAATCTTACCAGATTCAGGGTTTCCATCCAGGACTTCGAAGTAGTTTCTTCCTTTTTTCTCCCTAACCATGTCTAGTCAACTATTTTTAAAATCATATACTAAAATCATGTATTTATCTAGCACTCATCAAAATACAAGACACTAAGATATCTGGGTGCATAGACTGTTCTTAAAGTATAGGGAACATATATTTCTGCTTTTTTCTAGAGGGAAAAACTCATTCTTTAAATGACGTTAGGTAAAGATTTTTTTAGTGTTAAAACAACAACATCTATATAGTGGGATTTAAAAGAATAATTCTATTCTATTACTAAACTTGTGTAAAGTTGGACAAAACGTCATACAGGGTTTTCCTATGTCTCGCAAATAAATTCAGACCTCATTTTGGACTTAAACTGATTAAAGCCATTCCTGTGAAAGTGATACACTAAGTCTCCACTGAACTCCATCCAAGAGCCCAGAGAGGAGTCAGTCACCTGTTCGGGTCGCTTGAAATAGTCATGAACACAGCAGAGGAGCAGATTTAAAACACAGCCCCCAGCAGTAGAAGATTTTGATCCTACCCCCCACCCCAAGATTTTAGGCTTTATGGTGGTCTTTCACAGCATGGCCCCCTTGCTCATAAAATGCCTATGTCCCACCAGGATGACATTTTATCTTACAAACTTTCACCTAATGAACAAGAACATGATGTAAATGAAATCTTCCCCTTATAGATAATCTGTAGCTATCAGTAGCCATATATGAGCAGTCATGGCATTGAGTCGATACAGTGGTGCATCTATTTTTTGAAATAGTTGGGTACACTGGATATATGTCATAGGAAACAAACTCTTATAACATCAGTCAAATAAAAATATGTTTAGAAAGTTGTATCTGTCAGGGGGTGTGATACAACATACATCACAAAGTCATGTCAGGGGGTGGGATACAACACACCTCACAAAGTCAAGTTAAAATGGTGCTATTGTTTTGACTGGTCCACAGTAATGAACCTTCTGTGGGAGAGTCAAATGATACATCATAAAAAAATTTTTTTTTAAATCTAGCCCATTCCAAAGCCATTCCTTCATTTGACCACACCAGACACTAATGCTAAAGAAAGCTTAACTCTTCTGAAAACATTTTAAACCTGGTGGAATTAAAAGCAACACCAAAGGGATTATTTTTCTTAGCAAGAACCCACAAGCAATCTACTTGACTAGAAGCAAAAATGCAAAGAAATCCTTTATCACAAAATAGTTTCCCAAATCTTCCCTCCAATAAACCTTCCATCCAGCCAAGAATGCCTATCCCCCCTGCTGATAACAAGCTGTGGAGATAAATATTTTATTTTTTCCTATAAAACCCAAAATGATGTTTTCAAATAAAATAAAAATACTACATGCCACTGTCAAAAAAAATAGTCCTAGAAGAGGTAAATGTCATTTTAAAGTCTCTGTGTTAAAATATTTAGGAGAAAGAAGCCACTTGTCAAGTTCCACAGAAAGCTCCGCAGAGGTTATAAGTGCATCTATCAAATTTTCATCTACCTTGGGGCTGACCTATTGGGGAAACCATAGAAAGCCTGGCCTTGTGCAATGAGGGAGCTGAAGGTTCCGAGTTCTGGACAACAACGAGGACACAACAAAGAACAAAGATGGGCTTGGGAGAGATGCTGTAAGGATGGCCTAGTGAAGGCACACTGCGGTGGGTGGCAGGCGCTGCACTCTGCCTTAAGCCAAGGGTCAAGCTAAGGAACTGAACCCATCTGATGGACCATCAGACTCCCTTGAGAGAATTCTGACCTCTCACTCCAAATCTAGCAAAATGCTCTATGTCAAACAGCAAAAGAAAGGCCAAGCCAGCAAATCATGGGAAAGATTTTTTTAAAGTCTAATTTAAATAGCTTCCATACCTTACCCTTTGGGAATTATATTCAGTACCTTTTTTAACAAGGGAAATTTAGTTTTAAGGAGCTTATGGGAACATTTAACTTGACCTGGAAAGGTTATTTGCTCAGTGTTAGGCTAAAAGCCAAAATCCACTTTTAGCCAGAAATGATTTTAATATTATACCTCACAAGAGTATTGTGTCATGTGAGCAGGCGGCAGCGATAAGCAGTGTAGTAAAGTTATGACTTCCCCCAAAGACTCATTAAAATGTATTATTAAGTAGAAAAAAGTTCAGAAATTCCAAAAGGAAACCGTCTGTACTATCTCAGAAACAGTAAAAATGCTTTCCAACTTATCACTTCTTTTGCTCTGCCTTCTCTACAAATACACCAAGTAAATGCTGTGAAGAACTCTATGCTGATACAAAAGAGGATGAAAATGCCTTCAAGGTGTGTGCCACTATGATGCGCTGCATATGATTTTCCTTTAATGTGTTCTGGAGGAATATATAACAAATTCAAGTGACTGTACAAAAATAAAAATCATGACGGTTCCATGATTTTTTAAAAAATTGTTCAACTCACAAAACACAGAAAAATTAGAAACATTATTTTAAAGAAAAGAGATTTTCCCCCAATTTTAATGTTTATCATTCTAAATTTTAATAACTCCAATATATTTCTTCTTTCTTTCTGTGTTGGATTTTAACTCATGTCAAATATTTTTCCTCTCATCAATTCTTGAAAATTTTCTCCCACCTCTTCAATTAAAAAAAGAATGTAATGACTTCATTTAAGTCAAGCAAATGTGCTTTAGAAAGCTCAATCAAATATCGACTTTCTTACCCAATCCTGCAAGAATGTGAAAGCACATTTGCAAAGGCGTTCCAAGCTGCTATGGAAACGACATTCTTTTTTCACAACAGCAGTACAGGCTGAGGACTGCTGGCATGCAAGCCCCAACGCAAGCCCCCTGACAGCTTGCGGAATGGACAGATGAGGCGTGGAAAATATTTTAAATTAGTTCATTTATCTTGTTGAGACCCAGGAAACAACAACAAATTTCTCACAGAAAAGAAAGAAGAGAAAGACAACGCACCCCTAGCAATGTGTAGCAAAATTAGTCCATTAAGTCAAAGCCTTCAGACTATTTCATACTGCTTAATAATAGCCCCATGTCATAGCCTGAGGGAATGTTTTATAACCAAAAGATCCAGCACGATGGCTAGAAATCATTGACTGCTTTTGATTTTTTGATGGACTCAAGTTTTGGAAGCCAAATTGTTTTTAAATCAATGTGGTTTTTGTGTGTGTGTGTGTTTTTACTAAATTCAGGTATATCTTGGATAAATATTAATCCTGATTACTAAGTCTTAAATTGCAATAAAGAACAGAAAGTTCTTAAAAGAGAGTTAAAAAATGCCACATTTTAGGATAAACTAGGCAAAGATCACTTAAGGAGAGAGGGTGCACCTCTCTAAAAGTGAATAGACAAAGCAGCTGTTGTTCTAGGTCCCCATTCCATGACTGACGCGCCGGGAACTTGTGGCTTTGTGGTTCCTTCCCACCTGAGCGCCTGCCACTGCACCACTCCCACAGGTCCCTCACCTCCCTCCTCATGACTGCTTCCCAGGGGACAAGTCCGGGCTTCGGATCTGGAAGGAGAAGCAAGTGGACACAGGGGCCTACACACTGGTCCTGGGACTGGCTGCACCAGTGTCACTGGAAATCAGGGAATCATGTTAAAAATAAGGCCCCAATCCCCCCAAGTAGAACTTCTGATCCAGAGATCTGAACAGGAGCCCAGAAATCTGTACTTTTGAAAGGTACTCCCCAAGCCAGATTGGGAAATTACTGTGGCCTCCCAAACCAGCCTCCTTCAAGAACAGGAGGCAGAGAGAATTTTGAAAATCTGTGTACTCCCTTGCATCATTTTAACGAGACACATAAATTTCTCATCTTAACTTTAAACAACTGTGAAAGTTATAATTCTTAGGTATTAAATATTGACATTTAGAAATAAGACACATATCTCTAAATACCATGGTGATTTGATACCTCCATTATCTATTTTAAAAAAATAAAAGAACAAGCTCTTCTTTAATAGTTTATATAGCATTCCTTATTCTCTTTAAACTTATATTACCTCTATTCCACTTTCCCCACAAAATTTTATCTGAAGATAAGATACTTTTATGCTTAAAACTCTTTTATTGACCACTCTACCATAATCCTCCGTATAACAAAAAGATACATATTATTAGACTGAAGTTTCATATTTTAAAATTTCCTATAACAAAGCTGTATGTTAAAAAACTTCTAATTTGAAAATACTTATTTTCAACTTATAACTGATCAAAGTCGTATATCTATGTATATGTATACATATATATAACAATATTGGTAACTATTAAAGTAAAACAGTAAATTTTCATTGCAAATGTATCCCTTAACCAGATAAATAAAAATTTTACAAATAATTTTATGTAAATATGAGAATATATCACACTGCTAGAATGAGACAGATTTCAGTGTCATCTTAACCACACACACACACACACACACACACACACATTCATACATATACATATATACATACTTTTTTTTCTTTTAAAAAGCATTTAGATGCCCAGCCAGTGTGGCTCAGTAGTTAAGCATCAACCCGTGCACCAAGAGGTTGAGAGTTCGATTCCTGGTCAGGACACATGCCTGGGTTGTGGGCCAAATCCTCAGTGTGGGGCATGCAGGAGGCAGTCAATTGGTGTTCTCTCTCATCGATGTTTCTCTCCCTCTCTCCCTCTCCCTTCCTCTCTCTCTAAAATCAATAAAGAAAATTTTTTTTTTTTTTAAAAAAAGCATTCACATTAACAAGTGGATAGGATATGTCTCTCACTTTCTAATTCTTCCTGAGTTATATGCCTAAAATACACAATAGCCACCATCCATCACAATCAGCTGACCTCCTTTGGGTACGCTTTTAATTTTGTTATAAGTAAAGAAAAGGAGCCATCTGTATTGCAAATAAATACCAGTTACTGGTCCATTACATTTATTCCTGTTCTCAACTTGACTAAGACCAGCATTTTGCATCATTCCCCTGTTTAGTGTGCCAGGGTCATCCAACACAGGGCAGGTGCCCCAGTAAGAACCGAGATGAATGAGATCGACTGGGAGTCTGTGAGGGGGTGGGAGACAGGAACCCCTGCAGGCTGCAGGCCTGCTCTCAGGCAGACCAACTTCAGGGAAAAGCAGGAATTATCCTGGCCCCTGTACTTATGAAAGGTATGCGGAGGTGGGGTGAGGGGTGTACCAGTTTGAAAGTGCCTCCAGATGATCCGACAGTCCATGATCCCAGGGTCCTCTGGTGGCAGCTAAAGAACGCCCAGGTGAAGAGCACTCTGACAGCAGCTCAGGCAGGAGAGAGGGCTGACCAGGGCAGTGCCCAGCATAGCGCTGTCTTCCCCAGGGCAGTGTGGGGGGTGGGGTGGGGAAGGACTGGAATGGAGGAGGGTAGGTATCTCTCATAGACCAGCCTGTTCCAAAGTGGACTCTCCTGACTCTCCCTCCCCTAACCTCACTTTCCTATAAAGATTCCACTGAGAAATAGCACAGAATGTGGATTATTATAGGAGGCATGTTTACTTAACAGAATATAACTATTCTGACACTCATGCTGCAGCAATCAGGTGCCTAAGAGAACACACAACCAGAATCCTGTGTGGCCCAACTTAGAAATTCACAATTAGGGCCAGTGGAGTTTTAAAGTATCTGAAATATCTACCAATTTTTAAAACTTTCCCGCTTTCTCTGGATTCACATGTACTAGAGATGAATAGCTTTTTTAAATGAAAAATAACGAAAGAAAGAGAGAGAAAAAAAAACCTAAGTTCTTCCTCTCCATGCTGCATTCACTTTAGCAGGGGTTAATGTGTAAGCCAGTAGGGAGCCCAGTAGGGAGCACCGTTTTCTACAAATGCTAAAATTATCTCACCATGCAGTCTGAGACAAAAACACCGCAACAGGAAAAAAAAAAACAACCAACAACCAACTTTAAAAAGCCCACACTCCTCTGCGTAGAGATGCAGGACCATAACCCTACCTCCTGCTTCTGCCTCTAGCAGGAGTTATCACTATAGCGCCATCCTCAAGCAAAATTAAATGTCATCCGAGGACCCAGAGCTGCTGAGGGTCAGCCACCATGACTCCGTATTTTACAGTGTAAAAGTCAGGTTAAGCATCAGACCAGAAAGCCTATCTTTACCCTCCGTTTGGTTGCTCCTCTTAGTTCTCTGTAAACAAGTGGAGTTTATAAGAAATAACTTTGGCATAACCTCACTGTCTTAGAAACAAGGAAAGGAAAGGGCAAGAAAAATCCTAAAACAGAAATTTTGGAACTGAAAGGATCATTTCTGTTAGAAATGAGAAACTGAGGCCTGAAGATGTCTGCCCATGGTCACACAACCATGGCCAGGATGCCCCCTAGAGGCCACTGCTTTCTCCTCTGCAGCACTATTTCAGGGCTCCTTTCTCCTCCATCGGGCCCTGGCCCCTCTGCTGCTTCTGCCCCCACTGGCTTCTTTCAGTTTTATGATGTGCATAGCTCCTTCCTGCCTCAGGGTCCTTGAATATACCACTCCCTTTACCTGGGTCATTTATCCCCCACACAAAACTCTACTTTCATCTTGGCTACCCCTATTCATCTTTCAGTTCTGAAATGTCATGCCCTCAAGGCCATCCATTCTTGACCCTCCAAATAAGGTCAGTCTCCCTGATGGCCATCCTCATGGCACTATACTTTTTTTTTCTTTTTTATCCTCACCCGAGGACATTTTTTTATATTTTGTTCAGATAGAATGGGAGGGAGAGAGAGAGAGAGAAACATCAACGTGAAAGGGACACATCGAGTGGCTGCCACCCACACGACCCAACCAGGGCTGGGGACAAACTTCAACCGAGGCACATGCCCTTAGCGGGAACCGAACCTGGGTCTCTCCAGACCACAGGCCGACGCTCTAACCGCTGCGCCAAACCGGCCAGGGCGGCACTATACTTTTTAGTGATCAATCATTTTCTAACTTATCTCTCTTCCTAGACCTAGAGCTTTAAGAGCATTGGAGCCAATTTACTCTTAGGAGTTTATCTTGATAAGTCCTTACGTACAAGCACTTATAAGTAACCACTCAGGACCTGGAACATGATGTATACTTATTAAATATTTATAGGTAAATTTAACAATATTTAGATGTCAGATGCTGCTTTGAGGGTGTTTCACATACTATACATTTAAGATAGGCAATAGTAATATTTCCATTTTACAGATGAAGAAACTGAGGCACAGAGCAGTTCAGGAACTTCTCCAACATCACACAGCTAATAAGTGAAGTGTTTAAAATACACATAAAGTGGCACTGGGTATCACTTCTGGTAGCAACTTTATGAATGGTCATGAAAACCTGCATGAGGACACAACCAATGCTCAGAACATGCCTATGAACATAGTGGGCTCTATAATAGGCACCATGTGACATTTTCCAAAGCATAGATTATATTAATGATCTTTCTTGCTCCAGTACTAATAATCTCCAAACCTTTAATAGCTAACGCCATAAAATGTTTGTTTCTTGCTCGTTTTGAATGTTGGTTGTGACTTTGTTGGAGATGTTCTTTAATCTGGGGTCCCGGATGAGGGAGTAGCTCTATCTGAACCATGCCGTTCTCACAGATGGGTAAACAGAGAGATGGAAATTGAAAGCCCCAGGCTCATTGTTTTATTTCCCTAAGTTCCCTGGTGCTTTAGAAGCAACCAACTGACACCATGAAAGTCCTTAATTCCACAAAAATGTTCTATGGCAGCAAATACTTGGTCACTCGGAGCCTTGTCTTCTCTTGATTACAGGGATCTAAAGATGATAATCTGAGTAACTCTTTGCTACTGGATACCATGGACTACCAGCTGCATCTTTCCTATCATTTTCCATAGCTTTTATTCCTGTCTCTACATAAGGCTTTTACTCATTCAATCTTCTCCCAACCAAAAACAAAAAAAAACTCTTGAGGACTCGGACCCAAATTCTCACAGAGGTATAGTGGAAATAACTCTCCTACTTTTCCTTTGAGGGATGGGATGACATCGAAGGAACATAATCTGTCCAACAATTTTACTATTTAAATTGTACCACCTTGTCTCATAAAGAACTTAACTTCCACTTGCCTCAGGCACTTTACACATAATAATTCATGATTTGTATGTCTCTGGATGTTAAATATGCTTATCTCATTTTACAGGTAGCAATAATATTAAATATCTAGAGACAAAATTCCTTGCCTAAAGTTTCATAGCCAGCAGCAAAGCTGGGACAAGATCCCTCCTGGTGGTCTACCCTCTGCATAGAAATGCTAACCTAGATTTCTGATGATCTTGAGCTAAAGTTAAGACATAGCCTAAGTAAATATCATCAACCCCTCTCCCCTGACGTACACAAATGTATACATCCACACATACTAACATGTATATTTTATATATGTGTATGTTATGTAAATACACATGCACACACAAACACATGCACAAAACACTGACTCAGAATGGGGAGAAATGTTTCCAAAATATTGAGTACATGCAGGTTGGTGAACTGAGAGCAGTCTAGCTATTTGAGAAATAATTAAATACTGTGCACAGTTCTTCATGAAAATAAACAATAGAGAACTGCAGGTCTCGTCCCTGCTTGGGACTGAACCCTAGCAATGGCTAGAATCAGAAATATTAAATAAAGAACAGGCCTTTAATGTTCAGTGCTATATTTTATCATTTCTCTCACATATGACAATTTCCTTTGATTGCACACAACTTGATCATTCATTCTGTTGAACAATATGCATAAGTTTCTATTATCAGTTCTGTTTTGCTACTGCAAATGTTTGACAAAATTGCCCGTTTCATTTTTTAATCCCTGTAGATCTTCCTGCCCTCGAGGAAGCTATTCCACAGCAGTGTGAGACCCAGATGAAGTGCCAAGTCAGCAGACAGTGCTAGCTGCAGGGCGAGCAGGCGCTCTGAAGGAAAAGGACTGTCTGCAGCCCTCTGGAGGCGCTCTGGGACTCAGGCAGGAAGCGGTCAGGGCTTGGCTTCTGCAAAGGGCTATGCTACAGGAGAAGCACTATCCCTTCCAAAAACACCCTCAGAGAGGACTGGAATTGCAAGGCTCCGGAAGATCCAGTGAGGGTTTGCAGAGGGATGCCTATGCCCTTAGTGTCTTATCTTGATCACAGGATCAGTGACAATGACTGGGTTCTTCTCCTAACTCCTCCCAAGTCTCACCTGGTAAGGATCCTGAAATGAAACTTGGGTGAGCACATAATGGAATGTTAGTCTGAGTCTTTCTTTGCCTTCTACTGGGCGAGGTTGGAGGGAAACCTTATAACGAACTGGTCCATTCATTCATCATTTAAACCTTGACTGAGTATGGGCTCAGGCCCCAGGTGAGGTCTAATAATGCAGGGATGGACACAGTCTCAGCCCTGGAGGAATGACAGAATCTCCAGGGAAGGAGGCCCCAGAAGTATTTCTTTTTTCTTAATACTTAATTTATTAATTTTTTTTATTATAGATGCCCTTCCTTTTAACCCCTGACACCCTCCTACCCACTCAACCCCCCCAGCCTTTATTGTACTATACTGTTATCTGTGTCCATTGGTTATGCCTATAAGTTCTCTGGTTTATCTCTTCTTGCCCCCACCCCCGTTCCCTCAGAGGTGATGATTCCCTTCTGACTCATCATGATGCCATTCACAAGGACAGACCAGATGGAGTGGAAGGCATCTGATGTCTAAACATCATCCACCCAAATATCCTTCTAAAAAGTCCCTTTAGCCAGCAATTAACTCTCTAGGCTCCTTTGTCATGTGATTTCTATAGCACTGCAAAAAAGTCAGGAAGTTCATCCTGCCCCTTGAGTTTCTGAGGTAACACTTGCCATTCTGTATTGCACCTCATCTGTCTTCTACTGTTGCCCCTCTCAACTCATTTCCAGGGCTTTAGACACTTGTTTTGCAGACCCTGGAAACCCACAGGATTCCTTCCATCAACAGGACGAGGTCTGTCTTCATCTACTTCCTCATGCAGAGCAGTTATTCTACTTCCCAGATTTCCCCATCACCCTGCAGGCTCTGGGCCCATTAGGAGTTCAATGTTTTTCAACAGAAATGCCAGGTGTGATTCTGGCATTTATGATTGCCAACATCATCAGAGTGGATGAATGCCAGGGACACGCTCCTGGAGACACTTTTAGTCAAAGGGAGAGTACCAACTGTGAGCTCTGATTTCCTCCGATCTTTTACACAGCTACATGGAGGACGGATGCCCAGCTTCCCTCTGCCATTCCTCACTGCAGCGCATTTGGTATGCTGTATGAGGCACAGGTAGGAATGCTGTTCCCTTAAGTTATTTAAAACCCTATGGGCGCCCGGCTTCCCAAATCATAAATTTAGGAAATTGCGTTCTGTTAGACTAAGTCCTTCCCTGAGCACTTTAGTCACCTAGTTATTCTTCTATTTCTTTCCCACAAACACTTGGCGCAGGTTCCGAGGTCCATCCCATATCTATGTGTCTCCTCGGCACATAAAAGAGATTCAGGAAAGGAGAAGGAACAATAAAATTTCAGGTTTACTGGCAGCACTAAGTGAAGTAATCCCTCTATGCATACACTTTTCTTACAGGAAGATCACTTATTCAGCCTTTCCATTCACCTGCCTGATGAGATCTACACATATTTTAGGAGGGTAATTTGGAAGACTTACAACAGCAGAAGTTGTTCATGCTGCAGCATTAGTCTCTGTCGTTTGCTTTAGGTTTGCCCCAAACATTTAGCTCATTTACACAAGTGAATAACTAACTGCCTGTTTATTAATCAGGTCAACCAAGACTCATTTAAACTATGTACTCACAGTCCTTTTTTATATACTAATGTTCTTCCAATGTTTTTGCTTAATAGGCCACAAGAGAGTTTTGGAAAACTTCATCTCTCCTTATACATTTTTCAATTTTAAGATAAAAAAAAAAAAAGTAAGGGATATTATTTTCCAGTATAGAATTCCAGGATATAATTATAGGTGTTAAATATTTTTTGGTCAAACTTTGAGACTGCGTATTAAGCTGAAGTTATGTAAAATGTCTGCCATATTGACAACCTAACAGACAAAGGCAGTCCTCATTACCAAACAAATCTGCCAAAACAGATTTATTTTTACCAGAAAGAGTCTGAATTATTTTTTAAATGAAATAAACATATTAATATGAATCCCCATATCAAGCATCTCATTTCTGAATTTTCATTCTAAGATACAATCAAGGGTGCACTTAGGGTAAAATATAAGCCCCCAACTATGTCATGGCTTAAACACAACAGAAATTCACTCCTGGCTTACATAACAGTATTGGGGTAGCACTCCTCCACAGCTGTTCAGGGACAAAAGTACTTCCATCTCAACATTTGGCTACTGAGGTCTGCCTCTGGGTCAGCGCATTCCTGAAAACAGGAAGGAGGAGAGCACACGGAAGTATTTAGGAGCCAGGCCTGGAAGTAATATCTATTACCTTTTGCTCCAATACCTTTCGCTGAGCTCCTTCCTCCCTGAAGGGAGCTGGATGGTGTGGACTAGCTGTGGACCAGGGAAGGGAAGGCCGTCCTTTAAGTGAGCAACTGGTAGATAAGGTCACTTTTGCAGTAAATGTATGGTGTAGGCAAAATAACATACTGTTTTCCAGTATTTATTACCTAATCTATCTTTGCTTTTTTCTCTCCAGACTTGCCCTCAGAAACTTTTCCTTTGCTTATCTACCTGAGAGTAATGCATTTATTCCGTAAAGAGAAAGGGGTTGTGAGAAAGGAAAGCCAGAAGCCCCTCCAGATCAATATGAGGAACGAGTGCATATGGAAGCTTGGGGTCTGTCCTCTGAGGCAGTCTTCCCATAATCCTCAGGTCGTCAGACCCCAGTTTGAGAATCACTGACAAAGTATTAGGGAACGTCAAGAATCACAGAATTCTAAATTGCAAAGTACTAGTGCATTTTACAGAGGTGAAAACTGAGCTAGAAGGAAGATGTCCAAAGTCACCCTTGTAGAGGTTAATGAACATAGTGGGGCCATTCTTGACTCCCACAAACTCATTTCTGCCTTTGGTGTAAATGGCTATTTCTAGTATTTAGTGCATATCAAACTTCTATCCTTTGAAAGTACTGCTTACAAGATTGACCCCTGACAGGTGTCTGGGAACCTGGATTTTGGGAGGTTTCCCCCCATTCCCTGATAAGAATGGCTCAATGTAGCCATGGCCGATTTGGCTCAGTGGTTAGAGCATCTGCCTGCGGTCCAGAGAGACCTGGGTTCGGTTCCCACTAAGAGCATGTACCTCGGCTGCAGTTTGTCCCTGACCCTGGTTGGGTCATGCAGGTGGCAACCACTCAATGTGTCCCTTTCATGTCGATGTTTCTCTTTCTCTCTCTCTCTCTCTTCCCCCCACTCCCTCCCTCCCTCCCTCCCACTCTATCTGAACAAAAAATGGAAAAATGTCCTCAGGTAAGGATAAAAAAAAAAAAAAAAAAAAAAAAAAAAAAAGAATGGCTCACTGTGGCCCTACTGTTGGTGTAGTTTAATGTGGTTTATGCTGAATACTTGCTTCCCTTTGGGAGTCTAGAATTTTGGCACACGCTAGGTAAGGGTGCCTATGTGATCGGTCCTGAGTAAAAGCTCTGTGCGCTGATTCTCTAACAAGCTTCTCTGTTTGGCAACGTTGCCATGTGTTGTCACAACTCACTCCAGGGGGATTAAGGAGTCCTGTGTGACTCCACTGGGAGAGGACCTGGAAGCTGGCACCTGGTCCCTCAGGCCTTGTCCCCATGTGCCTTTTCCCTTTTTCCCTTTTGCTGAAATCATGGCTGTGAGTCCATCTATATGCTGAGTTCTGTGCATCCTCCTCGTGAAGAATGAAACCCGGGAGTGGTCTGGCGACCCCCAAAACACATGAAAATTATGTTTGACAGACAAGAATAGATTGAATTTAAGATATCGAGAACATAGCAGATTGAAATTTCAGTACATTTTGAATTTAAGTTATTTTTTTGATATGGAACCTCGAGAAAAGGGTGAAGGCATTTATATTCAATTTAATGAAGGTACATACACTTTTAAAATGACAGATGATAATGAAAATCATTTAAAAAATATAGGTCTTGGTCATAGCTAGCCAGCAAAACAAGGATTCCCTGAAAATTACTACCAAAGATATCAGAAGGGAAACTTCCATATTGAAAGGAAACACTAACAAATAAAATAAATGTGGAATTGTGAACATTACTAAGGAAAAAAATGGTCTAGAATTGAAAGAAAAGAAAAAATGACTCGGGGTTTGTGTTGAAGACACAGAGAGGAAATCCAGGGACAATCTCTGTGTTATAAGCCTGTCCCATATCCCTCCTATTGAAGTCACTGGACAAAAAGTCTTATAAGAGACTAGTTTTTAAATAAGATTTCCCCCAATTTTACACTTTTACTTTTGTTTTACTTTGATTTCACAAGCAATGCAAAACTCCTTGTAGAAAAGCTGCAAATTACATAATAGTATGTATAAAACTTTTTTTAAATCACCCAATATCTTGCCATCCAGAGGCAACCACAATATGACATTTTGAATCTTTTCCCTGTTCATTTAAAAAATTAACTGGGAACATTTTGTATGTATAATTTATCTTAAGTTGTTTTCTCATTAAAATGTGGTTTATGGCCCTGGCCGGTTTGGCTCAGCGGTTAGAGTGTCGGCCTGTAATCCTGAGAGACCCGGGTTCGGTTCCCGTAAAGGGCGCGTACCTTGGTTGCAGTTTGTCCCCGGCCCTGGTTGGTTGTGCGGCTGGCAGCCACTCGATGTGTCCCTTTCACATCGATGTTTCTCTCTCTCTCTCTGTTCCTCTCTCTCCCTCCCACTCCACCTGAACAAAAAATGGAAAAATGTCCTCGGGTGAGGAAAATAAATAAATAAATAAATAAATAAATGTGGTTTATGAAGAATTCTTAATGGCATGTTAAGAATTATCAAATTGACACGTGGAAGAACATTTTCCCCCTTTAACGATACTGAAGATACATACGGAGCCCAGATCCCAGTACCTGCCAGCCAGGGAACCTAAGAAGCCCAGGTGAGAGCATGGCTGTGTGCTTCCTGCCTTGGGTCAGGTTGATATCTGACCAAGACACGCAGTGGACGATGAGTGCAGAGGCGTTTCTCAAGCAATGCAAGGCTGACACTGTAACCACACACGCTGTGTTGCCTTGATGGCCTGACTTCCCACGCCATGGGGCCCAGAGCGCTGTGATGACAGACTCACAGGCTGTGATGCAGGTTAGGGGCGTCCCTGTGAGCCACAGAGCCTCCATTTCTCCGTTTTGTGCTTGACTCCACCACACTCCAAAAGTAGTACTGGCTGAACTTCTGGTCAAGGTGGAGATACAGGTAAACATGGTACTCACCTCCTCCCAATACCACATCAAAATCAGAACTAAAGTACAGCACAACCATCATTCAGAACCACTTGAACCCTAACTGAATGGAAGTGCTACAACTAGGGATTTAAGAAAGAATCCACACTGAGACTGTAGGAAGGGCGGAGACATAGAGTGGACTGGTCCCACACTCAGGCATAGCAAATAAAAATTGGCTGCAGAGGTCCCCCCTGAGGAGTGAGGTCCCCCACCAGGATCCACAGTCCAGGGTTCCAGGGCCAAGAAGAGAAGTGCAATAGCTTCTGGCTGTGAAAATCAGTGGGGATTATGTCTGAGTGCGATGGAGGCTCCTGGAGTCCCAGGGAGTTCCTCTTAAAAGGGCCTGGGCAAGGGCTCACTCGGACTCATACCTTCTGAGCTCCAGTGCTGGGGCAGCAGACTGAAAGGCACCAGGGAGAAACTGAATTCTTTGGCATCTAGGTGAGAGATGGGGAGTCAGGGGGGAGGCAGCTTTCTCCCTTTAGACAAAAGTGTTGGCAGAGGCCACTATTCCTTTTCTGAGGCACCCCCACCCATGATCAGCAGCCGGGCACCATACCTAAGACTCCATAAACCTAGCTCACACTGTTCACCCTGACCTGGTGATTCCCTGAGGCCCTGTCCCACCTAACTTGCAAGCCCACCCAAGCTGTTTCCAGTGGCTTCTCCATCCATACAAATGGCCTCTTGCTCAGGCTTCAGATTTTCCTAAAATCAGCATCTGGACTCTATGTGTCCTATACCTAAGTGGTCCCAGGGCTGACACGAGCAGCAGATGGCCTTGGTTCACAGCTTAGCCTCTCCTGAATACCACCATGCCCGGCACAAATAGAAACCATCTGCAGATTGCTCTGTAGCTTATGTCAGGTGGCCCCTGGCAGGCCCCAGAGCCAGTGTACCCAGTGGACAGCTTCAGACCACACGAGATCACAGCCCTACCACCTCCACAAGTGACACACTAAAGGGGTGGACTCTGCAAGTACTGAAGCAAGTCCTGCTCCACAAGGTCAGCTCCTGCACAGCAGCTCCTCCGCTGTAGTCACAGCAGGTCCTTGTAGTTGGTTGACCTGGGAGTCAGTTCCTCCCAGTGACACTAACAGCGATCAAAGCTCAACTACAACAGGACAGTGCACACAGCCCACACAGGGGCACACAAGGAGCACCCAACTCAGGTGAAGAGGAGGCTGTGCCACTGGATCCTACAAGACACCTACTACACAAGGTCACTCTAACAAGTCCAGGAGACACAGCAGCACTACCAAATACGTAGAAACAAACATAGGGAAGCAGCCAAAATGTGGAGACAAAGAAACATGTCCCAAATGAAAGAAGAGGAGACATCCCAAAAAAAGAACAAAATGAAATGGAGGCAGGCCAACTATCAGATACAGAGTTCAAAACAATGGTTATAAGAATGCTCAAGGAACTTAGTGAGAACTTCAACAGCAGGAAAAGGGACATGGAAACCATACAAAAGAACCAGTCATAAATGAAAGATGCACTAACTGAAATAAAGAATAATTTACAGGAAAGCAACAGTAGAGTAGATGAAGCCAAGAATCAAATCAGTATTTGGAATATAAGAAAGCAAAAAACACCCAATCAGAACAGCAGGAAAAAAAAAGCTAAAGGAATTCATCACCACCAAACCAGTATTACATGAAATGTGAAAGGGTCTTCTTTAAGAAAAAGAAAGAAAAAAAAAAAAAGATAAAAAATATGAACAATAAAATGGCAATAAATACTTATCTATCAACAACTGAATATAAAAATCAAAATAAACTAATAGTACAGAAACAGACTCATAGATACAGAGAACATTTTGCCAGTTGCCAGATGGGAGGAGGTAGGGGGATGGGTAAGAAAGGTGAAGGGATTAAGAAGTACAAATTGGGCCCTTGTCAGTATGGCTTGGTTGGTTGTAGCATCATCCCTGGCACCAAAAGGTCACCAGTTTGATTCCCGATCTGAGCATATACCCAGGTTGTGAGTTCAATCCCCAGTCAGGGTGCATGCGGAGACAATCAATCATGTTTCTCTCTTATATTGATGATTCTCTCTCTCTCTCTCCTCTCCTCCCTTCTTCTCTATCTAAAAATCAATAAAAACATATCAATAAAAAACTTTTTTCTAAAAGTACAAATTAGTTCTCCCACAATAATAATGGAAGTGTAAAGTACAACCTAGGGAATATAGTCAATAATATTGTAATAACTATGTATGGTGTCAGATGGGTACGAGATTCATTGGGATGATCACTTAGAAAGTTATATAAGGTCTAATCACTGGGTGTACACTTGAAACTCATATAACATTGTATGTCAATTGTCAAAAACTGAAAAAATGATTTTTTTTAAAAAGCAGTACAGACAGCACTGTGGGTGACAGTAAGGAATTTTATTGCTTAGTAACAAAAACTACTGGATTCTTCTTAGTGTCAATTTTATCAAATATAAAATGGGAATAATGATATCAACTTCAAAGAGTTGTTAGAGGATTACCTAGGCAATGCCTGGTACAGAGCAGCCACAGTGAAAAAGAATATTCAACAAGAAAACATTAGTACATCTTGCTAACCACTAAAATATAAGCTACCCGACTTCCCATTTACTTTTTTTCAGCACAGGTCGGGTGGAAGTGGGGGCAACTTTTAATAACCTTCAGAGCAATGCAATCAAACTATGAAGACTAATCCAAGAGATATATAAACAGCATCTGTAATTCACCGGACTGTAGGTGCTCCATTCTGAAAGCTAACGACCTGTCTTCCTACAGCTCATGACAACATGAGCTTGAACAACAGGTCCATTCTCAACATCTGTAAGCTCAATTTCCACATCTGTTTTCAAAACCAAAAATTATCACCTAGATAATTTATCACTCATTTGATGAATGAGTGATAGTTTCTCCAAAACTCAAAATACGAGTTGCTTTGATGCACTGCAGGAAGGCAGGATTCAGGCTGAGAGAAACAAAGTGGATTCCCCAGGAACAAGCCTCTGGGCCTGTGATGTGCTGCATGATTAACAGCTCTACTTAAATGCTTCCATGCTATGGGAGGTGACCTCAGAATGTACCAAAATCATTATCCCATGCACCTTGGGAAAAATTTTATTCCAGTCACTATTTTTGAGGCTGTAACAGAATATATGTTGGACTCAAAGACAACATGAAAGAGGTTCCTGGATAGAGAGAGTACACTATTAAACAGAAGTAGCTTTATCCACACATTAGGTCAACAAACAACACTTAAAATATCTGAGCACAATGCCCTAAGGTTCCAGGGAAAAAGCACAGGTAACACAGTTTAGGAAAAACCCACAGGCTGACTCAAGTAGCAGCTCAGGCTGTTGTGTGCCTATCCCAGAGATGATGCTGACTATTCCCATCTAGGGAGAGAAACAGCATCTTAAACAAAATTGGGGGACTGAGGGGAAATGCCACTGCAACTTTCCAGTTCTTACTGAACTGCAGTTTTCACAGCAAGACTTCATTGTTGTTGTTCTGTGTCTAAATTCCAAGTCTGAAGTACACAATGCATCAAAAGTTGCCACACTCCAAACACCAGACATTAATGAATTTTTGTGCAAAAAGTAATTGTTTTAGCTATAATACAGGTCAGTTTAATCGCAGTAAAGCCACTTCCCATATGTATACCTTAAATAAATTTTATTTATCTTAATTTCCTTAAAATCATCGGAGTTTCCAGTAAAGATGGGTTAAAATAATGTCTATCATAAAAGTTCATGAGAGCAAGAACTTGGGGAGGAGTGGTATTGTTGTTTTACTGTTGTCTTATTACAGAAGGCTGCCTACAAAAGGGCCTAGCAAAGGGGACTGAAATCACAGCACACGGAGAGCCACTGGGGACCACAAGGGGGACTCGTGACGGTGCTGTGGACAGCGCCCAGGGCAGGGCACGCAGGCAACAAACGTTAGTGCCATGAGTGGGACAAGTGAGGGTTGACTTGTTTCAACAATACTAACAAGACAAACATTGCAACCAAAATTTGATGTATCTCCCACATAAAAATCTTTCAAAATGACTAAATAACATGTCCAAGAGAAGGGATCTCTCTCTTTTCTCCACCAGCTAGTTTATCTTTCCTGATAAATAAGGCCAAACCAACTAAACAGGTCAGTTGAATTTTTTTTAAAGCTTTTAAAATACTCAACATAAACCGAAAGAACTATAATTAGTTTGTGACACGCAAAGGTATTAAGCTCTGGGATATGTCTGGGGGGACACTGGCAAAACACCCGAATGTGAAACTGCTTGGCTGATGATCTGCTCATTGCATGTCCTATCCAGTATCACAGCTGGGGCACTGTTTTCAGAATCTACCTGGAGAAAAACTTGTTTCATATCCCTTCTTTCACTCAAGAAAGAGGGGATTCTGTTCACTGCCTCACACATTCAAAGGAAGGAGACCATCATTCTCAAGGATGGAAATCATCCACTCACCACATATGGTAGAAGGTTTTGTTAAACATCCTGAGACCTCTGTAAACTCCCAAATTCAAGACAATCCACACGTTTTTATGTTTTCATGTAAAACATGTATTCTCATATACAGAGGCAACAAGCTTGTATCCACATGTCGATGCTGGTGGTCACCTAGACGCACTTGCTAAAACCTTACCCAGCAGCCAAAAAGAAGCTCTCCAAAACCACGAACTATAATGATCTGGCCTTATAGAGTTATTCTCAAATAAGTAAAACTGCAAAGGTGGATAAGTGAAATGTTGATGTTGAATGTAATACAGTACCTGGAATGCTCCCAAAGTATCTGCATTTCTTAAAATACAGGGCAGAAAGTGGACTTCACCAAGATTTGATCACAAGCATGAAAATAAAGTGGTCAAACTTTAATTGTACATAACTTTCTATAACCAAAGTTTTCATTGTCCGGTTTCAAGAACAGCTTATGTAAAAATTGCTTATTACGTAAAAGATTCAGATGTTAGGAAATCAACCCGATAATCACATCCTTCTCTTCTCTGAAAAGTGAGTGGCTCTACAATCTTTCATTTGAAGGCAAGGTTAGTCTGCAGTTCTTCAGACAGCAAATTCCTATCTTTTTAAAAGGTGTCAGTGTTAAAATGCTGTTTCTCGTTAACAAAACCCATGTGCCCACATCACCACGAGTTAGAATTCTCAGACACTTGCCATCAGTGGAGTTTATTTGGAAGACAGATGCATGTGTCTCAATGCACCTCTCTGAGGCTTTGGCTGTCTCTGACATACCAACTGTTTGTCAAAGTTTCCCAACAGATTCGACACCAGGAAAGAGTGAACTAGAGTGTGACGGGCCCTGCAAGGCTAATGACACTATGTGAAAATATTTTAAAACTTAATTTAAGAATACTTCCCCCATTCTCTTGCAATCTATTTCTCCCAAGGACTTAGCACAGACATCATTTTAAGTACTGCATTCCTTTCAAGTCCTCTGAAATAAAAAAATAATAATAATAAAAAAAAAAAAAAACAGGTAGCACATCTGAACTGAAATAATCATTTCATGGCAAATACTGGAAACAATTTACTTCTGCACATCAGTGTTTGTTTCAGCCTTTTAGAAGATCAGGAAACTACCCAACTCAAAGGTGAGTGTAGCCTAATAGCAAAGAGCATGGGATTTGGGTCAGGAGGCTGGATTTAACACAGCTCTTCAATTATTATCTATATAACATAACCACTTTAAACCTCTGATTTCTCATCTATTAAATAAGAGTTGACATCATCACTTCATTATTCAGTGTCAGCTATTGTGCTAATGGAACAAATATCTCATTTAATCCTGGATGAGATAATAATTATGATGATGAAACAGTAAAAACTAAAATTAATACCTTTCTTAGGCATGATTTCGGCAGCAGGATTTAAGCTATGGTAATAGTTACCTGAGATCAGAACTTTCTGAATGGAGGGAGAGCTATGTGAAAAGCCTTCCAAGGGGAAGATTCTACTCACAAAAGTCCAATGTTGCCTAGAAGGAGTGTAAACAGTGAGTGTGGGAGGGGTGTGGGCAGTCACGGACTCAACTTCCCGAAACTCCCTCTGCACTGTCACCTACCTTCTTTCACTTCTTCTCTTTCCATTTTCTTCACCACATCTTCCTTCTTCCTATGCCACTGATGGTTCGTTAGTCATTTCCACAGTAAATTAGTAGCGTTAAAAACCTTGTTTTATATTTAATTTTTAAAGTATAATGTAATTGACATGTGGTAAATTCATCCTTTAATGTTTAGACTTCTATAAATATTGACCAAAAAATGCAGCCATGCAACCTCCACCACAATCAAGATATACAACAGTTCCACAGGCACAAAAATCCGATTGTCCCTCTGTGGTCAAGTGTTCCACCCAGGCACAGCCCCAGGCACTAATCTGATTTCTGTCCTCATAGTGCCCCTCCCCCACCAGCTTGTAATACGCACGAAATTACACAGTATGGAGCCATTACTTAGCATGATGCATTTGGGATTCACCCATGTTGGTGGTATCAGTAGTTTGTTTCTTCTTAGTGCTAAGTAGTAGTGTTACATCGTGTGGATGTATCATGACTGGTTAATTCATTCACCAGTTGGCAAACAATGGGCTATTTCTAGATTTTGGTCATTATAAATAAAGCCAGTGTAAATATCACTTACAGGTTTTTGTGTGAACGTAAATATCACTGTCCTCAGGTAAATTCCCAGGAATGGGATTGCTGGCTGGCATGGTAAACTGTATGTAAACTTAATGAGAAACTGCCAGACATTCCCATCATGGCTGTACCACTGTGCATTCCCACAGAAATGCAGGAGAGTTCCTACTGCTACACAAAAGCATCATCACTTGGTATAGTCAGTTATACTGATTTTGACTATTCCATTTATGCAGTAGCACTGCATTGTGGTTTTTACTTGCTTTTACCTAATGGATAATGACATTAAGCATCTTATCATGTGCTACCTGTATTTATCTTCTTCGAAGCATAAAATCAAATTTTTGCACAATTTTTATAGGATTGTTTTATGTTGAGGGTCAAGAGTTCTATTCTATATACCATAATACATTACCGTTATTTTTGTTTTATCTTCCTTTTAACCATTTCGGCAGAATTAGATTTCCTGACAATTAAATTACAGCTATAAATATGATAAAATTACATAGAACTATACACACATTGTACCAATGCCAATTTCCTGGTTTTGATACTGGACTATAGTTATAAAATATAACCAATGAGGCACACAAGACTTTCTACACTGCCTTTACAACTTCCAGTGAATATTTAATTATTCAAAACACAAGTTTTTGTAAGTTAAATGAACATTTTCAAGTTTTACTGGTACTTAACTATTTGTAATATTTTGTGTATGAGAAAATGTGTCCCAAGTGATAAAACTTAAAAACAAACTTACTATCATTTATTTATAAATTGCAGGCTATCTACACACTGTTATTTTAATATCATTTTGTTATTGTAATAGTATTACTAACATAATGTAATCGTAATAACAATAACAAGAAGAAACATATATTGAGCACTTACTATAGCCAGGCACTGGGTGAAGGACTCCAACGCCTTATTCCTTATCTTACTTGAAACCCACAACAATGACAGAAAGCACAATTACTGTGATTCTGATTTTACAAACCCTTACTGAAAAATGTAAAGAGTGGAAAAAAAAAAAAGAGCTTCAGACAAAAACTAGGGAAACATGAACATCAAGGGGGAGACAATGAGAGGAACCTGCAAGAAACTTGAAATCACATGGACAACTGGAGAGAAGAGATACCAATCGGCTGTCATAAATATCAAGGACAGACTTCCAAGGAGAATGACATATGCTAAAATTATTGGTATGTGGCAGAGCCGAGATGTTAATCCAGCGTGCAAGGCCCAAAAGCTCATACACTTTTATTACTACATTCAAAGGCTATTACACTTGCAGCAAATGGTACACCTGAAGATTAGTCAGCATGACCCTTGGTGAAATTTAGGTGATTACATTCTTTTTAAAAAAACTTTTAAAATGAAGCCTGAAAAATTTCTGAGTGAGATAACTATGTATGAAATGTTATGAATGCTAAAGGTTCATGGTAATACCAAAGGAAATGAAAAACACAACTACCTTTAAGAGAAGGTGATATTTTTATAAGATAGATGTATATATGTGTCTGAGTACCATATATATATATCATATATATATATATATATATATATATATATATAATATATACTATTGCAATACATTCTTAATTATAACACAGTATGGTAAAATGCTGTATCCTTCCAAGCTGTTTTCTCCATAGAAAAATAAAAAATATCACTCCAGTATGTTAAACATGACCCCGTGTATGAAGTGGCATAAAGGTCAACATGATTCTCATTTTGTATTTTGAACACTTTGGTTTAAAAAAATTTTTTTTGAAAATAAACAAAAACAGTAACTACATAAATCTTTAAAATAAAATTTAAAACTAAGGACCAATAGCCTTATATGATCTATATATTAAAATTTTAACAATACGCAAGCAAGTCAAAGTTTGAAAGTACAATTCAGCCGTATCTATGGGGGAGATGCCCTGTGCCTCGCATGTCTAAGGCTGATAACCTGAACTCTGAGCTTGGCCTGTCATTTTCCTGGAACATCTCTGGGAGAAATAGAATGTAATTAAGAATGAACACATCATGTGAGCATTTGCCTTCCCCAGGGGAGGTGGGCTGTCACCCTCTGCGTGCACAGCAAGCGAAGGTTAAAAGGCTGCCATGCCTTATCTATGCA
Source organism: Molossus molossus (assembly GCF_014108415.1). Classification (NCBI taxonomy): domain Eukaryota; kingdom Metazoa; phylum Chordata; class Mammalia; order Chiroptera; family Molossidae; genus Molossus; species Molossus molossus. The sequence goes on along the minus strand of NW_023425349.1, from coordinate 58,627,124 downwards.
GAACATCCACTAAGGTGGTATTATGTGCCAAAGCCGTGGGGCACGGCTCCCCAAATCAGCATGTGGCAAAGAGCACAGAAACGGTAAGACTGTCATAGGCAGGAAAAGGAGACTCAGTAGTTCTAAGGCCATAACTAAGATAGACAGAATTTGGAAATTAAATGGTGATTGCCCCCTGTCAAATTGAAAAGCCTGAAAATGCACATACATTAACTCCCGGGCCTGCCAGGAAAAGGAGTGATGTTCATGTTGCTGGCTTCTTCATTTTCTAATCATGAAACAGAAATGGTACCTAAGAGTTAGAAGCATTTAAATTTTCTTGTTGTTTCTAAAAATATTTGGGCCACTGATCTCCCTCTCAGTTCTAAGTTGACCTGCCAAATAAAATGTAACGTTCGCCCTGGCCGGTTTGGCTCAGCGGTTAGAGCGTCGGCCTGCGGTCCGTAGAGACCCGGGTTCGGTTCCCGCTAAGGGCATGTACTTCGGTTGCAGTTTGTCCCCGGCCCTGGTTGGTCATGCGGGTGGCAGCCACTCGATGTGTCCCTTCACATCGATGCTTCTGTCTCTCTCTCCCTTCCTCTCTCTCCCTCCCACTCTATCTGTACAAAAAAAAAAAAAAAAATGGAAAAATATCCTCGGGTGAGGATAAAAAATAAAAAAAAATAAAAAAAAATAAAAATGTAACGTTCACTTTATTATTTGAAAAATACAGGGTAGGTCTATGGCCATACAACTCTGAACACACCCAATCTCGTCTGAAAAATACAGGGCAGAGCAAAAGTAGGTTCATAGTTGTGAGTACATGAAACATAGAGTTTATTCTTGTATTATTATTATTTATTAATTATTATATTATTTTCCATATAACTTAAACCTACTTTTGCCCCACTCTGTATTTATAAACAGCTTTGAGAAACATAAGAAAGGGGTAATACAAAAGGGTAATATCTCTGGATGACTTTTTCCTGGAGATATTTTATTTTTTTATTTATTTTTTTATTTTATTTTTGTTACAGATGTTTCTCCTTTTTTTACCCCACTGACACCCTCTTTCCCATTCCCCCGCCCCGTGCCCAGCTTTGTTGTCCATGTCCATCGGTTATGCATACATGCATATAAGTTCTGTGGTTTATCTCTTCCCACCCCCCACCACCCCTTCTTCTCAGGGTTGTCAGTCTGTACCCTACTTCCGTGTTTCTGGGTCTACCCTATTCCTTAGACTGTTATATTCATTATATTCCACAAATAAGTGAGATCATGTGGTATTTGTCTTTTTCTGCTTGGCTTGTTTTGCTTCGGATAATACTCTCCAGGTCCCTCCATGTTGTCTCAAAGGATAAGAGATCTTTCTTTCTTACAGCTGCATAGTACTCCATTGTGTATATGTACCACAGCTTTTTTATCCATTCGTCTACTGATGGACACTTGGGCTGTTTCCAGATCTTAGCTATTGTAAATAGTGCTGCTACGAACATGGGGGTACATATATTCTTTCTGATTGGTGTTTCAGGCTTCTTAGGGTATATTTCTAGAAGTGGGATCACTGGGTCAAATGGCAGTTCAATTTTTAATTTTCTGAAGTAACACCATATTGTTTTCCATAGTGGCTGCACCAGTCTGCATTCCCATCAGCAGTGCACTAGAGTCTCTTTTTCTCCACACCCTCGCCAACACTTGTTTGATGATTTGTTGATGGCGGCCATTCTGACAGGTGTGAGGTGATACCTCATTGTTGTTTTAATTTGCATCTCTCTAATGATTAGCGATATTGAGCGTTTCTTCATATGTCTCTTGGCCATTTGTATATCCTGTTTGGAGAGGTGTCTATTCAGCTCCCCTGGGGACATTTTAAAGCACATTTCTGCAGCAGTACTGAGTTTATGCCTTTTATTGTGTATTATTAAAAAAAATAACAACAACACTATCCCTCAATTCTTTTTTTTTTTTTTTTATTCTCACCCGAGGACATTTTTGCACTTATCTTCAGATAGAGCGGGAGGCAGAGAGGGAGGAAAAGAGAGAGAAAGAAACATCGACATGAGAGAGACACATCGACTGGCTGCCATCCACAAGACCTCAACTGGGGCCGGGATGAACCGCAACCCGGGTACGTGCCCTGAGAGGGAACCAAACTCAGAACTCTCTGGTCCGCAGGCTGACGCTCTAGCTGCTGAGCCAAACCAGCCAGAGCATAATCCCTCAATTCTTTCCAAAAAAACTTCAAGATATTGTGATACTTGAAACACTACACATTATGAATAATGTTCATTACTTCAAATGTTCTGTTACTTATATTTCTTTTTGTTGTGAGCTATGAATAATTTGAAATTTTATGTTAATATACCAACCATTTGAAAATTGTTTCTTAAAGAAGTTCATTATTTCTAAAATGATCTCAAACTAATTTCATCATATCTGAAAAACATACACTCTGATATTTTTATCTATATTTTTGAAATTATCTACACTAGAGAAATATCCTGATATTAGGAAACAGACACGCTTACTGCATCTCTCTGTAAAGAAATGCCTTAGGAAAATGCTGTAATCTAGGCCTTCCCTTCTGCCTTGCAAAACTACCAAAAGAATAAATGACATCCTTACAAGTTCCATTTCTAAATCCTTCTGGAATCTAAACCCCTGGAAAGGAATGGCCCTCTCCACCTCATGCTCCCTGTCACCTAGCACCGAACACTGTGATCAGCTCCAAACGTATCTGCTGAATAAAAAATTGATAAATGCATGAAAGAAATGCTCTTTATTCCACGATTTGCCTCTAAACCTTTAAAATGACAAGCTGGAATCCCCAAATTATGCAACGAAAGACAATTCTATTACCTTTCAAATACATGCTTTGTGGTCAAAGTTACTGTAAAAGCTGCCACTCTTCCATTGCTCCAGAACCAACAGCTGTCAAATCTACAGCTGTGACATCATTAAAGCTGGGGAATGACAACCAGATAGATCTGTGGATCATGATCTGTTGTGTTTTTTTGTTTGTTTGTTTGTTTTGTTAACTACAGTGGGTGACTGACTTATTACATTTCATACCACTTAGAGTTTTAGGATTAAATATGGGTCAACAATGACTAAACACATCAACAAGTGACATTCATTGAAATAAATCATACCAAATTGCCAGCACATTATAAGCTTCTGTGACACTACCCCTGCTTTCATAAATAAAAAATGAGAATTAAACTTTCATAGTAAAATATTTCACCAGACGAGATTGCAAATTTTGACACAGTCCATTTGTCATTGTAAAAATCAGAGGAGGCTCAGTCGACTCTGGTCAGAAAGCGCATTAGTCTATTAAAATTATACCTTTTGCCAGGATATCATGATTCTTTTTACTGAAAAATATCTGCTATTTACTGAAAATATTTCATAATATTTTTTGCTTTGTACAGAGAAAATAAGTGTTTAAAATTGATTGATTTTTAAATCAATAAAAAGTAACAGATGGAGCTAGGAAAAAATTTTTGAAGTTTTAATTAACCTTATAAACTATTCCTGTAATAGAAAGTAGTCAATTTATTTGACTACTTTTTCCATTTATTTAAATTAAAATATTTGGTTTCTAAAGAAACATGGAATGCATCTTATATTCCAAACAGAAAAAAAATCCACAATTTAAAATGTTATCTTAAAGGCAGTTTGATCTCGAAAACTATTAGTGAAAAGTTTATTTTTTAAAACAGCAATGAAAACTAAAAGCAATTCTGAAATGAATGCCTTTTCATGGGTTTGTGCAGTCCTGTGTGATTCTTACTGCAAATCCCTTTTCATATGTGGCCACGTACATTGACAACAATGTCCCAGTGTAGGGTATATTTTTATTGGTTTCAGGACACATTTATCTTTCATGAGAACACTGGACTTTTCCTTCTTGCCCAACTTTATGCAAATTTAACTATTTCATTTCCATAGGTTTTCATTTTCAATGTATTTCATTTCTTTGCTCTAAGAGAGATCATAGATGAAACTTCCAGGGTTGACACTGTCTTACCTATTACACTCCAAAAAGAGTATGGGACACCCTGGCCAGTTTGGCCCAGCGGTTAGAGCATTGGCCTGAGGACCAGAGAGTCCGGGGTTCGGTTCCCGCTAAGGGCATGTACCTCGGTTGCAGTTTGTGCCTGACCCTGGTTGGGGTCATGTGAGTGGCAACCAGTCGATGTGTCTCTCTCACGTCGTTATTTCTCTCTCTCTTCCTCCTTCTCTCCCTCCCACTCTATCTGAAGATAAATGCAAAAATGTCCTCGAGTGAGGATAAAAATAAAAAAAAAGAGTAGGGAGCAGTAGACAACATATTATCATAAACCAAATTGACATCCAGACAAAGTGCAATTTTCACTGCCCCTGAATTACTGACCATCACAGACCTCCAGCCCTAACAATAAGCTGTGAAATAGCTGCACACCCACGAGAAGTAATATTCGGGCACATCTCTCTCCTGAGCCACCCAGATGAACTACAAGGACCTCAAATTAAGTATGTCCTGAAGGGGGTCAAAAGATACAAACTTCCAGTTATAAAATAAATTAGTCATGGAAATATAATGTACAGAATGATGACTATAGTTAATAATACTGTATCACATATTTGAAAGTTGATAAGAGAGTAGATCTTAAAAGTTTTTATCACAAGAAAAATAATTATGAATGCTGAAAGATGTTAACTATATGGATTATGCTGATCATTTTGAAAATATCAAATCATTATATTCTATACCCGAAACTAATATAATTTTACATGTCAATTGCACCTCAATAAAAAACAAGATAGATAAAAAAAATTAAGTATGTCCAAAATGTACTTCCCTGCACATGCGTGAGCACGCTCCCAGCTGCAGTCCAGAGCCTGAGCCTCCTCCCACCTCTACTCTGAGCCGCCCTCTGATCATCGTCCTATTCCACTTCCTCACAGCCATTCAAGGTTCTCCAGTGTGTTTGAGGCAAAGTACAACATGCTCTAATCCCATGCTGTACAAAAAAATACAATGTGAGCCACATATGCAAATTTTAATTTTTTAGGAGTCACATTCAAAGACAAGTGAGAAAGAGGAGAATAGGAGTTGTTTCTCTACAAGTATACAGACTTTCAGTTTAGAAAATAGGAAGAGTTCTGGAGACAGATATTCTGGAGACTTGAGAGAGCAGGACTGGAGGCAGAGAGGGCAGTTTCAATTATCATGGGCAAGTGAACCTGGGGACAGAGAGAAATTAACTGATCAGAGCCAGGCCGCTCAGACTAGGTGTGGAGAAAGCTGGGTTCTGGCACAATGTGAAAATACTTGATGCCACTGAACTATATACCTAAAAATGAATAGAATGAAAAATTTTAAAGAATACTTTACCACAATAAAAAAAAGGTGAAATTAATTTTTTAAATATATCCTATTTAATTCCACAAATCCAAAATATTATCATTTTGACATATAGCCAATATAACAATTATTAATGAGCTATTTACATTCTTTTTTTTCATATTAAGCCTTTGAAATCTGCAGCACATCTCAATTTGGACCCTAAATTTTCAAGGGTGTTTGAAATGTGAAATGTAGACTCCTAAGACAATAGTTGTGGTTCATGTGTTTATGCTGCTTTAGTTTTAAATTCTAGCTTATTTTAAATTAAATAAAATTTAAAGTTCCGATCTTCAGTAACACTAACAAGGGCTCAAGAGCCCTAAGTGGCCAGTGGTTACCGTACTGGAATACATCGGCTCCTGACCACCGGAGGCTTCCTCTTCTCCAGACTCCTCTCTCCCTCTTCACACTTCATGCTCCAGCTATTCTGGAATCTCACTCCCAGACCTGCCACCTCTCTCCTCCTTCCAGGCTACTGAGCATACTGTTCATCCTCCTGGCCCCCTCCAGCTAGCTCATCTCATCTTTCAGGTCTCAGATTAGGCACAATTAGCCAACTTCTTCAGGAAGCCTCTCTACACCCCTACATCGCCAGCCCTTATACCCTAAATCTACTTAGGTCCTTCAATACATTCTGGGTTTTTACTGTGATAGATCTTTTCATAGTGCTTTGCAATTGCTTGTTTCATTTCGAATAACTTCCATTATTCTGCAGTATCTATCAAGTGAAAGTACAGTACATCTATCACCTAACCACATAGCAAGTCCTAAATAAATATTTGTTGGACAAATGACTGAATAAACAAATGAGAGAACACTAGGAACCTACACCCTCCTCAGAAATATTTATCTGCTCTGGCTCTGCCTGGCTGGAAGATAGCTTACAGAGATTTATGCAGCAAGGGGTTGCATCATTAGCAGTAAGTAATGAGGAATCTTGAATGAAACTGCATGCCAGGCCCTTCACTCTCTCATTTCATCCTTATAACCACCCAGTTAAAAGGTGAGGCTCAGAGAGGTTCATCTGCAAGGCCAAGTTTGCCCAAGTGGAGGACGAAGGACTCAATTCATCTTAATCCAGAGCCTGCACACTCACTCTCGGTGTAACAGGAGCTTAGAACTGCATGATCCAAAGGGTAATCAGGATGAATGAAGAAAACCTTTGATTTTAAATCCATAAGTCCCAATTAAGGCTGCCTAAAATTGTGCTGGTACCTGCACCTATGAGCTCACGTTAGAAAATGACATCACTACATTGTGGGACTATGCCTAAAATATACCAGAGGGACTTGTGTTGAACTATGAAAAAAGCCTCACTGTATACAAAAACCATTTTTATAACATTTTTGTTGGTCTTTAAAACAACCTTCTGAGGGCATAAGCAATCCAATTTATCTAAAATATTATTAAAATAAATAATAATGAAACTACTGTTTTCCAATGACTGTTCCTTTGAAAAACTAGAACCTCTCTGCTGTCAATCACTGTTGATCAGCAGAAGCTTAGTGATTGTTTAGCGCTGTCTAGCAGCTGCCTCGATTTGGCACATTTGTTGGTACTGACCCTGTCAATGTTGGAGTGAAAGGGGTGACCCTATCTCTGAAACCCTGACCCCAACTCACTCACTCAATTAAAAAATCCATCAGTAATCACTCCTCACACAGACAAGATCAGAAAAAATGGACCATTCAGCAGTGCAAGCTAAAAAATAAGATTACTCTCTCATAATACTCTGATCATGAATTATCTGAAGTTCTACTTATCTGTCTAATAATGTTTTTAAAATTAGTCCTCAGGAAAAAAATGACTTCACAACTAAAAATTTAAAGGTTCCAATCAATTTTCCTTTGCCTCACAGTCTTCTTTCAGCAGATAAAGAAAAATCCATAGTAACAAGATAACATTTCATGCATTTACACATTTTCTCCTATAGACATCTACAACCTTCAGAAAGTATATTATTTGTAGTCATGCCCATCTGACATTTTCCATTTTACTCAAAAGATTTTATGGTTTGGTATTACAGCAATATACAAATTTGACAGCTTGCAATAGGATCTAGTCCCTGCAGCAAATCATTCTGACAGTTAAGAACTATATAGCTACTAATGTACATTTTTTTTACAATCCACTTATTTAAAATCTTACAAAATTGTAGGCATGTATATGTTGAAGTCCTGAAGAAGATTCTTAATAATATCATCAGTTTTATACTGGACTCATTAAATATTAGGACCCTACACACCACACCACAATTATGTCACCTGTAGAATCACTTATTCCTCCCTCAGTAGTTCACTGTTAAAAGCAAATTTTTCATCAACTGCATTTAAAGAATAAACCTGCTCATCATTGTCAATGTTTATTATTCTCTCAGAATTCCTCTTTGTCTTGAAAAATAACTGAAGATGTGTATAAATCAGTATACAAGTTAATGCAGAACATAATGACTTTTTTGATGGCCTTTACGATGCTACTTTTTTTCTTTTAAAGTGATGAAAGATAATCAATATGTCTTTACATTTCCAGAAATGCATTAACAGAGGCTCTGTCAAATGCAGCTGTGATTCCTCTAAAAAGAAAGCAAAGCTGCTCTGTAACATTAACCAAACAGGACTAGGAGTGATGGGACAGCATGAGGCAGACCCTACCTCTCTCTCAGTAATTCCGTTTTTAGTCTTCGGATGCATTGGATAACATAAGCCAGTTAGCAAGGGAACAAGTGCCTTCCTTCTAAGCAATAGGAAGTCTGAATGTATTCCTCCACCTTGATTCAACCCTTCAGTTGGAATAGCACAGTGAAACCACTCTATTTTCAGAATTGATGTACCTTTCAAAACTATAATCTTTGGCTTTCAAGTTCACTATTATTTGCCTTCAGGTACAAATTTTAAAGTGTATAGAGGCTTCTAAGCAGAATAGTTGGTCTCAGCCAGATACTAAAAGGCTTGTAGCTCAGTCATCATTGCAGTGTAAATTCCTTTTCAAAATAATGTTCTTCACTCAGAGAACACTTGTGCTTGGTTCACTTGTCAAATACAAATCGGATGGAGGTCATCGAATGCCTGGGGGCAACTTCAGCTATTCCAAAATTCATTTCTCCCTCTATTTGGCTGCAGAAATAGGATTTCAAATGTAAAAAGCCTAGGAATGTCTATAGACATAGAAACCAAAGGCACTGTGCTGTGCCACTGAGGGCTGGATGTGTGGTCAATAACACTATCAAGTTTTTTATGCAATGACAACAATTGAGATAGACATGGCAATTTAATATTTAAATGTTCCTGCAACACTTCTGAGAATTTTCCCTCCAAACAAGAACAATGTTTAAAACTAATGGTTGCAGTTAGGGTCTGTGGTAATTTTCTAAGATTTCTTAGAATTCACAAACTTGTCTTACTGTTCTACGTAAGTAAATTCCATAGATCTTTACTTAATTTAATCTTCAAAAAGTGATCAATGTATGTAATCGACATTCATGGTAAATATATAACAAATACCAGAATTTCATGCTGTTTTACTCCTCTTGCTGAGTTTTTCAAATATTCTACCCTTAAATTTTATAATCAAATCTAAAGATTTTTTGGTGATCTGCTTCCAGAGGACACTTCTGATACTGGAGACCATTCCAGCAAACAATTCCGCTGTCTTCTGTGTGATCACACTATAAAAACCTTGTTGCCCTCTCTAAATTCCTGTCCTTAATTCTTCTTCCTGATCATTTTTACCCACATTTTTTTTAATATTGTGAAAACCAAAAACATACATTCTAACTTCATGTGTGTTTTATATCTCTCTACTTTGTGTGTGCATGTGTGTGTGTGGGGGGGGGTTCTCATCTTTGCACAATCGTGTTCCTCTTCTAGAGACTCAGCTATGACTATGGCCAACCAATCATATTACTACAGAAAGCAAAACAGAAGGAAATAAGAAAAGAAAAAATGATTGTGTAAATTCTAAAATTTACATTATCTGGTCCTCAGGTATACCAAACATCTGTGACTCCAAAAAGACCCCTTACTGGTGATCCCTGAGCACACCATTCACGTGGGGAGTAGGAAAAGTCCTCAGCACCCTGCCAAGGCCAAAAAATGCTCTGATGTTGTCTGGATATGATCAGAAGGTACTGAAGCACATGGGGGAGGGCTGGGAATGACAGGACTTGCCACAAGATAACTTTTCCTATGTTGAAAGTCATTCAGAAGCAAACAAATTCGTTCTAAGTGAATGGGTAAGAAAAATACTAAGTAATTTAGAATCTGCATTAATGATCAGAAGAATGCTTAGGCTGACAGAGAAAATGGTTCTCCCTTTCGAATAGAAATTTGGATATAGCCATTTCTTTCCTATAAAAGGATGGCTCTGCTTAACAACCTGATGCTTTTAGATAGCAACTTGTAGCTTTTTTTTAGATGAGGCAGCAATTACTTTAATAACTCCTGAGATAATTATTCCACAAAAAAAAAGTTAAATATTTTTAAAGAAAAAAGGAAACAACTAATTAGATAAAGATTATTATAGCCAAGTATATTTTTGCACTAAAATTGTTTTTAATAATGAATTTTATTAAAGTATTTCAAATTATCAGCGATGTAAATAAAATACAGTGTTTTAAAAGTAAGTCTAGTCTCATCATTGTTGTCCATTTAATTATCTGATGAGTGAGGCCACAGCTGTGATATTACCAAACAAGGTGGTTGGATGAGATAAAGGTTATTCTTAAAGCACACACCATTTCAGATCAGCATAATCCACTGAAAAGCACTGGAACTCATTTTCCATTTGCTGTCTCTTCTTTTCTAATGGTCATTATTAAGTAAGAGGAAAACTCTGCTAAAGTCAACAAATCCTTTCTTACATCCTCAACAAAAATCCTCCTACACAAATAATTATACAGTGGGGTACGTGCTTAACTTATGAATAATAAAAGGCTAACAACAGTATTACCAAAATATTCAAATACCTCTGCACAAATACCAGTATTCCACAATCTAGAAAGAATGTTAATAATAATGAGTATTTAAAAAAAAAAAAAAAAAAATATATATATATATATATATATATATATATATATAGCTTTCATAGTTCAGAAGACATTTTAAACTCATGGTTGCCATCAGCCGTTCTTTAAGCTTCTTGCAGTTACTGGCTTTTACTAGTGTTGCTTAGTACTTATACAGAAAAACACTAACTTGTCCCAAGGGAAAGCAGCTCTTTTCAGATGACTAAATGAAAAACCGAACTAAAAACTTGCCCTCTGGAATTCAGCACTCTGAATGCACAGAAAGCAGCACTTTCCCTGTCCTGCTGCTATCCCTTGGGCTAGAGCACCCCAGCATGCATCACTCACACACGTACCTGTGGGCAACTTGCTAAGAGGGTGATTTAAGGGCAAGGAGATGGGAAACTGGTACATCAGCACCACCTAGTGGGCACTGGAGAGAGGCTCAGAGCCCCCCTTGCTGCTGCTTCATGGATGAGCAATTTGTTCTACCTACATCAGGTCACACTAGTTTTCAATCCACAACTGACCAGACAGGTTCCAAGAACAGAACTCGCAGACAACAGGGCAAGTGCTGCATGGGTGTTCCATAGGCTCTCCTAAGTACTGCGAGGCTCCATGACCTAATCACATGTAGCCTGTGATACCAAAAAGGAAATCAATGCCTTGGTTTATAGCAGTGTGCACAGAGATGTGCGTGAATTTACCACCACAACCTTTTAAGTGGAAACTATAAAAAAACACAAACCATTTGGCATTGTCTGATCAAACCATCCAGCCATAATAATTTTAAGCCAGAAGCACAAATAATAAATAACAATTTGCTGCCTTTTATTTATTCCATAAATATTTACTCAATAACTACCATGTGCCTGTGTGTGTACATGCACACATCCATCACAGAATTTTAATCTTTATGAAACATGATTATTCTGCAAGGCTGTTAAATTTCTATAAGAACAGATAATGTTAAAATACTAAATCAGATTATATAATTAATCAAGTAGCAAATATGTACATATGTTGTTGAATTCTATTAGTTTATTAATAAATAAGAAGCTTGAATAATTTACAAAATAAACTCTAGGATGTTTTCAAAAGCAATAAAGATTTTTTGTTCTCTCTGTCTCCAGCGAACTTCTTTGTCAAGATATTCTCTGTCTAAAAATGAAAATATTCTCTGTGTGTGTACATCTTCACCACAAAGCAGTGGGTTCTCACGTGGGCGTGGCTGTGCCTCCCAGAGGATACCTGGCATTGCCTGTCTGTTCAAGGATGCTGCGATCTACCATGCACATGACAGTCACCTACAACAAAGAGGTATCTATCTTCTCTAAAAGGTCAAGAGTCAAAGTTGAGACAACCTGATCTCAACTATAAGATGCTAGAAGACAACAGCGATGACTATCTATCTATCTATCTATCTATTTATTTTTATCCTCACCCGAGGACATTTTTTAATCAGCTAGAGTGGGAGGGAGAGAGAGAGAAACATCGACGTGAAAGGGACACAACGAGTGGCTGCCACCCGCACGACCCAACCAGGTCCGGGGACAAACTGCAACCGAGGTACATGCCCTTAGTGGGAATCGAACCCGGGTCTCTCCAGACCACAGGCCGACGCTCTAACCGCTGAGCCAAACTGGCTAGGCAGCAGCAATGTCTTGTTAAAAAATATACACTAAGTATTTGGCAAGGTAAGGTAATAACTGTTTGGTGAAATAAGTTGACACTGACATCTAACTAATTCTAAAATCCCCCCCTCTATGTGACTAAGAATGTGGGTGGACAGTTTAGTGTCCAGAAAGGGTTGGCTCCAGCTCTAGAAAAAGACTGAAACTGACACTAGCAGACACACAAACATTCACTAGATAGACACAGTAAAATAATTTTCCTATATGTACATTGGCCTGGGTGAAATACCGCACAAAACTACTGCTCTGACCTCTGACTGGCCATGCACTCATTAGATTACTTAAAGTTCAAAAGAATGAGAATGTCGGGAAAGCACATGCTTGACTATAATAGGGCAGAGCATCCTATTCTCTGAAAAGGTGCACTCCACCCCACACACAAGTGGTCATTGTAAATTGTGTTATTCAAAGCCAGCCTATCTGAGTCTGATCCCCACAGGACACTGCGTAAGACCAGGGCCCCGACAGCACTGGGGCAGGTTCACCAGGGTGACGGGCTGTGGTGAGGATCCCTGGTAAAAAAAATTATCCAGACTTCCGGCCACTGCCCCCTTGCAAATAATTATGACACTTCTGAGTGATTTTTTTTCCCCCACAAAATGAAGTTTCTCCTTGAACTTTCCCATTTAAGGTAACCACTTTGACCATTTTGCTAATATATTAAGAAATTCTCTCTGCATATAAAATTACACTAGAAACAGGAAAAAAGTCTGATATATCGCCTGCTATTTTCACCCAAATAGTGTCATGGACATCTGTATGATCAGCTCAATAATAGACTTTAGGTGATCTTAAATTCACCCAAGGCATACTCTTGTAAAGGAACCAACTGTTTAAGGGTGGGGAGTATTTCATGAGGAATGTGAGGCGCACGCAGTCGCGGTGAGGCGCAGCACCGGGAAGAAGCTGGAGTGCTGCCCCTTTCCCGTGCATCACCACATGCCAGACGTCCAGGCCCAGCTTCCAGTGGCACCCACATGCCCGTGCTGCCCTCCCTGCCGTCTCCATAACGCCCCTCCGGGACTGGTGCGGACAGCAACACCTCATCAGGAAACACCATGGGCCACAGTAGCCAGGATAAAGGCCCAGCACCAAGAACAGTGACCACTCATTCTGAGGGGCACTGACCTGGGTAACGGATGTCATCTTTCAATGCAGTGTTTGAATTTTTGAAAATACATAGTACTTATAAATAAAAAAATCAAAATGTAAAATATTTGTTGGTATTGTCATATTAAATACTAAAAAATCTTTGACACGCGAACTTAACATGTATTAAATATGCTGCCTGATAGCAAATGTTTCAAATGTGTATTTATTTATTTATTTTTATCCTCACCCGAGGACATTTTTTCCATTTTTGTTGTTGTTGTTGTTGTTGTTCAGGTACAGTGGGAGGGAGGGAGGGAGGGAGGGAGGGAGGGAGGGAGGGAGGGAGGGAGAGACAGACATCGATGTGAAAGGGACACATCGAGTGGCTGCCACCCGCACGACCAACCAGGGCCAGGGACAAACTGCAACCGAGGTACGTGCCCACCTTAGCGGGAACCGAACCAGGGTCTCTCGGGACCACAGGCCGATGCTCTAACCACTGAGCAACCGGCCAGGGCTATCGTTTATTTCTTATTGGTGTTTCTTTAAATTGGTGGCCAAGGTATATGATTTCAAGCTTTCCTATGGAAGTCCAGGAGCCAAAGAATTGAACTTGAAAGGGACTTTCAAATGATCTATTCATATCCATCTCATTCACAAAACTTCCATCGCCACATACTGAGCATCCTAGTTAACCACTCACATTTGCTAAGCAGTCATCAGCTCGATAGTCATCAGCTGTTTTCTAGCAATGTGAAATCTTTGACAGAGCTACAATGAAAGTAATACTGTTCACTTTCCTTCTCTGAGGAAAAAAGACAATAGATTAGATTCTAAGAACTGGAGACAGAGGTCCAGAGATAGTTCGCTCAGTTCCCCGCTTGGGAAAAGACTGGTAACAACACAAGTTAACAGTCAGGCAGAATGTTACGGCTACAGTGCCTGACACATTCTATAGTGGAAGGACCTCAAGTTAAAAATAACAAGAACTGAAGACATTCTAGGATGTTAAGTCCATGTGTAAAATACACTCTAGTATTTTAAGGTCATGCAATTTAACTTCAGGAAAAATTCTCATTAAATATGAACTATAAGGGCCTAACCTAATACTCTTTTGGCTCACAATTTAACAGAACTCCAAGGTTACTTCAATGTTAAGGACATTAAAGTCCTATCTTTACAATAAAAAAAAAAAAATACCCTGGACAAAGAGAACCACTGGAAAGATTTTTATGAAAGTTTCAGAACAGGTCAGAAGATAATCAGTCAGAGAGTTTGGCAAATTAAATGACTTGTATCTTACTTGTAAGTGAGAAAATCCCTAGGTGATAGTAAAAGTCTTTGTATTTCTTCTCTGCATGTCTCTTCTTGGTGAAGAGATGATGAAATCAGGTTAGATGCATTTGGTAAGTCAAGACCAACCAAAGAGAGGCAAGACAGAGACAGGAAAACTAAACAATTTAAACAGAAATAGATAGCTCAGATCTGTTACAAACGAACCTCACCAGATAACCTATAGTTTGAAAATTCACAATGATCCAGAAAATGTAGTATTCCTTTGCCTTATTTTAAACTGAATTTGAGGAAGGTTATAAGCATATTATAATATGACAGGAGAGGAGTATGTACAGATAAGTAAATTTAGGCTAAAGGAAAGAAAAGGTAGAACAATAAAATGAAATTAAGAGAAAAATCACCTTGGGAATGTGTGTATTAATAAAAAATATTCAGAATTTGAAATTAATACTAATTTATGAGGTAAAAAATAAGCTTTGCCACTCACCAATTTTAATCTCTGTAAAGGTATTCTGCCTACATCTATCTGTGTCCTTTCTGGGACATTAGTGAATCGAACTTCTGGGACCGCGACGGCGCACATGACATGGGCCCACCTACAGAAAAGGAGACATTAAACATAAACAAAAGTTCCCTAAACTTATATACCTCGTGCTTCAACCAGGCGATGCAATTCTCACAGAGGAAAAACACACAGATAAGATGAAAGCCAAAAGCATGAATCCATCCCAAACAGACAACTCTGAATTTTAAATCTATTAGATAATACCTGGACGGATTCAGTAGCACACCTGCCCACCACTGTGACATGAAAAAAAGAGGTGAAGACCGAAGACTCAATCCCATCAATATATGTATAATTTTCTATGCTTGACCTGCGAGTACTGAAAGGCTTGCTGTTTCATTTGGTGCTAAAATATACAGGTATTTAATATACTTTAGCTAATTAATATGTGGTAGAAGATTAATTCAAATAATAAAAGTTATGAACTGGGCATAGCACATAATCTTTTTACGTAATACAAATGCCATAAAAGCAAATCAGAACAAATAGCAAGTTTTCCAAAAGAACTACTACTGATTAAGTCTTTAATTAAATTGTTTCTCATTGTAATCCTACTACAATCAAAGGAACTTAGAGATAAGAAGAAATGACATTTAGCTTGCTCCCTTGTTTCCTACTTAAAAATTAGTATCTCCTTTCAAATTTTTAATTACTCCAGAAAAAATAACAATGTCCCCACTAACACCATTTAGTTTTTCACAAATATTGTGCCCCAAACAAAAAGATTCTTGAGGTTTAAAAAGATCTTGAAAGAATTATCAAATCCACCAACCTATTTTTAAATCAAAGCATATTTATTTCACTCTAACAACACAAGATTCCATCCTGCCTTTGAAGATCACAGGAAGAGAGGGTGAGTGTCAACCCCATCAAGACATTCTTTCATATCTACATACATTCTATAATTCTATAGCAAACACTGTTCCTTTTTGTCCTAGCTCACGAGTAGGAAGAGAAGTTCTTATCACCTCTGTCTTTACAGGAGCCAGCTAAGCTGTCTCACAGTATGCATAGCTGTTCAACATCCTAGAACTAGTCAATACTTCTTAACAGTGCCAATCACACTAATGGTGAAAGATGAAGATCCAAAATTAAGCAAAATGGCAGTTTCTTAGACTAAACTTTACTCTTCCTAATAAGCAATCAGAAACATGTGCACATGCACATAAGTATGCAGACTCCATCGTTACGTTAAACCCGGGGTCCCAAGTCCAGGGCTGGTGGGACCACGCAGGATGTAAACAACTAGTATGTAGGTTAAATCACGGTAACCTGAGGAGCACATGTATATTTAGGGCAGATTCTCATCCCAACTTGCTATTGCCATATAGAGATGCACAATCATTTTTCAAAGACTGGATTATAACGTTAAAATCTCTTAACTTTTAAAATTTGGATCAAATGTATAAAATGTGTATCAGTCAAATAAAACAGATCTTGGGGCTAAACCTGGCCCTCAAGTGCCAGCTTAAAACCTCTGCCTCAACCATGCCTACGTGTTTCTATTTCCAAAGGATCCTACAAATGCTTTGGCCCCATTTTAAATATTAAATTCAGGTCACAAAAATAAATTCACACAAAAATACATTTCAACAAATGCCATAGAAACCAGATTACCTTTCTTTTATGTTCACTTACAACTTCCTTTAAAAACTCTTCATATTCTCCAATTGTCCCCTTTAAATCTTAAAATTGATGTTTCTCTCTGTGTTTCTATTGTAGTACACACAATTTCTTGTTAATTTGCTGGTGTTAAAAATAAATGGTTTTGCTTTAATGTTATGACCATGATTGATTTTATTTATCTAAAGATAACAGATTTCACTGTTTTCAGGCATACTGTTTTTAATAAACTAAAAGAATCCATCCTAGTAAATGCCAGAATTCCAGTGGCACCTAGAATGATATGGGCTGCCTTCATTTAAAAGACTCTGTTAGTAAAAAGGTGTTACTCTTCATGGTATCAAAGGTATAGAACAGAAGCAAGACTTAGAATACCTTTGTCCAGCAGAGGGAATGTGGGGTCAGTAATGATCTCTGCACACAAGCCCAACCTCAGCTCTGGACAGCACAAGCCTTGGAACAATGTGTTCAATAATAACAGGTAAAGTGAACTGCCACCCAAGGCTCAACCATTCTAGACAGGAGAAAACGAAATTCAACACGAGCATACTACTTACTTATCGTCCTTAGTTTCCTTAAGAGCACCCCCTCTCAAATTGCAGAGACAGCACTCCTAGGGGAGAAAAAAAACACACACACATACAATTATCAAACCTATATAATAAAAGTCCTTACTATTTAACAAAATATTCCCATAAATTCTAATGTTTTATTTTAAAATTAAAACCATCAGGAATGTTATGAAGGCCTATCTCTGAACTGTTCAAAAAGGGAAGAGAAAAAGAGAGGTAGGAAGGTGAGGGTATATACCCAAAAATGTTCTCAGTACAATATCTCCTAGAGGAAACCGCCACTATCCTGGCATCACGCACAAGGCCATCTGTGGAGGAAAGCTGTGGTATAGGGAACTTGGTACCTGGAGAGGTATGAACTACGATTCTAGAACAGATACTACGACTTGGTTCACTTGTGATCTGGGAATCCACTCATGTCACGATGGCTACAAAAACAGAGAACTGGCATACTTCATTCCAACATAAGGAGAAGCAGGAAGCACTTTGTAAAAGATAGAGTAATGGTAGAGTAATGAACAGGGCCTACGACAGAAATTATAGTGTTTAAAACGTGTGAAAGAGATGTCTGCTAAAGGAAGCTGAGTCAACTAGAGATCATAAAATTATCATTTGGGTCTTTCTGTGGGCAAATGGTATTAGAAGATTGTTCTGATAAACCCAGGCTATCCAGCCCCAGAGGACAGTGCCATAAAAGTTTTCCTTTATCCTCCCCACATAAGTTTATATTTTTGGCACTTTTATGTGTCTTAGATTGACAAGGACTTTTTCACTTCAAGATGATTCCCTTTAATACAAATACAGACTTTACTCATCATTTCTCACTATAATCCTAGATAAAGGATCCATGAGAAAGAAAATAGGGTCAAAAAGCAATGCAATGCATTTTGTTGACCTAGAATGTTTTATTAAAAATTTAAGTAACTTTTTAAATGTTCAACTTCAAGTTTGCCCTCCCAATTTATTGCATTAATAGAATTTTTAAAAATAGTTATAGGCTTTGGGAGATGAGCCCACGATGAAGTGTGCAGATGATGTTTTATTGAGTTGTATACTTGAAATCTGTATGGTTTTCAATGTCACCAAAATTCAATTTAAAAAATAGTTGCAGGCTATTTTGTGTTTTTTTGTTGTTGTTCCCTCTAAGCTGTATATATAAAATTTCTTATCTGTTCTCCAAGGTGATCTCCCGTACGTAATTTTGAGAGATTTGCCTAGCTTCACAAGGACTCTCTAATGCATCAACTATTAATAATGGAGTGTCAGACTCCATAGCTTTTATTTTTCTGAGGAAAACAATAACAAACAACTGAAGAGAATCAATATGTCTATATAACTCTTAATAGACAGCAAAAAAAGCAAACAACCAGAGACATTCAATGGTTTTGTGTGTCTAGAACATCTCTGCACATCTATTTAAAATTTCCTGGGTCATTATCAATGACTCAGAGTAGCAAAAACTGCTTTGTGTATATACATTTGAATCCATAATAAACCCAGCTCAAGATGAGAACTCAATGGAGAATTTCTCTATCAACATCACAAAGCCTTCAAAATAACTTGTTTTGATGCAGCACACAGTGAAAGGAATATCTCAAAATCCAAATACTAAAAATGAGAATTGCAGTAATTCAAGTTACTTAATAATATCCAAATTATTCAATAATAATTTCATATAACATTACTAATTTTAAATATTTTTTCAGTAATTTAAGACACTTTCTAAGGGGGGGGGGGTGAAAATGAAAACAAAACACGAGGTCAAAACTATATATAAAAAGATATCAGCAACCAAGTGGGAAAGCAGCAAAGGAGAGTTGTGGACTGTGAGGAGCTCAGGCACTAAGAGAATTAGACGTCTGATTAATGAAACTACTAGTGAGAAGATGCCTAAAGGGACAATCAGCAGAGTTAAATAACAGCAAAGCAGCACGGAAGCTGCTTTAAAGCACCTGATTAGGACCATAAAAGGTACACATGTTGATAGCACTACTACAACAGGAGGAAAAGTCCCCTAATGTAGAATATGTAGACTGAAGATTTTAAGTGCAGTAGAGAAGACTCCCACCTACCACAATATGAACCTCGTTCTTTCTAGGATCACCAGTAACCTCCATGTCACAAAATCTAACAGATAATTCCAAGTCCTTGGTTTGCCTGACCTCTCAGCAGCATACAACATTGTTGATCATGTCTGAAACAGCTTTTCCCTGTGGTTTCTATGGCCCAACACTCTCCTCATTGTCCTCCATCTCTAGTTGATCTCGGCTTCCTTCAACAGGCATCTTTTCATGCTCCTTAGACACTATAATTTCTGTCATAGGTCCTATTCAATTTTCTATCCAAATAGGCTTCCTGGGCATCTGATAAACCCTTGCTTCTCAAAAGGCCAATGACTCAAACACATATCTCCTGAGATGTCCGACTGGCAGCTCCAATGGCATCTCAAACACATAAAACACATGTATAAACCTGAACTCACGTCTTCTTTCCAAGCCAGTACACTCGCACTGTTCCTAACAGTGGTATCAACTGTTACATCAACCATCCATTCTAGTTCAAGCTAGAAGACATCATTTTCTTCTCATCTTAGATCCAATCAATCAAGCTCTGTCAATCACACCTCCAAATCCACCCCTCTCTCCATTATCACTGCTGCCATCTTAGTTGATATCACCAGCATCCTTCACCAGACCTAACCTACTACAACAGCTGCCCCAGAGTCAATGTGGAACCAACTACAGTGGGTTCTAATGCTTCTCAGCACTTCATGGAGGCTAGAAGGGCCAGAATAATCAGGTCTTAACCTTGTCCCCCCTCACTTTGTACTACTCCCCATGCTTAGACACCCAAGAACTTCTGATGAGGTTCACACTGCCTCCAAACAAATTAGACACATTGTGCTCCATTTTTCATTAATTAAATTGAACAAATCCTTGACATCTCAACCTAAGTGCTGATTTCTCAGAGAAGGCTCTCCTAATCCCTGGCTCAGTTAATTCTCCCTCGTTACTCATTAACTATTTGTTGAATTCTTTCTGCTGTCCTGACTATAATATAAGCTCAATGAGTGCCGTGACAGTGTGTCAGGTTACTCTTTCTCTATTATGATACCCAATAAAGAGTATGCCTTCCATGTAAACTTGTTAAATAAATGAGAAAATATGGCAAAATAAGGCAGACAAGAAACTTTGAAAATTATCAAAAGATAAAAAAAATTGCAAAGACCATGTTCACACACTAGGACACAGGAATGGGGGAGCTCAAGGCTCCAATGCCTTAACATGGAGTTCAGAAACAATGATTTGATATGCAGTTATTTTGCCATGATTTACTTAAGAAACCATATGTCTTAGTAATGTACAAAAAAAATCATGGGCAGCTGTGTGGGGATCACAGTGCAGACCCACTGCTGGTGGCAGCACACACACATCCCCATGGCCCAAATCTTTGCAAGTCTTGCTTGTTTTCTGCATTTCACCAGGTTCCTGTCTGTTCACATATCCATAGTCTCTTCTAGATGATGTGATTCTGATTCACGGAAGATGGATTTTGGGTTGATTTCTTGTTCTCTTTGGTTTCTGTAACAGCCTCACCATTTAAAATGTAAAATATTTCTGGACTTTAAATTTTGCACTTAAATATTAGACAAAATGTCACAGTTTCCCCAAATTCTGACTGGTATTTGTTAAAATAAATTTGTAATATTCTAAAACAAACTAAAAACACTCATGGCAAGGTAAGGATATTTATATGATTTACATGATATATTATATCATGGTTTCTGTTCAATTCACTCAATAAAAAGTAAAAAAGAAAAAAGTCTTGTCCAGTTAATGTCTTTTTTTTTTTTTAAATCACCATCCCTCATATGGGTCAAACTAGCTGATCTGGTAGAAAACACAAAGATGTCAACCTGTCAACTCATTCATTTGTAAATAAATTTAAAGTAATTGCCTATGCTCATAGCCCAGTAGAAGGCAGTATCAGATAGAACAATTTAAAACCTTTCCTTTTATTGTTTAAATAGTACTTTATTGTCAGAGAACAAAATTGATAATTCCAAAACTTAATAGGTTAACCCTTACCTGAAAAACAGCCTGAGTTTTCTCAATAATCTGTACAATGTCTGATACACGTAAAGGTTGGCACCTACCAAATATTCTAATTGTACCAGTTTATTGCTCATCTTTAAAATTCAGTGAAAGAACTGAATAAGAATTGATTCAGGACAACTGATTCATTAAATTGGTTATTAATAATAAAAATGTTTCTATTAAAATAGAGACTATATTAAAGGTCTAATTCATTCCATGCAACAATCATCATATACTTGACCTCCTTTCCTTAACATGAACTTATTAAGCAATTAATATCTCACTTCACAGATGAGGAAACTAAGATTCAAGAGATTAAGTAATGTGCCTAAAATCATCCAATCTAGGGCTCATCAAACTTTTTTTGTAGATGGCCAGATATTTACTAACTTAGGCTTTACACAACTAGAGTGGTTGCAAATAATCAACTCTGCCATTGTAGGAAAATATGTAAACAAATGGGTGGGATTGTATTTCAATAATAATGTTATTTACAAAAATAGTCAGTGAACTGGATTTGACCCATAGGCTACAGTTTTCCAAGCCCTAACCAACCAGCAAAGGTAGCAATTGGGATTCAAGTTCAGCTCTGCCTGACCACATGTCCAGGCTCTTTTTCCCCAGGATCCCCCGCCTCCAGGTACAAGGCAAAGCACAAGATACCAAAGTAAAGTGCCAAATAAATGAAAGACAGTGCCTGCCCTAGAAAGCTCACAACTGAGAAGGGAGAAGACCTGTGGGTACTTAATTACACTGGAGCTAACCAATCCCTGTTAACTTTGCCAGAACCCTTATTTGCATGGAGGACCAAAATTGGAACCACACTTGTAAATTTCACCTCTATAAAATTCTGCCTTCCTTTGTTCTCTTTGGAGCATAGTTTAGGTCAGCTACTTGAATCTGCAACTCCCAGGTTGTAACCTTTTTGGTCAAATAAATGCTTCATGTTCTTTATTACAGCCTGAACCTCTTCTTTGGTTAACGCAGGGAACAAAATATGGATCTGTCAATAATAATTCTCTTGGGGTACAAAAATTAAGAAACAGAACTGGGGAAAGAGGAAAACTCCCC
The DNA here is from genome assembly GCF_014108415.1 of Molossus molossus. Classification (NCBI taxonomy): domain Eukaryota; kingdom Metazoa; phylum Chordata; class Mammalia; order Chiroptera; family Molossidae; genus Molossus; species Molossus molossus. The sequence continues at coordinate 58,604,738 of NW_023425349.1, read as the reverse complement.
CGGAACCCAAAATCCAAGCAGCCAGGCTCTAAAACAAGGACAGGTCTTCCATGGTTCTAGAAGCTGCAACTCGGCTGTGAAAAGCAGACAGACGCTGGAATCTCCACAGGGCTCAGAGAACAGACGCTGCTAAATGGAAAGCCCTAACCCCACCCTCAAAACATCTGAAACCAGAGTAGATGGAATCAAACTAGAGCTGCAACAAAGCTGACGCAGATCAAATACAAATCAGACTGACTTCACTCCTACGCTACGTATCTGATAGAAGAGGTGAGCCTTTACTAGAAACAGTAATATTAATTTCATTTGCTACAGATAAAATGTCCAGCAAACACACACACAAATACAAGATACTCTAAAAAGCAAGACGTGATTTATAATCAAAAAAGGAAATAATAAAATCTGATGCAAACATGAACAAGATATTAGACTTATCAGATGGAGAATTATTACTGCTCCATATTTTGGCGAGTTTCCTTTGCATTTATCTACATTTGAGGTTTGCTAGGCATCTTGAATTTGTGGGTTGATGTATTTTATCAGTTCTGGCATGTTCTGAACCATTCTCTCTCTCTTTTTTTAAATTTAACTTTATTGTTGAAAGTATTACAGATGTCCCATTTTTCTCCCATTGGCCCCCTCCTCTCCACTCCCTCCCCCTCCAGCCTTCACTGCACTATTGTCTGTGTCAAATATTTCTTCTCGCCCATTCTCTCTTTTCTCTCCTTCTTGGACAGCAATTGTACATAAATTGAATAGATTGTTACTTTCCCTTATATCTCGGTTCATTCTTATATGTTCAAAATGCTAAAGGACATAATGAAAAAGATAGACAACCTATATAAAGAGATAGAAAATCTTTAGCAAAGTCATAAAAACTATTTAGACAACAAATTAAGAATGGTAGAAATGAAAAATATAACATCAGGAGGGGAGGTCACTGCTTGGTGTAGTGAGATTACTGTTCTTATAAGGAAGTGGTCACTCGCTATTCTTGTCGGAGATGCTCAGGGTAGGGAACTCAGGCAGTAACCTCACTTCCTTATAATAGAGCCCAACAGAACTTGGAATCCTGGTAACCAGGCAGCCACATTCTATAACAGCCCCTACCCAGCTCACTTGGATAGAGACATTGGAGAGCACACCATGTTCTCCTGCTGTTTGCCCATGTCTTGAGGCTATGGCTTCAAAAGTGTCAGTGGTAAGAGTATGTTCCGCTGCAGGCACTGGGTACAGACTCAGCCCAGACGTCTGTGGCCCTTTCATAGATGAACCCAGAGATAACTCAGGGAGGCCCAGGGTGGTTTTTTCAAACCAAGCCACCTCTCTGATCCCATCTGACCAGCCTTATGTCCCTCACTGTGTGTGTGTGTGTGTGTGTGTGTGTGTGTGTGTGTGTGTGTGTAAGAGGATTCATGTGGGGAGGGCCTGCCCTGAGGAGAAACAGGCTGAGGAGGGGTCAAAAGTCTGGTGGGTCTGTCATGTTCACACCCCAGGTCAACACTGATTGGGTAGACATGGAATGTGGGTGGTGCCCTCTGCCCAAGGTTTATCCCAAGCCCTCAAGTTGCATCTCCTGGGTGGAAGTATTTGCAGACACAGAGCTGGGCCTGTCAGGGAACAAAGAGTCCAGTGGGCAGAAGCAGCAGCCACTAGAGCTGGGCAGGGCTTGAAGTCTCTGTACCAGCTGCCGGTCACTGTCATTACAGAGCTCAATTCAGGACATGGAGAAGCAGTGGCTGATTGACGAAGACCCTCGCCCCATCTCTATCATTGAGGGGCCAGTGAGCCACACCACCAACAGCCAGAGCAGGCCCAAAGTGAGTGTGGTCACTTGGGTGTCTGGGGAGCCAGGCTCAAGGATAGCTGGAGAGGGACTACTCTCCCAAAGCCGCCCAGACTTCACAGGATTCCAACCCCAAAGTATCCCAGGCTCAACACCTCCAACCTGAGCACAGTGCCTCTCTTAAAAGAACTGGCCAGATTACCTTGAACCCAAAGGTGGTGGAGGTGCATGCGAGGTTATGAGGAGGGGTCAGTGTCAGACACACAGGGAGCACCCCTAGAGGATGGCCAGGAGCAAAGACCGGTCTCAGACCACCCATCTGCTGGACTGCTGATGGGGTGGGGAGGACATCCTGTGGTGGGTCCTGTGCTGTGGCTGTGTTCTGTCTTTGGGGGTCACATGGAAATGCAGGCACGTGGGTGACCTTCTCTCTCTCTCAACTCCAGCACCAGCCCAGGAGGCAGCACGGGCTCCTGCTTGAACACCTGTTGTCCACCTAGAGAAACCCGATGCAGGGGCAGATGGGGAGTGGTGTCCACTTCTAGCAGTTGTGCCCCCTCCAGCAGCAAGACTCCAGCTGCAACTCTGGAGTGGGGACCAGCCTGTGCAGCATCTCCTGACCTGGCTGAGACCCCACCACCCCTGCCTGAAGGACCCTCCCCCAAACCTGCCCTGGTTCCTGTCACAGAGGAGAAGCTGCCTGTGGAAAATGCGTCAGGCCAGCTCTAGAGCCGCTGGCTAGGATGGCTAGCCCTCTCCCACACGTAGAATTTGTTTCACACCCCTTCTTTGACCTCTTTCTTTTATTCACTTTCATTGTTACGTTTTGCTTTTCTCCATGGCATGACTCGGTTTTTTATTTATTTTTCTTCTTTGGGTGTTTTGGAGGGTTTTTGCTTTTATCATTTTCTTTTTTCTGTTTTAGCTTTCATTTTTCCACAGTGTAATTCACATTGATTAGGAAAAGGCCCCTCCTCTGGGAGAACAATGTCAGGACCTGTCAAAGTTCCACGGGTGCACACCTGTGCCTGGTAGAACCCAAACTAGGAGGTTACCCCACAGAAAGTCTTGCACAATTTTCCAAGATGTATTTTTGAGACTACCCATCAGAGAGCACTGAAGAAATAGCCTGGAATTGGATAAACCATTAATGTCCCTGGAGAGGGGATGGGATCCACCAATCCTGCTCCACGTGGATGAGGGAAGCTGAGCAGATTCTAAATCGGGTGGAGGGGACCCAACAGAATAAAGACCTCAGGGGTCTTCTCATGTGAGACACTTGACCAAATGAATGCATCCAGGATCCCAGCTGTTCTAATAACACATACATGTCATTTCAAAGGCAGACACACATATGTGAAAATGAGTCTGCCTGTGACAGACAAATAGAATGAGAGAGGCAGAGCCTGAGAGATATCCACCACGCACTCATGATGGTCACCTCTCTGCGGGACTTGCAAATCTCTTATCTTCTCTTTGACGTGATGTCTAAGTTTTTTACAATGCATGCATGACCTTGTTAGTTCTGAAAATATTAAAGTCATATGTTCAGTGTTATCCATTGATCACTCATCTATGCAGTCAAGTATATTATTTAGTTTTTATTTTAACATCATTTAGAGAAAAAAAATAAAGATTTATTATAGTACAGTAAAGAATTCTAAAGTAATTCAGAATTGTCCTGGCTGGTTTTGCTCTGCAGTTAGAGCGTGGCCTGCAGTCCAGAGAGACCTGGGTTCAGTTCCTGCTAAGGGCACATACCTCAGTTGCAGTTTGTCCCTGGCCCTGGATGGGTCATGCAGGAGGTGGCCACTCTATGTGTCCCTTTCACGTCAATGTTTCTCTCTTTCTCTCTCTTCCTCTCTCTCCCTCACATTCTATCTAAACAAAAAATGGAAAAATGTCCTCGGGTGAGGATAAAAATAATATAAATAAATAAATAAATAAATAAATAAATAAATAAAGTAATTCAGAATCAGGTAAAGAACAAAGTCCTTCCAGGGAGGAGAGCTCTGACCCAGGGTGCTCTCCGATCCAGTCCTTTCCCGGTGTGTGCACGTTGTCAGCATGTGCACGTGTGTGCACCTGTGTTCCATGCCCATGCATGCATGTGTGGGTGCCTGTGCATGTATGCATGTGCGCACCCGTGTGTGTGTGCATTTGTGGGTGTTGGGCTATAAGGATTCTGGTCGTGTGCCCTTCAGGAACCTCATTTTTCTAGGAGTGGACAGTGCCAGTCAGTCCTCCTCTTCCTTGGCATTTTCTGTGTCCCCACATCAGAATGTCCAAGGCTTCTGCTCTGGAACATGAGCCATTTCCAATTTTTCACTCCCATCATCGTGCTACAGAAAACATCTTTATTTAGGACAGGTCTCTAGAAGTGGAGATTCACAGTTGAATATAATATAACACAATTTTAAGGTTTTGGGGGGCACTTCCCTACATATGAGGTCACCGAGTCCACTTTGAGCCTTATTAGGGAAAGCAGGGGTGCTGAGACCTGGGGCTGAGACCTCAGGGAGCCAGGGAAAAGGAGGGACTAGGAGTGGAGGAGATGAAGGTACCCAGGAGTGACATGCTCAGTTGGAAGGTCCCACCCATCCTGCTGTGCCCTGCTCCATGTCCCGTCCCCCAACCTCTGCCCCTAGCCCACACCAGCCCCACCCTGCTCCATAACTCAACTGAGCTGAGCAGCCTGGCCCTGCCATCCAGGACACTGGAGAATGCTGACCTGCACATTCTCACCCACTCCCTCTCCCTCCAAGTGCAGGGCCTCTTCCTCTCTGTCAGGAAAGCAGATGTAGGGATGCTCAGCCAGTCACAATGATCACCATGAATGTGCTCTGTCCAGGTGAAGTTCTCAGTTGCAACAGCAGGACCCACTTAAGCTAGTGTGAGCAGAAGGGACCTTACAAGGGGCCTCACAGAAGATGCCAGAAGGTCAGAGCATCAGGATCATGGCCGTGGGACAGGCCACAGCACCCAAAGCACAGAGGTCCTCCAGCAGTGTCCTCTGCCCCAGCCCTGCACCAGACCCAGCCCACACACCCAGCACATCCAGCTTCTGTGAGGGGCGCTCTGCTCAGTGGGGACGAGGGAGAGAGCCCTCATCTCATCCAAGTCAGGTCAGGTGGAGGCCAGGTGTTCTGACGCTGCCAGGTGAGGCCATGGACAGCTACATGTCTCTCGTCTGCCCAGAAATGAAGCCCCTCAAGTAGAGAACATAGGTCTTTGAGGTGAGGCTCTCCCTGAAGGAAGAGAGAAAGCCTCTGATCACAGAGGGAGCAGGAGAGAGGGGAGAGGAGGGCATTTTTGTGGATGTCAATCTTCTAACTAAATTTAACATAAGCCACAGACTCGGGGAAAGTGTTTTCAAAATACAGATCCGAAAAAGAACTAATATTCATATATATATATATATACACATACACACACACACACACACACACACACACACATATATATTTTTTAAAATATTTAAATATTTTAATAAGAAAACAAACAACCCAATTAAAAAATGGGCATAAGCTCTGGACAGACACATCACTACAGAAGATACACAGATGGTGGGGGATGCAAGATGTCAACGGAATAGGTAGAAGGTACACTCACTTCCTCCCACAACCAAATGCAAATGACAACTAAATTATAAAACAATCAACTTGAACAACCAAATGAAGACCAGTGAACAGAAACCACATCCAGAATGGTAGGAAGCGTGGAGATACAAAAACGGCTGGCCCCACATTCATGTATGGTGATAGAGAATCCATAGGAATATTTCAGCTACAAAGACCCTGTCCAAAGGAGCAACGGGTCTCAGCAAGAAAGAGGCACCCACATCACATTTGGCTGTAAAAATCTGTGGGAACTCTATCTGCCAGGGAGAGAGAGGGGGACCTGGTAGAAAACCAGGTGCTTTCTTAAAGAGCCAGGGCACAAAATCTCATTTGCGAGCATTCCTCCAGTGCTCCAGAACAGACATGACAGCTCAGAGCAGACTGATCTCATACAGAAAGAGGGATGGAGGGACAGCTGCCAATGGCCCTGTGCTGAGCACATCATCCCCATCACTCATAGATGCCATCTTTCCCGGTTTGAGCATTCCCCTCCATACAGCATCAGCCTCACCTTCCAGACTCCCTATGGCCCTGCCCTGCCAAGTTCACACCCTGTGGAGGAGTCAGCTGGCTGTCGCCAGCCTGGGCTTGTGGTGCAAGCCTTCTTGGAAGGCTCTGAAGGATATCCAGAAAAACTCAGGGGGTGGCAGAGAGAGACTAAGTTTCGTGTCTCTGGAGTAAGGGAGAAGGATAATTAAATTATACTACTGTAAGGTTATACTGTTCATGAAGAAGGATGATCTTATTGGAAGGTAGATTGTGATCATTTAAAAATAAAAATTATAATTTTCAGGATCCACCTATATAACAAAAGCCTCAAGACATGTCCAGATATCATTTGAAGAATATAAGCTTGCAATCAGAACTGAAAACACATGCAAGAAAATATGAGCCCCATGAGTAACATAAAATCAGACAGGAGTATTAGATGCATGATCTCAGACACAAGATGTAAAATAAGCATTTTAATATGCTTAGTAATTAAATGTGGGTATTAGGAATGTAAGATACTCTAAATGACAGGTACTCAGATTTTGTAAAAAATTCTATAACAAAAAAAAAAATTGAAATTAAGAACTTAAAGGATGTGTTAAATAACAGACTATTCTTAGTTTAAGAGAATTAGAAAACAGAAAGAGCAGAATAAGTAAGCAAAATCAATACTACAAACTCTTCAATAATAAATTCTACTGAACGAAGTCTGTGTGTGTGTCTGTGTGTGTGTGTGTGTGTGTGTGTGAGAGAGAGAGAGAGAGAGAAAGAGAGAGAGAGATGCTCTGACTCATAAAAATAAATTCCAATTGTCCTAGAAAGTTTGGCTCAGAGGTTAGAGTGTCAGCACGCAGACCAAAGAATTATGGGCTCAGTTCCAGTCAAGGACACACGTACTTCGGTTGTGGTTTGGTCCCAGGCCCTGGGCGGGGTCATGCAGAAGGCAATCAGTCGATATGTTTCTTTCATAACGATATTTCTTTCTCTTTCTCTCTCTCTCTCTCTCTCTCTCTCTCTCTTTAATCCTCCTCCCACTATGTCTGAAAATAAATGGAAAAATATCCTCGGGCAAGGATTTCAAAAATATAAATAAATAAATAAATAAATAAATAAATAAATAAATAAATAAATAAATTCCCACTGATTTACAAACCTAACTTCAAAAACTTAACAGAATTATAAATTATTCAATAAAGTTGGAGTCAAATATATTGATGAATTTAGGATAAATACAACTTCTTTATAGAACATTCAAAACACATACTGGGCCCTGGCCAGTTTGGCTCAGCGGTTAGAGCGTCCACCTGCTGTACGGAGAGACCTGGGTTCGGTTCCCGCTAAGGGCACGTACTTCAGTTGCAGTTTGTCCCCGGCCCTGGTTGGTCGTGTGGGTGGCGACCACTCGATGTGTCCCTTCACGTCGATGTTTCTCTCTCTCTCTCTCCCTTCCTCTCTCTCTCTCCCACTCTATCTGTACAAAAAATGGAAAAATATCCTCGAGTGAGGATAAAATAAAATAAAATAAAATAAAATAAAATAAAATAAAATACATACTGGGAAAATTAATAAATTCTGAATATATCAAAAATTTTAAATTCTAAAGAATATTATATAATTAACAAGAAAGGATTTTCAATACAAAACAGAGACAATTATCTAGGAAATATTTCTAAACTCATAAAAAATAGGCGAAAAGATTCAAGGACTCCTCATTGCCAATAAACACATGAAAAGATACTCAATTTCAAGAATAAAGAAAATAAAAAACATAACACTGACATATAACTTCAGATTTTTTTAAATTAATTTTTGTTATAGATGTTTCTCTTTTCCCCCCTCCTCCTCCTGATCCCACCCCCCTCCCCCCAGCATTGTTGTCTATGTCCATTGGTTACACATACATGCATATAAGTTCTTTGGTTTATCTCCTCCCTCCCCCCTGCCCCCCTCCTCTGAGGTTTGTCAGTCTGAACCGTACTCCTTTCTGTCTCTGGGTCTATTTTGTTCATCTGCTTATTTTGTTCATTATATTCCACAAATGTGGTATTTGTCTTTCTCTGATCGGCTTATTTCCCTTAGCATAATACTCTCTTTCTTACAGCTGCATAGATAACTTCAGATTTTAAATCAGAAAATACATCGTTTTGGGGTATTGAGTTGTTATGGTGCTTCTGGAGAGGCATTTGACATTATCAATCAAAATTTTAAAATGCACATAAATTATAACTCAGCAATTCAATTTCTTGAAATCTTTCTTAGATAAACATTTGTATCTATGCAGAAGAGCACTGAGCCATGACTATAATTTTCATTTATGTTTACAATAGAGAAAACAGTTACCTCTGGGAGGAACTGGAATGATCAGTTGCTTAGATTTTATTTGTCATATGTGAATTTTTCAATAAGAATAGATTGAAGCTTAAAATTTTAAATAGTAATGAAAAAGACATGGTCAATCCATAAATACTGAGTTACAAAGAATGATACAATGTAATGGTAAATGAAAACACTATAAGGCATGTTAAATTAACTGTGATACCATTTGGATCCCTCAAATGCATAGAAAAGCTCTGAAAGGTCAACTGACAAAACAGTACCAGTTTTCTGTAAAAAATGAGATTTGAACCCTGGTCAGTTTGGCTTAGCAGTTGGAATGTCGGCCTGCGGACCAGAGAGTCCCAGGTTCCGTTCCCACTAGGGGCACATACCAAAAAAAAAAAGAGAGAGATTTGAGAATCTGAGTGTGTTGCATATAAGGGACTTCCCTAACAATATCCAGCACTCTTATATTATAAAAGAAAACTCACAGATATACAAAGAAATTAAATTTTTTTCTATTAAATTATGTATAATTTAAAATTAATATAACTGTGGAAGTTTGTCTTATTTTTTCTTTTCTTTTTTTTTTACTTAAATGTAAATTTTAAATAGGACACTTATGATTTCTTCCAGAGTCTTTCAGAGTACTAAAACTTCTCCCTAATCTAACCTATGGAGATAACAAAATTGGGCAGCCTTGCAGAACAAAATAAATAAATAAAATTAAACAGCCAGTGCTCACTGCCATCCTTGTTTTATCTTATGTTTAATGAGCATGCTTTTCCAGGAGCAGTAACACCCAGTATAAAATGACTCGCTATTATAAAAATTTAAGTATACTGTTAGTCAACCAATGTTTCCTAAAACAAAACAAAATACTGAAATGCCTGTTATTGCATAATTACTCTAAAAGGCTGCTGTTATTCCTGTCTCCTGAGTGCAGCATTAAAAGATCCATTCTATTGTATCCCCACCTACCCACCCCAGGGCAGCTAAAAGCTGAATGAAAAAGTATATATTCAGATCATATTCTGAACATTGTACCTTGCCTGCTTAGGTAGGTCCCTTTCCCTCACCTAATATCATGCACATAAAACCTTTTAGTAATACCAAGTATTTTTAAACTTTGGTTTCATAAAAAGTCATCACTGAGATGAACAGCTAGTATATACCAATTTACAACATGGGAATGATTTCGTTATGGCTCAGTTATTAAACCATGAAAAAGAATGTTTATAATCAAAGTGCTGACACAACATTAACAATGGTGAGAAGGACATTGTTATAATACAGCTATCACAGTTGTTCATTATTTGTAGTAGAGGGAATTCATGTTCCAATGGCTCTTCTATAAAACATCAGTTAAAGAAATGCCAATACCAACATTCTCAAGCTGCCTCCTAAGAAGCACTCATTTTAGCTGACACATCCGTAAGTGCCACTAAAGCCAATTTTCAGTGCTATAGAAAAATTATGAGTCTAAAGTACCTCCTCATACCCTTATTTATCTGACATGTTCATAACAGAAATGCAAAACCGTAAAATAGGGCTGTCTGAGCCGGGAAAACAAAAAGTAATTAATCACATTAACAGAAAACTAACTTACAAAGTGCTGATCAACAAAACATGGAAGAACCAAGATGTGGCTCATTTATCAGGGTTGGCAAGAGGGCAGGATCTCACATAAGGACAGGGCCGGCATGAATTCTGAGTGATTAGGAAAGCGAATGACAGGTTTCCTGCAGTGATCTTCTGAATGGAAATTCAATGAATTTCATACTAGCAAGTGAGTTCTCCCATTTAGATGCCCACATCTAATTTGTAATAAATTAAAACATGCCTTCAACAAATATTTGTTAATCACCATGTTCTAGACACGGGGCAACAGTGGTGAATGACAAAGACCCTGCCCTCAGTGAACTTACATTCTGGTTGCAACAGCAGCAACTAAATCAGATTTAGATGGTAGAGGATATTAAGTACTATGGGAGTGGGCTATGGAGTTACCGGGAGAAAGGTGATGCTGGCAGATCGTGCTGGTCAGAAAGTAAGTGGAAGAATATCTGATAAGGCTCATGGGCCATGAACAAAGGTGATGACTTTACTCTGACAGGGATGGAAAGCCACTATAAAGCTTGAGCACCGAAGAATGTGACCTGACTTACATGTTAATTAGATCATTCCAACTGCTATGTTGATAACAGGATACCGGATCAAGGGTAGAAGTGAGAAGAGAAAGTAGCAGGTTTCTGCCTTAATCCAGGAAAGAGGTAATGAGTAGACTGGCCTGGGTAATATCAGTAGAGGTGATTAAGAAGTGGCCAGGATTCTAGTTTGCTTTAAAAGCAGATAAAACAGAATTTATTGTCAGACAGATATGGGTATGAGAAAAAGAAAGCATATCTAATTATAAAGTTTTTGGCCTCAGCAGCTGGAAGGTCTAGAAATTAGGAAGTCTGCAGGAGAAGAAGGTCTGGAATTCAGTTTGAGACAGGGTGAACTTGAGCTTCCCACTGGACACAACGCTCAGGACGTTGGCCACATGGATCTGCACCTCAATGGAGAAGTGGAGCTGAGCTGGACAGAGAAAGGTACAAGCCACCAGGGACTAGATGTTATGAAAACTATGAGAGGGGATGAGATTACCTAATGGGTTAGGGTAGAGAAGAGGCTCACATTTGAGCTCTGAGGAGCAAAAGGAAGTGACTGGCTGGTAAAGGAGGAGGAAAAGCAGGTGAGTGTGGGGTCCTGGAAGCCAAGTGAAGACAGTGATTCAAATAGGAAGTAGTGATCAACTGATTGTGCTGGTGATACAGAAGTTTCTAAGGAACCACAGGGCAAAGCCTGTAACTGGAATAAGTTTGAGAGAGAAGTAGGGGAGAATTGGAGAGAATGAAGACAAGATAAGGAGTTTTAATATACACAGAGGTGTGAAGAAATTGGGTGGGAGCTGATAGAGAAGAAAGAGTAAGAGGGTTTTTTGTTTGTTCATTTGAAGATAGAAGAAATAACAACTTGTGTAGATGATAATTAGAATCATGCAGAGAGGGCACGGTTGGTGATGTGGGAGAGAAAGTGATGAGTTACTGGAACTATGATCCTGTGTGTAAGAGAGGGGATGACCTTAGGTAAGAGCAGAGATACCATAGATACGATGCAGGTGGAAACGTGTGGATCTCTACTGATGGCTTCCCATTTCTCAGTGAAAGATGAAGTAAGTTCATGAGGTGAAGGCAAGGATGAGAGAGGACACAGGAAAGTTTCAGATGATAGAAGGTATGAAACAGAAACCAGGAGAGTGATAGAGTGAATGCATGATGGGAATGCAGTATGAATTACCAGCACATCTGAGGACTCATCTACAGTTACAAATTAAAGGCAAGAGAAGTCTGCACATTGGGTGTTTCTCCATAGTCATGTTCAGCTAAAAGGGTGCAGGTACAGAATACAGATAGTTGGATTTACCAGAGTTGAGTTATGCCAAGAAAGAATGATAAAGTCAAAAAGTGGCAAGACAGATGGAAGTATATGCAAGGAAATGCGGTAGCTAAAAATAAAAGTAAGAGAAGAGAGGAGGGAGAGACTGAAATGCTGGGAGCATTACTGAATCTATGTCACAGTGAAGATGAAGGACAGCAGGAGTTCAGGAACTAGAGAGCCTAGGCTAGAAAGAGCAAAAGGTAGTCAGAGAAAGACACCTGAATTTGAGAGATGGCACTGAAAATGCAACATACATACCTAGTGGAATGCCAAACAGTTATAAGTGAAAATTAACCACCCTTTCATTTTATTTTTTTATCCTCATCCGAGGACATTTTTCCATTTCTTGTTCAGGTAAAGTGGGAGGGAGAGAGAGGAACAGAGAGAGAGAGAGAAAGAAACATCGACGTGAAAGGGACACATCGCGTGGCTGCCACCCACATGACCCAATCAAAACCAGGGACAAACTGCAGCCAAGGTACGTGCCCTTAGCGGAAACCGAACCCAGGTCTCTCAGGACCGCAGGCTGATGCTCTAACCGCTGAGCCAAACTGGCCAAGGCTAATCACCCTTTCAAAACACTGTCTTTCTACTGAAATACTTATACTTGTTCTCCATTGTTGCAGTAATAAATTACCTCAAACTAATGGCTTAAATCAACACAAATGTATACAGTTCAATGGATCAGAAGTCCAAAATGGGTCGCACTGGGCTAGAGTCAAAGTGTCAGCAGGGTCATTCCTTTTTGGAGGCTCTCCGGGAGAATCCATTTCTTCACTCTCTCCAGCTTTTCAGGGCTGCCAACACGTCTTGGCTCAAGGCCCTCCTCCTCCATCTCCAAAGTTGACAATAGCAAGTCAAGTACTTCTCACATCACATCACCCTGCCCTCATTTTCTGCCTCCCTCTTCCACATTTAAGAACCCTTGTGATTGCACTGGGTACACCCAAGTAACCAATATAATCTCCCTCTCATATAGTCAGCTGATTAGCAACCTGAGTGCCATCTGCTCCATAACTCCTTTTTTCATGCCACATAGCAGACTCACAGGTTCCAGGAATAAAAATGTGGACATTCTAATAAAAGGGGTGGGTACACTTACTACATATTTAAATATCATCATTCATTTGTATGAAAGAAAGATAACAGAAGAAAGAAAGTCATACTCTGTTCATTTCAAATTACAGTTTTTTTCCTGGATTTGTCTTTCTAATAGCATTGCTTACACCAATATAAAAATTCTTGATGGCCCTTGCTGGTTTGGTTCAGTGGTTAGAGCACTGGCCCACAGACCAAAGAATCACAGGTTTCATTCCTGGCCAAGGGCCCGTGCTGGGTTGCAGGTTTGATCCCTGGCCCCGGTCAGGGTTGTGCAGGAGGCAACCAATCAATGTGTCTCTCTCACACTGATGTTTCTCTCTCTCCTTCCTCCCCTTCCACTCTGTCTAAAACTCAATGGAAAAATAACCTCGGGTGAGGATTAAGAGCAACAAGAAAAAATTAATCTGATGCAGAAGAAGGAGAAGCACCTCTATAACTAAAGAGTGGTCAAAAGTAATCTACAAGGAACTCACTACATTTACATAATAGTATTTCCAGGATCCTGAGCAAAGTACTTCCGGTCAAACATACATCTTACTTTGTTAAAAATGTAGAACATTTGGCTTTCAAATAAAAGCTCAGCTGGTTTATTCTTTCTTCCCAGCATGACCTTCAATAACAAATAGCAAAGTACATGATTTCTTCATCCTGCCACTGGACTAATTTTACCATTCATGAGAAATGCCTGCACTGCAGTTTTCCCCCTCCACTCTTCCTAGAGATCCCTTTCCTCACTGCTAAGGAGCTGTGCCTTGTAGCCCAGTGACCTCCGGGCATGCACATCCTGGTGTAGAGTACAGTATGCTGCGCTCCCCATAATGTCAGTCATTATTCTTCCTGACTTTACTTGTGCTCTCTGGTTGAAGCACTTAAGATTAATGAGGCATTTGTTCTCAATCAAGAAGCTATTTATGAATATAGTTCCACTCACAATGAGCTTTGTAGACTTCTCTTTTTTTCTCACCATTACCAAAAGGGCAGGGTGAGGGCTGGGGAGAGAATGATGTTTCTTGAGCAAGAGGGAGAGGAAAGAACAGGAAAAATAAATGATTTCTGACTTTTAAGCCTGTAAGCAGTTCCCTAACGAAAAGGCCTCCACCTCACAGCTATGCTCTCAGTATAACATATCCACAGACATGTCGTTCTGTTTGATTAAACTCAAATAACTATTATTACCTTGGCCTTTATGAGCCAAGGTTTAAGTCTGCAGCTAGACAGAATTACCTACCCCCCCGGCAAGAGGTAATTCTGAACCCTAAATGCATGACCTCAAATGGGAGCATGTGGTCTTGGCTAGAGGCCTGCAGGAACCTCAACGGAGAGGAGCAAGTGTCGGCAACCACATGACTACAAATGGCTACCGCCCACCTGTGAATGCCCAGCCTTTAACAAGAATAGATTCTTTCTTTTTCCTACTAGTTTCACTGTGTATGACGATCACAGTCAATTTTTCAGGCTAACGGCCTCTCATCACCAGGTCTTGACAATATCCCATGGAATAAAAAAATATCTATATACCATGAAACACATCACAGAGAGTGGCAGTGCCACCGTGACCTCTCAAGGCCACCAGCCAATTTGATCTGAAAAGCAATAGCTCTGATCTATCAAGTCACTCCAGAGCTCTACACACACACACACACACACACACACACACGTCAACACTGCCGTCAGTAGGGAAACTGAATTCAGGAGATTACCCAGTTCTGGGAAAGGTTCTCTAGGCAGAAACTAGGGTAAAGGTGAAAGGATAAAGAAACTGCTCTACACAACCACCCAATAACACTAATTATTCCATATTAAGTAGATAACCAATTATATTGGAAATTAGTACTGGCTTTATTTTCAATGTAAACTAACCAAAATCAATAAAAAAAATATTCAGAATTACGCCAGTTGTACAGCCTTCTTCCCACTGTAAAAGTAAATAACTGGAAAAGAAAAAAATAGAGCCTGGGCCAGGGAATCCGGAGGCTTGAGTACTGGCAGGAGTCGGGCTCCCTTACCATACAGTAGGGTGATCCTGAGCAAGGACTTACACTCTCAAACCCCTAGCTCATTATCTGTAAAATGAGATTTCTGAAATAAAGAATTCTTTAGTCTGTCAGTATTAAATTTTATGGAAATTAGAAAAATTATAAATCTGATACTATATTAGTTTATATTTAAATCAATCATTATTCTGAGTATGTAGGTCTAAAGTTAAATTAAACTTTTTTAAAAAATAAGACTACCAAGAAACAAATGACTGGCAATTTTAAACACTTATCATCGGTACCACCACTTTTATTTAGGGAGTTGGAGAGGAGATACAAAGTTTGTATTATTATAAAATAAGGGTAACATAATCCTCGATCATACAAATTTTCTTTAATAATCTCCACCCTAAGAAAACTTCTACTTTAGAGAGAGAGGAGAGTATCTTCGGAGTCAACAATGTGGTTAGGACTGCTTCACATCAGATGTACCTCTATAAAACCCAGCCTCAATACAATATGGGAGTCAAAGACTCTACCTAACAGACAAGGGGCATTGGGGCTTCCTAGTTCCCAAAGATGTCAAGAGTTATCAGCTTTCCAAGAAGTTGAGCACATTTACCTGAGACTTAAGAACTGAATGTTAATGAAGTGTATGATTGACCCTGTGCTGTACACTTGAAACTATAAATAATACTGAATTTAAACTGTAATTTTTTTTTTTTTTTGGTACGTGCCCCTAGCGGGAACCGAACCCGGGACTCTCTGGTCCACAGGTCAATGCTCCAACCACTGAGCCAAACCAGCCAGGGCTAAACTGTAATTAAAAAAAAAAAAAAAATTGCCCTGGCTGGTTTGGCTCAGCGGTTGGAGCATCGGCCTGTGGTACAGAGAGACCCGGGTTCGGTTCCCGCTAAGGGCATGTACCTCGGTTGCAGTTTGTCCCCGGCCCTGGTTGGGTCATGTGGGTGGCAGCCACTCGATGTGTCCCTTTCACATCGATGTTTCTCTCTCTCTCCCACTCTATCTGAACAAAATATCAAAAAGTGTTCTCGGGTGAGGATAAAAGAAAAAAAAAAAGAAGAAGAATAAAAATTGAGTTTTAAGACGAAAGTACAGCCCGGCCGGTGTGGCTCAGTGGTTGAGCGTCGACCTAGGCACCAAGAGGTCTCCAGTTCAATTTCCAGAAAAAATATTTAAAGACTATGGTATACTCCAAAGATCAGAAGTTCAGATAAATATATTCCAACAAATGACTTAGCCCACAAGGTTTAGCAACATTGTGGGGGTGGGTTTTATAAAGACAATTACCTCAGGTACCTCACAGTTTTGTGACTATGATTTATGCAAAGAAAAGACTTCACTTTCTTTCCAAAGCCAAATAAAATAGCTATGTATGTACAGCCTTGGAGGGCACGAATGGCAACCATTATCCAATCTACAGACACCACTGATTTACAATCATGCAATAAAAAAAATAGACACCAAAATGTTTGTTTTTCATTATTGCAATTGCATATTCTACTCTAAGAAAAAAGAAAATGCTAATTCCAAATGACCATCATATTATAGCTTGTTTATATCTGTTACTCTATTTTTTAAAACAAATAAGCAAAATAAAAGGCATAGTGAATAGATGTATGTATGGCCAAGATGAAAACCAATTTCGTGCCTGGGCTTGATTTCTTAAAGCCATTTTGGGGGAAAATAATTAGAATGTTATACTTGGCCCTGGCCAGTTTGGCTCAGCGGTTAGAGCGTCGGCCTGCGGTCCGGAGAGACCCGGGTTCGGTTCCCGCTAAGGGCACGTACTTCGGTTGCAGTTTGTCCCCGGCCCTGGTTGGTCGTGCGGGTGGCAGCCACTCGATGTGTCTCTTCACGTCGATGTTTCTCTCTCTCTCTCCCTCCCACTCTATCTGTACAAAAAATGGAAAAATATCCTTGGGTGAGGATAAAAAAAAAAAAAAGAATGTTATACTTGTAATACATATGCAATACATATGTAATACAACTTTATTGTTCTACAAAGTATAATAAATGTCCTTCAATAGGTAAGAAATCTATGCAGTTACCTAGTTTATACAATAAAGTGTCTTCTTAAATTTTTCATTACAAAATTTACTTTTTCATAGCATAGCAATATTCACCCAAGAATATAATACATAGTTGGAGTTTTTTTACACTGTATTACCTTCAAATAAAAATATTTAAACAAATTCTCCTGAAGTAAGTAGAATGGGATATATTAAAATAAAAAGAAATTTAGAAGATGACGCCTATTGCTATGCATTTCCAAACAGCAGGTAGTAAAGTTATAGTAAGGCCCTGAGGTCACTGGTTTTTTGAAAACCAAGAAAGTTTCCTTTAGCTCATAAAAACTGTACTGATCTTACCAATAATTACTGGTGTCACTTCTATTCCTATACTTTTATGTTATTCATCATCTCTGACTAGGTTAAGAAGCATAGAAAAATTTAGTTTCCTTGAAGGTCTCCAATTCTTAAGGAAATCTAAAGAAAGAAAAATGGAAATACAAAGCAAGACATAATCAAGGCATTTTAGAATCAGAAGAGGCCTTAGATATACATCTGTAGTCAAACCTTCTCGATACATTGCTTTTAAATCTTCCTTTAATTTAGATTTTGTGTAGATTATAGGTATGTGAGCTACTGCATTTGCCTTGCCTATCCCCTAAGAATTATTTAAGGTAATAAAAGAGCTCCACAGTAAGATACAGCCCAAATGATAACTTTATTTGGAATTTTTCACACTGATAATGAAAAGCTATAGCACAGGCTAATGCTGACATGCACAGAAGACTGGTAACTCATGCTTTATCAGAGTCAGAAATCTGAGTATGATGTAACTTTCCACGATACGTAAACAATCTGCACATTCAGCTTCCACTCCCATTTATGGCATTAAAACAAAATCTCACAGCTCCCCACCCCCACCCCCACCCCCACCCCCACCCCCACTTCAAAAGATCCCTAAAGAAAAAAAAAAATTACCTGGAAAGAAATTACCACCAAAGAGCTGCATTATCCCTTATTTTTAAAAAATATAATCTTATCACTATTCCTTTTTAACCTCTTAAATCTGTTTATATTTATTTACTCTTGAGAATTCTATACTATAAATTCTTCAGAAGATATAGAAAATCCTTCTATTTTTTAATAGCCTACTACCATTTAATACTCTACACAGTATTAAGCACATGGGTTAATTTTTAGAAGTATTTAGGTTATCAGCTTATTTCAAACATTTAACTAACATCTTCCTTCATAATTAGAAGTATAGCCCTAAAATAGTATTCAGGTATTTCACAGAAATACCCAGACTCAAACAAAAGATTTTCAATGTAGAAATAAAAAAAGAAAATGGTGAAGAAAAGTCTAAAGAAAGCAACATAAATTCTGTATTTTTACAGTGAAAATATTCATACAATGTTTTTAATTGGTAGTAACTTTTAGTCATTATACCATGGAAATCAATAAACAGATTAGACACAAACTATAGTAATTTAGGTTAAAAGTGGTTTGATCCACAATAACAATAAATATAACAAGAAACACAAGCTAGAATCAGAATATTGACATTCTACACTAAAACAGAACTAGGTAATGTTTGGGATGTGTTCAGAAGTAATACTATAATGAAGGAGTAAAAACTGCTCCAAAATGAATTATATAGTCACAAAAGTGATAAAACTAAACAAAGCTGAAAATAAAATAATCTACTAAAGCTGGGTTATAATGAACCATAAACTCAAACACAGCATTCAAATAGTTGTGTTTATCTGAACAGTACTGAAATAGGACAAATAGGCCCAAAGAAATGGTATTTAGTTAGGATAATGAATACACAACTTGAATCTCAGGATAGACAGGTATTTGGCCGGGTTCTTGGACTGTTTAATTTCATTTCACTTGAATTTGGGCACAGAGCCAGGATCCTAGAATCCAAGTTAGAATATAATCCAAAATTTGTAACTATTCTCATCCTCCAACACATGAAGTTGCAATACAGCTTCTCATTTCTTATTTTAATTGACATGAATGGATAAAGTAAAGAAATGGTAACAAAGTAAAACAGTGAGCATTAAACCAAAACTTAGGAAATGGTAAAAGCACTGAAGGTCACAGATAAAGGCTCAGCCCATATCACCATGATCGCAACCTTCCCAGTTTATGCTGTACCAGTTCAGAAATGATCCAACACTATACCATGTGTTAGGAGTGTTACAGAGATAAAAGAAACGAAGTTCTTGCCTTCAGTTACTTAAAAGACCAGCAGCGCACTAGGGTCCAGAGTGATGCCCAACCTTTAGAATTGGTAAATGACAAGACAGTTGGTCTGAGAGCACTGATTCTAGCCTTGTATACATACTCAGCTACCTTGCCCAGGGTGGTGTTGACAAATCTAATATACGATTTTTCTTACTTATACATTTTCTGGGGTTGGATGAAATAATCCCTAAGATGCCCTTGCTTCAAAATTTAAATTATAGATGCCTAACTCTATGATCTAGTTACTAGTATAGTCTCCTGCTTTTTCCAACTTTATTGAAATATGATTGACACAATATTATGTAAGTTTAAGGTACACAATGTGATGATTTTATAAATGTATATAATGAGAACTGATTACTAAAATAAGGTTAGTTAACACATCCATCACTCAGTTACGTGTGTGTGTGTGTGTGTGTACAGTGAGAAGTTTAAAGATCTACTCTCTTAGCACATTCAAATATATAATAACTCTAATCACCATGCTGTATATTAGATTCCCCAGAACAGATTCATCTTGTAACTGCAGCTTGTCCACTTTGACTACATTTACCCATTTTTCTCACTCCCTCCACATCTGGCAATCACCTATCTATCCTCTGTTTCTATGAGTTTTGCTTTTTTTTTTAAGATTCCACATATAAGTAAGAGCACAAATATCTGTCTTTCACTGATTTATTTCACTTAGCATAATGTTACCCTCAAGGAGGTTCATCCATGTTGTCACAAATGCCAGGATTTCATCCTTTTTATGGCTGAATATAATACGCCATTGCATAGATATGTATACCACATTTTCTTTATCCATTGATTCAACAGGCACTGTTTTTAAAAAGAATCTTTAAAAAAAAGAGCCACCATATATAATTCTCACATATACTTTATGAGAAGAACACAAGCTGTTTCAGGATACCCTCTTTTTACCCTCAAGATTTTTGTTGTTCTTGTTAACCCTTACCCATGGATATTTTTTCCCATTGACATTTATTTATTTATTTATTTATTTATTTATTTATTTAATCCTCACCTGAGGATATTTTTCCATTTTTTGTACAGATAGAGTGGGAGGGAGAGAGAGGAAGGGAGAGAAAGAGAGAGAAACATCGACGTGAAGGGACACATCGAGTGGCTGCCACCCGCATGATCAACCAGGGCCGGGGACAAACTGCAACCGAAGTACGTGCCCTTAGCGGGAACCAAACCCGGGTCTCTCCGGACCACAGGCCGACGCTCTAACCGCTGAGCCAAACTGGCCAGGGCTCCATTGACTTTTAGAGAGCATAGAAGGGAGAGAGGGAGGTGGAGAAAGAGAGAAATATCGATGTGAGAGAGATACATCGATTGGTTGCCTCCCAACCCAGTCAAGGCCGGGGATCAAACCTGCCACCCAGGTACGTGCCCTTAACTGGGAATCAAACCCATGACCCTTTGGTGCAAGGGCTGATGCTCTAACCACTGAGCAACACTGAGAGCCCTCAATATTTTCAAAGTACTCATCACAAAAGGAAACGGAATTAACTAGAACAGTCACATTTGTTGTATAAATGTGTATCCCAAGCTAAATATGCTATTGGTGTATTTTGCATTCATGATGAATAAGTCTTATCTTTACAACGTATGTTTAAAAAGAAAATCCAAGGAAACAACTAGAACTAAGAGCTAATGAAGTTCACGCCAGCAATAATATCACCTGACCTCCCGGCACTGTTAGATTCCCATTAGCTCCTTTGAAGCCACCATTTCAAAAGAGGTATAGAGCTCCTCTGGAACCCCAAACTCACTATGTGAGATTGATTCTTAAAGAAGTCAGGTCTAGGATACTTTAAATGCAATCATTCCAGCTACAAAATCCAAAGAATCATACTTAAGTGTTTAGTAAAAATTAACATTGTAACACTTACTACCACACTAAATAAGGGTGTTAAAGCCAAAACATCAATGTTATGCTGCTTCTCTACAGTGCTTAAACTCAATTCAGGAGAAAAATTTCAAAATAAAGCTTCATAGACGAAGTTCACTCAAAATGGATAAATTGAAATAAAACAATTGATTCACTGTGAATCTGCATTATTTCCACTTAGAAATAAGAAATTATGTAGGTCTAAAAGATCATTGTAAAGTTCTATTGAAGAGTTCCATTTCTATTGTAAATTAAAATATTTACATGGTATCTCTATTAAAATACAAAAGGCTTACTGTATATTCCGAGGGTATGAGGGGTGAAGATTAATAGAAAGATATTTTAAATCAATTTCCTTCTTAAGGCAAACAGCATAATTAATCTGAAGCAGCCTTAGAATCAGGGTGAGTGGCCTAAGTCTGGCCCTGGCTCTGCCATGCAAAGAACAGTGGTACCTTAGATAAACAAAGGACTGCTGGGGGGGGGGGGGCACAGGAGCCAAGCAGTAACTGTGGGTGGAACAGAGAACTCTCCACACCTTGGAGAACTGGACTGGCATAACGCTAAACCTATACCTGAGAGTAAATGAGAAGACATCCCTGGTCAAACTGTTTCTATCAGGCTTAGCTTTGGCTGCTACAGTGGGAATAGGACCTGCATGGTAAACAAGAGTTGAATATATTTATTGTAGCAGGACTTTCTGGCTGATTTACAGATGCTCTACATTTACAGTTTTTGTTAACATAATGATCCCACTAAAAGAAATACCAAAATGTTTTCTGGACCTACTAATGAAAAGACTTCTTAAGTTGGAGATATAACCTCTCTAACATCAAATATATTAGATTACTCAAACTAGAAAGAGTGTCCACATTTTCACCCATTTCCCTCTCACTAGCCAAAGTGAATGTCAGCAATGAAAATTAAAAATAAAAAACATTCAGAAAGACATCCCCACAGACACCTTTAATTTACAATCACCATATGTCTATTTAAACACCGAGAGGAAAACATAAATAATCATGACATAAATTTTTATCATGCAAGGCATTTTCCTTATATTGTACTTCAGGTTTTTAACTTTGGTTGCAAGGAAATTTAATTAATCGTCATTAGCAATCACTGAGGAATAAAGCAACTGCTACTATAACTATCAAAACCATCAAGCTGAGCATATGCTCTAAGATCAGGAGTGAGGGATATGGTGTTAAGATCTGACAGGTTCTACCTTTCAAGAGTGTTCTGATACCTCTTAAAAGAGAACTTTTTAAGAAAATTAAGGTAGTACATAATTAAATGGCAAAATGAATGACATACTAGATTAATGAAACAGGACTCAGTGCTTGAATATAAGCTAAAGTTTCAAGAGGGTCTCCAGGAAAAACAATTTAAATGAAGAGGGATCTGTGTCCCCCAAGCTGGGGATCATTTGTGGTTGAAGTTTCTGACTCAAGTTCACAGCAATGCTGGAACAGGGGTAGAACTCTAAAATGTGTTCCAATATGAATACATGAATAAATAAATGGGGAAGTCCTCATGCTTCTTGAAGAGTTGTGTATGAGCATGGTTTCCTCACAAAAGATCCCCACCTTAATTGTTACTTTAAATACTTATTTTTCAGAATCACAAATTAGAATAATATTTTGGACCTGCTCCGATAAACTGGCAGTCTCTGTAGGTGCCAGAGATAAGGAGTGACACCTAAAATGTTATTTAATATTTCTACAATGAATATAGAGCAACATGTACAATGATTTAGAAAGAGAAGACTAGAAATACAGTAACTGTGGAATTATAAAAAAAAGCATGTATACAATCTTACCTTACTTTAGATTTAATGTGTCCACAGTGGAAGGAATGAGAAGAGGAGCTAAGATACATTAACATGAGCTACTTACTGCTGTCCACGCATTTCTTTTGCACCGGGCACATAACCATCCATCAGAGATTTCATGAGAAGGGATACCATAACAACCTATAAAATAATAATATGAATTAATGAATTAGGTCTTTTGCATTGTGACAATAATACACATCTTAGCACTGAATGAATAAAATCAGAACAAATGCCTACCATACAATTTTTGGTTCTTAGAACAAAACAAAGGTTCTTTTGGTTCTCATGCCTCATACCTAATAGGACATCAGTTCCATGAAATTTGAGAGTGTGAGTCTTAATAATAACTAACGCTCACAATAGTTATAGAGAATACTGATGATTCTTGAATGGGCAATAATAAAATTTCTAAACTTTGTCTACTCCTTTACTCACGCAAAACATATTTCAAAACAAGTTAGTTGTAATTGGTGAAGCAAAGTTTGAAGTTTTCATTTTTTTCCTTTTTTTAAAAAAATCTTCACCCAATGATATTTTTCCATTTATCTTCAGATAGAGAGGGAGGGAGGGAGGGAGGGAGAGGGAGCGAGAGGGAGAGAGAAACATCAATTAGTTGCCTCCCATACAACCCCTACCAGGGCTGGGGACCGAACAGCAACCAAGGTATGCCTTTGACCAGAATCGAACCCATGACTCTTTGGTCCATGAGCTGATGCTCTAACCATTGAGCCCAACCAGCCAGGGCTTGAAGAAGTTTTAAAATAAAACAAACTTTGACATATTTTTAAATTAATGTAATTTAAAATTACATGTCAAAAATTATGTCTAACTAGCTTTAATTTCAATGATAGGGACAGAGGATACACAATTCATGCTCAGTGATGAAGGGATGTGTTTAATTCTACTTGTCTATTTCGTTCATGCCTGACTCAAAATAACTATGTAAGGAGATGGCAGTTTAAACAAATACATGTAGAATTATAAAGAACAACAAATGTGTTATTCTGACTTCTTAAAATAAGAGGGTTTTCAAGGATTTAAATGAGTAATTTTTAATATCGCCTTTCTATAACATTTCAGATGAGAAGAGATAATAACAAAAGTGAATTACCCAAAGAAAAGCCTATCATAGTTAAGCAAAACCATAAAATATTTAGTTCAAGCACATGTTTATGAAATATGGTTAAACTGCATATAGCTAGTATATTCAGAAGTCAAGATTAAAATCCTAATATTTTTGTGAAATGGTGCTTTGCCTCTAATGTAGGGTGAGAGAGAGAGAGAGTGTGTGTGTTTGTGTGTGTGTGTTAAAAAGTGATATAAATACAGTAAGAACTTCTCTGCTATAATTTTATTTCAAGCAGATTATGTTCAAATCCTTTGGGGAAGCTAATAATATCTAATTAATAAAAAAATGACAGACAGTAAGGCTATCTCAAGCCTAACATAAAACCGGTATTATACTGGGGTAAATATGGAAGGTAATACCTGTATTATAGACCATTCATACTACATTAACAGAGATAATCCCTACAAAAGTATGTTAACAGAACATGTGAGTCAGTAAGATCCACTGATAGATCCACTGGAGAAAAAAGAATGATTATACCTACTCACACTTTCATTTTAGACATGAGAGAAAGAATGATCTAACCATTAAGAATACCAATAGTTCAATGCAACAGATTTGGCAGGTTACAACAGGGTAAGATATATAGAGACGGTGAAGCACTGAAAGCCTGCGATTGATGAGAGAGAGATTCATTTACTTGCATGAACCCGTACGCAGCACTTTGCACAGGAAATCAGAAGGCTTGTTCCATCCTCTTCTAGGAAGGCATTAGGTGGAGAATATTCTATATTTTCTTCGCTATAAATAAAACACATCTCTGGAATGAGGGGTTTAGTTTTTCCTCCTGAAGCAACCACTTCATCTAATTTTGTCTCCCATCTAGAATCATTTTCTTCATTGCTGCTATCTGGCTGAAAAACACAATTATTTCCACATGAGTGAAAAAACATGAAAAAGAATTCATCATTTGTTCTGGTCACTCAAATCTACTAACAACTGTTCCATCCACTAACTTCCAGCTTCTGTTCCTCCTCTGGCTCTCCTTGACCCAACTATTAGTTTTTTACTAATGCTCTTCCTCCGGCTCCCATCCAGGTGCAAAGCTGTAGGAACAAGAGGACAGTCTGTGCATCTGCTTGTATGAGAAGGTAATGAGCTACTAAAACTATGTTCTTAAAATAGTTCATGGAAAGCATCAGTTTTACTGATGATTTTTTTTTCATTTATTTATTTGCACTAAGTTAACAGACCTGGTTTCATTTACTGAAGAATCTTACCCCTGAAGGGGTGTTTTAAAGACCTAAGTTTAAATCTGTACAAAAGTATTTAGAGAGTTTCTGAAGGCTTCTGCTCTCTACAACGTTTAAAAACATCAAGACAGAAAGATCTGGTAAATGTCACTAAATGAAAAATATAATGTGCAAAACAAAATTGTCATCTCTCATCAAAATATAAGAAAAATGTTTACTGTTTATTTGAAATTAATCCACTTATCAGCAGAGAACTGATATTAATAAATTTCCCTAAATCTTACCATTTCAGTGGGAATTTTTAAGTTACTGGGGAAATACATAGGCAGATTATAATATAGAAATAAGAATCAATAAAAAGTTTTTCCAAGAAAAGAGAAATTTAATGTCTTAAAAGGAAAACAAAAGTGTTTGTCACTCACCAGGGCCACATTCAAAGATGAGTGAGCAAACTATTTCTTCTATTTACAGAGATCTGAAAATGTGGCATATCACACATTTTCATGCTCTGAAACATCTGAACATAAAAGCATTAACTTTACATGGAACTCTAAGATGTGATCTTGAATAAAATATTTCCAACTCAGTTAGTGAAAATATAACCCAGAACACAATGTTCACAAAAATGTACTTTATTGTAGATCATGTAGTTCCATCACCCTTAACAGATTCCTAAAGATCATTCTGTGTGTGTTAGAGCTGGAGTATGTGGCCCTCAGTGAACTAAAATGCTATCAGTAAACGGATATGGAATGATATTGAAGACATCATGCATTGCTGGCATCATGCACAGCTGACTGAAGAGGGTGAGCTGGACAGTTCAGTTTGAATTGAATCCTGCTGTGTCCCTTGCATGTTCCATGGGGGAAGTTGAGAGATTTTAAATGTGGTCCCAGAGCTGACATTTATATTTTTGAGAGTGATATTTTAACCATAAAATAGAGACTAGGTCTAAGATCTCTTGTTAAGCTTTAAGTTCTGTGTTTTTTGGTGAAAGGAATAGAAAGAAAGGTTGGAATTGCCCCTTGACCAAAATAAACAAAGGCCAACAAATAAACCAATCATTAATTCAAAAATGATAAAGCACTGTCAGAGAACTGTCTCTCAAGCAGCACTTAGAAATTCTGTTTGGGGCTCTATGACAGCCATTAGGTACATAAATATCGTCTTCCTTTTCATGTGCATACTTACCTTACGATGACTCACCTGTGCTTTCACAGTCACAGAAAGTGCATCAGTGAAAGGAAACCTTGACAATGACCCCTCCACCCTCATTACCTTGTAGTACGGCATGAGGAGAGCACAGATGGCACAGTGTGGCTCCATTCTGCCCACTGCTGCATTATACTCTTGCTCAGCCACAAAGTTTGGGGACTTTGTCTGCCAAAGGTGGACCAGAGGCTTTGCCCAAGATTCCGTTTCTTCCACTTCTTCCTCAATTAATGGAACCTCAGCCAATTCTTAAGAGACAGGGCATGAAAACATAATGAGCATGGGACCCAGGGACAAACAACCCTGGTTCTAAAAGAAGCAAATATTCCAACGTGTCTTGTGATATTAATGTCAGACAGGAAACCTGTTTCATCTTTCAAATAAACTCTGAGAGAAAAGGAACAAAAGTTTTCTTTTCATCCTCCTTATGTTCAAAACTGGATCAGATGTGATGGCTAGATGACCACCCTCCTTTTGACAGCATCCCCTCCCTGCCAGGAATAACGAAACTGTTCCCTCCTTTCAACTCCACTATTTCCGTGTTTCTACTGCTACCACGACACCTCCCGTGGTAAAATAGTTCTTACGCGTGAGATAATCTCCAGCTAAAACAAGAATTTGCTAACCCAGTAGCTGTCTTACCAATATTTTTAGTTTCCTCACCTAACATAGTACACAGTTCTATATAAATTTATTTATTTTTATTTTTATTATTTTAATTTATTTATTTTTCTTACAGATGTTTCTCCTTTTTCGCTCACTGATACCCTCCTCCCCGCTATATAAATTTATCAATTGGACTTCATTTAATTAACTTTTGGGCTCAAGAATTCATGACAAATAACATCTACAGAGCATCTATCATGTGTCAAAAAATATACTGACATTACATGGATATAAAAGACAATTTTTATGTCAAGCCTTCTTATTTGTTCAATCTGACGCCCCCAGAGGGTCAAAACTCTTAAGCATGTACATCTGTTAACAAAGAAGGGGCAGAAATCTACTCCACAAAAATACCCTTTTGGAAAATTTTATACAAGAGAGAAAAATACAGAAAGACCTGACAGATTAAGAGAAAAAAAACTCTTCATGCCAACAGCAGAGCACAGTATATGAGAGCAGGTGGCAGCAACCACAGCTACATCTATACTTAATGTCTAGAGCATTGACACTTTCTAAAATTCCTCTCCAGTAACTGTCACAGACATGAGATATGTCACAGATTGTGGGCAGTGTCCTCAAGTCCCAAGCACAGGTGTTCTTGTGAACTTGCCTGCACCAGCCCTTGAATTGTTGACTTAGCTATTATAGAAAAAGAAGTAGTGGATAAGGACAATTCCTGAGAATGAACAGGGAGCAGGAGGTATAGACAAGGGCTACGGCAAAATATGACCTATGATAGCCTATGCAAATTGAGCTTGTCCTCAAACCCTCTTAGCAATGACCTGGTAGAGGACCATTGTCTATGCTATCCTCCAAAGATGAGGTCATTCTCTGGACCAATAACATTTGTCTTCTGTTTGGATACTCTCTGAGCCAGAGTATGCACCATAAGTATGTAATACCATACGTTAAAAATAGTACAGCAGCAATACGGTGCAGCACCAACTGTCAGTCCAGAAACATACATTTAAATTTAAGCCCTTTGATAAAATTGGACACGTGAGAAAAGAAATGAAACTAGACCACCTTCTCACACCATATACAAAAATAAATTCAAAATGGATTAAAGAGTGAAATATAAGACTCAAAACCATAAAACTCCTCGAAGAAATATTGTTTTAGTAATATTTTTTATATATCTCATCAAGCAAGGGAAACAAGAAAATAAACAAATGGTACTACATAAACCTAAATATTTTTTGCACAGCAAAGGAGACCATCAACAAAACAAAAAGACAACCTACTGAATAGAAGATATTTGCCAATGAAACAGTAATAAGGGGTTCCAAAATTTATAAAAAACTCAGACAACTCAACACCAAAAAAACAAAACAAAACAATGCAGCCACTATGAAAAACAGTATGGAGATTTCTCAAAACATGAAAAATGGAACTGCTTTATGACCCAGAAATTCTACTTCTGGGTATCTATCCGAAGAAACCCAAAACACTAATTCAAAAGAATATTTGCACTTATTCAAAAGTATATATGTTCACTGAAGTGTTATTTACAATAGCCAAGCCATGGAACAAACCCAAGTGCCCATCAATAGACAAGTGGATAAAGAAGTGGTGAGATAGATAGATAGATAGATAGATAGATAGATAGATAGATAGATAGATAGATAGACAGACAGAATGTATGTATATATCACCACACACACACACACACATATTATATATATATATACACACACATGCGCGCGTGCACATATATACATATACATACACACACACCATGGAATATTATTCAGCCATAAAAAAGAATGAAATCTTACAATTTGAGATAACATGGATGTACCCTAGAGGGTTTATGATAAGTGAAATAATTCAAACAGAGAAAGACAAATACCATACGATTTCACTTATATGCAGAATCTGAAGAACAAAATAAGTGAACAGACTCAGATGCAGAGAATAGACTGAGGTTGTGGGGCAGGGGGAAGTTAGAAGGTGCAGATTGGTGGTTGCAGAATAGCCATGGGGATGTGGGGTGCAGCACAGGGAATACAGGCAATAGTATTTGTGGTGATTATGGCTATGTGTAGTGCCAGGCAGCTACTGGAATTATCAAGGGGATCACTTCATAGATTTTGTGGTAGTCTGACCACTGTGTTGTGCACCTGAAACTAATATAAAATACTATTGAATGTCACTGTAATTTTTTTAAAGTAAACAAATAAAAATTTAAAACTTTTCATTCTGAAGGGCTGTTGCTTCAGGAATAATACTAAAATAAAACAGTAAATATAAAACTTCTTTTTAAATCCTAAAAGTGCTCAAGTTCTTCATAAATTCTAAAGTGAAATATGAATGTATATGTTATTCCATAAAATCCATCCAATCATCTCATTTTCATTTGATCAATTTGATTCAACGCTGGAATGTTTCATGAGGGGGGAAAAGATAGATTCCATTGAATCATAAGTTTATGATGATGAGTATTCAGATTTTAATTTAGCTTTAAAAGTAAAAAATACTGGCACATTCTTGAAGGTATATATTTTGCATCCTGAAATTTCCTCAACAAATTATTCATCCCTCCTCTATCTCCAAGAACTCTTGCTTATCCTTGAACCATGGCTTTGTTCAAGCCCAGAATGACCTTGGCTACTGCCTTTCCTAAATTTATGATATTCTTATAACTACAAGTCTCAATCCCTTAGGGAACCAAGAATGTTCTGGAGGAGAAAGTCTCATCAGGATATCTAAATAATCACATCATTACATTATTCCAAATGAAAACCCTTCCTTTCAGCCGATAAACATCTTCCTCTATACTATCATCCACTTAGTTTAAATTTCTTTTCTTTATTGATTTTTAGAGAGGAAGGAAGAGGAAGAAAGACAGAAACCTTAATGAGAGAGAACACTGACTGGCTGCCTCCTGCATGTCCCCCACTGGGGATTGGGCCCACAACCTGGGCATGTGCCCTAACCAGGAATTGAACCAGCGACCTCTTGGTGCATGGCTGGACGCTCAACCACTGAGCCATACCGGCCGGGCCATCCACTTAGTTTTAAAAATATACTTTCTATCTTCCAATATACAGATGAGGAAAAATGTTATTCCATTGTAGCTTTTAAGTGTTTTGATCATTTGGCATCAGTGAGTAGGAATTTCCTCTCTTCCTCCCTTTCTTCAATTACAGCTGACTGATAAACCCCTAGATGTCTCACTATAATCTCATTGGTATATAATTACCTCAGAACATGATGTATTTTGTAAGATGCTGAGCAATGAAAATAGACCATACTGTTTTACAGATTTTTAGAATATCAGATTAGTTCTCACAACATTATAAAAAAAAAGAGGGTAGGGACAGATATTATTAAGCACACAAACACATAGACACTGTAGACATTCAATGAATATCAGTATTTTTTTTACTGTAATTATATCTTTTTTATACAAGCATACCAATAATCAGAAGATTGTATACAGCTCGGAGTCTCATCCTGAATGCCACAGTTTGCTGTAGAATGGAGAGAATGAGACAAAGAAAAGACCCCTGTGTACTGTATGAAAGTTTGGGAAATCCGTGAAAACCAACATAGAATTCCTTTTTTCCCTAACTGTATTCTCTGCAAGAACAAAAGAAGAGCTAACAGTATAACAGCAGTTCTCAAAGTAAGCTCTGTGGACTCCAGGAGACACACACAGAATTTCACAGGGTCTGCATGGTCAAAAATACTTTTATAATACATGAAGGGTTAGGGGTTAGGGAGCAACATTTCCTCTCAAATTAATAAAAATTCTCAAGGTGTAGTGGGGGCCCCACTGAGAAGTGATCTTAGGGATTGTTATACACGTAATGATTAAGTATTTATTTTGGTTACTTTCTACATAAATCAATTTATGCTGTTTTTCATATAAAAGTGCAAATAGGTTAAAAAGCTTATATAAGTAAAGAGTGAAACTAAAATATCAGTTCAAGTGACCAGAATTTTAAATCTATGGCAAACACTGTATTGCTAATGTAACACATTAGGTAAAAGATGTAACAGAGGCCCTGACTGTGTGTTCTAGAACAATGGTGACTAAACTATTCTGAGTAAGCCAGCATGGCTAGAGCTCTGATCCAACTCTAGTAAAATAAATAGAGCTTTATTCATGCAATTTGAGCTGTTGTAAAGTTTAGTTATAATTCTAAACCTCATTTTCTCCATCTGCAAAATGAGTATAAGATAATCTAAATTACAGGGTTTCCCACCAGGTTATATGTGATACCAGACATAAAGCTGCTACTCATTAGTATACAAGACCTAGGTCCTCAATAGATGATGGTTTCTTCTGAGGTAAGGCAGAGTTTGCCACCCCAAAATGTGCCTTTTGGAATATTGATTATTTCTAAACTACAGAGCCTGCTCTAGAAAGGGAGATGTCATCCAAGATAACTATAGTTTAATATGAATTACCATGTGGTAGGCTGGGAGGAACATAGCAAGGCCCCTTTAATCAGAGTCCCATTGTAAATGATGGCCCAGCAAACAATTATTTACCAGATATTTGTTTTTCCATATTCATGTGCATGGCCTTCCTGGCCTTCTGAAGTTCTAAACCACAATCCTTTCTCCTCAGCTCAAAATAGCATACAAATCCCTCAATCACCTGATTTGTCATTGGGTCTCATATTCTTATGGAACCCCATGTGTACTTATATATCAAATTTGCTTATGTTTCTGTTAATCTGTCTCATGTTAATTTGATTATTAGCCCAGCCAGAACAATTTAGAAAGGTGGGAGAAAATTATTTTTTGCATCACCCCTCCATACTTCCTTCTGAGTCTCCAGCATAATCTTTGCAAAAAGATTACTTAAAATATATACCCTAATACTAAACTTTTAATATGACCAAATTAAAACAGGAATAGCCTATCTAGACAGAAACCAAGTTATCTCATAGATAGATGGGTGGGTAGGTAGGTAGGTAGGTAGATAGATAGATAGATAGATAGATAGATAGATATCTCAAAAGTTTTCTTTTTTCTTTCAGAGAATAACAAAGCCTCCATTCTCCCATTCAGTAAAAAATATTACTGAATATTATTTATAATAACAAAAAAAAAAGATTAATGTCCTTTACAAAAGTATCCTCCAAAAAAGTACTCACTTAAAATTATATAACTATGTCATGGCCATATTATGTCAGCATTGAAAAGGGTGCTTTTGAAGAATATTAATGAACTATAACATATATATATATATATAAAATATGAAATAATATTAAGTAAAAATCAATATTATCTTAGTGGAACAATCAGGACACAAAACTGTATCCAGTGACATCAAGAATGATGTCTCCCTGGCCAGTTTGGCTCAGCAGTTAGAGTGTCGGCCTGCGGTCCAGAGAGACCCGGGTTCGGTTCCCGCTAAGGGCACGTACCTCGGTTGCAGTTTGTCCCCGGCTCTGGTTGGGTTGTGCGGGTGGCAGCTACTCAATGTCCCTTTCACATTGATGTTTCTCTCTCTCTCTCTCTCTCTCTCTCTCTCTCTCTCTCTCTCTCTCTCTCTCTCCCTCCCTCCCTCCCTCCCTCCCTCCCTCCCACTCTATCTGAACAAAAAATGGAAAAATGTCCTCAGGTGAGGATAAAAAAAAAATTTTTAAAGAATGATGTCAATTCTATAAAAAAAATATATTTAAAAGTCTGGAATAAAAGCCCGGCTAGTGTGGCTCAGTGGTTGAGCATCGACCAATGCACCAAGAGATCACTGGTTCGACTCCCAGTCAGGACACATGTCCAGGTTGTGGGCCTGATCCCCAGTGGGGGGCATGCAGGAGGCGGCCAATTGATGTTCTCTCTCATCGATGTTATTATCTCTCTCCTCCTCTCTCTCTCCAATATCAATAAAGAAAAAAAAATTTTTTTTCTTAAATTACAAAAAAAGTCTGGAATAAAAGGTGTGTGTTATAAATTTTTATAATTATAAAAATATATAATTTTTAGAGTTAGAAATACTGTTAAAAAGAATATTAGGTAGTTCCTATGAATTTGGGAAAACCTTAGTTTAAAAGCAGGCATATGTCAGATTTATTCACTCCTCACTAAAGGCTTTTTGAACAAATTTTACTTACTCATTGTAAGTAGATTTCTCAACAGAAAACACTGGGGCCATTGTGAAAGGGCTGCTGCCAGGACTCGCTGATGGAACCTGGCAGATGGGGAAAGCCATCAACTAGACTACAGCACAATTTCCCTTTACCAATCACCACAATGGTTTTGCTACTGAGGTTATGTTCCAGTGATGTGTTTTGGCTGGTTTAGCACAATTCGCTGTTATGAAGACTACAGCAGCATCTGTTATCTTTCAGGTACTTGAGCAAAATCTCAGCCCTGGGAGGCATTATATATAATGGTTTCAAATGTCCTGGAGGAAATTGGGGGTGAGAAGGGGTGAGTGGAAGAGGGCAAGAATGAGTTACTCAAAAAAGCAAAGAAATCCAAATTTGGGGACTTTATTGTTCCCATACAAAATATTATATAATCTGTCTGCAAGCTGTAGTTCAATGATTTTTATAAAACTTTAAATTTCAAAGATTTGTTAATGTGTATTCAAAAGTATAAAAGAGAAAAAAATATATTAAGTACAAAAGAAAAAAAAAATCACAGGACTTTTTAGGTATGATTTTTCTGGCAAGTGGTGACATTAACGAAAAATTAAATTCTGCATTACAGTACCCTTAAAATGCTGATGTAATAATGGATAACAGAGAAGTCCACCGTTTTAGGTCTAAAGCACCTAAAAAATTAAATGGACAGATAGAGTTTTATTCTTTATGCATAACTTTGAAATAACAGAGATGTCAAAAACCTTTCAGAAAGATACATTCCAAATCATTCAATATACTGCTTTAACAAAAACATTCCAAAGCACACTCCTTCAAATTTCCTATTACACAAAAACACCCTGATAAACTTATGGTACCTCTGGGGAAGTGCATTTCGCTGAGAAATTTGGCATTATGGAAGTTGCTTTAATTTTTTTTAAATGTTAATGCGTCTTTTGCATATGTATATACTCTTACAATACACATGGACAACAAGGCCCATGATCTCTATCAACAGAAATGGCTGGTTCTTATGAGACATTTATATGTGATCACTTTAGTTTCCTTATCAGTACTGGGGCTATTATTGGGAGTTGCTAGTGTGATAAAGTAAAAAGAGTGGAAACCTGGGAATGAGACAGAATCTAACGCCTGTTATCTACCAAATGCCAGCCTTGTGACCTTGAACAAGTGAATTTATGTCTCTGAGTTTGTTTTCTCAACTGTAAAAATAACATCATCTATCTTTAAAACTTGTAAATAGCAATTGCTAATAATATATATAATAGGAAGAAAGCAGCGCAGTGGATTTTCACATGTTGGTGGGGATGGGGAAAAAAAACTTCTAAAAGACAGTTGGGAGGGGACTTCTGGTTAAGATGACAGCATACTCGCCTCCTCCCACAAACACATCAACTAAACTACAGAACAACCATCATTCAGAACCACCTGGAAATGACCTGAGAAGTGAGGGGTGCCCATCCCACAGCAGGGTTCCAGTGCCAGGAAGAGAAGTCCCCAGAACTTCTGGCTGTAAAAACCAGCAGGAATTGAGCCTGTGAGAGGCAGAGGCTGCTGGAGCTCCAGAATGTTCCTCACACAGGGCCTGCACATGGACTTATTCCCACTTGCTCCCCTGGGCTCCAGCACAGGGGAGGCAGATTGAAAGGCACCAGAGACATACAGAGAAGAACTGAGTTATTTGGCATCAGGGCAAGAGCTGAAGGGGCAGATTTCTCCCAGACAGATGTGCTGGTGAAGGCCACTGTTCCTCTGGTGAGCCCTTCCCCCACCTGACAGGGCCAGCAGACTGGTACTATATGTAGGACTCTAGCGACCAGGCCACACTATTTGCCCCTCCCTGGTGATTCTCTGAGGCCCTTCTCCCCACAGCTTCTGGGCCCACCCAAGCTGTTTCTAGTGGCTTCGCCATAAGAATGGCCTGTCTGAGTTCATGATTCAGATTTTCCTAAATCTCTCAGGCAAGCAGCATCTGGCCTCAGCAAGCCCCATACCTCTGGCCTGTCACTAGTGGCAGCTGGCCTTGGTTCGAAGCTTGGCCTTGTCTGGGTACCTTCAAGCTCAGCACAAGAAGCAACCATCTGCAGATAGCTTTGTAGCTGATGCCTGGTGGCCCAGGTAGAACACATGCAGTGGCTGACCTTGGCCTGCACCTCCCAAGAGACCCCAGAGCGAACACATACAGTGGACAGCTTTAGAACATATTAAAGTACCACCACCACCCAATCCCTTCCACAAGTGACACACTCAAGGGGTGGGATCAGTAGGCACCAGAGCCCTACTGAAGTAAATCTTGCTCTATGTAGTAGGCTTCTGCACAGCTGATCCTCCAAGGTAGTCAGGACTGGTCAGTGGTTACAGCCAGTCTTTGCAGCTGACCAGCCTAAATAAATTCCCCTCAATGATATGCCAATAGCAA
Source organism: Molossus molossus (assembly GCF_014108415.1). NCBI lineage: Eukaryota > Metazoa > Chordata > Mammalia > Chiroptera > Molossidae > Molossus > Molossus molossus. Next base: position 58,569,248 of record NW_023425349.1, on the reverse strand, counting down.
TTGAGACGCAGTTACAATAGAAGGGTGGATAGCACACATCAGGGGGTTGATGCACCTCAAGGGCCCAGCTGGTATGATCAGGAAAGCTATGCCACTGGACCCTACAGGACACCTACTAAATCAGGCCACCCTACCAAGCCTAGGAGATATAGCAGCTCTACCTAACATATACAAACAAACACAGGGAGGCAGCCAAAATGAGGAGACAAAGAAATATGTCCCAAATGAAAGAACTCAACAAAACTCCAGGAAAAGAACTAAACAAAATGGAGACAAGCAATCAGCTAGACTCAGAGTTCAAAACACTGGTTATAAGGGTGCTCAAGGAACTTAGTGAGGACCTCAAGAGCATAAAAAAGAACCAGACAGAAATGAAGGATGCAGTAATGGAAATAAAAAATAATTTACAGGGAATTAACAATGGAAAAGGTGAAGCCAAGAATCAAACCATTGATTTGGAATATAAGGATATAAAAAACACTCAATCAGAAAAGCAACAAGAAAAGAGAATCCAAAAAAATGAGAATAATGTAAGGAGCCTCTGGGACAACTTCAAGCATACCAATATTTGCATCATAGGGGTGCTAGAAGGAGAGCAAGGAATTGAAAACCTATTTGAAAAATAATGACAGAAAACTTCCCAAACTTGGTGAAGGAAACAAACATACAAATCCAGGAAGCACAGACAGTCCCAAGCAATCTGAACCCAAAGAGGCCCACACCAAGACACATCATAATTAAAATGTTAAGGTTAAATACAGAGAGAGAATCTTAAAAGCAACAAGAGAAAAGCAGTTAGCCACAAGGGAGCTCCCATAAGACAGTCAGCTGGTTTCCTAAAAGAAATTTTGCAGGCCAGAAGAAGTGGCAAGAAATATTTAAAGCGATGAAACGCAAGAACCTACAACCAAGATAATTCTATCCTTCAAAGCTATCATTTAGAATTGATGGGCATATAAAGAGCTTCCCAGTCAAGAAAAAGCTGAAGGGATTCATTACCACCAAACTAGTATTGTATGAAATGTTAAAGGGAGGTGGGGAGGAGGAGGGAGAGGCAGAGGGAGAAGAAGAAAAAGAGGAAGAAGAACAACAACAAAAATATGAACAGTAAAATGGCAATAGATACATATCTATCAACAATCGAATCTACAAACAAAATAAACAAGCAGAACAGAAGCAGACTCATAGATACAGAGAATTTTTTGTTGGATGCCAGATGAGGGGGTGGGGGATGGGTGAAAACAGTGAAGGGATTAAGAAGTATAATTGGTTGTTACAGACTAGTCATGGGGTGGAAAGGGTGAATAGGGGAAAAAGGGAGGGGGCACATCGGTAATTCCTACAACAATACAGATAATTTTTTTAAGTAAATTTATTAGTGAGAGACATTAAATTGCATTGGTAAAAAAAAAAAGAAAGAATGTCAGCATATCTTTGGAAAACTCGATAACAACTTATTCTAATCATCAAATCAAATAGAGGTGAAAAAACAGTGAGCATATGCAACACTGTATATTAAGCAATATGACAGATGCTGGAGATAAAAATTAAAATTAACAGTCTCTTGCCTTCAATGAGTCAAAAATATTCCATGAGAGAAACCTCCAGTTTCTTAAACTATTTCATTAATAGCATCTAGAATACAAAGCCAAACTTTGCACACTTATTCTAGACCTTCATCGTTTCACAACCAAACAAAAGGTGGAAACAGAAATGGAGAAAATGTGGTACAAAATACAGAATAATCCAATTTCCTAAAGAGTTAAGACATCTTTGTCTCCAGGGAAAGAGAGTTGTGTACAAGTTTGAAGATATGTAAAGCAATACATTTAGTTAAGTTCTATGGAATTAGTTTTTATAGATTAAATAAAAATCAAACATTACCAATTTCATATATTTCAACCTAATATAGTAATTTATTTTTCTCAAGACCAGAATGAACCACACGACTATAGTATCAAAAATTGTTTTTCACCTGTTTTCAAGACTTTAAGAGCAACAATGCACACATGAATGCAAAAGAATCAAAGTTTTAACTATCATTTTACAATCCCAATGCTTTCAGCACACTGAATACCAACCACATTTGGAAAAGTTTCAAGATTGATTCTGAAAAGTACAGAAAGCAACCATATAAGTTAAAAAGCTAACATTTTTGCCTCTAATTGAATCAACTCTTATGAAGCCACTAGCATAATAACAGAAAGATGGTTTTGATTTTTATTCCTTATATTACAGTCAAAGCCATTGGGGCTCCCAATGGAATTTACAGACGGAGAAATCAAGGTAAACTGAGAATGCCTATTACTACACAGCTGAGTGCTAGATAAAATATCCATTAAACCTGAGGGTCAACAACATCTAATTTTTTTTTTAATCCTCACCCAAAGACATGCTTAGAGAGAGGGAAGAAGAAAGAAAAGGAGGGAGGGAAAGAAACAGGGATGGGGGAGAGAGAGAGAAAAAGAGAAACACGATCAGTTGCCTTCCATATATACCCCAACTGGGAATCAAACCAGCAACTTTCGGTGCATGAAACAACGCTCTAACCACGCCACTCTGGTTGGGAACAACATCTAATCTTTTATGTCCACATAAGAAAAACATTCAAACATTCACTGTGACCTATCAACAAACATTCCAAACCAATCTAGTTAGTAATCTGCTGAAGTTGCTCTTTTATTGCTTAAACAAACAGAAAATATAACTGTACTTATTCTGAAAATATAATATTACCTCAAGCCACTAATAATTGATAGAACAAAGAGATCATTATATAAAAATAAATAACTTATGGAGCATGACATGCAACAGTCATAAAACAGCATTTGTTTTTCAAAATTGGCAGAGAAAAGTAGTTTTTATGGAAGGGAAACACCGTTGATAAGGGATGTTCCTATACTTTACTATTTTGTTTTTCAATGAAAGGCTAGCATAGGGGTGAGGGGAATGTAATAGTATCTTTTCCTATTATATTTTCTTAGAATCAAGGCTCTTTAGAGTTTGAATGAAACTTTGGAATCACTAATAATCAAATCATTTCACCATACAGATGAGTAAACATACGATGAGACTTAGAGAGTCCATGACTTATTTCTCCAAGGGCATGTCACCATTAACAGCCAAGGAGAGAAAAGAAGGCACGAAGGTCTCAGGTTCCTTACCATAAACAGAGTCATGTGCCCATTACCAACTGGAAAAACAAATAAATGGGTGCTTTTAATATTTAAAACAAAATTTTTATTTAATTTAATACTTAAAATAATTATTTGTAAAGTTTGAATCAATAAAAAACATCATTATTACATTTGGTCAATTTATCTACTTAATAAATCCTTGAAATAAAGAAAATGAAGACCAACAGATGTACACCAATAGTCTTAGAAAGGAAGAAGTTAATACATGCCAGGGACAAGAGGGCATAATTCTCCCCAAAATATCTATCTACCAAAGGGAAAGGGAAAGAGCCACTTCTAAATAATGTCCTTTTGTTTGAGGGGTTACTGCAAGGTGCTCAAGAGCAAGCTTGTGTACTAGAAGCAGCACTTAAGGTGACTAATGACAAAGTAAATTTCAGAAAATAACACAGGAAATATCAGGCAATCCCAAAAGAAAACAAAAATCTCCAAAACAGTGAAACCAATGGGTATTTCTAGTCTTGGGAAAATACGCTCAGGACTGATTTCGTCTTCAACTGCATTACAAACATGAGCGCTTTCATGAAAAGAGTGTGAAAGAGAGAAAACCATTTGCAAAAGTAATCAAATTGTGTCCAACTTCAGTGCCTGAGGTTTTCCTTACTTAATTGCACTTAAATGTATATATTTTATTCTTTAAAATAACTGAAAACCTAGGTTAAACGGGTTAAATAATGGCCAAACACCAAGAATAATCTCTAACTGAAGCAACAATTTCCCTCTCTTCCATCTCTATATTTAAATATTTAATCCATTACTAAATGAATTATAACATTAATACAGACCGACTGTCCAAAAACTAAATTGCTGTTATACTGCCTGAAATACTCTTCTAATCAAATCCTCAAGGCATGCAGACATTACAGAGATAGGGATCAGGGTCTAAGTTGTCTTTAATTTCAAAGAGATGCTTAACAGCTCATTACAGTGTTTGCACTTGCTGAATTGATGAGTTATAAAAAGTTATCCAGATGGTTCAGATTAGAGAAAATTAGAACCATAACCAGGGTTTTAATCTGAATCTTGTCAATTTTCAAACTTGCAGGTGGAATCACCTCTGCGTTTAGGTGAACACAGTATGGATAAGTACCTGAATCTTTCAATTTTCCTGTATAATTACTCTAGAAATCATAAAATTATAGTTGAAGAGTAACAAATAAAATTTTGGTCCAAAGTTGATGAGCTCAACATATTACCACATGTTACTTCAGGATAGTTGAAATGCCAAAAATCCCTCATGAACCTATAGATTAGGAACCCTGATAATTCATGACCAGTCCTCATATTTTACACAAGAGAAAACTGAAGCCAGAGAGAAGACTTGCCCAAAGTCAAAAAACTTATAATGGACAAAGTCAGGACTCTAGTCAGAGAGTCTACTGTCCATTAGTTAACCAGATTCCTGTTAAAAGTGGGTTCAAAAGGTTTTGCAATTGTTTGGGCTAGATGCCCTGGAGACTTTAACAGGCAGTACCCACTTTTACTTTAAATTTATGACTGGGAATAAGAAAGTATAAATTTGATAGCATTCCTATGGTTTGAAACTGGTAGGATGACTTTCTCTTCTTATGGTATCACCTTTTCTCACACAAGCTCAAACCCAGGCATCAAAGTCTTCCTATTCTCTGCCTGTGTCTATGGTCCTAGCACATCCTTAACAAAAGATACAGGCTTATAAGAGTCCAGCTTTGCTGGGGACAGGGTGGGGAGGGAGGAGGAGGGGGAATCAGTGGGGGAAAAAGGAGAAACATCTGTAACAAAAATAAATTAATTAATTAAATAAATAAATAAATTTTTAAAAAAGCAATTTGAAAAAACAAACAGAAAAGCAGATGGTATAAACTAAAAATAAAGAATAAAAAGAAAAATAAATTATTAAAAGGTAGAATAAAGTGCTAAAATATTTTTTAAATAAGCAAAATTTCCCCTTGGGAAATTAAAATTTTAAATAAATAAAAAACTAGTAAATGAAAAAAAAAAAGAGTCCAGCTTTGTGTGTGTGATGGACCTATGAGGTCTTAGCTCCTACATTCACTCTAGTCCCAGTGCATTTCCCCCAAAGAGCCACAGCATCAGCTTCCCCTTCAAATATGAATGTCATTTCTCTCTGAATCCCCTCTGGAGTTCCCTCATTGCTTGAGAGCTCAGCTACAACCTTCCTCCTGTACTTTGCCACACAATAGGTATAAAAGGATATGGAAGTATTACATACAGTTTCTTACTCAATATGGTGTCAATAAATTTAAAAGACTCAAGTTAAAAATAAAGACAACGCAAAGAAACTTAACAGCATGTTAATTCTATAATCTGACACCTATAAAGAAGTGATTCTCAACTCCTGGAGTATCTGAAGGAGAATGTCAGAAATGATCAATTTTATCCCATCATATAAAACTTGTAGACTTTTATTAGGAACATGTCTAGATTATGTGAAGCAAGTAATTATCACTAAAATCCAGATTTCTTTTGCCTGAAAATTGTTTATTACCTCTGATCTCCTTATGGTATATATTTGCAATGTGGTCAAATAACCTCTCTCCCAAGCAATTTTTTTAGAGAAGTTTGTTACAACTGACAGAATAAATTCTGAATACAGTACACATACACAGAAAAAGTACTGAAAATGTCACAAGCCTACCTTCATCACTTGTTGCCTGCTGCTTCACCAGAGTCATTGGGGATCGTGCTGGAGGCTTGCTAAGTGGATGGCGCCAACTTTTAGCTGTTTTGGTTTCTCCCTCTATTCTCTGATTAAAGAACAAAAATGGGGGAAAAACACCTGCAATTAAAAACTTGTTTTAAACAAAACACTACGGTTCACAATGATTTCATGACAATTTAATTATGAAGAACTTTTTACCTCCTGGGAAATTAACCCTTTTTAAAAGAAATTAAAACTTTTAAGTAAAAAAAAATACAGGAATCCATTCTATTAATTATTTCACCAAGAGATCAATTAACTATCTTTCCAATTCATATTAAAATACTGTCTGTATGTAGTACAGGGTAGGCTTATCAAATCTGCAATAAACTCAGCAGCTGGCAAGTTTTTTTTTTTTTTATCCTTACCCAAGGATATTTTTACATTTATCATCAGAGCGGGAGGAAGAAAGAGAGAGAGAGAAACATCGGTGTAAGAGAGACATATCAACTGGCTGCCACCTACATGACCCCATCCGGGGCCCAGAATGAACTGCAACTGAGGTACGTGCCCTTGACCAGAATCAAACCCGGGACTCTTTGGTCTGCAGGTTGACACTCTAACTGCTAAGCCAAACTGGTCAGGACAGCAGCTGGCAAGTTCTTTAAAACTAATCTAAATTTAGGGTTATAATTCATAACAACATACAACTGTGGTACTTGGTTATATCCATGCTGGTCACATCAGAATATCTAGCAGGTAATTTTCGCTTTCTATCCACACAGACAACCACACTGCCAAAGTGAGCCCATACACTTCCTTTCATTCAGAAATGAATCACTTCTCTGAGGGTTACACAAGAAATCACGTGTTTTTCCTTCAATATGGTAAACTACTGTCTTCTTGAAATCACTTACATTTTATAGAAAATTTTCTGTCCTGAGTTCTCTAAACTACATTTTTCTTTCAAGGATAGAGAAAAAAGCCATGTGCACCCTGACATCTTCCAGATAGAACCCACTTTTTCTTGCCCACTCAACCCCCCAAAAAGGAAGGAGGGGTTAGAGGTGAGAGAGTCCCAGAGAGAGAGTTTGAAATTAGTAGGTTTACATAACAGTTCACTAGGAAAGAAAGGAATCCCAGAAATTTTCCTGTTAGCTGAAAACACAATGGCTAGAAGTGGAGCAACTATGTTGGCATCTGACACCAAAATAGGATTTGCTGAAAAAACATGAGAACATTCTTATCAAAGTTAGGAGAAGGAGCCCTGGCCAGTTTGGCTCAGCAGTTAGAGCATCGGCCTGCGGTCTGGAGAGACCCGGGTTCGGTTCCCGCTAAGGGCACGTACTTTGGTTGCAGTTTGTCCCCGGCCCTGGTTGGTTGTGCGGGTGGCAGCCACTCGATGTGTCCCTTCACATCGATGTTTCTCTCTCTCTCTCCCTTCCTCTCTCTCCCTCCCACTCTATCTGTACAAAAAAAATGGAAAAATGTCCTCGGGTGAGGATTAAAAAATAAAAAAAAAAAGTTAGGAGAAGGAAAATGTGAAATAAGATGAGATTTATCTGTGGTTTGGGAAATTCTTAGTCAACAAAAAGAAATATTTATTAAGCCCTTACTATATGCCATACTGTGCTAAAGGCTGAGTTACAGCAGGAAAAATTACACCAGGTCCCTGCCTTAAAGGAGTGTGCCTTATAGAGAGAGAAGAACTCAGACAATAAATAAGTAAAAAAAGTAAATCTTTATCAGGTACTATTAAGCAAATATGCAATAAAGAAAAACAAAATAGGATTTCCTGGCTCATGTGGCTCAGTGGATTGAGCATTATCCCATGGACTGAGAGGTCCCAGTTCAATTCCCGTTCAGGGCACATACCCGAGTTGCGGGCTCAATCCCCAGTAGAGGGCACACAGGAGGAAGCCAATTAATGTTTCTCTCTCACATCAATGTTTCTCTCTCTCTCTAAAAACATCAACAAAAAATAAAGTAGGACAAAGAAATGGATAGAGATGGGGAGGGAGCTATTTCATACAGGGTCATCAAAGGACTCTCTGAGGAGAAGACAAGTGAGTGTAACCTTAAGTACAATGAGGAGGTGATACATTTAAGTCTCTGGGGAAGGAGTACATTGGTCAACAGGAATACATGTGTAATGTTAACCTATTTGGTGTATTTCATGGAGACCATGGAGTCCAGTAATAGACAGAGAGACAGACAATGCTAAAAAAATAACAATATTTCTTGAGAAGAATGACTAAAGCTGATTGCTACCAGACTACACATAGTATTACACTTAAGAAGAAGAAACACTGCTCAAAACTACACAAAATAAAATGGGTCTGTATTACTTGGAGGGATTGTCTGACACCATGATGTAAGAAAAGAGTACCATATAGATGTTTCTAAGAAGAGTAAACAAAGTCACCCGGGCCTCAAGAACAGTATTTGCTTTCTAATGCAGGCAGTCTTTGCTCAGAGAAAGGAAAAAGATGAAGGTTAAAGGCACTGAGGGTAAACAAGGAACCAGAAAAGTTACCTTCAGTTTCATTCAAGTTTAAAGTATGTGACTAAATATAAATTAAGCAAACATTTGACTTATTTATCATTCCAGAATCTCAGTATCTGTTCAGCTTCAATTGATCTCTACATGAAATTTAATTATAAAATTTGTGTGCTAATATGTGGCCCTGGCCAGTTTGGTTCAGTGGTTAGAACATTGGCCTGTGGTCCAGAGAGACCTGGGTTCAGTTCCCACTAAGGGCATGTACCTCAGTTGCAGTTTGTCCCTGGCCCTGGTTGGGGTCGTGTGAGTGGCAGCCACTCGATGTGTCTCTCTCACATTGATGTTTCTCTCTCTCTCTCTCTCTCTCTCTCTCTCTCTCTCTCTCTCCCCCCCCCCCCTCTCCCTCTCTCTCTCTCTCTTCCTCTCTTTCCCTCCCACTCTATCTGAACAAAAAATGAAAAAATTTCCTCAGGTGAAAATTAAAAATAATAATAATAAAAATAAAAAAATAACAATATGTGAATACTATTTTCAAACTTCCCTTAGCCCTTTCAATTAAATTAAACTGTATTTTTCTATTTCTCATATGTTTTTGATAAATATTTTATGGTTTAATAGAATATATAATCACAGCCCTGGCTGGTATGGCTCACTTGGTTTGGTGTCATCTCATGCACCGAAGAGTCACTGGTTCTATTTCCAGTTAGGGCACATATTTGGATTGCAGGTTCAATCCCCAGTCGGGAAGCATACAGGAAACAACTGATCGATGTTTCTTTCATTCTCTTTCCCTCTCTCTCTCTCCCCCTTCCTTTCTCCCTCCCTCTCTAAAACCAATAAAAAAATATTTTTAAAAATATATTTTTATGTGGAAGTGGGGTACAGACTGACAATCCCCAGTAGAGGGGGTGGTGGGGGAGAGATAATCCACAGAACTTATATGCATGTATGCATGAACAATGGACATGGACAACAAAGCTGGGGACAGGGCAGGGAGGGGGGGAGGGGGGAATCAGTGCGGGGAAAAGGAGAAACATCTATAACAAAAATAAATAAATTAATTAAAAAATAAATAAAATACTGTTGTATATGGATGATTATTTTTTAATCAAATGATGTTTCATCAACTATTATAATACTTTTATATCTTATCTTCTTTATTCTGTTAATATAGTGGATTACTTTGATTTTCAAATGATATCCCAATTCTTTGTGAAATAAACAAAAGTGGTCTGGAAAAAAAAACATTTTTTTAAAAAGAAGAATATACAATTCTGCATAAAATAATAAAGGTTATTAGATCAAATTCAAAAATTATCTATATTTTATTTGACATTTTAAAACTACTTGTAAACAAAATATTCCAAGTGGATTTCCTTACCTTATCTCCCTTTCTACTCAAAGGTATGAAAAGGATTTGATGAGTTAAAATGAACAGGAGGAATCAAGAAGTGGGTCTGTTCAGGGGCCTACTCAATTTATCAGCTCCAACCATTGAAGCTCTCCGTACTCATTCACCTGAATTCCTTCATCAAGTTATCAAGTTGTATAGGTCAAAAGAGGTTAATGAATTCTGATGATACACATCAGAGTGTGTGATTGCCTGATCCACTCACAATCTTATGGTTATAGCAACAGTTTATGCTGAAAGCACACGATGTCAACATCATATGAGAAACAGGGAGACCCTGTGCAAACAGACAGAATAGGGAGCTTGGTAATCAAGAAGGGTCTTGAGTTTTCCAAGAGGCAAACTGACTGTTTCTGGCAGTGGGCAGGGCCAGAAAACTCCACCTGGTCCTAGAATCAGAGTCCCTGAGGAAAGTGTCAGGGGGAAGCGTGACCATGGAAGCTCTAATGTTAAAATAGAGACTATGGGAAGCCGGAGGCCCAGAGCTATTCATTGTTGGCAAGAGGAGAGCAAAGCCCTGAAGGTAAATCATTTTCAGTCTGGTTAATATTGCAGGTGATAGAACCACTCTGGCCCTGGCCGGTTTGGCTCAGCGGTTAGAGCGTAGGCCTGCGGTCCTGAGAACCACTCTGTATCTTGACTCTATCAATGTAGGATATTGTTGTGATATCCTACTACAGTTTTCTAAGAAGTTACTATTGGGGAAAACTGGGTACACAGGATCTTTCCGTACTATTCTTACAACTGTATATGAATCTATAATTATCTCAAAATAAAGAGTTTAATTTTAGAACAATGTAAAAATATAATTAAGCTCCAACATGTGGCCAAAACTTCCATGCTCTCTGAATTCCCACCATGTGAGCCAGAGCTCACAGAAGGCTTACCTCCCAATCATCGAAGAAAATATGATTAAGACACATAAATTGTGAAATGTTATTTCAGCCCTACAGCAAAATTTTGATGTATAGCACAGTTTTCAGAAAATCTTCTCACCACACAATAAATACAGTAAAAATGCACATTGCCACATACACTGGGGACTTTGAAGCCATTTCTCTCTCCACTGAGGACTACTGGAACTTCCCCAGGTTCAAGGCCACTCCCACGGCTGTCCACATCACTCTCTTCTCCCTCTGTCAACACACTATTACTCTCTGCCACTGAGGAGCACGACTCAGGTGACTTTGGCCATGGAAGTTTAGATGGGTCTGATTCCTTGGGGGTCACATGGCCACTAGATATGAAATCATCAGTCTCACTGGGATTCGAAGATGGAATTATGGCATAGGCTTGGTCATCCTTAGTTTTTATTTCCTCCGTTACAGATGTACTTACGCAGCTGTTTCCTGAGAAGTAAAACAAAAGACTTAATAAATCTTGCATTGTGTTATGAATGAGTACAATTGTTAAACTATTCTCAACTCAATTTCTGTCCTCCGACTTCCCCCCTAAAACTCCACAGACACAGGTTGAGAAGGTCACCGTAGCACCATGCAGCCCTTGTAGTTGTTAAGATGAGACCTTGGAGTTTGGCAAAAGAATATACTTACTGACAAAATAAGGGATTAAAAAGAGGTTCTACTAAAGACAAATGTCAAAAGCCAGGGCAACAACAATAAGTATCCAAGGCAATAGCAATTTGAAATATTTCTAAAACTAAGAATTATATTCCAATATATGATGCTAATGATGAAACATTCTAGTTCAGAGGATTTGAATAAAGAGCATATTAGGCTATGCAGATTCAGTAAACATTATTTCCTACACTAATCCTGTATCATACAATGACAGCAAATAAAAGAAGACTATCTTAAGTATTTCTCTTCCACTGCCATCTCTATTCACCCTTCTCCCTCCATTACACACACATCATCATCGTCATCATTTCACCTGTCACATACTAGCTCCAGTGCTGAACCTAGCCACATCTTTTAGTTAAGTGTTCTGCCAGGTCTCAAAACGGGGAAATCAAAATGAAAGGAACCATGCAGCAACAGTACTAATAAAACAGAGTGCCCTTGGCCTAAACTACCTGGTAATTCATAACTTGGTTAATTAAACTATGATAAGGGACTATAAAGAAATAGCCATATGCATTGCATAACTGTCTTCTCTCCACCGCTTGATGCTGTTCCCTTCTCTACCTTCTTCACCTTCCCATCTTCTATCCATTTGTCTCATTCAGATATCACCTACTCCAAGGGACACTGCCAGTCTAGCCTCCTGTTTGTTTCAGGTCTCTCCCTGGTATACCAGCAACAGTCTATGTCTTCTCTAACATGGCACTTACCACCCTGAATATAATTATATTTATCTAGCTCTCCACTAAATTATAAACTCATTGAAGGAAAGTCTATAATTTAAACTCTATTAACAAAGATATTTCAAGAGCAACAGTAATGAGCATGGAGAAGCAGCTGAAAGTCAGATTAATTAAGACTATGATCAGGACTTTTTCTATCACTGTTAAGTAGAATAATGTAAAAAAGAAAAAAGTGGGGTAAGACCTAAGCTACATCGTTTTCAAACACTATAACCACCAAATAGAGAACTGACTAGCAGAGGTGTCTAGAGTGGAGACTGGCAAAAAAGGAAGGAAACTATTTCTGCAATAGCCCAGGCAAGAGATAATGGTGCCTGGAAGGAGGAGGAAGTGGGGAAGGAGGAGGCATGGCTGGATTTGGGAGAGTCCCACGATTGAATGAGGGGTATGAGAAGAAAACAGGAATTACCAACAAGCGCGATTAGAAAAGGAGAAATGCCCCAACATATATTAAAGAGGCAAAGTGCTAAGCAGTTTCAGAGATATACTCTACAAAAGGGGAAAAAGCAAAGTAGCTGAGACTTACAGATGATGGCTTTAGTATAGAGGAACAGCCAGGTGACTATACATACCACTTCCCACGACTGAATAATTTTTGTTGTTCTTTTTTAAAACCTTATCCAATATTTTCTTCTTAAAATTAAGTTGAAAGCTAAGAATCTGCAAAGAAGTATCTAGAATTGGTTTTCTCCGTTCCATGTGAAATCAACAGATTTCTAAAATGTATTGTACATTGTAAATTGAGTTGCACCAAAACATCTTCTTTTCATTTTAGAAATCTTTTTTAGGAAACCAAATAGTTTGTCTCACTATTCCACTCCATGTAGCAGTGGTGCTCCTGACCTTTCTAACACTCCATTGGCCTCCTGATTGAATCGCCCCATAACTCCAGTAAACAAACATAAAAGGCATCAGATCATCAACCACCTATTAATTATATGTAAGACAATCAGCCAGTTTCTCACCTGAGAGTCCAGTGTAACCTGATGAATTCTGATCCAGCTGCATCCTGCTAGCAGAGGTCTCTTCCTCTGAAGGTGCTCCTGTGTTACCCGGCTTTACTGCTCCTTGCTTTTCATTGATCTTGAGGTTGTCTAGGTCTCGGTCAGGGGTAGGGCCCTCAGCCCCATCGACTGCAGCTGATACTTCCTCATCCTCTTCATTCTTAGGCCGCTTAGAGTTAGAACTAGTATACTGGAAGCTATTAACAAGAGAAGCTGTGGTCAGAGCACAGAATGTTTGCAACAAACAGGATAAAACACATACCAATGCAAATTTTCACTTACTGAAAGAAGGAAAAAAAGTGATAGTTTTTCATTATTGTACAGAGATAATCTTCACAATTAAGAGATTAATTTTAAAATTGAAATCTTAACAAGTTTTAATAATTTACTAAAAATGAAAACAACTGTAATTGACTATTAAATTTTATTGGGGAAAAATCTTTGCTAATATTTTATATCAATATCAAAAGAAGTCTAAAAATGAAAAAGAGAGAAGTGATGACATGGGGGAAACAAATCGATAAATCAAATATTATTTAGATAATGAGAAACATAAAAGGAAATGCAGAGAGTCCATAAAGCTAAAATCTGTATAGTTTTACATTCCAAGGTAAACAAGTGACTACGTTTCCCTGAACTGTATATAATTCTAAAGTTTTCATTAAAATTGAATGCCAAATCATCATTAGCGAAAGGAAATAAGGAAGGAAGGAAGGTCAATTGTATGTATTTAACATCTTATATCAACTTATTATTTTCAGAGTGGATACCATTTTTTTCCCCTTTCAGTATTTTCCAGCAAGTCACTTGATAGTTTTGTCATAGATGCCTTTTGTATATGAACAACATTTCTAACACTTTCATTGAAGAAAAATTATAATTCAAATCAAAGCAACATGTATTTCAGTGCCCCAAAATACATACACATACACACACACACAGCACAAAGCACAGTAGGAAGTAAGGCAGGGCAGAGATCTGAGATAAAGGAGGTAGCCATGGATCACCTATGTAAATTAGCCTTGGCCATTGCTGGTAATAACAGTACTAGTACCAGCATCACCATTACCACATTTATTGAAAAGCCATGCACTGGCCTATGCAGAAAACCTTCAAATTACTAACAGCACAGTACATGGAAAGTAAGATGGCTGACATCTCTTTGAGATTTCAATGAATCATTCCCTTTTATCAGATTTCCCTAGATAGGGTATCACTTAGGGAGGTCAGCAAACTATGATCAAGCCACAAGGCTGAGCATAATCAACAAGACTCTTAACATTAGGCTCTCAAACTGGGGGAGCAAAGTCCACTGATTATTTTAACTTACTGAAAGGCATTTCAAATCCGTTAAACGTTATAGATCTATTCTCTGTCAACCCAAAAGGGCCACTGTGGTTAGGAACTAGGAGACCAAATCACATACCTAATTAAAGTATTATGTTTTCTGTCCATAAAAGAACAGTTCTCAACACAATCTACTGGTGTTTCTTCTGAGTGACTACTGCCCCATCCCACAGCTAGCTTTTTTGGTAATGTGGGTTAACATGTTTATTAAAGGCACTGACTCTCTAAATCTGTGTTTCCCAAACTTTTTTTTAATGCAACCCACATTAAGTTATACATTCTAGATGGTGACACAACACACACATACATACATACATGCTTACACATGTCATGAATTAATACTTACCCTTTACCACACAGGAAGGACTATGATATTTGTTATTCTAATTTACTTCCTAATTTTAAAATGTTGTTCCTACACTACTAAATTGATTTGAAAACTAACAGTTTGAAAAATCACTGCTATACACTATAGGGTGAAATAAGAACACCTCAGTTTGAGTTCTACTACTAATTCTGTGCCTCAGGTATTTCTCTCATTAAATGCAGAAGTTTGACTCCATGTTCTTAAGGTTCCTCTGCTCTTTACCATTCGAAAATAGCAGAAAATAAATGTCAGGAGAAAAAAAAAAGAGAATCAGAAAATAAGCATCAAAAGTAGGGGCAAAGATTTAAAATTACAGTGTTATTTTAGTTAATAGCAAAAAATGGGGAACAAGCTACAGGTCCAAATACAGGAGATTAGTTAAATACACGCAGTCATTAAAAATCAAGTTGTAGCAAATCATTTGATTGTATTAAAAACACTCACAAAACTGGTCATCAAATTGTTAACAGAGCATGGCCCCAATTTTAGAAAGGCATATAATAGTATATGATATGTCCTCAATATGTATGCAAAGGATATATACAAAATGTTAACACTGATTATCTCTGGATTATGAGGTTATGAGTGATTTGGGATGCCTTCATTATTCTTTTCCTTATTTTACAAATTTTCTCCAATGCACAAATATTACTTTTACAATCTGAAAGAAAAACAATGAGTAATATTGGAGAGTAAAAATGTAATATAACCCTGAAAAACATAAAGAGCCTAAAAAGGTTGCCTGAGTACTTGAGCAATGTAACACGTACCCTATCCAGTGGGTTTTTAAATAGCGAGATGCCGTGACAGGTGTAAAAGCTTCTGAAATGGCCCTGTCCACAAAAACGAAATGTAGAATAAAGTTCAGAGGGATAACCATGTTACAGAAACACCACACGCTCTGCTTTATATCTTATAAAAGAATAAAACCAAGTGTATAAAATGTAGCAAAATATAGGCATCCTGATGAGGAAATTAATATAAAATGAAGAAGAAAACTACTGAAGTCAGAAAGAAAATCGGTAGCAAAATGAAAAAGTTGGAAATCAAGTTATTAAAGTTAATGAAAATATGGAAATGAATAGAGAGCACCAATACAACTTTAAAATACATCAGTGTAAGAGGTCCAAGAAGTTCTAGTTCTGTTCTACTTGCCATGTGTAACAACTTCAGGAATACTCTCAAACAAAATACAACTCTTCCTACATTCTATTTACTTATTATACTTCTCAAGAATTAAAAATATTTGACCTCAAATTTTCATTAATATACTACGTAAAGTAATAAAGTTTTAGGAAAGGAAATAGTCTTTGAGAATATCACATCATGACCCATTTTAATTGCAGAAATACAAGTGGGATAGGGTGAGGAGGGATCATTACCTCCTGGATGCTTTTATTTTCTTCCTCCTCTGAAGCCATGCTTTTACTTCAGGGGTGGATTCGGGAGTAGGCTTTGTGTGATCAATGGTGTATATATCCTTTCCTTGTTTCCAAAGCTGGTATCTGTCTGGCTGAAATTTCTTCACAAAGATATCCATTGAAATTTTCACCATGTCTTTCCTACAGGTGCACTGAAACACAAAGGGGTTGTTGTGCTTTAAACATTTCACTAGCTACATAAAGTCACACTGAATCCTACTTTAAATGTAACACACATGAATATTCAGCCACCACATAATTAAGTATGTTTTACATTTTCAAACATTCAGTGAGGGATAAATTCAATTTCTTCTGAATGGAGGTAAGAACCTGCATATCCACAGTTATAAATGGTAAAATAATATGTTCAAAGGCATAGTGGAGTTGATAGAGAACTGTGTACCAGGAACAACTAAAAGGAAAAAGCACACATTCAAAAGCAACAGAATGATTAACCACCCTCCCATCAGAAGGATGCATCAGTGAGCTGAATGCGGAAAGGTCTGTAAAGCTGAAAATCTAGGTTCACAGACAAAAGTAGCCAATGATTGTGACTAGAATAATTAAACCAATGGGTTGAGAAAATTTTCTTCAAGATAAATTTTAATCATATTATGTTTATTAACAGACATATTCTTACAAAATAACCAACAATTAGGAGCAAAAGAACAGTCTCTTCTGCATCATATCACATAAGACACCCACCATCACCACTACAAACATGTCCACTAGAAAAAAGGATGAGTTCAAAGAAAAGATTATTTTGAATACACTAGGACTTTGATTCTAATGAATACATACTCACCTAGCAGTCATATCTTATAAAACAAGCTCCCTATAAAGACTTCACACAGTTTCCTGTAAAGGTTAAATTTCATCTAGCCCAAACTTCATCCAACAGGACAGATATTATTCAAATAGTGGCACAGAATTATCTTGAGGGTGTGGCTAATCTACCGTGACAATCCCTAAAACACCAGGCAACATACTGGTTGACACAACAAACAGCCTTGAAACTGTAAGTCTCAATATTTCAGTGATACAATTATCATCTCCATGCAAATTAATTTTAATAATGTCCAGTCCAAAATTTCCTCCCATAGAATTCAAATGTTGACAGGCATTATGATCTGAAAGTTCAGGAAACAACTAACACTCAACATGCCTTAAATTAACTTTTACTGCAAACAAAGATTCTGCTCTCAAGATAGGATAATTCTTCCAATCTCCTATATTCATACTCAACACTTCCTAGTCCCTCCTCCCCCTCTACTCCTAGAAATCCAGTCTTTCATCAACTACCATTAATTCTTCCTCGAAAATGTCTCCTATACAAATTCCTTGTACCAGGATCCTTCCAGCTTAACCGTCAGACCTTGAATCCTAGCATTACAAAGCTAATTTCTCTGCCTCCAGTCTCTCCTAGCACCAATTCATTTTTACAGCTATCCTTTTAATCTCCCTCAAGGATCTTGTAATCTTTCATATCTGAGTTCAGCAAGGTGTAATCACCCTTTAGAATCAAGTCTCAATTCCTGAGCTGGGCATTCAAGGGCTCCAAGATTTGACTCCACCAGAAAGATTTCCAGGTTCCTCTCCCAATGCCAGTCAACACGAATATTCCTCTTCAACCCAGCAAGTATCGTCAGGGGAGCCCAAATGCCCCATATGCTTCCTTACCTCAGTGCTACTGCTCCTACCACAAAGCCTTCCTACTCACCATTCTGCTATTCAAAGAAAATTCATCCTGAACACTGAAAGCAAATTGTACCAAATGTTCCTTTGCATGTAGAACTATTATTCTACAGCACTGCTTTCTATTATTAGGTATAGAGAGAGTTCTAAGTCATTTTACTTGGCTTAGGAATATGAAAAATGAGGCTCCTGAGAAATTTAAATGTATTTGGTTTAAGATGCAATATTTCCACTAAAGGAAAAAATAGAAGTTTAGACTCATCAGCAGAAGCTTTATGTTCTTACATTGTTATTAATATTTGCTATATGAAAAAAAAATGAGTAGACAATATAGATACTGTAAGTTTCTTTGGCATGAGAGAATTCTGTCTCATATATTTCAATGTCCCATTCCCCTCCCTGAGAAGTCATGAATTTTGAAAACATGCAACTACCACTCAGCTGACTGCTTGACTCACTATAAGTACAATATATATTATTTTTAATTTTAAACATTAGGAAATAAAGTCAAAAATACTCAAAATAATGGAAGGAACAATGTCAGAGACAAAAACAGTAAACTTCAGCAGCATAGAGAAAATCTACTCTTGTTAATACCGAAAAATAATAATATTCATCTACACCCCTGTGAAGATTAAATTAGATCATTTAAGAGAATGCATAGTAGGAAAGAAAGGTATTAACAGTCCCATTTAGAAATAAAGAAACTTAAGAGACTACATATTGGTACTGGTTATATTGGTACATAACCAGTAACAGGTAATACTTTTCTGGGAAACTAGTTTTGATATGAAGTCAAAAAACCAATATGAATGGCTATTGTTACTGTTCTTTTAAAAAGAACATACATATTAATTAAAAATGCTAAATTCAAATTTAAAGAGAATCATCAGGAATCTGTGTACACTGAATTCTTCTATGTTCACTACTCTAAGACTTATTACAGAGAATCATAATTATTTTGTTCCTGTCTTCGAGGAATTCAAATTCACACTCTCCATTATTTGTACTAAAAACCAGTCATCTAATTTAAAGATAAAAATATTTTTTTAAATTAGCAACTTTCTAAGACAAATAATATTAAGTTAGTATTCAAACTGTAGAACTAGAAATTTCATATAATTGCAATATATGATTAATAAAATAAAAAGGTAATACTTAAACACCTAAAGTATTACTTTAATATACTTTTGTGTGTGTGTGTGACACACAGCATGACTACTTTTTAAATTGAGTTTATGTGCAAATTTCTGGTAAGGAAGGCTTTGAAGGTATGCAAATTATTCTGCTTTTCAGTCTATTTGGAAGAATTAAAATGATAATCAGGAAGGAACAAAGGAAAAAATACCTTAAAATAAGATAAAGGAAGCCTAGGAGCCACTTGATATACCTGTTAAGGTTGTTGTATGGTTGTTACATGGGTGTTAATGGGTTGAACTGTGTCTCCATCCAAAGGTATGGTAAAATGCTAACCCTTTGGTACATCAGAATATTGGACCTTATTTGGAAATAAGGTTATGGCAGAAGTAATTACTTATGGTCATACTGGTGCATAAAGATGTGGTTACACAGGAAAGGTATGTGGAGGACCCTCTTATCTGATGGCTTGGGCACCCATGAATTACACAGAAGACCTCAACAGTTTTTGAGAATTTTATACCAGTGGAAATGCTGCCAGCCTGGACTCAAAGGTTCAGAGGCAGAGTGAAATGAAGGAAAAATGACTCCAACGACAAAGCCACAGTGAAGAGGACTGAGCCAAAAGGATCTCATCAGGCTACTGCAGAGCACATACAGATGGGGAACAGACATATAAGGAGCTGCTCAACATCACAAATCATCAGGGAAATGCAAATCAAAATCTCAATGAGGTATCACCTCACACCTGTCAGAATGGCTATCATCAATAAATCAACAAACTGCCCAGTAGTTAGAGCATCTACCCTTGGACCAAAGAGTCGCGGGTTCGATTCTCATCAAGGGCATGTACCTCAGTAGCGATTAGATCCCCAGCCCTGGTTGGTATTATGCAGGAGGCAACCAATCTATGTCTCTCTCTTTCTCTGTCTCTCTTTCCCTCTCTCTCCCTCCCTCCCTTCCACTCTATTTGAAAATCAATGGAAAAATATCCTCGAGGACAAAAAAATAAACAAATAACAAGTTGTAAACTGGTGCAGCCACTATGGAAAACAGTATGGAGAGAACTCAAATAATTAAAAACAGAGCTTCCATGTGACGCAGCGATTCAACTTCTGGATATTTATTCAAAGAAAATAAAAATACTAATTTGAAAAGATATATGCATACCTATATTTAATGCAGCATCACTCTCTTTAAAAAAAATGTTTTTGTTTTCATAGAGAGGAAGGGAAAAGGAGAAAGAGATAGAAACATTGATGAGAGAGAAACGTGGATCAGCTGCCCCTTACATGCCCCCTACTCAGGATCGAGCCCAAAACCCAGGCATGTGCCCTAACTGGGAATGGAACTAGTGACCTCCTGGTGCATGGGATGACATGCAACCAACTGAACCACACTGGCTGGGCTAATGCAACATTACTTTCAATATCCCAGACATGGAAGCAACTCAGACATACATGGATAGATGAATGGATAAAGAAGATGAGATATGAAGATGTGGTATATATATACTGCATCTTTTTAATCCGTTTTTACTCCACTATTGCTCAGCAATAAAAAATGAAATCTTGCCACTTGCAACAACATGGATGAACCTAGAGGATATTGTGCTAATATCCTAGAGGATATTAAGTCAGACAGAGAATGGCAAATATCATATAATTTCACTTATATGTGTAACCTAAAAACAAACAAACAAAAAACCCAAACACACAGTTAATGAACAAACAAAACAGAAACAGATTCATCAATATAGAGAATAAATTGATGGTTGCCAAAGGGGAAGGGGAGTAGGGGAAAGGGTAAAATTTTAGAAAAAAACTAAAGAAAATGGAAACTAACATTTACTAAACACCAAATAAGGTTCATGGGCCAGGTGGTTTACTTAAATTACTGAAGACAATCCTCACAGATCTTTGTGAAATACAGAAATCCCAATTTTAACAGAAGAGGAAATTAATAATCAAAGAGCTTAAGAACCCAAGATCAACAGTGGTCCATGATTTTCTTTCCACTCTCACAGGGGCTCTTACACAACAAGACCATCCTTTCCACAGAAAATCCTCAGTACATTACAGCTGGTATTTGTAAAATGAATCAAGATTCTTATGGTAAAACCCAAATTTTTCTTTTTATCTTGGAACTTAAGGTACAAGAAATAAATTCTTGCCCAACTGGTGTGGCTCAGTTGGTTGAGCATAGGACCATGAACCAGGAGGTCACTGGTTCAATTCCTAGTCAGGGCAGATGCCTGAGTTGTGAACTCAATCCCCAGTAGGAGGCATGCCGGAAGCAGCTGACCGATTTTTCTCTCTCATTGACATTTCTCACTCTCTCTCCCTCTCCCTTCCTCCCTCTGAAATCAATAAAACTATTTTTTTTAAAAAGAAATAAATTCTTCATAAAAAAAATTAATGTTTTCTTGTTAATTTCACTGTAGACAGCAATCACAGAAAAAAATGCATATGTGAAGGTATGTTTGATCAGAAAAATAAATGAATCAGATTTACTAACAGGATAATCAAAAAAGGGGGAGAAGCTAATGATGACAAAATCAAAATCTAGCCCACCCCCCAAAATTATTGTTCTTGAAGGTTATCAGTTAATCATCTTCAGGGCACAAACAAATTGCTACACTAGATCAGGCTACAGTTAAAAAAAAAGTATCATTTCCTGTTCAACACATGGTAAAACTGTCTCACATCTCCAAATATATTAAGTATGAAAATATGAGACTGTGAATAAAAGTAAAAATGTCCAAAAGTTTGTATAAGTTGCTCTCTGAAAATGAGTATTTCATAAAGTACAAAGAAAAGATATATATTTTCCATTTCATTGTTTTCTAACAACCCCCTTTCTTTAGCTATGACAATAAGAATTAAGAATATGTTAACATAATTAGACACACTTATTCACTGCAAAGTGTATTAGGCATAGCAACCTCTTATTTAACTGAAATTGTGACTGATAGTGATAACTATTTAAGGGCCAAAATCAGTAACCAGACCTGAAATATAATTTTATTCTCATCATTAAACTACCTTTTATAGTAACATAGATAATTTAGTACTAAGTTCAGATACTTAAAAGAAAATACGCATATGCAGACAATTCCAGGGGTAGAGCATTAAGAGAAATCTTAACTACAGAATATGAGTATTAAATTGACAAGGCTATAATAAGTACTTTAATCTGATTTTTTTATCAACCGGTCTACTATAATCCTTCTTTATTCATCTAGGTTTGTATCACATTCATTACTTCCTATTCTTTAACCCTTTTATCAGTTTTCAATTTAGTAATGACCAAACCCTAAATACTCTTCTTTCTTTACACATGTAAATAATAACCTGGTACTTTGTTAGCATTAACACAAACCATGTTACTATTCACATAGTATTTTCAATCTTCATCTCCATCTCACTTCTATATAAACATCTACCCAATATTAACTGGAGTAGGTTTCGACTGCATCATACCAAATGTACAGAAGAGAAAGACTCAGCTCTTTGGGAAGTTGCCACACTGTTAAGTCACACTAAATTTATAAATGTCCAGGAATCCCAAGACTTCCTCTGCTATACTAAGCCTAGTTATTTCTGATTCTGAATATGACTGAGGAAGAGTATTTTGCAATATGCACTTTAAAGACTATTGTTTCTAATCAGTATTTTCTAGCATTTTGTTCCAATGAAGAAGCCAC
Source organism: Molossus molossus (assembly GCF_014108415.1). Lineage (NCBI taxonomy): Eukaryota > Metazoa > Chordata > Mammalia > Chiroptera > Molossidae > Molossus > Molossus molossus. The sequence continues at coordinate 58,546,493 of NW_023425349.1, read as the reverse complement.
TAAACTTTTAAGAAATTTAATCAATTATTTGAACAGAAACATGGCCTAATTTAGAGGTGTTAAATAAAACAATTTTAGAAAACAGATGCATTATGCAGTTAGTAAAGCCGGCATTTATTGATATTAGTGTATTTGTAGAAATACCTAACCTAATGAGATACTATAAAAAATGCTGAATTTTTTCTTTACATGTTCACTAGACAATGAATAATGAATAAGAGAATTTAATATGTGGATTAACTATAAAAAACACAAAGGGATCTATTTATATTGGAATTCCTCTAAATAAATTCCAAAGATGAGTAAAAAATTCTACTTCTGTAGCCCATTAATTCTTTTATCATAAAATTTTAATTACCAGGTACAAATCTGAACTGAATTTCACTCTCTTTAGAGTACTCCCAACATACCAGTATTTCTTAGCTGACTCAAAAAATTAGAAACTTCATTCTAAGAAATTACATTAGAAAAAGGCGAATTCAGAATCACTATAATAAATGTAGATGAATCTACCATACATCATGCTAAGCTAAAGAAGTCAGATATAAAAAATAAAACTCTACACTAGTGGTTATTCCAACAAATTAATGAATATGACTATGTTTAATATGATTAATAAGCAGTAGCCACATTACTCTTTCTGCTTGCTGAACCCTGGACTGCCTATAGCTCTTCTAGTCACTAGCTACATAAAACTGGGACACCATGTGCTCTGAGTCAGTTTCTTCATATAAAAATGCTTTCCTAGCTCTGTCACAGGGGTTCAAAAATAAAAAAGTGTGTAAACATACTAGACTGCACAAAAACTGAAGTAAACTTAAAATGCTGTTGTAAACCAAAGAAATTTTTTTAAGTTTCAGTTTTTACTCAAATACTGGTATTTTACAGAACTTGTTTTCAAGGATGGTAAAAATGTGTGATTAAGCTAAAAAATTTGCAAGAAACTAATGCAATCATAGAACAGAAAATGCCTTTTCCTACTAATGCCTCTCTATGGAACATACTAGGCACCCACCACTGTACACCCAAATGGACCTTCACCCCTTAGTCATATGTAATTATCAACTATAACACTGATTGATTTCATCTATATACTTTGTTCATTTGTACATGTGCCCTCTTACACAAATAATTTTGGGAGAAAATTATTATAATTACTTTGACAATTTATAAAAATAATTTTAATACAGAAAATTGAGTTTTTAAATATTTAAATCTAATTAAGTTGAAAAATAATATTTGAACAGCACTTTGATTTTCTGGTTTATATTTCATATAATACCAGTCAAAGACAAATAATGGGCTGTTTCAGCAGAGTACAGGAAAAGTAAACTATATAATTACATTTACACTGACTGAGCAGGGTGAAAATAGAAATACAATTCTATGATCAATATTAATCAACAAAGTCGGTATATAAGAAGTGCAAAGGTCATTTCCTTTGTTCATTTCAGAAGCAAGATCTGCAGGAGGCCTGAACATGCCTTGTTTTCCCCCAGACTGGTCTGCAGAGCTCACAGAATCCTCATTTTGAAGGTTCCAGGGGCCTCAGAATACACACCCAGAAAAAAATCGGGAATGTTTTGTTCTCATAGACATGAAAATGAGAGTAGCTTTAAACGTCCCCTGAAGGTAAAAGGTATATCATGGTCATAGTAAAAAGTATGATACCAGAATCAAATATCTTATTCTAATCTTAATGAATCATTGCTATGAGTTGTTTCAGATACCTCTGCCATATCAGATCTTCCCCTTCCATTCTATTTTAAACCATGAAAATATCACTATGTCTGTCCTACTGAGAAGGGCATTCTAAGTATCTAGAGGATTAAGAGGCCCTTAAAAATATTTTTTCAATAACTCTTTTTTAAAAACATTGAGGAAACAGACACTCAAATATTCTAAGTTAATTTGTCCAAGGTCACACAGCTTACAAGTAATATAGCCTTTGCCCCATTCAAATCTAGAATAACTCCCATACTCTTATGCATTCTACTGCGGAAATTCCAAAACCAAACCATATTCAATACATTTTAAATGGTTTTACATTTAAATGTGAGCCATATTTTTCCATCTCAAACTTCTTTTTCTATGACCCATAACCAAATTGAAATGTTGTTGAGAACAAATGTCTGGGTCTCATTATTTTTTTATGCGTGATATCATGCCGTGTTGATAGAGTTTATCCAGTCTAGCTAACAATTTTCTAAAATATGTTTCCTCCACTCCCCCTACTTATATTAGGTTTGGATTAATTTCTTCTGGATATTTTCAGGCTTCACCATGCCAGGATATGTCTCCCTTATAAAGTAAGGCAATTATAAAGCAATTTAAGGTATGGGACTAGAAACTCTATCTTTCTGACCCATGGGAACACAGCTCAAACAGACAAAGAAAAACTATGCAAAAAGAAGGAAAACAGAATCAAGTAGCTTGCTCCAGGGGTCTCCAAAAAATTCTGTAGAAATTATTTTTAGAATTTCTGCTTCTCAATGCTTACCTGCATATCAGATAGAAAGGTTGTAGAAGTTCAGAGTTACACATATTAAACAATCCACTCCTGCTTGCCATGTTAAACACAACATGAAATTGAACTCTTTAGTATTGAGGGACAGATGAAGTTATTTTGTTCTAAATTCATGCTTGCGTGTCACATGTTATATGGATGATAAATTGGGCAAGATCAGATAAAACAGGGTTCTGCAGAATCTGAGTGATCTAAATGTTTTATAAATATTTGCTCATAAGAGTATATATGATCACCCTGGTCAGGCCACTCAGTTGATTGGAGTATTGTCACATACACCAAAAAAAGGTTGTAGGTTCAATTCCCGGTCAGGGTGCATACGTAGGTTGTGGATTCTAACCCAGCTGGGGTGCATAAGGGAAGCAACCAAATAATGTTTCTCTCTTTCTCTTTTTCTCTCTCCCTTCCTCTGTCTCTAAAGTCAATAAAAACATATCCTCAGATGAGGATTTTTTTAAAAAAGTATGTATGACAGCTGTCGAAAATAACATGGAAGCATACGACATATAATCCTTTGCCTATGATGCTCATATATACTGACTTTTGAGAGTCATTCAGATAATTTTTTTTTTAATTCGTACCCGAGGACACTTTTGCATTTATCTTCAGACAGAGTGGGAGGGAGAGAGGAAGGAAGAGAGAGAAAGAAACATCGATGTAAGAGAGACACACTGAGTGGTTGCCACCCACATGACCCCAACTGGAGCCGGGGACAAATATCAACGGAGGTACGTGCCCTTAGTGGGAACTGAACCCTGGTCTCTCAGGACCGTGGGCCGATGCTCTAACCACTGAGCAAAACCAGCCAGGGCCAGATAATTTTTTTAAATGATTAAGTGGACACAATCAGAAGTTAATACTGCACCTAGAAAGAATCTTAAAAAGTAAAGCATCTGCTTTAATCTTCACAATTCACAGATGAGAAACTAAGGCACAAAAATGCTCAGTGATTCGCTGGATGTCACAAGAATAGTAAATTGGGGGGGGGAGTTTCAAGAGATGCAAAATGCAAGATTCAGTTTCCTACCTGCCAGCCTCTCTGGGATTTTCCATTTCCCATTTACTGAGCAACAACTGAGTACACAGGAACATGTTGAGTAATGGAAGCCCCAAACACAGTCATCTTCCAGGTTTCACAAGAAAATGTTGGCCATGCTAAAAACTATCTGACTGATGTTGGAGATGTTCACCTCTTCAATTCCATGGAATTGGAGATAAAGGCAGCATCCTCTAAACCTTTCCATCTTTTTTTGTACAGTTCAAACACTAATACCAATGTAGAAAAATATTAATAAAGAAATATATTTTAAGAGGTGAGGAAAGAGTAAATGAAACAATTTTTTAAAAAACAGTCATGTATGCATAATGCAATCTGCAGAATGGAAGCTCTAGATAGTATATACTAAGGATATATATCACAGGAGCTCTTGGGATGGGAGAAACAAAATAACTTGGTAACAGCTTTCAAATAAATTCTAGGTTGTATTTTTTTAATTCTACATGTCATACTGAATTTTGAATGTGAGTCCCAGGAAAAATGACACCTTTGTCATAAACACTAGCCCACACTCAATGCACTATGATCACATGTCTCTTGCCACCTAAAACCTCTGGTATTACTTCCAAAACAGGAAACAACCTGATGAAAGCTAACTAGACCAAAAAACTAATGCCTTTACAAAGAAGTATAATTTACCTCAGGCTTTGTAATGTTAACAATATGGTTGGAAATTTTACATTAAAAAATAAAAGAAAAACAAATAATTTTGTTGTAAATAAAATTTTTTAAATTCACTGACAACACATTTTCAGCAACACTTCCTGAGAAAACAATGCAGCTGTACTTTAAGTAAATAATTCAGCATCTCAGAGACACTTTATCTGGCAATTCCTGCATTCCCATGTAAGTGTGAGAATATGTCTGGCACTGCTATTACTTTTTCTTTGTTATTAATTTTGTGAAATTATTTAAAGCAGAAAAACAGCTAGATATATTGAACATAAACCAGAAGGAAAAACAAAGAAAAGGTAGAAAAACATAATAGACTTTGTTTCTTCAGTTTCTCTCTGGCCAAATTTGGAATACCAACAATAAAGAAGCAGAGAAATAGTTCTTTTAAGAAGATTCATTATTATTCTAGGAACTCAAGATGGGAAGAACAGGATTTAAATCAGTTTTTTGTCCAGCAAATGACATGCAGCTACGAACCACAACTCAGATTTCTCACTCTACATCTATTCTCCAACAAATTGGTTAATTCAAATAAAATGTAGAATTGTCATTGTTCCAATGAATCACTAACAAGATCTGGACAAGAGAAGTCCTTCACTACCCTAAGGACAATGGGTCTACTGATAAAATCTATAAAGTGGTTTGGTGGTATGTGCTCTATTAATCAGTCCAAATGTAAAAACTGGTTATATAATAAATGCAGTTTTAATTATCTACATTTCCTCATATTCATATGTACTTTAATATATTGCAATCCAAGCTGGGCTGAGTCCAGTAAGTAATCATGAATACAGATGATAGCAGCCTCATGTTCTGCCAAGCAGTAAAGACTCCTTTACACAATTTCAGAGAGACTCTCCAAGATGGCAGAATAGGTGAAAACTGCACTCACCTCCTCCCAAGACCATATCAAATTTGCAGCTAAATCATAGAACAATCAACCTGGGTAACCATCTGAAGGTTAGCTGAACAGAAGTCATGTAACTAAGGATATACAGAAGATGCCACACTGAGACTGGTAAAAATGATGAAGATACAAAATGGGCTGGCCCCACACCCATATGTACAGATGAGAATCTGGAGGGATATCTCAGATGCAGAGGTTCCCCCCTAAGGAGCAGGGGGTCTCAGCCCCATGCCACACTCCCTAGCCCAGAGCCCTAGTGCCAGGAAGAGGAGCCCATATAACATGTGGCTGCAAAAATCAGCAGGCAACACCTAGGTAAGCCACAAGGCTACTGAAAACCCAGGTGTACTCTTAAAGGAATAGTGTACAAACAGATGCTCACACTCACCCTGAGATCAAGCAGAGGGACAGGAGCTGGGATGGAATGGGCGCAACAGAGTCATACAAGGAAAGACTGACTTGTGAGACTTTGGGGAGAAGGCTGGAGAGACAGCCTTGACCAGTGTCCCTATGTTGAGCCCTCCACCTCTCACATGGCAGTAGCCTGGTGAGCTCCACTAGCTCCACCTTGATGACTCTCTGAAAACCCACACTACCCAACTCATGCACAGCACAAGGCTTTGTCAATGGCAACAAGCCTGAACCCACGTTGCAGTCTTTCTAAAACAATCTCTCAAGCAATTCTAGTCAAGTTCAATGGAGCCAAAGACAAACAGGGAGAAACTTGAGTTTTATATGTCTTTAGAGCAAGGGCCAACTTCCCACATAACCAACAGGAACCACTTTTTCCCTGTTGAGAAATTCTGCCACACAACCAAATCTTACTTAATCTGCGTTAGCCTAGTAAACTCTTACAAGTTCTACCCTAAGGCCTTGTCCCACCACAAAGGTTTGCAGGTCCCAGGTGAGCAGCAATGTACCAAGACTTTTGCTGAGTGGCCCCAGACCCAGCACTGGTGCCAAGTTTGAATCTGTATAAACCTGTTGAACACAACTCTCCTGTACCTGCTGACTCCCTGAGAAATTGCCTCACACTAGTCACGTACCACCTGAGGTTCTTTCAGTGGCAAGCCTAATGGGCCACTGGCAGGGTGCCTTGGGCCTTTTGCTGACCTGCCCCACACCCAGTACTGGTGGCCTCAGTTCTCAGCTTAGCCCCTTTCATGCACACCCAGGCCTAGCACAGGCAGCTACCAACCATGGATCACTTTGTAGTTTCTAATACGTAGCCCAAGGCTGGTTACAGGAAGCTCAGACATTGACCTGCACTGGAGTTTCTTCCAAGAGGCCCCTAAACCAACATACCTGGTAGCTGGCTTCAGACCACATCAGAGCATAACCCAGTTAGATCTACAAGTGGCACACGAAGAAGGAGGTCTTGACAGGTACCAGGCCCTGTTGGGGCATATTCTGCTTTATGAGGTCAGCACCGACACAGCAACTTGTACACTGCAGTTGTGGCCAATCCTCACAGCCAGCCAGCCTGAGAGTCAACCCAAACCATGGACATAACTAAAACCATCAAGGCTCAACTATAACAGAAGGGCACACATAACTGACACAAAGGACACCCCTAGAACAACCAGCTAACATAATTAGGAAGACTGCACTATGGGGCCCCACAAGACACCTACTACAAGGGGCCACCCAACCAAGACATAGCAGGTCTACCGAATATATAGAAACAAACACAGAGAGGCAACCAAAATTACTAGAAAAAGAAACATGTCCTAAATGAAAGAACAGGAGCTATCTCCTGAAAAATACAACTAAATAAAATGTGGGCAAGCAAGCTACCAGATAGAGAGTTCAAAGCAATGGTTATAAGGAATCAAGGCAGAACTTCAGCAAATAATACAGCAAGCATAAAAAAGGATATAAAAACATTAAAAAGAACCTGTCAGAAATGAAGAATACAATATCTGAAATGAAGAATACATGATAAGGAAATCAACCACATATTAGATGAAGCAGAGAAGAGAAGCAGTGAATTGGAAGACAAGGCAGCAAAAAACACCCAATCATAGGAGAATAAAAAGTTTTTTTCTTTATTCATTTTTTTTTTAGAGTGAGAGGAAGGAAAAGGGAGAGATAGAAACATTGATGAGAGAGAACATGGACTGGTCGCCTCCTGCAGGCCCCCCACTGGGGATTTGGCCTACAACCTGGGCTCTGACCAAGAATCAAACCAGTGACCTCCTGGTGCATGGGTTGATGCTCAACCACGGAACCACACCAGCCAAGCCACACACAAAAAAAAAAATTTTAATGAGAATAGTTTAAGAGACCTCTGGGACAACATCAATGTAACTACATTCACACCATAGGGGTACCAGAAGGATAAGAGAGAGAACAAAGGATTGTGATCCTATTGGAAAAAATGACTGATAATGTCCCTAACTTGGTGAAGGAAAAAGACACAGAAGTCCAGGAAGCACAGAAAGTACCAAAAAAGATGATCTCAAAGAGGCCCAAACAAGACACATCATAATTAAAATGATGCCAAAGGTTAGACAAAATCTTAAAGACAGCATAAGAAAGACAGTTACCTACAAAGGAGCTCCAATAAGACTGTCAGATAATTTTCAACAGAAACTTTTCAGGCCACAAGGAATTGGCACTGAATATTAAAAACAATGAAAACCAAGGACCTACAACCAAGAATACTCTAAGCAACAAGGCTATCATTTTAAATTGAAGGAGAGAGAAAGATCTTAGACAAGGAAAAGATGAAGGAGTTCATCATCATCAAACCAGTATTACAAGAAATTATAAAGGGACATTTTTAAGAACAAAAAAAGAAAAAAAGGAACATAACTATAAATAATAAAATGACAATAACTACATACCTATCAATAATCACTTTAAATGTAAATGGACGAAATGCACCAATCAAAACACACAGAGTAGCTGAATAGAAAACAAGACACATATATATACTGTCTATAAGAGACCTACTTTAGATTTTAAAAAAAGATACACATAGACTGAAAATAATGGGAAAAAGATATTTCATGCAAATAAAATTTTTTAAAAGCTGGGGTAGCAATACATCTATCACACAAAATAGACTTTAAAACAAAGTCTATATAGCCCGGCCGGTGTGGCTCACTGGTTGAGCGTCAACCCATGCACCAAGAGGCACATGCCAGGTTGTGGGCCTGATCCCCAGTGCAGGGCATGCAAGAGGAGGCCAATCAATGTTCTCTCTCATCAATGTTTCTATCTCTCCTTTCCTCTCTCTCTCAAATCAATAAAGAAAAAGTTGTGTGTTTTTTTTTTTAAATGAAGACTATATAGATTCTCTGGAAGAGCTTTGGTCAGAGAGCCAGATGGGGGCTGCACAGTGTGGCTTGGGAAAAAAGATAGGTCTTGCCCACCTGGAATACATGGCTGGCATCCCTCCTTCCACCTGCAGAACTCCTGGGCCTGCCCCATCCTGCTGTGACCCAAGGCAGTGGGGAGCAGCACTGGGCTGGAAATCTGCACTTGTACTGATCAATCTGAGGTCACAGAGGACAGATATTTGGCCTGGTCAGAGCCTGGGCAGTGGCCTAGCCCAATGAGGGCCACCATATGGGATGTTTGTTTTTGGTGTTGTTTTTTTTAATATCCCTCCCACTTGGTGTGGAGGCAAAGGGGAGCCAGGCAGAGCTGAGGCACTGCAACTATATCTCCCAGGTGGGCTTCTGTCTAGGAGAGAGACGAACATGTGCTGGGCCCTTCAGCTGCATTACCAGGAAGCAGAGCCAAGCTCCCCGCTGAGGTCAGCCAATGCAGTCTTGGGAAGGAGAGAAAGTGCCCACTCCCTCCTATAGGTTACAGGCACCACCTCCAAGGTGAGTCTGTTTAAACCACCTGGGCCTGGGCCTGGGACTGGGCACCCCAGCAGAGCATGGTTCTGTGGGGGAAGGGAGAACAGCTCAGAGCAGGGACATTCAGGTCTCATACACACAACCTTTTGGTGTACAGGATGCCACTCCAACAAACTAAACCAAATAGCCAGGACTGAGCTCATCTTTTTGTAGGAACTGAAAGTATTACATGAACTTTTAAGAATAGCTGAAGTAGAAACAAATAAATCTATCAAGACTATGGCAATCATTAAAGCTGATGGCTATTTTTTTCTTTAATGGAACAAAGAAATAAGCATCTTATTTACTGAGTTTATGGTGTTGACTATAAAAGATTTACTATGTAAGAATATAAAAGCCCAGAACATTTATATATTTCTTCTTCTTTTAATAAAATCAAGCAGAATAAAATGATCATTGCTTATACTTTGTTTTAAAAAGAACCCAGAGGTGAGGGGGGAGGGGTAGAGTGGATGAATGGAAGAAGGTGAAGAGATTAGCCAAAGAACATATATGCACAACCCACGGACACAGACAACAGTGAGGGAAGGGGTATAGGGGCTGGGTGGAGGTGGGCAAAGTGGGGGGAGGGGGAGGAATGAGGACATCTATAATAGTATTAATAAAAATAAAGTTAAAAAAAAAAGGAACTATAAAGTATTGCCTTCAGATGTCCTAATTGTGTGATTACCACAGAAGCTAAAATTTTCAATTATCTTAAACTCATCTGAACATTAATGAATTCACTGTCCAAAGGTCAAAGTTTTTACTTCTAAACACTAGACAACTAGTGGGGTTATGTACATGTGGTCTTCAACGCATCAGAGAGAATTTTTTTCTTCCACTACTGCTAAACACATAAAACACTGCCTTAGGAAGGAAGCATATACTACGGTGTAAGGACTCTACTTTAGGATGCTGATGCTTTTGAGTGTTTCCTAGGTACAGGATATTAAAACATATGCCTAATAATCTTCAGTCCTACCCTTGCCTTCTCAATCAATTTATTTCATTTTCTTCAAAACCATGTCCAGGGAGCCACCTGTACTCGTCATGTATCCCACCATGACTCCACGGTTCTCACTCTGACACAGAACAAAATAGGGTGAATATTGACAAACATAACCTAGCCAACAGTGGATTTATAAATGAACTGAGAATGCAACAGGCATTGCATAGTCTTTGATTAATGCATACACTCATTCAGGAGTGCACAGAAACTGCATCAACACCCTTCAAACACCATAGGCCAGTAAGGGAAGGAGCTTAAAATGATGAAAGTTTTTACGTAGCAGAAGCAGTAACATGGAAAAATAACACTTCAAAATAATGGTCACGGTGATTCGATTCAAAATAATGGTCACGGCCAACAGAAAAGTAACAATGTTAAATGCTATTCAAAGAGACTGGAAGGTTTTTACTTTTGTTTTTGTTTTTGTTTGAGGGTACAGACCTTTACTTTGCAGGTTACGCAGGCAAAGTTTGAATTTTTTTTTAAATATGTTTTTATTGATTTTTTTAGAGAGAGAAGGAGGAGAAGAGAGGTAGAAGCATCAATGTTAGAGAGATATATCATTCAGCGGCTTCCTGCATGCCCCTACTGGTCAGATGCACAATGGCCAAGGTTTCAGTTCCACCATGTGATCTGGGAAAATCCTTAACCTGACAGAGACTTCTCAGATCTCTGATTAGAAACATTATACGTAGTCTAAACTCCGTTCTTGACCAACTCCCACCTCAAACAATTCAGTTTTCAACCAAGTTGTTCATGGAAAAAATGCCTAGACTGTTGAACAAAGTTTCAGTTCTTGACCTCACAACCCTTTCATGCTGATAAATCAGCATGACAAAAAGCATCTCTCAGGCCACAAAGGAGAGAATGTACCAATATAAATCAGTTTACCAATAAACCTCTCCTTTTTAACATCTCAGGAAATTCTACTATGGATATTTTTGTGTTTTTTGTTTGTTTGTTTGCTTTTGTTGCTAATGATGATTAGCATAACTTTAAAACATAAAGAGGCCATCAAAAGAACTAATGTTGCTAAGGGTGTGAATGTGCTCACAAAACAATGATCACAGGCAATCGAAGAAGTAGAAAAATTGTTGTTCATCTGGATAAACGAATGATATGTGAAAAACTGAAGATGCTGCATACTGACTTTCTGAAAGACACCTCTGGAAAAGTGCTGAAAGTGATTCATTTAAGGCTAGTAGGAGGTGGTTCGATAAATTTAAGAAAAAAAGTGTTTGTTTATAGATTAAACAGTATATTAGACATGTACTGTATATAAGAAAGGTTAAAACAGGGAATCATTTGGGGGTCTAGAATCAATCAATTCAATTTAATTATTTCTAATGGGAAAAAATGACTCAGGTTTCAAACATGGTTTCTCAAGCAGTCTTCTGGAACAAATTAAGTTCAAGAACCAACGTTCCACTGTACTTTATTTGTTTTTACATCTAAGAACATTCACCTCACACTGGCCAATTATGCTCAGTGGTTAGAGTATCGGCCTGTGGACCAAAGAGTCTCGGATTTGATTCCTGGTCAAAGGCACACACATACCTTGGTTGCAGGTTCGATCCCCAGCCCTGTTGGGGTCATGCGAGAAGAAACCAATAGATGTCTCTCTCACATTGATGTTTCTTTCTCTCTCTCCCTCCCTCCCTTCCACTCTATCTAAAAAATCAGTGGAAAAATATCCTAGGGTGAGGATTTTATATACACACACACACACACACACACACACACATAAAAGAACATTCACCTCATGTAACAGCTTTTCATATGAGCTCCCCAGCTTTTATTACGCAGTTGAGCACCCTCCAGTATTTTATATCTCAGTCATAGCTTCTGTCAAGTCTGCAGAAACCATGATCTTTAGGTCAAACTTTTATTTCACTATAAAGGGCTTTAAACATGAACATGTCTGGAGATAAATTAAATTGACAGGCATTTCCTCTTATTACAACTCAAAAGAAGACATATATATCATGTTGTTTGGTATGAACAACTTATAACTGCAGTCATAATTCGCATAACCTAACTAGACTACAATTTCACGGAAGTAACATACCACGGCTATAAATTACTTACACTTCTTGTAGTCATCTTATGAACTCATAAATTGAAATGAATCTAGAGAATGATAGTAGCTGTGAACTTCTTCAGTAAATCTGACCAGTGTAAAAACCCAATAAATGGTTCTTCCAGTTGCTCAGAGTAAATGTGACTACTGTGCATCCGTGGCACTGCACATGAAAACCATAAGCAAGGTATAATGAGGACGCTTAGAATATATTAGGCAGGTGAAGGTTCAGCAATAATAATACAAGGTATGTTCTCCAAGAGCTAGCCCCTGACAACATCATAGTCTACAGTTCAAAAGAAAATGACAAGGATACAATGAAAAAAAAACCAACACTTTAAAGAGAGAAGGGTTCCTCTGTCTATGGCCACATGAACAGCAACAGTCTAAGACTCCAGGGCAGGACCATCTGCAAGTTTTTAAAGGACTGTAAACCATGAAGAAAGCTTAGGGCTCTCCAGCTGTCCTCTTCTTACCTCTTTTCTTTTAGAGAAATATTTGGGGTAGAGCTATATCAAACTAAGTCATTTGGTTTTGGGGTTCCTGGGTTTCTCTGAAAAGAAAGAGCAAGTGTGGGAATAACTATAAATGTTTTATTCCAGGTTCTAGGCTTTGAAAGGAGGCATAGGACGGATCTTCTGATTTCTCTCTAGAATGCTATAATACCTTCTATGAAACCCTATTATTTCTTCTGTAATAATGTTATCATAAAATTACATATGAAAGCAGAAACAAGGAACTGTAAACTTCATTGCTGGGCTATATGAGCAAAGAAATAATTTTATTATTTGTACTTAGCTGCTGTCTCAATAATTAAGTGATTTCTACTGAAAACACTTTTAGTAGATTTTTGTAATTGTAGTATTATTAATTGTTGAGCAAGAATGTGAAGTTGACAGGGAAAAGATAGCATTATGAATCAGTTTTGAAAACACCTCTTTAGATAACACTTTTCTTTGCCCTACAATGAAGGGAATCTATGAACAAAATTTTGTAAAGGCAACTTTGCTATAGCAAAGCCACATATGTTGCTTTGCAAAATCAGGATTAGCTGGATCTGACTAATGCTTTTACGACTCCACTTGTTCTCTTTCCCTTAAATGAGTAATAAACTTGGAGGTCATCCCATGTTACCACCCAACATTTCTATGGCCCTAAACATGGATTCTGTAGGTTTGTAGTGATAATACTTTTTATTATTGCCACCATAAACATATATACTCTAACTGTGTGCATTTTTCTATAGAGGAACATGAGGGTTAGAGGGCTAGGCAGTTTGCACAAGGCTGTATAGCCAATAAGGAGCAGAGCAGTGTGGAGGTCCAGCTCTTTGACTCCAAACCTGAGCACACACCACCCTGTCATTACCCCAACTCACTTGACATGACTCCATGGTACCGTGGACACCCAGACCCATTCCAGGTTCCATTTCACAGACCATGAAGTTGTGCCTCTGTTAGAGAGTATCCATCACACCACAGCACCAAGTGTGACAGCAAATCCTCATTCACAGAGGGATACACGACAGATATCATCTGCAGCACAAGGTCCTTCTGGGAAGATGCCAAGGTTCTGTGCACAGAACAATGGAACGGCAGGCCTTCTGAGAAAAAGTAGTCTCCATGTTTTAGCTCGTATTATGCTGGTTGGATCATGATCAATAAATATTCTTTGATGACATGGCTGTCACCACTGCTGCTGCAGCTGTTACTACGAAGACAAAAGTTTTCTCTAATTCCCCTATTGTTTGACAAGCTCTAAACTGACCAAATGCAGCCTTATTTTTCCTGGAAGGAATAAAGTCCAACAAGAAAGGTTGCAATAAAGAATGGAGTGGCAGCCCTGGCCGGTTTGGCTCAGCAGTTACAGCGTCAGCCTGCAGTCCGGAGAGACCCGGGTTCGGTTCTCGCTAAGGGCACGTACTTCGGTTGCAGTTTGTCCCCGGCCCTGGTTGGTCGTGCGGGTGGCAGCCACTCGATGTGCCCCTTCACGTCGATGTTTCTCTCTCTCTCTCCCTTCCTCTCTCTCCCTCCCACTCTATCTGTACAAGAAATGGAAAAATATCCTCGGGTGAGGATAAAAAAAAAAAAAAAAAGAATGGAGTGGCAAATGCCACAGACTTCCACCAAAGCTAGGAGACAGTTTTCAGTCCTGCAATACTCATTTGGTAAAGAAAATAAATGGCAGATTTAGTTTGCAATATTTAAAATAAAACATAGTAAATAATTTTTGATAGAAATAAATATCAAAAGTAGTAACAGGTGGCATTTTGCAGAGCATAATCTTCCTAAGCAGCTGTGTGCCAGGGAGAATCTGTGCATGTGTTTGAAGGGCCTTACAAATAAAACAGCTCATGCCAAAGTCATTACTTTCTACCTCTTGATGCTGCAGCCTGAAAAATACCACAAATAGGAGGTCATGCTAATCAGCCACAGTACAAAATGAGTCAGCAAAGCCAGGAGGTCCCTGGTCCACCTGAACATACTGTGGGAGTGCAGCACCTGCTCATGTAAGAAGGAATGCAGCTCAACCAGGCTAACTCTAAGACACCATTCCAAAAGCACAGCCAAGCCTGGGGATGCTGGAAAAGGCTATAGTACGAGGAACTAGTAATAATGATACATAATCCTACTGAGCATTACAGAGCTCCTGATGCACTTTTAGGCCAAAGTAAGAGATACCACTACACATACTACCAAAAAGCATAAAGCAGGCAAGCAGGTCTTCACCTAAGTTATGCAATCAACATCTGAATAGGCCAGGTCCCTGGGCCCAGTCAGATCTCACAGAGAAAGGGGTCAATCTTTTACTGAAAAACTCAAGAGAGTAAATATTTTAGGATTTATGGATCGTATGATCTTTGTCACAACTACTCAGGTCTGCCACTGTGGTACAAAAACAGCCACTAATAATATACAAACAAATGAGCATGACTGTGTTCCAGTACCACTTTATTTACCAAAATGGCAGGGGGTCATAATTGCCAACCCTGACTCAGAAGAATGGAGTTTTAGAAAAACAGGTGAGCCCTGGCCGGTTTGGCTCAGCAGTTAGAACGTCGGCCTGCGGTCCTGAGAGACCCGGGTTCGGTTCCCGCTAAGGGCACGTACCTCGGTTGCAGTTTGTCCCCGGCCCTGGTCGGTTGTGCGGGTGGCAGCCACTCGATGTGTTCCTTTCACATCGATGTTTCTCTCTCTCTCTCTGTTCCTCTCTCTCCCTCCCACTCTACCTGAACAAAAAAAGGAAAAATGTCCTCGGGTGAGGATAAAAAAAAAAAAAGAAAGAAAAACAGGTGAGGTGGCATTTGACTGTTTGAATAGACAGCCAACACAAAATTAAAAACCAGGAGTTACCAGCGCCCACATCTTCATTTTTGAAAGGATTTAAGGAGGCTCTGGAAATGAGGCATGGTCAGAGGTGGTGCAGCTCTGATATATTTCCAGCCCAAGTTAAAGACAAGTGGCTGTAATGTGCTCTTTTATTTGCATTACAATGATTGAGAATAATTTTGTATTAGACAAAAATGTTGATCTATTCCATCAGAGGTTAATGGCTTGCCATGAAAATGAAACTTAATACATCAAATTATGAGATACTTTGATACAAAGAGAGCATTTTTCCACAAACTGAGTTAATTGATTTGGTACTGTTGATAAGTTAAATGTGGAAATAAGCTGAAAGATTATAACTATTTTACAAAAATAAAAAGAAGCAGCTAAAATTTTTTCAAGTGCCAAATTTGAAAAGCCATCATGCCACTGATTAGATGCTGGTCACGCTTTCCTTTCCGGGAGACATACTTAATAAGGGTACAGCACAAATTCCATGCAAAACTGCCAGCAACACAATTCAGTTAAGTGAATCCAGATCAAAGCTATCCCTACTTGTCTCTCGGAGAAAGATCCTCTGCACTTCAGTTCTTGGGAGCCTGGGTCATGGTCTGCTGCCTTCCATGAAAAAGAAAGGGTGAACCCAGAAGCTAAATGGCAGGCAGCTCTGCCTCCATTCAGAGAGGAAAAACTAAAACCTGCCATAGAAAGCTATGCACAGAGCCTCTATATTTCTGTGCCACCTAAATAACTGATTCATTCCATTCGTCTCATATCACTAACCAAAAAGTTATCCTTTTAAAACTCTGTGTCCATTCCTCCCACCCCATAGTAGCAGAATTTCTGCTATAACATAGGAAGGCATCTAGACATAAGCTCTAGGCTACAAGTCCAGAGGCTTCCACTATTCAGTCACCAGCACTGGGCCCTTTAAACCCCAGCCACTCACCTGTTTCTAAAGGGGAGGTCCCATGATCTACCACTGAACTTCTACGAGTGTACAATTGCTCACCCTAGCAAACTAAGACTTCCCACTCTTCCAACAAAAATCCCCTGGTTTATCATGAGGTAGTGGAGATGAAAGCAAAGTAATTAGGGCCAGAATCCAGACTTTAGTTCTCAAGTTGTCATACTCTGCCCCTGGTCAACTTACTTAACCTAAAATTGAACTGAACAAGAATTTTCTGATTTTCTAAAAATCTAAAATCCATGAAATAGGGAGTGGGTATGTGAATCCTGACCACTCAGATTCTGAATGGACTATCTGACAATAGTTACTGGCATCAACTCTCCTTTGTTGGGCTTACATACTTTTTTAAAAATATGTTTTTATTTATTTTAGAGACAGAGAAAAGAAAAGGGGGAGGGAGAGAGAGGGAGAGAAATATTGATAAATTGCCTACTGTACATACCCTGAACAGGGAATGAACCCTCAACATGGGCATGGGCCTGGACCAGAATTGAACCGGCAACCTTCGGGTTGGAGAGATGCTCAGTCAACTGAATCACATCAGCCACACTGGGCTTATGTACTTTTAAGAAATTACTTAGAGCCCAGCCAGTGTGGCTCAATGGTTGAACATCGACCCATGCCCCAAGAGATCACCGGTTGGATTCCTGATCAGGGCGCATGCCCAGGTTGTGGGCCAAATCCCCAGTGGGGGCATGCAGGAGGCGGCCAGTTGATATTCTTGCTCATTGATGTTTCTAGTTCTCTCTCCCTCTCCCTCTTTTTCTAAAATCAATAAAGAAAAAGAATTAAAAAAAGAAATTACTTAGAATGCTAAATCATTTTAAGTAGATGTTCTTAACCATATAAAAGTTTCTGTGTACAATCTGATAAAAAGCTATGGACCCAAACTCCAGAAAAATGCATATATGAACATGCAGAAGAATTTTTCATACAATTTCACTGGGCTCACTAAGGCCTCTCTTTGGACCACAGGATAAGCACCCCTGCAAGGAATAATAAAAGACGGTGTCTAAGCAAGAATTTTCTGTCTTACTTGGCATGTGTGGCTACCAAAATCTTCAATTTTATTCAATATAACAAACACTGACGGTCTATATGTGCAGGAATTCTACAGGGTTCTAAGAAAGCAGAGACAAAAGCACAGCCCCACTCTTCTACAAACATATAAACAAATGTACCATGAAGGCATGGACATGACCGTAAAAAACAGAGATTCAAGTGGAGTCCCAGGAGAATGTCATACTGCATTGGGAAGAGGGTTCGTGCTATCTGAAGCAGACATTGGTAGATACATAGGATCATAATCAATAGAAAATGAAGGAATGGGAGGTAGGGAGAGAACAGTTCAGTTAGAAGGGGTCCTGCCTGTTCAGTTCAATGCAAATACAGACTGAGGTGTAGTATTGGAGAACAGAGAAAGAAAGAAAAAGAGTATGAACTGCCTCTGGGAGAAGCACTGGCTGACTCCCTAACAGCTACACCTGTAAGTATATGATACTCATTCTAGAAGTTTGGTAGAAGAAAAGAGATGAGGTGGTGGCGAACTAGGAACATCAGTATATTTACTATCAATAAGAATTAATTCGATAATGGCACTTGAAAAAAATTCTCGATTTTCTCAAAGCTCACTAACCATATCTGAGGATAAGCAAGGAAATGTCAGCATGAATTGGGGAAATGTTTGTATAACATCATACACTAGACTTTTATATGAAACAAAATGTTACTCTCTTAAATACATACTGTTTTCAAAATGAGCTATCAAAATCAATTTTGTATTTCATACTCTAATAATAAGGAAAGCTTTATAGTCAGCTTAGCACTGTCTCTAGAGCCACTGGGAAAACAAAGGGATTGATTAGATTGCTTTGCAAGGATTAAATGCTTCTCTTGAAAATAAATGCAAACAGCAAAGTCAATTCAAATGATAGTTAATTCAAACGATAGGTCAAAGCAGAATAAATCATGTTTAAATCTCTCAATTTTATCTTCAAAAACTAAAGGCAAGGAGAACCTTTACTTCATCATGGATCAAAATTGCTGAGGAAGCAAAAGTGATTAAATAAACAGACTATTATATGCCATCAGCTCAATCGAGTGAGAACACTCTGGCTGTCTTTTCTTAGTGAAAGGAAGATGCTTGACGCTTTTCATAAAAAATATCCATTCATAAAATGTGCTGAAATGAACAAAAAAGATCTATTGCCAATTCCAGCCATTTCACAAAGAAAAGTTGGCAAAGAATTTTCTAACACCTAAAATAGAAAAGTATCAATTAATCATGAAAATGGCTCAGATAAGGTGTTACATTTGGTTAAATATCATCATATTCATCCCAGTGTCTTAAATCATTTATAAAAATTCATCACATAAAAATCCAAGTACTAGTCATCTCAGGAAGCAATGTTTTAAAATATATATATATGTGTTGCCTCCCCCCACCCCTGCCCCAACTGCATAGCTCAGCTCGCTCATTGGAGTAATGTTGAAAAATAAAGGATACTATGAGGAAAATAATAACCACCTAGGGAGAAACACAACATTTAATGTAGGTTTCTTGCACTCACCTAAGTGCATTTATGTCATTGGAGCAATACTGCATGTGATGTTTCTCTTAAAACACACTGTGAACAATGTCCCATAGCACCAAGCATCCATCTAACAGCACTGTTGAATGGTTCCAGACTTCTCCTGTGTACCTGCACCCTGAGTTATGTCACTAACTCTCTACTGTTACACACAATGTGCTGTCAGGGGGTTGTTCTGTTTTACTGTTTTAATAATACTATGTTGAGCATCTTTGCAAACAAAATCTTGCGTGTATCTATAACTATTTCTCCATATCTATCTCCTTAGATCATATTCTTATAAATAAAATGCCCAATCATAGGATATATACATTTTTCAGACATGTTCTCAAATTTCCTTTCTTAAAGCTTAAACCAATTGACAATGTCTCCAGCAATATATGTTTTAAGCCAATTTAAGTTCATTCTTATAAACTAGTTATATTTCTTAAATTATGAACTAAATAACAGCAAAGCCAATTTTTATACATCATTATTACCTTGCTCATGATACTAAAAGAAGAGGAGAAAATATCTAAATACATTTAAAATGAAAAAACATGTCCATGTCCATAAATTGTTTGTTAGTAATACAAGTCATGCCCTGGCCGGTGGTTTCTTTGGTTGAATCATCATCCTGTACACCAAAGTGTTGCAGGTTCAATCCCCAGTCAGGGCACATACATAAGGCAACCAATCAATGTTTCTCTCTCTCTCTCAAATCAATTTTTTTTCTTTATTGTTTAGAGAAAGAGGCAGGGAGAGGGAGAGAGAGATGGAAACATCGATGAGAGAGAACATCGACTGGCCACCTCCTGCATGCCCCCCTTTGGGGATTTGGCCCTCAACCTAGGAATGTGCCCTGACCAGGGATCAAACCAGTGACCTCTTGGTGCATGGGTCAACGTTCAACCACTGAGCCACACTGGCCGAGCTCAAATCAATTTTTAAAAAAACACAACCTCAGGTGAGGATTAAAAATAATAACAATACAAGTCATTTAAATAATATTACTAGTTACTGCTTTTATGATTTTGTTCCCAATGTACATACAAAGTAATAAACTTAAGTAAATCACATGAGTTTTTTCTTTTATTTGTAAATGAATATGAATGTCTATGTTGCATGCTTATTTTACACTTAAATGTAAAAATATGTGAATGATAGTCACATTCTCAATGTGTAAGTGTTTTTCAGTGTTATTTCTAAATTGTATACTTTGGTGTCACTGTCCTATTAAAATGATCTGTGGGCTGCATAGAGCTCAACACTCGGCTAAGTGGTCAATTCTGGTTATAACAGATACTTAACAGCCACCACCATAAATATGCATTCCTGATGCCAGTTTCTAAGACATTCCTCAATTTCATAGAAAGCCAACTCCCAATAACAAACAAGATGCAACCAGTGGTGCCCATATTTCACGAGATGTATCAATCTCTTCATAAGCATCTGAATATTACTAGATCATGGCTGAAAGAAACTGACGTTGGGCTTCTGAATCCAGAAGACAGGGTTCATTGTGGGGTTTTAGTTTACAGCTTGAAGGTATTGTAGGTGGCCTTGGATCAAGAAACGTGAATCATTTAAACTAGAAAAAGGGACCTGATGGAAAACGGCATATTGAATAAAACATAGTATTTTGAAAGAATAAAAGAATAAAAAGCCTCTGCTGTCCCTTCAATCCATTAACCGAGAGGTTGAACACTGGATCTTAAAATCCAAAAAGAACAGCAATTTATCACATTCTCATGCATTTCCTTCAGTAAAAAAAAAAAAAAAAAAAGGTGAGGAAAAAAGAGAAAAAGGAAAAACCTGCATATACTATACCATTTGCCTTTCTACATGGTCTAATATATATTATTAGAAAGGAATTTTCTAAATATATATATACATACATACATATACACACATAAAATTCCTTTCTAATAATATACATGAAATTTCTTTCTAATAGTAACATATATCAGACCTTGTAGAAAGGCAAATGGTAATAATATATATGCATGGTAATAAAATATATGAATAATTTAGCCAGAGCATCATTCTACTATTCACATATATCAAATGTCTACTACAAGAAACTACAATTACTTCTGTATCTCTACTAAGGAGTTAGCTGAAGCTAGTGAATGCAAAATAATGGCTATAGAACTTAGGCTGTTTTGTAAAGTTATTCATATTAAAAAGAAATCAAATTTTACATAAGTCACAAAACAGTAAACTTTCTTTAATGCAGCTAGTTAGCAACTGTTAAGATACAAATTCAAAAGACTGATATTACAATTAATATCAGGTAACTTTATTTCCCTTCAGAGGTAACCATAAATATGAGGATTCAATTTATAAAGCTAAATTAAAAATCAACTAAGAGAAGCTATAGCATCTCTCCTAGAATAAATAGGCAATCAAATTACATTTGGAAACATAACAATGAGTAAATCTATTATGAATAAGTAATAAGTATGGGATGGAGAGACCATTAAAGACAAAATGAAAACTCAGACACAAATGCAAATGATTACTGAAGTATACAGGAATGCTTCTCAGTTTTGATATATAATACAATCTCATGATAGACTTGTAATAAATATCGATGAAAAAGACACATATCCAGAGATTCACACTCACTCTGGGATGGGGCCCCAACCTTGATTAAAAACACCCCCTGTGACTCTAATACACAACCATATTAGAAGATGTTAAATGGGATATAGATAAACTGGTTAAAATGAGATTAAAATACAACTTCAAATAAGCAATTTAAAATAAGAAGACAAGGGAAAAAATTAAGTTTGGTCTCTCCCTCACACCATACAATTAAATTACTTCTGGATGGTTTTTAAAAAGTTATAACATTAATAAATAATAACCTAAATGACTGTGACTATAATACTGTATGTAGTAAGGGAAGCTTTTTGGAGAGTAACACCAAATGGGAACATGAATTCAAAAAGAAAACTGGCACCCTGGCCAGGTGGTTCAATTGGTTGGGTGCATCAAAAGGTTGCAGGTTCACTTCTTAGTCAGTCCTCTGGTGAGACTAAAAATAAGGGAGGGAGAAGAAAAGAAAACTGGCATTCCCTTATGGATTAAATCAGACCAAGGAATTCATTTCACAGTGGAAATAATCCACCTGTATGCAAAAGCTCTGGGGTACTCACTAAGATTTCATACCCTATATCATCCTCAATCATCAGAGCAAGTGGAACATAAAAATCTAGATATAAAAAGAGTATTAGAGCCCTGGCCGGTTTGGCTCAGCGGTTAGAGCGTCGGCCTGCGGTCCCGAGAGACCCGGGTTCGGTTCCCGCTAAGGGCACGTACCTCGGTTGCAGTTTGTCCCTGGCCCTGGTTGGTCGTGCGGGTGGCAGCCACTCGATGTGTCCCTTCATGTCGATGTTTCTCTCTCTCTCTCTTCCTCTCTCTCCCTCCCACTCTATCTGAACAAAAAATGTCCTCGGGTGAGGATAAAAAAAATAAAAAAATAAAAAGAGTATTAGAAAAGATCTGTCAAAAAACTGGACTTAAATTGGCCAGAAGCTTTTCCCTTGACTCTATGAAGTAAAAGGGGCAATGGCCTCCACCAAGTGACATGCTTTGCCATCCCTTTGACTAGGAGACCAGGTGTACATCAAGGTCTTTAGAAGTAAACACGTGCTGTCACCTCTCTGGGAAGAACCTTATGAGGTACTACTGACCACCGACACTGCCCTGAAGTAAAAGAAAAATCTTCCTGGATCCTGCAAGCCACACCAAAACAGGCCCAGTTCATGGCTCAGAAGTCAACTGGGAGACAGTCCCTACAGGGGACCTTAAACTGAGATTTCCAGGGCCAATCCCCAGTCCCCAGCAGCAGGAGACACCATAATATAGACAGCTTTTTCCAAGATCATGAATTAAGAAACATTTTCACCTATACACATACATACATATACACATATACACAATTAATAAGTACCTTTTTCACATTTTAAAAATTAATTAAATAAGAAAAAAGAAAACTGATAGTTATGACTATCCTTAACTAAACAAAGAGCTCATATAATGTAGCAAGAAAACACTAACCGAATGTAGTAAGAAAACACTAACCAAAAACACTAAAGGAATTTTTTTTTTATCCTCACCCGAGGACATTTTTCCTTTTTTGCTGACAGAGTGGGAGGGAAAGAGAGAGAGAGAGAGAAACATTGACAATAAAAGGAACACATCGAGTGGCTGCCTCGTGCACAACACCAACTGGGGCAGAGGACAAACCCCAACCGAGATAGGTGCCCTTAGCGGGAACCGAACCCTGGTCTCTCTGGACCGTGGACTGACGCTCTAACCAGTGAGCAACCAGCAAGGGCTAAAGAAATTTTTTAAAACATAAAATGCATAAAAATAAAAAATGTTCAATCTCCTACAAAGTGAAAAAAATGCAAATTGAAACAATTTCCATTTTTCCAATAAAATAAAAAAATGTGTTCATATCCAAACTATTAAGGGTATAGAGAAATAACATAGTTGTAGAAATTATAAACTGACATTATTATTGAAAGAAATTTGGCACAAATTAGTAAATATAAACACTTTCCAGAGATTGTCCTGGAAAGGACCTAGAAATGCATTCACATAGTTATGTGTTTGTTAATTTACCAAAGTAAAAGATTTTATTTGATTCTGTTAAAAGCACTGACCTCTTCCATTTAATTTTCCTGCCCCTCACTTCACCTTATGTCAGGTGGAATTAGACTGCTGTTGGAATATTTGGGATCTGGCCAAGAAGAAGCTAAACTGGGATGCATTTAACTTGAGATTAATGTAAAATTTTAAATATAAATAATAAAAAAGCTTTAGGATTACTTGATAACCAAGTTAATGAGGAAGAGCGAAAAAGACAAGTTTTCTGCTGTGGAACATTAAATACTGACAACAAAAAATAACGTAAAATTCACAAGATACTACAAAAGAACATTATTGACATACCAGTTAATGAGTGTCATCAATTCAAAGAATATATTCAATATTTACTTATTCTCTGCATATACATGCACATACACAAACACACTCATATAAACAAGCCCCTTTAAAAGCCTGGAACTATTACGGCTATATATGAAGAACCTGACAGAGGTATATCCCAAATCTGGACATCAATCCTAAAACTCTACATGACATTACGAATAACAAGTTGTGACAATAAAAGAAATTTTAAAAAACTAAATAATAACAAAAAATTTAACAATAACAAAAAATATTTTTAACAATGTTAGAGTAAAAATTGTATCATCTTGCTTTATTCTCTTTAGATCTAAAATTGCCGTGATATGAAGTTAAGATCAATGATAGGCAGCCAAAAAAAGTAAGAAAAACATGTTATGAAGGGGTATCATGTACACCTCTAAGTATTTCATAAAAAATAAAGTTCAAGTATGAAATTAATGTGTAGTATTGATATACTATTACCAGACATCACTTTGCATAACTTATAGTCCTATTGTTTTAAATTTTAAAATATAGTAAGTACTTTAATTTCTTTAAATATAAATTGTTCAAATTTATTCAATTGTATCAATTAAATCACCTCATATTCTCCAGTCAGTAGGAACCACTATCACCTCTGGTTACATGAGCAACACCATAAGATCATGATCTTCCAATGACAAATAAGGGGACATAATTTGCTTATAGCAAGAAATTATTTTAAAATTATGTTTATTCACCACAACTGAGTTCTCATTTGCATGGTGTAAATTTATCCATAAATAATAAAGATATCTGAATCAAACAAAATATCTTTAAATCTGTGGGATTCAATTATACTGTTTCTGACTTATATAAAATTAACCACATTTAGTCCGGCTGGTGTGGCTCAGTTGTTGAGTGTTGACCCATGCACCAAGAGGTTACCAGTTCGATTCCCGGTCAAGACACATGCCCAGGTTGTGGACCCGATCCCCAGTGGGGGGCATGCAGGAGGCAGCCAATCGATGTTCTCTCTCATCGATGTTTCTCTCTCTCTCTCTCTAAAATCAATAAAGGAAAAAAAAAAAATTAAGCATATTTAGATAGTCCCTTACATGACCAGAAAAAGCTCATCTGCCTTTAACATCTCTGAGAGGAAATATAAGAATATGGTCTGTGATTAAAGACCTTAACATGTAAAAAATTATTTCCACTATCTTCAAGATATATTAGCATGTACCTCAGATTAAAGTCAAATTATATTTAATAAAACATTCTTTGGTTTAAGCCATATTTAAAATCTGAAAAGATAATTAAACTTACATGTATTATTCCCAAGAAGTATTAAAATCAATTTAACTTCAGATTAATTTTAAGGAAAAAATGTAATAGACACATCATTCATATTATCAAGTAAGTCTTACATGAAAGGTGATGATTTTGTTAAAATTAAGTTAATTAATTTAATCTTATACCATGTTCTCCTTAATGATAAGTTCAAGAAACAAAAAATACTTAGGCAAATGATTATCAGTATAAAATGTATCAATGCTACTTTTACATGGTTTATAATCCCCAAATCACTTAGAATTTATGTTGCCCAAAATAATATTTACAGACAGATTATCAGGTTAAAAATAGTCTAGCCCTGGCTGGTGTGGCACAGTTGGTTGAATGTTGTCACATGCACCGGAAGATCCCTGGTCTAATTCCCCATCAGGGCACATGCCCAGGTTATGGGTTTGATCACTGGTCAGGGTACACATAAGAGGCAACCAATCAATGTTTCTCTCTCACATCGATGTTTCTCTCTCCCTCTCATTTCCTCTCCCTCTAAAATCAGTAAAATATATTTTAAAAATAACATTCTAATCATTTTCAAAAGTAAAGCTGCACTGATCCTAACAATAAAAGATAAATTATATTCATTTTCTACTGTTCACCTAAATGAGCTGACTAAAACAGAAGAGAAAGCTTCCATGCACACGCGCACGGGGGGGGGGGGGGGGGGGGGGCAAGAATGAGAGATCAGAAAAGGCCACTCTGATCAGGATAGAACAAGACAAAAATAAGATCACTACACAATTATGTTGAAACACAGACAATAATAAAAACATTATATAAACCACAACAGTAATCTAACATCCCCACTTTCAGCTAATATGAGTAATTGCTACTTCTTTACCAATTACAGCTTTAGCCTGCTGTAATCCTGTTGCCCTATAGATAAAATTATTAAGATAACAGATCATACAGTTGTCCCTACTTTCTATAGCATCCAATCCACACCAAAATATTCTGCCATTAAACTTCCTCCCAAATCCACTAACCAAGCCCAAATCCAACAACAAGCCCCTCTGGGCATACATCATTCCCCATGCTGTGCTGTTTCCTTTGTTCCAAAAAGGAGGCAAAGATTCTACTTTACAGTGTTTGACAAGTGTGTTCCTGGTGGTTCAGTTAAAGGGCATCTACAGAAAGTATATTCAAGTTAACTTTTTATCCAAAAGTAACTTGTGTGTTTTAGAGAAGAAAAAAAATGAACAGAATTTTCACAATGAGAATGAGTGCCAAAATCCTTTGATAGTTTTCATTTTACGCAATTTAGGTTAAAAAAAAAAAAAAAGCAAAAAAGACATGAGCCAAATTCTAAAAATTGCTGTATCCTTTAAATTATGTTTTCAGACTATTAAAAGACATTGCTATTCCATCAATGATGTGCATGAAATCTTGCAAATAAAAATCAATTTGCAGATGAGAGTTTAACACCCTAGCTCCCAGGCACTTAAAGGCTTAACTATCACTACAATATTAACTACTTCCTGGCACTGCCTAGACCTCCTGAATCTGGCATAAATTCACACGTAAGGATGTTCATTCAATCAATAATAAATTCAGAATATAGAGCCAATTCAACAGCACCCTCTACTTGTAGATAATTTAATTTCATTTAAAGATTTCTTAAAACATCGTAATTCAACAAAAGCAATCTTTAAAACTGTGCAGTTTTAGCCAATACTTAAATTTAAGCTAACTAGAAAGAATACATCATAACATTTTACACTTAAGCCAACAATGTCTGAAAATTAACACGGATCCAAGTAAAAATCAAGTCTGAACTTTAACACTGTTCTCCTGGCAGCCAAGGAAGTACAGGGGAGTGGATCTCAAACTCTGGCAAGCTTGAGAAACACCTGGGAGTTTATAAAAAGCAACGACTTTTCTCAAATATTCTCACGAGTCTGGCTCAGTGAGTCCTGAAATTAGGCCCTGAAAACTATTTTTAACAAATATTTCAGCTGATTCAGACACAGAAAGCCAAAATACTCTTCAGCAGCAGACCACAGTGTTTCCACTGAGGCAGATCATTATTTGTGCCTTTTTTTTTCAGTCCTCACTGGAGGATCTCTTTCCATTGACTTCTAGATAGACTGGAAGGGAGGGAGAGAGAGACAGAGGGGGAGATAAACATTGATGTGAGAGACACACTGATTGGTTGCCTCCCACAAGTTCCTACATGACCTGGACCTGAGCAGGGAGATTGAACCTGCAACCCAGGTACATGCCCTTGACTGGGACTCGAACCCCAAGACCCCTCGATCCATGGACTGATGCTCTATCTACTGAGCCAAACCAGCCAGAGCTTGTGCTACCTTTTTAATGGTGTTCTGTTTTGTCAAAGAAGAAACACAAAATTTTTAAAGTAATGTTTTTTTAATAATTATGATGACTATAAAATGTTTATAACTTTCTAAAAAAAAAACTAATTTACTTCTCTTAATACTGATGCTCTTAAAAATGTTTATAACCTTATTCTGGTTGAGGAATATCATGTTCAATTGTTTCAAATTTAGGTAATAGAGATAAGCACAATATTAAATATATCCTGAAATCCTATCACGGAGCTAACCACTGCTTAGCATTATGAAATATTTTTTTGTTTTCTTTTGTTTATTTTATTTTATTTTTTCCACCATCATTTATCCCCTCTATGCTCTCTTAAACCTCCACCTCCCACACACACGCCCTCTGCTACGTTCCCATCTTGAGCTTTGCTTCATTATATAAAATATAAAACACCAGGGTAAGGATGGCCAGTAGATGATCACCTCAATTTACAAAAGCACATAATGATACTAATAACAAAATCCCCAGGCTTAAAACAAAATAAAAATTAGCAATCGGTTCACAAACCCCAACGAAAGAGGTATCGTAACTGAGGGAAAGCACACGTGACACTGTATGCCAAGCTTATGTCTTCCTGGTACCAGAACCGCATCGGCAGGAGTGACATACTATGAAGTTCAAGACATAAATGTAAGTGGGCGCTGCCTTATGTAGGAAAAGTAGCCACAAGATTCAGTACCTAACTACCTAGATTACAAAAGTTTTAGTAGCTAATACATTTGTAGGTAATTACAGAGAGAAAAAATAAAACTCTTGGCAACTAGATACAAAAAGAAAAAATAGATACAGCTAAACAAAAATAAAAAAGAAGAAAAAAGCTTTTTTTTCTGATCCACCACTGTGGTGGGGCCTCCACCAAGATGCAGATTTTCATGAAAACCCTTACGGGGAAGACCATCACTGGTGAGGTTGAACACCACAGAAAACATAAAGGCCGAGATCCAGAATAAGGAAGAAGTTCCTCCTGATCAGCAGAGACTGAGCTGTGCTGGCAAGCAACTGGGAGATGGATATAATTTGTCTGACAACAACATTCAAAAGGAGTCCACTCTTCATCTTGTGCTGAGACTTCATGATGGTGCTCAGGAAAGAAGCCTTACACACTCCCAAGAAGAATAAGCATAAGAGAAAGAAGGTTTAGCTGGATGTCCTGAAATACTACCAAGTGGGTAAAACAGCAAAATCAGTCGCCTTCATCAGGAGTGCCCTTTAGATGAATGTGGTGCTGAAATTTTTATGGCCAACCACTTTGATAAACATTATTGTGGCAAATGTTGTCTGATCTATTGCTTCAACAAACCACAAGAAAAGTAAGTGTATATGGGTTAATAAAAGACAGGAACTAACATTAAAAAAAAAGAGAGAAACAAAAGAAGAGAAAAGGAAACCAAGTTTGATAGATTAAGATAAACCAATTTCATCTTAGTTTAAGAATTACTCTACTACTTTCTGAAACTCTTAGGTGATTATATTTTCCTCCAAACATAATATGGTCAAATCTATCCTAAAGAAGATGAAAGCATATATATTTAAAGTAACTGCTCTGCCAATTAATATCCACAATCCCTTTAAAAGGGGCTCCGTGTCGGCCCTAGCTGGTATGGCTTGGTTGGGGGTTGTCCAGTGAAAAACAGTTTGCCGGTTTGGTTCCTAGTCAGGGCACATACCCAGGTTTTGGGCTTGCATGCAGGAGGCATCCAATCAATGTTTCATTTTCACATCAATGTTTTTTTCTCTCTTTCTCTCTTAAAAAAAGCGGGGGAGGAGGGAGTTCCTTGTCACCTGGACTGTGAGCTGTGAAGGCAGGGGTCCTGCAGGTTCACAGCTGCAAGGTGCTGCCCTGCCAAGCTCATGCCAAGTTTATTCCAGCCAAGAGGGCTAAGAAAGAGTTCAGTGTGGGAGTCTCTCTGCCCCCAGCAGTGAGGCAAAGAGAACAAGATGCTGTGTATACACATGAACAGCCTGTGATGTAGAAGATTCTTTCACAATGAGTTCTCTTTCCAGAAATACTAATAAAAAATAATTAATATTTTTAGAATTTTCATCACTAATTAATTTACTTGAAATACAGTAAGAGGAGCTTTATTAATCAGATATCTTATGCACACAGGTGTTCAGTAGAGGTTTTAGTTTAATCCTAATTGATTACTATCACATGGCCCCAAACATAGACAATTTTCTATCTAATTTCAAATAAGATTAAAATAAGACAGTCAGAATGATATATTTAACTGTCGATTTAACTGTTCACTGAAGGAGTACTGAAACTGGAAGGGAGCGAGGGGTAAACTCAAATAGCCACAGAACCAGGCAGATAATGCAGTGGGCCAGGTGTCCCCAAAATAACTGGGTGGGCATAAGCGGCAGAAGGGCCCAAAGCACCTCTGTGCCCAATGGGTGAAGAACAAGCTGTGCATGAGGGGGAACTGGAGAGAGCTTGCATAGTCTGAAGTAGCCAGCCTCCGCTGGGATCCAGCCCAGTGTTGCCCAGGAGAAAATGTCAGGACCGAGTTTTCAAATTGTCCCAGTTTTCAATAGAATCTGTAACTCCAGAGTTTTGTATTAAAATCTCCTGATATTTGAATGTCGACAATTAATGTAATTTAACCATTTCTCGAACACTGAGCCACCATATGTGTTCAGTAGTCTGAACTGGTAGGCTGGTTGTGGCCTGCAGAGCCTGCAGACTGCTAGATTCCTGGGATTCCAGGGGAATCTGCTGTGCTTACAGGTTGAGAATGACCATGGCAAGGAGTGGACAGCCACTTCTAGTTCTGCTGCCATGAGGACAAACATGAGGGTATTAATGACACAATGGATAAAAAGCAAGTCAACTCCATTTCTCTGTCTCTTCCTTCTCTTGGCTATAAGCATGCTCTGGTCTCCTGATAAAACTCAAGGGAAAACACAATGAGATTATTGGCCCGTGAAACATTATATAGGTTTTTTGAGTTTTTATGTTTCATTGTCCCATGAATATGTTCTATTAATAACCTCATAATGAATTTGTTTTGTATAATTTGAGCTATTACACATTTGCCTTCTAAAAAATAAATGCTTTGGGAACATAATAAATCTTTAAATAGAATATTAAATCATAGCAAGCAGGGAAAATCTATTCTGGAAAATAGCAAAGACATTCTTATTAACAGAAGCCATGGCAAAATAAACTACCAAAAAATACAACAACAAAAAAATCAATTTCAAATAGCAAAATTGCAAATGGAATAAATAAAATGCATCAAGTATCCCAGGCTGAACCAAAACAGTAAAATTTTACACCTTTTGATTTAAAACACTAAAAGTAAAGATCCTTTTTTAGGGATCTGTCCATAGAAGAAATTATACCAAACCTATATTTTAGGATAAAATTCATAGAAATAGATTAACTTCACTCTTCAGCAAACACTAGTCTCATCTAACATAGGAGTGACTGCATTCTTTTAGCTAAGACACCATTCATCAGAAGAAAATAATAATAAAATCAATAAAATAATAAAACTGATATTCACATCTTCACTAGATTAATTCGTTTTATCAACTCTTATGAGTTACTGGGCAATGTTCCTCAACAGAGAACAAAAAAGCACTTTCATCCTCACTACATCAAATAGTTCATTAAACTAACTCAATACGGAAAAATGTTTTAATGTGAGATTAAATTTTTAAGTCACATGCTGAGCAGCAAATATAACAAGGCAGCAATCTAATTTCTGTGAGGAGAGAACGAGTGCCATCGAGGAGAGAAACCCGGGGGCCCACTGCTAAAGACCCTATGGGAACAGTTCTAGAGCTAAAGACCATGCTGAGGCTGGGGAAGACAATGAGGACAGGGGACTCAGTTCAGAGAGGAAAAGAGGCACCTTCTCCTCTCGGATGAGACGTCTGGACGAGGAATCAGTTTGAATAGGATATTTTGATGTTTTAAAATCAAGTAAAATAATAAATATTATATAAAGGTCACTCAATGAAGAGAGCCAAAGACAAACTAAAATGATAATGAAGTAATCAATTTCTGGGAAGGAAAGTGGTACAATTGTACATCTAGCGATGTAGTCATGTGAATGTAAAAGATGAACATTTGGTTCACATATGATGCTAGTAAAATATATAACAGAAATGAATAAATATTTACATATTGACTATGCTTTTTACCCATTGTTTCAACATAATTATGATCATTTAGAGCTGACATTATTTTAAAGAATGTTTCTGCCTTGTGGGTGATTTTTAAGTCTTTCAAATTCAAGTATTTACTTGCATTAGTTTAAGCCAGTGATTTTCAACCTTTTTCATCTCATGGCACACATAAACTAATTACTAAAATTCTGCAGCACACCAAAAAACTTATTTTGTGCCAATCTGACAAAAAAAAAATAGGTATATCAAAAATTTAAAAATTGAATTACCATTTGACCCAGTGATGCCACTTCTAGGAATATACCCTAAGAAGCCTGAAACACCAATCAGAAAGAATATATGTACCCCATGTTCATAGCAGCACTATTTACAAAAGCTAAGATCTGGAAGCAGCTCAAGTTTCCATCAGTAGACGAATGGATAGAAAAGCTGTGGTACATGTACACAATGGAGTACTATGCAGCTGTAAGAAAGGAAGGTCTCTTATCCTTTGAGACGACATGGAGTGACCTGAAAAGTATTATCCTAAGTGAAACAAGCCAAACAGAGAAAGACAAATATCACATGATCTCATTTATTTGTAGAATATAATGAACATAACAGTCCGAGGAACAGGGTAGTCCCAGAAATGTGGAAGTAGGGTACAGACTGACAATCCTCAGAAGAGGGGACGAGGGGGTGAAGAGATAAACCACGGAACTTATATGCATGTACGCATAACCAATGGACATGGACAACAAAGCTGGGGGCGGGGAGGGATGAGGAAGAGGGTGTCAATGGGGAAAAAAGGAGAAATATCTATAACAGAAATTAATTAATTAATTTTAAAAATAGGTGTAATTTTGATTCACAGCGGATGGCTTTGTGGTGTTGGCTGTTGTCATTTTTTTACTTGACATTCTAAGAGAAAAGAGGTCAGTGCCCCTGCCTAAATAGTCAGGTATGGCATGTTTTAAAAATTCTTGCAGCACACTGGTTGAAAATCACTTGTTTAAGCCTCTAGCATTTAGGTCCTATTTTTGTGGGAGTAGAATTGAAACTGTCACAATTCCCATAAAGATTTTTTTAAGCAGTTTTTATTTGCTACCAAGTTCTTTTTTTAAAAAATGTTTTAATTGATTTTTTAGAGAAAGAGGAAGGGAGAGAGAGAGAGAAACATCAATTGGCTGCCTCCTGCACTCCCCCTTCTGGGGATCAAGCCCGCAACCTGGGCATGTGTCCTGACTGGGAATCAAACTGGGACCTCTCAGCCCATAAGACACTGCTCAATCCACTGAGCCACACTGGCCAGATCCATAAAGACTTTTAAAAGTTGTACACACCTTGCTCTCCATAGTAGTGACAATAATGGGTAGTAATTGTTCTCATTTTGAAGCTTAAATGATACATGGGTTGAGAATTGTTATCTCTAGGGTTA
The DNA here is from genome assembly GCF_014108415.1 of Molossus molossus. NCBI lineage: Eukaryota > Metazoa > Chordata > Mammalia > Chiroptera > Molossidae > Molossus > Molossus molossus. The sequence goes on along the minus strand of NW_023425349.1, from coordinate 58,513,321 downwards.
GAGCACATGTGACAGGGACAAGAAATGGGGTTCCCACCCATAAGATAAAGCCTAAATCTCTTCGTCAATTATTTCCTCTGCCAAGAGTTTTATATATATATATATATATATATATATATGGCTAGGAGATGGTGGGAGTCACTTGACTGTCATATGATAATATTCAAATATATCATTATAAATATGATTAACTTTTAAAACATCAAGGAATATCAATGGTGGGGGAAAGGAAGGGGCATTTGTAATACTTTCAACAACAAAGATAAATTTTTCAAAAGCATCAAGGAACACTCATTCATTAGAAATATGCTGACGCCTATATATAAATTTAAAAATACCCATTCTATAGTTCTAAGAAACTATAATCAGTGTAATAAGGCCTAAATATCTAACATCAATATCTCTAAGGCATGTATATAATAAAACTGTAACATCACCAAATCTGAGATAAGAATAAAATAAACTAGTGGTAGAACTGAAAAATATAACACAACCTACTTTGAGTAACAGGTTTATGCATTTCCATAACCTCAGTGACAGAGCTACCATTTTATTCTTGGTGTATCTGGAAAATACATGCTTATGTAAGAAAAACTATTTTGATCATCTTTCTTTTCTCAGATTCTCCCTCTTCCAAAATTTATAAAACCACAAATTCCATAGAAGTAAAATCCATTTGGAATTATACAATAGAAGACTGACAAATAAACCTCTAAGCCACACACAGCTCTTCAAGAGGCTCTGCAATGCTGTGATGATTTGGAATCTTGTGGTTTCCCAAGGGAAAGCTATAAAAATCAGGGAGACTGAAGACAGTGCCAGCTGAAAGACCAAACAGATGGCTTAGTCGACTGAAAAGCCAGCTGAGTTTTGGAAGACTGTTCTCATTTAAAGTATCTTCCAAAAACAGCTTTATATGGTTGGTTTCAATTTTCCCTGTCTCTGACACTGTTAAGCTACTTTTCAGCCTTTAGACAGGAGGAGCAACGAAAACATTAATTTCCTTTAAAAGGGAACAAAAGACTTACTGTTTCTTCTTGTCCTCCTAAAAAAGCTTTAGACCCAAGTTTTACTCACTTAGTAAAATCATCACCATCTTAATCTAGCTGAAGCATTCTCAACCCTCATGAAAATGGGTGTTAGGTCATGAGAGTGAGGAAAAAAAAAAATGTATTTATTAAATATATATTATATACCAAATATATAAATATGATATATATATAATATATATTAAATTGCATATATATACACATATACATATCATTCAGGCAAACATGAAAACCTCTGGCTGGAGGAAGGAAGTGGAGGAGATCTGGAGAACACCTTGTGTATGTAATTAGAATAAATTATAAATGAGATATGTCCATCAATTTGTAAAATTGTTGAAAGTAATTGACTAAGATGATAAATTTAAAAATTTACTCTGCAGCAGAAAAGGGAAAGTGGGGAGGGGTCCCAGGACTCGGGAGACACTACTATTCTATAGCTAGTTTGGTGGCGAGGACGCTCAACATAGGCACAACAGGGGCTTGGTCTGCTATAAGAGAGGTTAATATCCAATATACATTAAAATTACAAAAAAGATTGCTTTTAGTTACACAAATAACCCTACTATGTTACAAATAAGAAGAGTAATTACTTGCCATTATGCCCAAACGAAACCTAACTGCAGTCACTCTGCAAGGTAAAAATGCCCTTCTCTAGGGGTGCACTTCTATAAACAATACACCTTTCCACTAACCAGCTGGCCACCTATTTTTAAAATCTGATTTACATTTTGTTTTCAGAGTATCAAACATTAACACTGGAGCTCAATTTTGCAAGAAAAACAAGAGGAAATATGGAAGTCTATGTATAGACTGCCATTTCTAACATCGTTACAAAACTATACATCTAGATAGCATTCTTTTTGTAGTTTTTAGTGAGTCTTTCCTCCTCATCTCCCATAACAATCTCGGGGTCTTCTCCTCCCTGACAGCAATATAAATTTGAACTCCCATTTTGAGATCCAAAACAAAAACAAAATACATACAAAAAAATTATATTCAACTGGTAATGTAGAATTTTAAGCCAAACAAATACATTTTAACACTAGAAACAAAATCAGGATAACAGTCTTCCACTTAAAATCTTTTTTTACTGATCAATGTTTAAACTTTAAAAGGGCATGGAGCTTACAGTGAGAGCTACAAAGATTATCTCCATAAAAGACATTTTGAATTGTGAGGCTAGCAAGAGCCTTACAAATGCTACTGCTTTTGCAGGAATAACATTAATATTTTATGATGATAATAATGATAATTATTTATTTTCAAAACCTAGAATGTTTTTTTATTATTTATTAATCTATTTTTGTAAATCCTCAGCCACTGATTTTTTTTTTTTTTTTAAGATAGAGTGGCAGGGAGGGAGAGAGAGAGAAACATCAACGTGAGAGAGAGACATAGATTGATTGCATCCCGAACTACCCCAACCAGGGCCAGGCATCAAATCTGCTACCCCAGCACATGCCCTTGATCAGGAATCAAACCCTTGACCCTCTGGTCTGTGGGACAATACTATAATCACTGAGCCCAACTAGCGAGGGTGAACGTTTCTTTTTTAAAACCTGGAGAGCTAGCCTGGCCGGTGTGGGTCAGTGATTGAGCATTGACCCATGCACCAAGAGATCGCCGGTTCAATTTCCGGTCTGGGCACATGCCCAGGTTGTGGACCCAATCTCTAGTTAGGGGCATGAGGGAGGCAGCCAATCAATGTTCTCTCTCATCGATATCGATATCTCTATCTCTCTCTCCCCCTTCTTCTCTCTCTAACAATCAATAAAGAAAAATAAAAACCTGGAGAGCTATATAGTTTCTTTTTTAAAATCTAGAATGCTATATAGTTAAGAGACCATTAAATCTTGTAACTACAATAAACAAGGAGACTATTAATAAACTTTTAATTCTATTTCCTATTGACTACAATATTAAATTACTTGTAGTATTTTTCTATTTCTCTGATAAAAGTGGCTATGATCACATAATCTACATCATTAAATGGCCAAAAGATTTAAGTATCTGTGGGAACCTGGGTCTGGACCTGTACCTGAAACCAGCTCAATAATAACAGACACTTAGTCATTTCCTCAGTGCTAAGTGCTGGGCACTGTGCAGAAGTTCTCACATAAGGTACCTCTCACAATAACTCTATGAGGTAGGTATTATCTCAGAGTAGAAAAGTAAAGCACATAGGAGGTAAGTACTCTGAATAAAGGCAGAGTTATTACATGGAAGAAATGGGAGTTAAAGGCAGATCCCAGTTACTCCAGAGCCTTTGCTGATAATCACTAAACTCTACCTCCCAAAATACTGTTCCCGCATGTAGCCTTTCTACAAACTGGATCCCAGAGAATGGACACTCCCGTTGCCTAAATAATCAAAGCAAGGATCATTATCATTTACCAGAATGCTAGAATGAGTGGTCAATCTAAACTAGTTAACTGCAGCACCAGGAGCAACCCAAAAAAACTCCAAGAGAATCGGTGAAATGAGTTCAGTTGGGAAACCTTCAATTTATCTCAACACTGTAGGTTATACAAGATGATGCCGTCATTGAAACGAAAAGTGAAAATATTAAATAGCCGATGGCAATGTCCTTTTCTCACTCCCTGTTTTCTATGGCTAAATGTATCTATGCCCTAGTGTGCTTAGCAAATCAAGTCCATGTAAAGTAATACTGCTTATATACATATGTATACACATACCAACAAATCTCAATTTTTATAGCATATGTAGTTTTAAAAATAGATATGAAGTTACATAATTATGTGAGAGGAAATCTTTCGAACTTAACTAAAAACACCAATTTAGCAAGTAATGGAGTTTAAAAAGAAAACACAAACATCTGGATATCTTGAAATCACAAGGTATTCTTTTGTTACGTTGTTAGTTTAAGGGTTTGTTTCCCTTCTCTCTAAGATTTGAATAAACTCCATGTGTTGGAGCACCAGTCTAGCTCTAAGTATTTCTAGTTTTCATTTGAAAGCCAAAATAAATTATTTTTTAAATCCAAATGAAATATGTTAAATCAAACATAAGTATACTTGTCTGCCAATGTAGTTTAATATTTTGTATTAAACAGGAAGCTGACATTTTAAAAGTATTACTGTTTACTATTTGCTCATCAACGTTTCACAAGGTCTTAAAAAATGCAAGCCTTAAATCTGGAATATATGTTCCTTGTTGGTAGGAATCAGACTTTTCTTTTCTATCCAGCAAGTAATTCCCTCCAAGAACTTAACGCTATTTAGTGACAACAGAAATAGAAACACCACAAACTACAAACAGATATAGTAAAGAAATATATCTAATAGCCTTTTATAACCTTGTTTTATACCATACTTCCTAATAAAAACAAAGTCCTGAATGATTTTCATAATAAAAACCACTGGTTATTAAAAATTAGAAAAGTGGGAATATAGACACACTTTAAACATTAGAAATGTTATTTTTTAAATCATGAATATTAACAATTTATGCTTACGTATCTTGATTATAACTTAAGTTTTAAAAAAGGACCAGCTTGTATACAATTAAAGTTCTCAGTAAAAATTAGAGGAGAATATAAGCTGGTTTTCATTTTTAATTAAAAAAAAATATTACCCAACTCTAATTTTTACAATACAGAAGACTGGAAAATGCCAATTCAAAGACTTATTCACTCCAGAAAAACACATGCCAAAATCCTTGCCATCATGTTATATCTTTGTCACTGCCAAGCTTAGGTTCTTGATTGAAATGTTTATTCTTTTTGAGATTTACACACTGACTTATGTGTATATTAAAATTATACCTAAGTAGCCCTGGCCAGTTTGGCTCAGCGGTTAGAGCGTAGGCCCCTCAGACCAAAGAGTCTCGAGGTTCAATTCTAGTCAAAGGCACGTACCTTGGTTGCAGTTCAGTCCCAGCCCTGGTCGGGGTCATGTGGGAGGCAGCCAATTGATGTCTCTCTCTCACACCGATCTCTCGCTCTCTCTCTCTCTCCTCCCCACTCTGTCTGAGGATAAATGGAAAAATATCCTCGGGTAAGGATTTTTTTTAAAAAGCATAATAAGTAAATATTAATCAAATTACCACCAAGTTCAATTGTTCTGAAAGGGCTTTTATTTGCCATTTTTAAGTTTACTATTAACATAGGATTTTTTTTTTTTTAACTACATAAAATTTTAGCCTAAACCCTCTTTGTAAGGCCAGGTTCCAAAGAGAAGAACATTATCCATTCGAATCATTTTTCCATAAGGAAAGTCACCCCTGAATGTGGAACTAGCCATTAGTTCCCTGAATCCATTTCATTTCAGCCATTGTGCCCCTCACCCAGCAGTGCACACCACAGATAACTACCATCTGCTTCAGACAGGTAGGTAATGCTGGTGTTTATCTTTCCCTTAGAGGAACGACACCACCTGCAGAATTAAAGAAACCAAGGGATTTGGAACCTGTAGGCATAATTACCTGTCAGAATCTACTAGAGCTTTTCTAAAGTTAACATCCTGATAACTATTGTTCCCACAGGAAAATTCCAGAATGTGCTTTAGAGAAGCTAATTCAATTTATGCTGGTAGTCTATTTTATGCCATTTAAATATAGTATTACTTAGTACATGAGATACATGCTTCATATGGAATTAAAATATTTTATTTTACTACTTCAGAACATAAATCAACTCACTAGACCTCCTGCACAATCAAGAAAGAAAGAAAAAGACAGACTGTTTTCGTAAATTAGCTCTACAGCTAAGAGAAAACCTTAATAAGGGTCTGCACGAAGAGTGATTACAAAAAGTAGTAGTGGCAGTACAGTCAGTACCTCCCACAACTGACATTTGGGGACCAGGTAATTCTTTGATGTGGGGAGCTGTCCTGTGCACTGTATGATGTTTAGCAGCACGCATGGCCTCTACGATGCCAGTGGCTCTTCCGCATTCATGACCATCAAAATGTCCCTAGAGGTTGTCCAATGTCCTCTAGGGACATCATCATCCCAGGGTTCAGAATTAATGAGTTAGTGGAAATGGCCAGACAGGGGTTGCAGTTTTGCTCTGTCCTCTGGGCGTGTACCACGTGGAGACATGTCACCTCTCTATCTCAGTTTCTCCCACCTCACATAACTTGTAAGGATTAAATATGAAAAGAATTGAATAGTGACTAGTGCTACCTAGTTTGACTGTATACTTTGTAGCATCTCTCTCTACTCCAGACTCCCCATGCCACAAATATGTATACTCTTTTCAACAAAAATATCTTGAAGGCCCAAAGCTACGGGATTTAAAAAGTGGGGATGGGGGCAGCACCAGATTTATGGGTTACTTAGCGATTCCTCTTATAAGCCCAGTACTGTAGGCCATAAGAATATGATCCCAATCCTATTTCTTACTCAGAGTCTACATATTAGAGGACCAAGATAATCTACGCAGTCACTGGAACACATCACACACACAATTAATTGTCATTTCCCTATAAACCTCAGGCACCTTTTCTGCTCTCATCTCTATCTAGCCTGCAGGGTGCTGGCCACATTATTACTTAAGATTTATTTTTAATTGGACTACTACCTGTAGAGAATTAATTGTCATTTTCTTTTAGGCCAATATACAGCTCCACAGAAAATATTTTTTCCCAGAGAACAATGCCATTAAGATATGACCAGTATTCACTGACATCCACAGCCCAAACAAGACTAACAGTCAAGAATAAAATTCATTTAAATATGGAGGAAATTATTATGAAGCATGAATGTTTAGTTGAGGGCCATTTATTGAGTACCTCAAAGTGACCCTGTTAACTAAATGAAGAGTATTTCTTTTCTTTTCTTTTTAATTTTTTTCTTCTTTATTGATTTTAGAGAGAGAAACATTTTGAGTGAGAACATCAACTGACTCCTCCTGCATGTCCCACACTGGAGATTTGGCCTACAACTAGGCATGTGCCCTGACCGGGAATAGAACCGGCGACCTCTTGGTGCATGGGTTGATGCTAAACCACTGAGCCACACTGGCCAGGCTGAAGAGTATTTCTTAATAAAACATTGATTGCTGTGACCTTTTTTTAAACTTTAAATCTAACACCTATTTGTTATATATAACTAATTTCTAACCAATATTTTTCTCACAAAATTACTTTATTCAATATACACCCCATTGAGTAACTATTAACTTAGTGTAGTGAAGTGATGGTATTTTCACACTAGGGGTGAGAGAGAAACATCAATTGATTGCCTCTAATATGCACCCCAACCGGGATTGAACCCACAACCTAGGTATGTGCCCTGACCAGGAATCGAATCCACATGGATTTGGTATGGGATGACATTCTAACCAACTGAGCCACCCGGTCAGGACCAGCTTCTACATTTTTTACAAGTTCTCCTGGTCCTCCCCTCCCTCCCTCCCTCCCTTTCCTTCCTTCTTCCCTCCCTCCCTTCCTTTCTTCCTTCCTTCTCCTCGCCCACAGGAAGGGGACAAGAGATAGAAACATCAATGTCAGAGAGAAACATGGATTGGTTGCTTCCTGAACATACCCAGACCAGGGATCAAACCCACAACCTAGGTATGTGCCCTGACTTGGTGTATGGGACAATGCTCCAACCAACTGAGCAACCTGGCCAAGGCTCTCCAGGTTTCTTATGCCCATTAATTAATATGAAAGAACCACTGGATTAGAGAGTATTATCCTCTTTCAACAGAGGAATACTGATTGTTTAAGAAGTATGAAGGAATTATGCTCTGCATCCTTTCAAAATACTATATTTTAAGAAAACACCACTAAGTTCAACAGCTGCTTTATTTCCTAGGCATTCTCTATACTAGGTGCTCAATTAAAAATAAATTAATTTACACAAGAAGACTAGAGAGGAATTTACAGAAACAACTAATGTTGCGAATTCTGTAAATACTTGACAGAATAGAGCAGAAGTTATTTCAAGGATGGGAAAATTCAAAACACCTACCCCAAAAAACCTACCTGGGACTGCCCTGGAGAATTACCATCAGTGGCTGAGCCTCACCTCTAGGAGATTCCAAGAACTGCTGACTCTGAATAATGTGACTTCTATAGGGAGTCTTGGGAGATGAAAACACTTTAGCACAGCACCAAGGAGAACGTCTTTCTCCTCTGACAAACTGAAACCAATTAAGCCAAAGCATCACATTGATCCAATTGCACCAGGAAGAGTTAATATACGACTAATATCCCAAAGACCCTCAGGACTCATCAAGAGGGAATAAGACCCTTTGGGGGCCAATAAAATTAATGATATTTCAGAAATGAGACTCTCGTGAGCCATGAAAGAAAGAAGTAGCAGAGGGTTGCAGAAATCAAGTCTATTTCAATCCTTAAAAACTAAAGAAAACATTTGAAAGAAAATCTCCACAATTCCTTCAAAATAGGAAAGATGAACTTCTCAAATATTATTATTTTGAGGGGGGTGCCAAAAAAATATCCCTCTTTTTTACATATCCTGAAAGAATATATCTGGGTTGTAAATCCGACAGAGGTACCAACTGGGTGACCTCAAGTGGGTAATTCATGGGCTTCGGTTTCTTCCTCTATAAAACAGGGCTGCTAAGAAGAGTTGACTTAACAGGATGGGTAAAGCTCTTGGATCGGTGACTGGGGCAGAGCAGCAAGCACTTAACCAAAGAAACAGCCTCTGCACCTCAATTTCTGCTTTATTTTATAGTTTACACAGTCTCCTTACTGATCTACTGGGGGCATCAAATAGGATAAACATACACTGCTTAGTGAAAAGTAAAACATTACACTCAATGTTAGCTCTTATTAACTTGGAAATGGAAGAATAAACACAATTAAAAGAGAACTGACACCCAGAATAGGTAAGTAAATAGTAAAAGGGCATTTAGTTTCTTTAAATGTGTTCAAGTTCCTTTTATTCCTTCAATATTTATTGAACAAAAGGCAAGGGCTAAGCATTTGTCTTCCATGACCTACAAGAGATATCAGACATAAGCAAACACAAGAGAGAAACGTCTGAGCACTATAATTAAGGTAAAGATAACTAGGGACTTCACAGCAGAGAGATTACTGCAAGCTTAGGGTGAGCAGATAAATCTTCACAAAAACAGCAGCAGTTGAAATGGCCCTGAAGTATGTGTAGAGATTGAATAAGGAACATAATCCACATAACAGCACGAGGCAAAGCAAGGAGATGAAGAGGCACAGGTGAGGGGTATAAGGTAACAGCTTTGCCAAAGCATAGAGTGTAGGTACTACTGGGCCAACAGACTGGAAAACAGCCTACAGACAAGCTGCACAGGACCCTGAATATGTGTCTGAGGAAACAGAGACAAACAATGCTGGCAGCTGGTATTCCTTGCTCAAAATTCTTTCATAAAGGAACTTCAGAGTTTTGCATTCTCAAAGTAATCTGACAGATTTTAAGAGGTGGGATTAGAGCCAAGGGTTAACCATCAACCTCTAAAGTGGTTAAAAGGTGACAGTTTGAAAAGAAGCAGGTGGGTAACAATGCAGTAAGTGAAGCGACTGAGGATGGGAGATAAAAAATGGCAGAGTGGTCAACACACAGCAGAAGACCCCAGCCTTTATCTGCCACAAGGAGGTAGCACAATTACTGGAAAAAAGAGGACAGAGGTGAGTGAGGTAACCAACTATGTTCCAGGATACTGAAGTAATGTTCAAGGTGATCACAGAACCACTGCCTCTGGTCTTTGTGAAACACAGGCTTCACCAGATAAAACAGACTATTTACAAAGCAGAAATTTCACACCTGAGAATCTAAAGCATATCACAAAATAAGAAATGAGGGAACTTATTGAGAAATACCCCTACAACATTGGCTTTTAAGTTAATAGGAAAATATCGTTTTGGAAATAAATCTAATATGCTATCCATTTCCGTAGCTAATGCACAGTTCAAATGGCTAGAATCAGGGAGAAAAAAACAAGCATCCCATCCCTGCTTTGAGGCTGAAGTTCATGATTACTGCCAGTAGAAAAATCTGACCGACATTTTTAATTTCACTTCTGGAAATGTTTGAAGCTCTTTTGTTGAAGATGTTAGCTGACTATTTCCAGGAATTCTACCTCTTTTTTTTTAAATAAAATCGACAGCTGGACTATGATAAAAATTTTTATAGAAAATAGTGTAGGAATCACTTAACTTACCATTATAACTACCACATGCCCTGCACACTGGCAAACGGCACTCTTTGAAGGTGACAGAAATTAAATGTTCAGTGACAGTTATAAACTAAAAAGTAAAAGTGGAGATTGAATAGAAATTCACAAAAATTTATCTTAGCAGCTAAGACTGGGCTAAACTGTGGCAGATTAAAGTGTACATCCTTCATTTTGTCACTGTACTCGTTTGGTAACTATTAAGTACATACTATGTACAAGTTATAGTGAGAAGTACATACTATGTACTAGTTACCATGCAAAGTACTGGGGAGTCAGGTGTGAATTAGATAAAAATTCCTACTTTCATAGAGCGTATGTTCAAGTTGGGGAAAAGAGACAAAAATAAATAAATAAGCAAAAGGGCATGTCAAATAATAGGTGTTTTGAAGAAAAAAACGCTGGGGAGAAAAGGAATTATGGAGAAGGTTCTCATTTAAATTAATAAAAGTTCTCAATGTAAAGATGATATCTAAGCAAATACTTCAAGGAAGAACAAGCCACACAGATGGGGAGGAGGGAGCATTTCCAGTAAGGTGATCACGGAATCCAAGGGTCTGGGGGCAGAAGTGTGGGGCTGAGTTTTGGAGCTGAGTGGACAAGAAGCAGAGAGAGGTAGCAGAAGAAGTCAGAAAGGTGAGAAGTATCTGTGTAAAGTGACTGTGAACTTTAAATTTTAACATAAGTGAGATGCGAAGCCAAGGAAGGGAGATTTTGAGGAAGTATACAACCTGAATAAAGGTTTTCAAGGAGTCACTCTAGCCTCTGAATAAAGAACAGACAGAAGCAGGGGGACTTTGGGATACACTGGATAGTTCAAGCCAGTGATAACAGTGGTTGGACCAGAATAGCAGTAATGAGTATGGTGAGAAGTAATCACCTCCAAATAGATGTCATGTTGAGAATTATGGAGATAATGGATGTGTAACTAAAGAGAGACACCAATAAAGACTCCAGAGTGTTTGGTTTGAGCAACTGGAGAGATGGAGTTGCCATTAAAAGAGATGGAAAAACCTCTCAGCATTTTTTTTTTAACTTGTTTAAGTTTGTGAAGCCTATTAGACATCCAAGAAATATCAAGTAATCAGCCTGGATTACTTGGCAAGAGTCTGTGAATTCAGAAGAAGGTCCAAGCTAGAAATATAAATTTAGTAGTCAGTAGTCACCAGTATATGATGACATTTAAAGCTTCAAGACTGAATTATATCACAAGGGAATAAGTGTAGACAGAAAAGAGAAACCTAAAGACTCAGCCCTTGAGTTCTTCAATGTTATGACATCAGAGAGACTGAGAATGAAAAACTGAATAAGGTGGAGGAAAATCAGAAATGTGTAGTGTCCTCAGAAACCAAGGGAAGAAGATGCTTAAAGGATAATGAAATAAAACTGTATAAAATAGGTCAAGCGAGGTGATAACTGAAGAATAATACAATTTAGCAACACTGGATTACCAGTGATTTTGACAAAGCAGTTCTGAAAGCATGGAGAGGGTTGAAGAGTATGGAAAAGAGGGAATGGAAAAAGTGAAACTGAAAGAGCAAATACAGACAATTCCTTCAAAGAGTACTGCTAAAAAGGGAAGCAAAGAAAATGAGCAGTAAGAAAGGTGAGAAAAGGGACCTAGTCAGTCTTTTACAGATGGGAGAAATAACAGCTTGTAGGATGATGAAAATGATCCAGTGGAGAAGAAAAAATTAATGATGCAGGAAGAAGAGTGGAGAATTGGTGAGGTCGTGTTCTTGACGTTGCAAGAGGGACTGGGGTCAATTCACAAGTGGCCTCAGATTGACGCAAAATCAATACATCGGTGTAATGGTGAGAAGGCAAGCCGGGTGCAGACAACCCTCTTAGCTCGCAGTGCAGAGACCCCGCCCCTGGCTTTTGTAATCCAGCTTGCCCCTTACCTCAGCCAACCGCCTAAACTACTACAGCAGAACTAGAAAGCCCCCAAATACCCGGAAGCTTATCGTGTATAATAGGCAGCTAGAACCTGGGCGCAGGGCTCAGCCTTTGGAGGTAACTCTGTTGGGCCAGCACTGGTGCACATTAAATGGTCATTTTCTAATCCTCCGAGTGCATGCTGTCTGTCTCCTCCAGCTGACCAAATTTCTGCCACAACATTTTAGTACATTGGCCAGGAAGTCAACAGCCATTCTGGCCTCTTGAGTCATCATTGTCAAAAGGCGGGGGGGGGGGCACTAATTTTGGGCCCCCGTGACAGAAAGGAAGTTACACCACTGGTGAATTCACTAGACCCTGACCATCGCTGGGCCCAACCGTAGTCGGCCACCGCTGCACTCAAATGGACTCTGGGACAATAGAAAAGCCTGCCAGGACATTGGATCGGTAAGTGTCCCCAGGAAACCAGACTGAGTTCAGGCGGAAGGATTTGATCACCTCCCAGGTGCCACAGACTCCGTATAGGATGGGGAATTCCTGGGTGGACAGTTTAAATTGTGTGACTGCGTGTGTGTGTGTGTGAGTGACCCTACTCCACAACACCTGTTGCGGAGCTTGCATGAGTCCCAACCTGCGAGTCCGTGGTGACCTCATACGGCTAAGGGCAGTATCAGGTTCTTGGGGTCATTGTCTCCACCAGTGAACTGGATCCGAGTCAGGGGCTTATGCTGACCTGCCAATGAAAAGAGGCACATCCCCGTGTGGGAAGCAGCCTGGCGGACCAAATGAGAGTTTCCTTCTGTTTGTCTCACAACACCATTCACTGGGAGGTTTTCTTAACCATCTTAGATATCATTATGGGGGGAAGTTCCTCTAAACCCACTGTCTGGAATGTATGATAAAGAATTTTAAAAAGGGGTTCTCAGAAGATTAGGGGGTTAAATTGACCCCTGGAAAATTGTGCACCCTCTGTGAATTAGACTGGGATGGGCCTCTGAAGGCACCCCTGATGTCCCCACAGTCCGGGCCATGTATAGGGTAGTTACCAGAGACTCCGGCCATCTGGACCAATTTCCCTACATAGACCAGTGGCTGGAAATAGCCCAAATCAGGCCTCCCTGGGTCTGATTCTGTGTTACTAGTCAGGGACAGTGTAAGGGCCTCGTAGCACAAGGTGAAAGGAAGACTTCATGGAGAATTAAGTGGCCTCTTTTATTACAAGGGGATTTGGAAGAGGCCCCTCCACTGCCACTGCCATATACCCCACTACTTAAGGATGGGGAATCTCACCTGCCCGACAGCCCACCTCCATCTATCTCACCCCCACAACCAGCCAATGCATCGCTGGAGCCAGGGCCGCCAGAGCCAGTGGGAAGAGGTCTCAGGTCAGAACCCAGACACAATGCAATTGCCACTGTGGGAGGCAAGGGGTCCACAGAGAATGGGTCGAAAAACCCCAAGCGATGATAGACCTCCTGGAATCCATCGTCTAGACTCATCACCCCATCTGGGTCGATTGGAAATAGCTCTCACCCTCTTCAACACAGAAGAATGCCAGCAGATTGTCACAGAAGCCAAAAGTGGCTCCAGACCCAGGCGCCAGCTAGACATCTGGACATAGAAGCCTGGGCATGAGAGGCCTTACTAATGAGGAACCCTGCTGACACCCAAATACAGAGAAAGAAAGAAACCGCTAGAAAGACTCGCCTTTCTCTAAGGCAGTGGTTCTCAACCTTCCTAATGTCGTGACCCTTTAATACAGTTCCTCTTGTTGTGGTGACCCCCAACCATGAAATTATTTTTGTTGCCACTTCATAACTGTAATTTTGCTACTGTTATGAATCACCATTGGAAATATGTGTTTTCCAATGGTCTTAGGCAACTCCTGTGAAAGGTTGAGAACCGCTGCTCTAAGGGGTGAAAGCAGGGGCCAAGAAACCCACAAACATGGCAAAGACCTCTGAGGTATTACAGAAACCAGATGAGAGTCCAGCTGACTTCCATGAGAGACTGTGCAAGGCCTTCAGAGTCTACACTCGGTTTGACCCTGAGGCCCCTGAAAACCAGTCTTTGAGGGACAGGCACAGACCAACATCAGACGAAAGCTTCAAAGGTTAGAGGGATTCACTGGGAAGAATGCCACTGAATTACTTGAAATCACCAATAAAGTCTTTATAAACCGAGAATGAATGGCCAAAAAGGAGGCAGACTGAAGAATGGAACAGAAGGTGGCTCTCCTAGCTGCAGCCTTGGGGCGACCAGCTCCATTGGTGGGACCAAAACAGAAACAATGAGAAACTAAAGAACCAAGAAGGAAAACGCCCCTAGGATGGGACCAATGTGCTTACTGCAAGGAATCCAGACACTGGAAAAATGAGTGTCCCAACCACCAGAGAGGAAAACCAGAAACTTCTGCTCCACCCAGCCACTACCAGCCAGAACCACCAGAGGCCCGTCTGATCGGCCTGGCAGGTATAGACTCTGACTAGGGGAGACAGGGCTCTATCCAACTAGGCCCCCATGAGCCCATGGTCCAAATGAAGGTTGGGGGCCAAACGGTAGACTTTATGGTTGACACAGGAGCCGAACACTCTGTGTGGTGACACAAAAGGTGGCACCCCTATCAGGGCGGGAAGTTACCATCATGGGGGCTACTGGAACCAAAACCCATAGACCATTTTGCGGGCCCTGGAAATGCTGGTTGGGAGGCCACCAGGTGGTTCATGAGTTCCTGTACTACCAGACTGCCCAGTACCACTGTTGGGCAGGGTCCTCTTGGCAAAGATGGGTGCAGAAATAGCCTTTGCTCCGGATGGATCGGCACAACTGCACCTAGGTGAGGAGGCCCCTCCCATGATCCTGTCCTTGGCAATAGAAGAATGGAGGTTGTATACCTCCCCACCTGATGAGCCAACGGTGGCCCCGGAACTGGAGGCTGAATTCCCATCAGTCTGGGCAGAAAAAAATCCCCCAAGTCTGGCCAAAAACCACACCCCAATCCTGACTGATCTGAAGCCTAAAGCCCAACCTGTCAAAATATGCCAGTACATGGTTCTGAGGGAAGCACATCTAGGGATCCAGATTCATCTAGACTGACTACTCAAGTGGGGACTTTTAAAGCGATGCCATTCCCCATGGAACACCCCCTGCTGCCCGTAAAGAAACCTGGGACAAACGACTATCGCCCAGTACAAGACTTAAAGGTCATTAATGAAGCAGTCATCCCACCACATTCAGCACTGCCTAACCCATACACTCTGTTAGGACTTACACCTTCTGAGGCAGGGTGGTTCACATGCCTGGACTAAAGGATGCCTTCTTCTGCCTCCAGCTAGTGCCCAATAGCCAACCTCTGTTCACCTTCGAATGGGAAAACCACACCACAGGAACAAAGGAACAATTTTCTTAGACTAGACTGCCTCAAGGATTCAAGAATTCACCAGCTTTGTTCAGTGGGGCACTAGCATCTGACTTAGCCAAGTTCCCAGGACAGAACTTAGGATGTGTCCTCCTCCAGTAAGTAGATGACCTCCTGCTGGCCAATGCAAGGAAGGGACCAAGCCCATACTTGGGTTGCTGATGGAAGCTGGATATTGGGCATCAAAGAAAAAGGCACAGATTTGCCAAATAGAAGTCAAATATCCAGAGATATGGAATGCCATCAACTATAGAATCAGACAATGGCCCAGCCTTCGTAACAGGAATAGTAGAGCAGGTAGCTAAAACTGTAGGCATCCAATGAAATTTTCACACGGCCTACAATGACCCAGAGCTCAGGGAAAGTAGAACGCATGAATCAAACCCTTAAGCAGACCATGGCAAAACTATCCCAAGAAACCAACCTGCCCTGGACTGATATACTGCCACTAGCTCTCCTGCGAGTACGTAAGTGGGTAACCGATAGAATACCCATTTCCCTGGGAATAACGGTGCACCCCCACAGAGAAGGGGACCAAGTCTGGATAAAACACTGGAAAAGGGAACCCCTCAAACCAACCTGGAAAGGGCCCTATTTAGTTATACTAACCACTCCCACAGCTCTCAAGGTTGCAGGTCTGAATACCTGGATCCACCACTCACAGATTAAGGTAGCTCGCCTGCCACATGACAACCAACCTGCCTGGAGACTGACCACCAGCAAGAACAAGCCTCTGCAGGTCACCCTTAAGAGGACAGGGAAACCTGCTGATTGGTGTACGACAAGTGCCTGAGGACTCCATCAGTAGAATGATGGTCATCACCTACTGGACCGATCCCCGCACTGAACTCTGTATTCTTAGTAGTCTTATAGGATCAAGTAGATCCCTTAGCCACAGTAGTATTACAAAATAGAAGGGGGTTAGACCTATTGACTGCTGAAAAGGGAGGAATATGCCTCTTCTTAAAAGAGGAATGTTGTTTTTATGTTAATCAATCAGGAATAGTTAGAGACATGGCCCAGCAGTTAAAGGAATGAATTACAAATTACAGATTCCGACAAGAATTATCGGAATCTTGGAGTTCCAGGAGTAACATATGGAACTGGGCATCTTGGGTACTCCCATTGTCCTCTCTCAATGCTTTTTATAGCACTCCTGTTTGGCCCTTGTAGTCTCAACATGCTAATCCCTTTCATTTCCTCTTGCTTAGAAACAATAAAGCTCCAAATGATGCTTCAAATAAGGACCCCCAATTACCATTACTCTCCTCTGAACAGTGAAAAACTCTAGTTGCTGCATCCCTCACCTTCAATGCCCCTATTCAACAGGAAACAGTCAGAGAGATAATCACCACTCTTCCTCACGTGGCACTAAGGAAACTCCCTAAGCCTATGCTTACCATATAAAATAATGTTCTCTAAGTCTGCTAGGAGCAGCTTGAGAATCAAGAGGGGGAAATGAGAAGGCAAGCCAGGTGCAGACAACCCCCTTAGCTTGCAGTGCAGAGACCCCATCCCTGGCTTTGGTAATCCCGCTTGCCTCTTAGATAGGCAGTATAACCTCAGACATTTTATTAGCAATATTTTTTCTGACCTATCTCCTCAGGTAAGGGAACAAGAGAAAGAATAAACAAATGAAACTATATCAAGCTAAAATTTTTGCACAGCAAAGGAAAACATCAACAAAATGAAAAGACAACCCACTAAATGGGAGAACATCTTTGCCGCCCCCCTCAAAAAAATCCAATTTAAAAATGGGCAAAGGATCTGAATAGACACTTCTCCAAAGAGGACATACAGGTGGCCAATATATATTTGAAAAGATGCTCAACATCACTAATTATCAGAAATCCAAATTTAAACCACAATAAGATATCACCCCACACCTGTCAGAATGGCCGTCATCAATAAATCAACAAACAAGTGTTCAAGAGGATGTGGAGAAAAGGGAACCCTCATGCACTGTTGGTGGGAATGCAGAATGGTAAAGCCACTGTGGAAAACAGTATGGAATTTCCTCAAAAAATTAAAAATGGAACTACTTTATGACCCAGTGATTGCATTTATAACCCAGAGACTGCACTTCTGGAAATATAAGACCCAGCAATTCCACTTCTGGAAATGTATCTGAAGAAACCCAAAACACTAATTTGAACGTATACACCCCCTATGTTCACTGCAGCATTATTTACAATAGTAAAGTTCTGCAAGTAGCCCAAGTGCCCATCAGTAGATGAGTGGATAAAAAAGCTGTGGTATATTTATACAATGGAATACTACTCAGCCATAAAAAAGAAGGAAAGCATGATGGACCTAAAGAGTATTATGTTAAGTGAAATAAGCCAGTCAGAGAAAGATAAATACCCTATGATTTCACTTATATGTGGAATCTAATGAGCGAAATAAACAAACAAAATGGAAACAGACTCAGATACAAAAAACAGACTGACAGTTGTTAGAGGGGCTGAGAGAAAAAGGTAAAGGGATTAAGCAAGAACAAAAACAGAAATACAGCCTTATAGCCACAAACAACAGTATGGTGATTACAAGAGGGAAAAGAGAGTAGGGTAAAGTAGAAGAGGGTAAAGGGGGGGGGGGGTAAAGGGTAACAGAAAGACGACGTTAGATGGTGAACACACAATACAATATACATATAATGTATTATAGAATTGTACACTTGCAACTTATATAATTTTATTAACCAATGTCACCCCAATAAATGCACAAAAAAAGAAACTTTAAAAAAAATTAAATAAATGGTGTGTCTAGGGCTATATAATGAATTAGAAAAGCTAAACTAAAACCCGCATCTTGTTACTACAAATTAGATGTTCAAAGTGAAACTGGGGGAAATTATTTATAGTAGTAATTAAATGTGAATGTGTACAGAAAAAAAAAAAAAGAAAAAATGCTATTAAATTGTAAACTCATCTGTTGTTTATTTTTCTCCACTATGTTTTATAAAGAGTTTATATTGAACTTCTTAAAAATGTGTAATAGCTCCCCATGACCGAATAAAAAGGTCCAAATTCCTTTATATAACACTCAAGGTACTTTCACAGCCTGGCTCCTCCTACCACTCTAGTTGTACTAAAATCTTAAACCACAGAGTCGGTTGTCAAAAACATCCTACCACATCTTGCCTCCATTACTTTACTCAAGCTGCTGATTCCCTCTTTCAGATGCATACTTCCAAACCACCAATACTTGCCAAATCCCATCCAACCTTTATCAGCTCAAATATCAGTTCTCTCAAAATATGTTTCAGATCCCTGCCACGTTAGAATTAAACTTGCCTCATCCTGTAATTTCCGTATTACCTTGTACCTTAATCCCAGCATTAATCAGTGATAAAAGTCCAGGCTGCTGTATATTCAAGTGCTAAAAAACTCTTTTTGAGTTTCTCACACCCAAAATGTGTCCTTCCTCAACCACAAGCTGTTAACGTTAACTCTGTTGACAACCTATAATGGAAACTGAACACCTATAACTGGCTCTTTCCTTGTTCTTCAAGAGCTATACCTTGGACACAATGTATACCTACTAAGATATAAACTACAAGTAAGGCCCCAAAGAGAACAATAAAACCACCAGTCTCCTTATTCCTGAGACAAAGGAAATTTTTTTCTCATAATGTTGTTCTCTTTCTAAAGGGTTAAAAACAATCAAATCTTGACAACAGAATAACACAAAAAGTGTCAAGTACAATGAGGACAATGTCTTCTTAATGACTAAATGTGACAATTATTTTCTGTCTTCTGAAATTGAAAGGGAATTTAACCCTCAACCTCAAAGTGGCATCTCCAATTCTTCGTCAAAGTGGTACTTAGAAGACTCTACACTGAACATGATTGCTTCAGGGGGAGGTCAATTTCTTTGTTTCCTATCCCTTTTACCATGCAACCCCCTTAACCCCCTTTTGTGAAGACCCTAAGACAAAAGCTCCTAGGCAGATAAGAGAACACCCATAATCTAAACAGCAGGAACAGATCGTGTGCTTCTTGCATGTTTCTACTATAATAAAAAAATAAGGGCCCTGGCCGGTTTGGCTCAGCGGTTAGAGCGTCGGCCTGCGGTCCTGAGAGACCCAGGTTCGGTTCCCGCTAAGGGCATGTACCTCGGTTGCAGTTTGTCCCCGGCCCTGGTTGGTCGTGCGGGTGGCAGCCACTCGATGTGTCCCTTTCACATCGATGTTTCTCTCTCTCTTCCTCTCTCCCCCTCCCACTCTACCTGAACAAAAAATAGAAAAATGTCCTCAGGTGAGGATAAAAATAAATTAAAAAAATAAATAAATAAGGTATGATGCATTCTAGCAAATTATGATGATGTACTTAGAGGCAGTAACATAAAAAGCACCTCATAAAAAAAAAATCTATCATTCTAGGTGCTTTCAGAATGTTAATTTTGAAAACAAAGTTACATTAATTCCAGAATTTCATATTTCTGGCCCATTCCAATAAGTAACCTAATACAATCCTTAAAACAAAGAAAAACAGATAAGTAGCAAAATTGAAAGACAAAGAGCAAAATGTGGATAATTCTAATGATCTTTAATGTCAAAGAACACTCATAACTTGGCCCAGTGCCTCCACACTCCTCATTATAAACACTGATTTTGATACTTTGTTATTATCTAGTTATTAACAATAGAAAAGGAGCAAAGGGAAGGCCAGATATTATAGGCATGTCATCTGGGAAGCTTCACCAGTAAGCTGTAACTTGCACTCCCCAGAGAACCATCAGCCATTCCCCACAGATCACTGGGGGCAGGGGTGTAACAAAGGGTGTAACAAAGCATGCACAGTGAACTAGAGGTGACTAGGGAAGATGCCTATCAGTCAAACCTGGGAACGGAGATCACTAACCAGAATGGGCAGAGCCACTATAAGCCAATGAAAATCTGAGGGTACATAATATCCCAAACAAAGGAGTTTGTTCCCTTGATGCTCTGGTTCCTTTGGTTTTGCTCCTGCTTCTTTGCATTCGCCTATTTTCCCTCCATGGACATGTGGCCATGTGCACCCCACACACAATGGACTGATGTACTGCAACTGGAAACACAAAATAAGCTAGCCTGATGCTGTATTGGACTGCTCCAATATGAAGCAAAATATTCTGGGCACTGGCTTTGATTCTAGCTCTGCTGAAGCCACAGCTATACTTCTTCTATGGTGGGACTGAGGGAAACGGAACCTTGGAAATTCAGGGGTTTAATTCCACAGAAATAAAGCTTTCTAAAACACCTCACCCTCCTGTGCAAGTCTCAGAAAATTCCTTTTCTCAGGATATCACAAGAAGCCCACTCCCACGAGCAACAGGTAGGGACAAAGACTTCTCCTGACCGATAACAATTTTACCAAAATTACATGGCACACCATTAAGGTATTATTACAACTGGCTAGGGAATAACATGGTCTTTTGTCACTGTCTTAGACAATCTCATTTAGAATGAAAAAATATGAAATGTTGTAAAAAAAAGATCAAACTGGGCTCTGAACTGCAAACAAGGGCAATAAAACAAAATTCAAATGAAAATGCAGAAAGTGTGGCTGCTCCTAAGAGAATTCTTAGCGTCCTGACCCTTAATTTATTACCTGTACTATCTATCTTGCTATCTTTTTCTTCAACATTGACAGTAATATGTTTCCATTAAAATTGCACAAAATATCAGAAACTCTGACATCAGGTGGCCTCAGGGGATGTCAAATACAGCTGTTTGGTTTTAATAGTAACAACATGAATTTTCATCTGGGAATTTTTAATTCTGCTTAAATATATTATCATAATTAAGTTAAAGCTGCTCAATTTTTCCCAAGTGCTAATTTCACTGATAAAAAAGGAAGAGACTAAACTAAAAGAAGGAAAGAAGGAAGACAGGCAAGCAGGCAGGCTGTTGACTTCCTGCAAAACTGACTTACCCACCCTAATAAGGGGCCTCTGCCAAACCCACCACAGGGCATGCAGGGAAAGTTATGTCCACCAATCCACACCTCCAAGAGGTGCCAGATAACATCCCTTTACCTGCCTATCACCAATCCTGCTGAAGAAGCACTGTGAATGTGACATGTATTCTGCCCCAGCTGGCACAGCCATGGACTAAAAAAGGATATACTTCATAAAAATCCATTTTGCAAACTTTAAGCCTAAGATGCATAGTTGTTGGATTACATTACAAGAAATATGTTTGTTTCACCACATGCTTCAGAATACCTAAATTTTTTTTGTTTGTTTTAAACCAATTTAAATTTTAATACTGGGGAAACATTTTTGTGCAAGAATTTTTATTTTTCAATTCATATCCCTGGGCTGCTAATTTTCAAAGAGTTATATTACCCAGAACGAAATCTGATCATTTGCCTTTCCTAGTATAAGTGTTGGTATTTTGCTTATTTATTTATTTGAAAACATAGGAGTAAGCTGTCATTTCTAAAATAAGGTTATACCTCAAGCATTTTAATCTTCATGTTCCATTTCTTTTCAGAAAGACTGAAATAGCCAGTATTTTGTTCACTTTCTATTTTTGTTTTGTTAAATTTCTCAACATGCTGAAAATATCCACTGATTTGCAACAATATAGAAAAGCTACCATATAAAAAAACTCCAAGATTAGAATATCACAATTCTTGAAATATCAATAGTAGAAATGATAATGAAAAAAATGTATTCTTTCCTTCTTATTTCTATATCGTAGTTAGTACAAAAAGAAAGGGGGACGATCCCATCATAACTCACAGTGAATGCACACACATATCTCTCAGAGCAACCAGTGGTTCAGAAGATGCTGACACATGCCATCCTGCTTAGAATCCAGTGACTGGGGAAAAACACACCTCTTTGTCTAGCAGCAATTCCTATGGACTACAGCAAAACAAAAATTAGTTAACACACAAAGCTGTAAATATACACATTCTATCTCTCATCACACACCAAGGAAAAGGTTATGCCCAAGCATATTACCGTTCAGACAGAAAAGTAACTAACTCTGTATATGGATTTTCTGTACCTTCAACCTACTCCATTCATATACATTAAAGCATATTTCTTGTTGGACTTCCGGTCAAGATGGCGGTGTAGGTAAACACGGTCTCACCTCCTGCCACAACCATATCAAAATTACAACTAAACTACAGAACAACAATCATTCAGAATCGCCTGAAATCGAGCTGAATGGAAGTCCTACAACTACGAGACCAGTAGGAGAGGCAGAGGAGCAGACAGGTGGATCCCACACCCATTGTGAAGGATAAAAATGAGGAGGGGCATCTCGGCTCTGAAGGTCCTCCCCAAGGAGTGAGGGGTCCCCATCCCACACCAGGACCCCCAGCTCAGGTTCCAGTGCCAGGAAGAGAAGTCTCTATAACTTCTGGCTGTAAAAATCAGCAGGAACTGAGGCTGAGGGAGGCTGAGGCTGCTGGCATCCCAGAAAGTTCCTCTCAAAGGGCCTGCACACAGACTCACTCAGACTAGCTTCCTCTGGGATCCAGCATGGGGAAGGCAGCTTGAAAGGCATCGTAGACGAACAGTGAAGAACTGAGTTGTTTGGCATCAGGGCAGGAGGTAGAGAGGCAGTTTTCTCCTGGACAGATATGCTGGTGGTGGCTGTTGTTCCTTTGGTGAGCCCTTCCCCCAAAAGGCAGGCAGACAGGAGCCATATCTGGGACTCCAGCAACCTGGCTCACACTGTTTGCCCCACCCTGGTGATTCCCTGAGGCCCTGCCCCACCCAACTTTCAGGCCCACACAAGCTTTTTCCAGTGGATTTACCATAGGATTGGCCTGTCTTGGATCTGCTTCAGATTTTCCTAAATTCTTTCAAACAAGCAACATCTAGCCTCAGCGAGCCCCATATCTCTCATTAAGTGGCCCTAGGCCTGGCACTAGAAGCAGCCAGCCTTGGTTTACAGCTTGGCTCTGCCTGGGCACTTCCAAGCCCAGCACAAGAAGCAGCCATTGGCAGATAGCCTTGTAACCTATGGTTGGTGGCCCCAAGTAGAACACAGGCAGGGGCTGACCTTGCCCCAGAGCTAGCACACCCAGTGAACAGCTTCAGACCACATCGAAGCACCACCACCCAACCTCCTCCACAAGTGACACACTCAAGCAGGGGACTCAATGGGTACCAGAGTCCTGCTAAAGTAAGTATTGCTCTGTGTGGTGGGCCTCTGCACAGCTGATCCCCCAATGTAGTCAGAGGTCAGTAGTCAGTGGGTCCAGCCAGTCCTTGCAGCTGATCAACCTGAGTAAATCCCTCCCAAAGATGTGCCAACAACAATCAAGACTCAATTACAAGAGAAGGGTGTACAGTCCATACTAGGGGTGCACCTTGAGGGCCCAGCTGGGATGACCAAGGAGGCTGTACCACTGGACCCTGCAGGACACCTACTACAATAGCCACCCTACAAAGCCTAGGAGACATAGCAAATCTACCTAATACATAGATACAAACACAGGAAGGTAGCCAAAATGAGGAGACAAAAAACAGGTCCCAAATGAAAGAACAGAAAAAAACTCCAGGAAAACAGCTAAACAAAACAGAGATAAGCAATCTAACAAATGCAGAGTTCAAAACACCAGTCATAAGGATGCTCAAGGAACTTCGTGAGAATTTCAAGGAACTGCGTGAGAATTTCAAGGAACTGCGTGAGAACT
This sequence comes from Molossus molossus, assembly GCF_014108415.1. Taxonomy (NCBI): domain Eukaryota; kingdom Metazoa; phylum Chordata; class Mammalia; order Chiroptera; family Molossidae; genus Molossus; species Molossus molossus. Next base: position 58,489,165 of record NW_023425349.1, on the reverse strand, counting down.
TCAAGGAACTTAGTGATGACCTCAAGAGCATAAGAAAGGACCAGTCAGAAATGAAGGATGCACTAACTAAAATAAAGAATAATTTACAAGGAATCAATAGTACAGTAGGTAAAGCCAAAAAGCAAACCATTGATTTGGAATACAAGGAAGCAAAAAACACCCAATCAGAACAGCAAAAAGAAAAAAGAATAAAAAAAACGAGGATAGTGTAAGGAACCTCTGGGACAACTTCAAGCCTCCCAACATTCACATCATGGGGGTGCCAGAAGAAGACAGAGCAAAAAATTGAAACCCCATTTGAAAAAATAATGACAGAAAACATCCCTAACTTGGTGAAGGAAACAGACATACAAGTCCATGAAGCACAGAGAGTCCCAAACAAGATGAAACCAAAGAGGCCCACACCAAGACACATCATAATCAAAATGCAAGAGATTAAAGACAAAGAGAGAATCTTAAAAGCAGCAAGAGAAAAGCAGTTTGTTACCTACAAAGGAGCTCCCACAAAACTGTCAGTTGATTTCTCAAAAGAAACTTTGCAGGCCAGAGGCAGTGGCAAGAGGTATGCAAAGTGATGAAAAGCAAGGACCTACAACCAAATTACTCTATCCTGCAAAGCTATCATTTAGAATCGATAACCATACAAAGAGTTTCCCAGACAAGAAAAAGCTAAAGGAGTTCATCACCACCAAACTGGTATTATATGAAATGGTGACAGGTCTTCTTGAAGAAGAAGATAAAAAATATGAACAATAAAATGGCAATAAATACATATCTATCAACAATTGAATCTACAAATAAAATGAGCAAGCCTAACAGAAACAGACTCATAGATACAGAGAACGTGTTGTTGGTTGCGAGATGAGAGGGGGGTTTGGAAGGGATGGGCAAAAAAGGTGAAGGGATTAAGAAGTACAAATTCCTTGTTAGACTTAAGAACCTCAAAGGGAAGGGGAGAGGGGAGGTGGGAAGAGATAAACCTAAGAACTGAAATGTATATATGCATAACCTAAGGATACAGACAATAGTGTTGGGAAGACAGAAGGTGGGTAGGAGTGGGAAGGAGGGGGTGAAGGAGGAAAAGGGGGGGGACATCTGTAATACATTCAACAACAAAGATAAGTTTGAAAATAAATAAATAAATAAATAAAGTATATTTCTGTTTGAGCCACTGTGTTTGGCCAAAGAACTTGTGTTCCTTCTACAGTGAATTCCAAGACTGTTGGGGTGCCACAACTCTGCCTCAGAGAACAGTAGCTCACAAGGGCAGTGGAATGCAAACACTTCCTGTACATTTTCTCATGGAATCTGCAGAATAACCCTGGAGGACAGATATGGTCCTGTTAACCAGCACATGAGGGGTCAGGAATGTTACCTGCAAGAAGTAATGGCACAGGTGAAACCTGCAGCACACAGGGTTCAATAGACTGGGAGGGAGCCACACAATTTCCAAAAGAGGGCTGTAAGAAATGCAGGATAGCAGGATGGGAAGAGTTGGGGTAGAGTGGGATGGAGAAGGAATAAGGCTGATAGGTCACAGGAGAGCACTGTACAGGACCCTCCCTGGCTCTTCCTGCACCTTGGGAAAACCTGTTGCCAGAAGTCACTTTCCACCTGCCCATTCTGCCGAACCTCCTGGGAGAAACATTGAGAGATGAATTGGTTGGCAAGGAATTTCAGGACCAGTTTCTTACCTTAATCATTTCACAGAGGAGTCCCCCTCTCAGAGGACAGTGTCCAGCCCCTGCCACCTCCCTCCCTCAGCCCCTATGATCCTACACAGGACCTGAAGCAGCCAACTATGTCACACAAATTCATAAATATACCTTTTAAATATCTCACAAAAATCTCCACAACCAAAAAATTTTTAATTAAGATTCCAGATATAATAAATTATTTTAGATATCCAGGAGATTAGTCAAATGCCCCCTTTTGTTTGAAGTAAGAACATTTGAAGTAAGAACATTTGTATACAATTTCTAACATTATTAAACAGGCCTGATTTATCTAACGCAGGAAGTGAAATGTATCATGAGAAGAGTGAGCATGAATTTTAACTATTTGATCCTATTAATTCTAGCATTCCCTAATATACTTGCTTACTATCTTAATTATGGTATGCAATACATCAAAATCATTAACTAGCTTAACAGCTCACAGTCACCGCCATAAATATTAGATACAGTTATACTCACTCAGGGATTACTGATATTTACACTCCTGTTTGAAGCCAAAAACATGTACCTTACTCAAAGCCTCAAATCTAGAAAATTATATAAACGCTGATCTATCAGATTCTTCATCTTAAATATTTTCCTAAGCTACTGTTCTTGTCTTTTTATCTCCATTTAAAAAGCATTCACCAATACACATACACTTAATGTTAAGTAAATTCAATACTTTGAAATGTATATTTACCTGCAAAATACTAGACCATTCTTTATAAAAACAAACACTTAATCTTTTTAATTGCAATTGTAATAATTGGTTGCTGTAGAAATATAATAAAGATGTTACAGGCTGATGTTACAATTTAATGAATACCTTTCTATAAATTATAATACACATGTACTTTCAAACATAAAAAGAAAAATATTCTACTTTTGTAATCTGCTTTTAATCCTTGATATTATATTATAAATGTCTGTCTATATCAGTAAACACACATCCCCATCATTTCTCATGCTGATCAGCATAGTGTGGATGGGTGTACCATAATTTACTCAACCAACCCTTGGTGTTGGACATTTACTTGGTATCAAGTTTTCAGTTTCATAATCAACACTGCAAAGATTATCCAATTAAACACATCTGGTGCAACTTTCTCATTTTTTCCTACAAAACAAATTCCCAGTTGCAGATGCAGGGTGACAGGACACACTTATTTCGAAGGCTGGTGGCCTGGGCATTCTTTCCATTGTCCTAATTTGCATGGGCATCAACAACACTGAGTGTTCTCCTTTGTCCTCTTTGCCAGTCTAAGAGATGAGACATCATCAGCTGTTTGCATTTCTGTGACTACCAAGGAGACTAAATACGGGTTATATATTTACTAACTTACTATATTTCTTCTTTGACGAACTGCCTTCCTTTGGTTGTGCCTCTGTGTGCTTTAATTCCTCTGTATAATACAGGGGAGCAATACTAGCCCAATTTATAGAACAGTTGTAAAACTCAGGTGAGTTCCTGTAAGACATAAAGACTCAATGAATCTCACCCATGATAATTATCAGTAACTTAAGAATGAGAGGCTCTTTATATTTTACAGTGCTGCTGCCTCTGAGACATGCCCAGTGACGCGCACCTAAGGCAAAGGAGGGAGATGAACCACAGCCTCTCAGCATCTGAAGGTGAGCACCAAGGAGCATCGAGGATGTGCCCAATTTTCTTAAAATATCCAGTTTTATTTTAAACATTCTTTTTTAAAAAAACCCTCACCTGATGACATTTTTCCATTCATCTTCAGACAGAGCGGGGGGGTTGCAGGGGAGACAGAGACAGAGAGAGAAATGTCTATGTGAGAGAGATACACTGACCAGGGCCAGAGACCGAACTGCAACTGAGGTACGTGCCCTTGACTAGAATCGAACCCAGGACTCCTTGGTCCATGGGCCGATGCTCCAACCATTGAGCCGAACTGGCCAGGGCTTTCAAACATTCCTGTAAGTTTTACATTGTGCACCAAATTATACCTTTATTTGACTAAATGTTTTCTTTTTTAACTCATTAGCTATTAAAAGTAACATTTAGGGATTTGTTGGAGGTATACTTTATTAAGCACCATCCACTATCTCTCATGTAATACAAGTAGTATATTTGTTCATTTAATTTGTTGTTTTTTGTAATGTAGTTCAAATCTCAATCATTTTTGCCCTAGCCAGTTTGGCTCAGCAGTTAGAGAGTCGGCCTACAGTCCAGAGAGACCTGGGTTCAGTTCCCACGAAGGGCACGTACCTCGGTTGCAGTGTGTCCCCGGCCCTGGTTGATCGTGTGGGTGGCAGCCACTTGATGTGTCCCTTTCACGTTGATGTTTCTCTCTCTCTCTTTCTTCCTCTCTCTCCCTCCCACTCTATCTAAACATAAAATGGAAGAATGTCCTCGGGTGAGGATTAAAAAAAAATCTCAATCTTTTTCTTCATGGTATCCACCAATGGTGCCCCACGTGGGAAGTCCTCCTCAACCTGAGGATCAGACAAAAAGTCTCCTACTAGGTTTTATTTCTATTTTCTTCCAATTTTTATTAATTTATTTTTGTTACAGATGTTTCTCCTTTCCTCCCCCCACACCTCCTCCTCCCCAGCCTCCCCAAACCCCCCCAGCATTGTTGTCTATGTCCATTGGTTACGCATACATGCATATAAATTCTTTGGTTCATCTCATCCATCCCCTCCCCACCCCCCTACTCTGAGGTTTGTCAGTCTGAACCATACTCCTTTCTGTGTCTCTGTGTCTATTTTATTCATCGGCCCACCTTGTTCATTATATTCTACAAATAAGTGAGATCATGTGGTATTTGTCTTTCTCTGATTGGCTTATTTTGCTTAGCATAATATTCTCAAGGTCTCTCCATGTTGTCTCAAAAGATAAGAGATCTTTCTTTCTTACAGATGTATAGTATTTCATTGTATATATGTACCACGGCTTTTTTTATCCACTCATCTATTGATGGACACTTGGGCTGTTTCCAGATCTTAGCAATTGTAAATAGTGCTGCTCTGAACATAGGGGTACATATATTCTTTCTGATTGGTGTTTTCAGGCTTCTTATGAAGTTTTATTTCTAATTAGTTCTTATTTTTCTATTCTGATTTTATGTTGCTATTTTACATCTTGTTCAATTTTCCCAAGGTCTTTTACCTCATTTTTATTTATATTTTATTATTTTTAATAAAAATTGACATATAAGGTATTTTTACATTTTTATCTATTGATTTGAGAGAGAGAAACATTGATTTGTTGTTCCACTTATTTATGCTTCCATTGGTTGATTCTTGTAAGTGCCCTGACCAGAGATCAAACCTGCAACATTGGCTTATCAGAATAATTTTCTAACCAACTGAACTAGCCAGCCAGGGTAGTATTTAATTTTTTATTTTAAAAAATCAAAGAACATTCTATCACTTTAGAAGCAGCTTAACAGAAGAAATCTTTGCCATGGCTGGGTAGCTCAGTTGGTTAGAGGATCGTCCCAATACTCCAAGGTTTCGGGTTTGATCCCTCCTCAGGGCACACACAAGAATCAACCAATAAATTCATAAATAAGTGAAACAACAAATTAATGTCTCTTTTACTCTTTCTCCCTTCCTCTCACTCAAAAATCAATAAATAAAAAAATAAATGTAAAATTCTTTAAAAATAGAAGAAATCTTTGAAACATCTGACAAAATCAAAGATCTGGTGATTTTTCACAGGCACTGCTAAATCAATTGAATTTCTAAAATTAAATCTCAATCCCCAATACACATTAATGCCACTGATATGCTAGATCGAAAGTCCTAACATATCCAGATTCATGCTCTGTAGGGGTAAAGAAACTTGTTGCATTCTTGAGACTTTTGGCCCATGTTAGAGAGGGCAAATGCTGACTTTTGTAACTCTCAATCTCCAATTCCACCTGCAAATGTATCCATATGCATAGTTCTCTCAACCATAGCCACAAAATCAAGGACATCCTTCCACAACTGTAGAGCTAAGATCAAACCCTTCTCCTTTGTGTGTACATATTCAACAAATTAAAGAATTACATTTTTTACTTACAAATACTCTCAAGTAAGATTTTGCATTTTCAAAATGTTTCATGTTTTTGCTTTATTTTTAAAAAGAAAGGAAAAAAAAAGATGACGGTGGGCAGGACCGGAGGAAGGGTGAGTGTGTGAGCAAGTGACTGAGTATGTGAGAGAGTGTGAGTGGACTTGAAGGTAGACGACCAAACCCAAGCAGTGCAGAGCCACGGAGCAGGAGGTTCCTGTGCTGTGGACAGGAGCAGTTGGCTACCACAGTAAGGGTCCCTTCAGGGTGCTTTTCCCTGTGCTATGGGGAGGTCCCACCATTGTGGAAGATCCTGGATCTTCCCTGGGAGGAGGCAGTGGGAGTGGTTAGGGCCCAGCAACCGGAGCCCACCAACACAACTGGCACCCTGGGACCAGTGGACACTGTGTCAACACAGACCAGTGCACAGTTGTGGAGCTCCCAAGTGCTGGTCGCAGAAGTCGTAGACAGCCCAAAGCCCAGTACCATCCCCATAGTAGCAGCCCTATCAGAGGAGAGATATACCCTCAGCAACAGAGGCTGGGGAGCAGACATCCATCCCCAGGCAACAGAAGCACAGACCAGCAGCTGAGACCCATCCTCAAAAACTACAGCAAAAGCCGAGCAGGAGCTGAGCCCCACCCGTGGCAGCAGCACTTCCCAGCCACCAGCGGTGGGATCGGGGGCACCACAGAGGCCTGTGCTGTCCAGTAGCCCATAAGAGCAGTGGGAAGCAGGAGGCCAAGAGAGACTGGTGCGATCCAGCTGCCCGCCCACAGGAATTGCAGGGTGCAGGGGCACCAGAGAGCCTGTGCCACACAGCAGGGACTGTGCGATCTAATTACCCATGGGGCCTGTAGGGTGCTGAAGCATCAGAGAGGCCTGCACGACCCAGCAGCCCATAACATAGGTATAGAGCCAGGTCCCCAAAGGGACTGTGCTATCCAGTAACCCGCGGGACTTGCAGGGTGTGGGGGCACCAGAAGGGCCTGTGCAACCCAGCTGCACACAAGGTAGGCATAGAGGATGTGAAAATGGAGGTGGAGTGAATAGAAGCTACTCAGATGATCTCCCAGGAGCAAATGGGAATTACAACTAAAATAAAGACAAATCCTCAGAAAAATGCAACAGAAAAGCAGCAGGACAGGACCATATAACCAGGGACACCGCTAGGATCTGCGGAGGCACAAGAGGGTGGCAGGCTGGGAGCCCACGGACAGCAGCAGTCTTAGCTGTGAGCAGCGCCCTTGGGGAATAAAGACCAAGCACACTCCAAAGCGCAGAGAGCCAAGACAGAGCGCTAAAATAGCCACAGCCACTCATCTGGGGACTATGGCAGAGGGAGGGCAGACTGGGCTGGAACACTGTGGGGACACCCGGGATTTGGAGGGCACTCAGAGTTTTTGCTGAGTTGCAGCCACAAAGGACTGTGGCAAGTGTGCTCCTTCCCAGAGCTATGGGGAAAAGCAGCAGCAACCCCTGACCCCCTCAGAGACTCAGCCTTTCCCAAGTAAGACAAGGAAATGCAAACTGAGGCTTATTAACAACCAGCATCTATCCCACCCTCTGGAAATCCTCTTATGCAAAACACCAGGGCTACATTCCAAGGCACTGAGGAACTGAGACTATTAGCCACCAGGAAAAAGCTACAGGATAACTGCACCTTTCCTGGGCTTGCAAATCTACCCAGGAAAGTAACACTTGACAGTGGTGTTTAACGTGGGCCCACCCAGGCTCATCCAAACCCAGTAGAGGGAGCCACAAACAGCAGAACACCAACACACACAGGCAAAATTTGGCAGACTCCAAAACCCACTGAGATAGCCAAAATGGTGAAACAAAGAAAAAAATCCCAAATGAAAGAACAAGAGAACTCTATTGAAGATCAGATCAATGAAATGCAGCTAAGCAAATGATCAGAGGTAGAGTTCAGACCCAAGATTTTGAGGAAGGTCAACAGCATGAGTAAGAACATCAGCACCATGAGTAAAGATTTAGAAACATTGAAAGATTCCAAAATGGCAGCGGAGTGAATGGAAGCTACACAGACCATTTCCCAGGACCAAACTGGAATTACAACAAAAATAAAGACAAATCATCAGGAATAAGCAACAGAAAAGCAGCTTGGAGGACCATATAACCAGAGACCATATAACTCCACCCTGGTAGGCTTCCAGAGGCACGAGAGGGGGGCTGGCAGCCCACAGACAGCAGCGGCCTTAGCTATGAGCAGAAGCCTTAGCTGTGAGCAGCACCGTCACCTGTGAACAGCGTCCTCGGGTTAAACTCCCAAGCACCACAGCTCAGAGCCAGGACAGAGCCTAAAATAGCCACAGCCACTCACCTTGGGCTCCGGCAGAGGGAGGGCGGACTGGACTGGAACTGGGTGGGGACACTTGGGTTTTGGAGGGCGCTCAGAGCTTTTGCTGAGTTACAGCCACCCATGACAGTGGTCATCTTACTCCTTCCCAGGGATCAGGGGAGAGGCAGCAGCCCCTCCTGCGGAGATCCAACCCCACCTGGTGGCCATTGAAATGCAAATTGAGGCCCATTAACAACCAGCATCTGCCCCACCCTCAGGAAATCCCCTTATGCTGAACACCTGAGGGAGTTTCTCATTCAACTGAAAAGCCAAGGCTCTTCAAGTAACCCCTACTGATAGCCTCCAGGCAAAAAGCTAGAGGAAAACTGTACCATTCCTGGGCAAGCAACTCTAACCTGAAAAGTAAGACTAGACAGTGGTGTTTAACGTGGGTCCTCACTGGCTCATCCAAACCCAGGAGAAATAGCCACAAACAACAGAACACCAACACACACAAGAAAAATTTGGCAGGCTCCAAAGCCCACTTGATAGCCAAATGGTGAAACACAGAAACAAAACCCAAATGAAAGAACAAAAGACATCTACTGAAGATGAGATAAATGATGTTCAGTTAAGCAAGTCAACAAAACTAGAATTCAGGGCCATGATCTTAACGAAGCACAACAGCATGTGTAAAAACATGAGCACCACCCTGGCCGGTTTGGCTCAGCGGTTAGAGCGTCGGCCTTCGGTCCAGAGAGACCCGGATTCGGTTCCCGCTAAGGGCATGTACCTCGGTTGCAGTTTGTCCCCAGCCCTGGTTGGTCGTGTGGGTGGCAGCCACTCAATGTGTCCCTTTCACATCGATGTTTCTCTCTCTCTCTCTCTTCCTCTCCCTCCCTCCCACTCTATCTGTACAAAAAAATGGAAAAATGTCCTCGGGTGAGGATAAAAAAAAAAAAAACACCAACAAAAAAACATGAGCACCATGAGTAAAGACACAGAAATGTTCAAAATCAAACAGTTGGAAATTAAAAACCACCAAAAAGAAATGAAGAATAACCAACACACATACTAATCAAAATGCCAAAAATTCAAGACAAACAGAAAATCCTAAAAGCAGCAAGAGATAGGCAACAGGTTACCTACAAAGGAAACCCCATAAGGCTCTCAGCTGACTTCTCAACAGAAACACTACAGGCCAGAAGAGAATGGCATGAGGTAATCAAGGTCATGAAAAATAAGGATCTGAATCCAAGACTACTCTACTCAGCAAGGCTATCATTCAAAATTGAAGGTCAAATAAAGAGCTTCCTAAACAAAAAAAGGCTAAGGGAATACATTAGCACCAAACCAGCACTGCAAGAAATGTTATAAGGACTTCTGTAATTAGCAGAGAAATAGAAAGAAAAATAAAACCACAATAAACAAAAATGGCAATACATAAGTACAGGAAGATATAACCTTGATAAACATATATGTACCCAATATAGGACCACCAAAATATATTAAAAATCTTCTGGAAGACTTCAAAGGAGAAATCAATAGTAAAAAATCATAGCAGGGGACTTCAAAACCGTGCTGACATCACTGGATATATCCTCTAGACAAAAAAAATTAGCAAGGAAACAGACTCTAAATGAAGTACTAGACAATGGCATAAAACTAGAAATCATACAAGTTCAAGAAGATTGAAATCATATCAAGCATCTTCTCAGATCACAATGGCATGAAACTAGAAATCAATTGCAACAAGAACATGCAAAGACATTTCAATACATGGAGGCTAAATAGCATGTTATTAAACAATGAATGGGTCACCGAGGAGATCAAGGAAGAAATTAAAAACTTCCTGGAAACCAATGAAAATGAACACACAACAACACAAAATATATGGGATGCAGCAAAAGCAGTTCTGAGAGGGAAGTTCATAGCACTACAGGCCTACCTCAAAAAACAAGAAAAATTTCTAATTGACTGTCTAACCTCACAACTTAAAGAATTAGAAAGCAAACAAAAAGAAAACCCCAGAGCAAGTAGAAGGAAGGAAATAGTAAAGATCAGAGCAGAAATAAATGACATAGAGACCAAAAAAACAATTCAAAGGATCAATGAAACAAAGAGCTGGTTTTTCGAAAAGATAAACAAGATTGATGGACCCTTAGCTAGACTCACCAAGAAACAAAGAGAGAGAACCCAAATACACAAAATCAGAAATGAAAGAGGAGAAGTAACAACCAACACCACGGAAATACAAAAGATCGTTAACAAATACTATGAACAACTATATGGCAACAAATTCGACAATCTAAGTGAAATGGACAAATTTCTAGAAACACACTGTCTCCCAAAACTATTCCCGGAAGAGATAGAAAATTTGAACAGACCAATAACAACTAAGGAAATTGATGAGGTAATCAAGACTCTCCCAGCAAACAAAAGCCCAGGCCCAGATGGTTTCACGGGGGAGTTTTACCGAACATTCAAAAAAGAACTAACACCCATTCTCCTCAAACTATTTCAAAAAATTCAAGAAGAAGGAAGACTTCCAAACATGTTCTATGAGGCCAGCATAATTCTAATTCCAAAACCAGAAAAAGAGACTACAAAGAAAAAAAATCACAGGCCAATATCCCTGATGAACATAGATACCAAAATCCTGAACAAAATACTAGCAAATCAGATCCAGCAATACATTCAAAAAAATTATTCACCATGACCAAGTGGGATTTATCCAAGGGATGCAAGGCTGGTACAATATTTTCAAATCAATAAATGTGATACACCACATAAACAAAATGAAGAATAAAAACCACATGATTGTATCAATAGATGCCGAAAAAGCCTTTGACAAAATTCAGCATCCATTTCTGATAAAAATGCTCAGCAATCTGGGAATTGAGGGATCATATCTCGACATAATAAAGGCCATATATAAAGAACTACAGCCAACATCATACTCAATGGGCAAAAACTAAAAGCATTTCCCTTAAGAACAGGAACAAGACAAGGATGCCCACTTTTGCCACTCTTATTTAACATAATACTGAAAGTCTTAGCCACAGCAATCAGACACGAAAAATAAAAGAAATCCAAATGGGCAAGGAGGAAGTGAAACTGCCATTATTCGCAGATGACATGATACTATACGTAGAAAACCTCAAAGATGCCATCAAAAATTTACTACACTTAATAAATGAATTTGGCAAAGTAGCAGGATACAAAATTAACGTCAAGAAATCAATGGCATTCTTATACACCAATGATGAACTCACAGAAAGAGAAACTAAGAAAACAATCTCATTTACCATCGTGGCAAAAAAACTAAGATTCGTAGGAATAAACTTAACCAAAGAAATAATGGACCTATTCGCAGAAAACTACAGGTCATTGAACAAAGAAATAGAGGAAGATATAAAAAAGTGGAAACACATACCTTGTTCATGGATTGGAAGAATTAACATCATTAAAATGTCCATACTACCCAAAGCAATCCATAGATTCAATGCAATCCCCATCAAAATACCAACGACATACTTCACAGAACTAGAACAAATACTGCAAAAGTTCATATGGAACCAAAAAAGACCTTGAACAGCCACAGCAATCTTGAAAAAGAAGAACAAAGTAGGAGGGGTCACATTACCAGATTTCAGGTTATACCACAAAGCCACTATAATCAACATAGCCTGGTACTGGCACAAGAACAGGCATATAGAGCAGTGGAACAGAACAGAGAACCCAGAAATAGACCCAAGGCAATATGCTCAATTAATATTTGACAAAGGTGGCAAGAGCATACAGTGGAGTAAAGACAGCCTCTTTAAGAAATGGTGTTGGGAAAATTGGACAGCTACATGCAAAAAAAATAAAACTAGACCATCAACTTACACCCTACACAAGAATAAACTCAAAATGGATAAAAGACTTAAATGTGACTCATGAATCCATAAAAATCCTAGAAGCAACCGTAGGCAACAAAATTTCAGACATCATACGCAGCATAATTTTCTGATACATCACTAAGGCAACAGAAACAAAGAAGAAAATGAACACATGGGACCACATCAAACTCAAAAGCTTCTGCACAGCAAAAGATACAATCATCAAAACGGAAAGGCAACCTACTGTATGGGAGAGCATCATTGCCAATGATATATCAGATAAGGGGTTAATTTCCAAAATATATAGAGTGCTCATACAACTCCACAAAAGGAAGACAAAGAACCCAATTAAAATTTGGGCAGAGGAACTAAATAGACACCTCTCCAAACAGGACATACAAATGGCTAAGAGACAAATGAAGAAATGCTCAACATCACTAGTCATCAGAGAGATGCAAATTAAAACAACAATGAGGTATCACCTCACACCTGTCAGAATGGCCGCCATCAACAAATCATCAAACAAGTGTTGGCAAGGATGTGGAGAAAAGGGGACTCTAGTGCACTGCTGGTGGGAATGCAGAATGGTGCAGCCACTATGGAAAACAATATGGTGTTACCTCAAAAAATTAAAACTGAACTTCCATTTGATCCAGTGATCCCATTTCTAGGAATATACCCTAAGAAGCATAAAACACCAATCAGAAAGAATATATGTACCCCCCATGTTCATAGCAGCACTATTTACAATAGCTAAGATCTGGAAACAGCCCAAATGTCTATCAGTTGACGAACAGATAAAAAAGCTGTGGTACATATACACAATGGAGTACTATGCAGCTGTAAGAAAGAAAGATCTCTTATCCTTGAGACGACATGGAGGGACCTGGAAAGTATTATCCTAAGCGAAACAAGCCAAGCAGAGAAAGACAAGTATCATATGATCTCACTTATTTGTGGAATATAATGAACATAACAGTCTGAGGAATGAGGTAGTCCCAGAGACATGGAAGTGGGGTACAAACTGACAATCCCTAGAAGAGGGGTTGGGGGAGAGAGATAAACCACAGAACTTATATGCATGTATGCATGAACGATGGACATGGACAACAAAGCTGGGGACAGGGCAGGGAGGGAGGGGGAGAGGGAATTAGTGGGGGGAGGACATCTGTGACAAAAATAAATTAATTTAAAAAATAAAAAAATAAAAGAAAGAGAGAGAGAGAGAGAGAGAGAAAGAAAGAAAGAAAGAAAGAAAGAAAGAAAGAAAGAAAGAAAGAAAGAAAGAAAGAAAGAAAGAAAGGGCTTAGTACCAAAACAAAACAAACAAAAAACAAAAACAAGGGATATTTTAGAACAGGGTTCTCAGGATTCGAACCTTTCTACCAGAAGTACAGTTTCTGTTTGATGAGTGACTGCTTTGAAAAAATTTTATTTCAGAATTAGTATTTTTGTATGTTCTGGACACAGCTCAAATGAAAACCAAAGGATAAATATTTTGACCTATTTTAAATCCTTCAGAACCCAGAGGATAAGAATACATCTCCATGGTGGGTACCTCCACAGTTTATTCTGAAGGACAGGTAACATGGCATGGCTCGCATTTGTTTAAATGATAGCTGCCCAAGTACAGGGTATCGGATCTGCCTTCGCCGAAAGTGCAATCACAGAACAAGGAGCCTTGGCTTACAACTAATTCCTGGGGGCAGATCTGGGAAGCAAGAGAAAAGCAAAAATGTACTGTGGTCACTATCCTGGAACAATTCAGACAATGTGGATCCCAGATTGCTTTTAAAAGTTTAATAAACATCAACACCTCTTGAGAGAGAGAAGAGACAAACATTTATTGCATGCCATGTGTCAGTCACTATTGAAGTAATCTATATTAACTACCTCATACACTGCTACTTGTCAGTTTGTAAGTTTTCCCCAAAAAAAATTTATTTTACATTTATGCTGTGTGCACATACAGGATACCGCTTTGCACAGCAGCTATAGTATACATGTAGGGACCACACACAGTTTGCAATAGATTTGGGCAAGTTATAACCTCATTTCACAAAAGTAACACTTGAATTTGATTACATTTTAAACTAAATGTCCATACTTTCTATGCATAAAATGAGCACTTATTTTAACCAATCTAGAAGGAAAATAAACAATAGTGTAAGTATTCCTTACTATATTCAGTTATATCCATCTTATATTTTCTTCTATATAAATTACAAATTTATAGTCAGTAAATATCTAAGACCCTATATGTCAAATTAGGTCAAATGCTATGAGGAAAACCCTCTCATAAAGGACTGCAAAAAAAAAAAAAAAAATTGTAACAAGCCACTGCCCTCTGCTGGTGAACAATACACATTGTTAATAAATCTTTAATTTGAGAACAAAAGTAATGAAATACATTAATATTTAAGCACCATAGTCCACTATACAATTTACAGAGTCTAATAGTGAGTTTAGATTATGTGGAAATGATACATACACATACACATACACATACACATACACAGTACATGTTTTAGCAAAAGCCAATATGCAATTTCAGGCTTTTTTACTACAACACACACAGAACATTATATTCTATCTGAAAAGAGTTTCTAAGCAAATTTCCATTTTAATCCTTTCAACCATTATTTAAATAATGTGTATCAATGCTGCTTTTTGCCATTTCAGAATCAAGGAGAAATTTCATCTTTCTTAGAGATAGATTAGTAAGTATTGAATAAAGTTTTAAATGCTTAAAAAGCACTGTGCGCATGTACAGACAGACTCACCATCTTCCTCCTCCACAGTGAGATTCTGGTTACAAGCTAAATATCCAGAAGTCAAGAGATTATAGAACTCTACCACACACTTATAAGATACATTTAGACATTAATTTAGACTTCTCTCTATAAATATACTTACAAAAACTATAAAAACAATTCCACTGGTTATTTTAAAATAGCACAAAATAAGACATAAAAACCATCTTGGGGAAAAAAAATTCCAACAAGACAGAAGAAGAGTACATAAAAGGCAAGGGTCCTAGCTTTATACACCTCAAATTCATTCCATTGGCCATAGCCATAATTAAATATGTATTCTTTCATTTCTTTTTCTATCTATTTACATATTTTTAAAGATTTTTTTTTAATCGTAGCTTCACACTATGCAAAGTACTCCTTAACTAGCTTTTCGAATTCTACTTAATATATTTTGGAGATCTTGTCACATCAGTTCATATAGATTTACCCCGATTGTTTTTAACAGCTGTAAAGTAGAGGTGTTCTAAAATTCTATTCCATGAACCCTCCAGTAACCATATTTTCACACCTGAAATGTGGAGGAGGGGTATGATAAATATCCTTGCTTAAAATTGTCCACAAGAATAATTTCTAGAATTGATCTATATCATAAATCTGATACTGTTTCCACAAAAAAATATATAAAAATATGTCACACATGTAAATAAACAAATACTGTGCAGTATAGTTTTGTTTTTGTCAAACTAACATTTAGAAGCAATTTGATTTTAAAACTCACTTGTATCTACAGTTATATACAATAACTATATAAAAATATGGAATGCCAATTTTTTAGAGACTCAAAGAGAAATCTTTAAAAACCAAAAGCTGGACCTAGACAGAAGGCAGATATACATCATATATCGATCTTCCCTCATTATATGATTCTTTATTTTATACCACAGTTAAAATCCCCAACTGAAAATACAAACTCAGTAAATAGCACATTTCCTTGAAGTTCAACCTTGCTTATCTTTGTTCAGTAATCCACACAACTCCAACGTTCTGCCTAGGCTTAAAACATAAGGTAAAAATGGCATAAAATGGGCTCATTGTGTCCTCCTTTCACTGAGCTATCAATTTCCTCTGAAGGTTTATTAATGAACAGCACAGTCACAAACACTCAAGCTGTCATCAGGCTCCTTGCTGCTAAATTTACTGAAGCGTATACTCTACTGTCTGCACTTCTCCACACACATAATTTGTCAAACCACAGATCCACAGATTGGAACTGGTCTTTAATAAGTCCTCCCACCCCACCCTGACACACACACACACACACACACACACACACACACACACACAAACTGTCCAATCCCAAACGGTTCATCATCCTTTGTTAAAAAGATAGCTTAGTGAGTGAATGAATATTTCGTCTATAGTTGCGTCTTGACTTTCTGTTGAATACCCATTTCCCTCTGTGCCCTAATACTATTTTCCCAAGACTGTAGTTGTCTCATCCTTTGCCTTCCCAGCTCTGGATCAAGTCAAGACACTTGGTTTCACAGTCACTGCCTCCAAGAATGACAGGCAGAGGAACACTTTCTCTTGATCCCTTGGATTATCATGATGGCATATCCTGCTCTGTGAAAATGAGTACAAAGAAAGCATCCATTCAAAAGAGGCAGGTCCAGAGGACAAAGATGGGCAAAGACACAATTAATGGACGATAGCTTCCCAAAAAAGAGACACAGCCTCAAGAAAGGTTTCATGGGAGACATAAGATACTTTCTACAAGCTCATTCAAAGACATCTTTTCATTGTAATCAATAGCCTATACAACATAAACCTGTTTAGTGAATAGAGAACAGTCCAGCCAAGCTGAAGCATAAGAGGATAAGAAGTTCGCTGAAAATGTAGGTTGAGAGCCCAGAAATAGTAAAGGCCTCCTTATTCAATTGTAGGAGAAAGGAGAAAGATGATCTTTATTCCCTGACATTATGAAGCAGACAGGGGTATATACTCCTACCTGGAACCTCTGCAGCTCCCACAAAGTATGACTCTCAATCCCATTTCCCTGTAGTTACTAGTGTGTAAGTCTTAAGACAAAGAGGACATCTACAACTTGCTGCCGGACCAGAGTGGAGAACTGGGAAGGCTATGCATTTTCCACAGTCATGCATAGAGGAAAAGAAGTCCGGTAGGTGCATAGTTGCAGCTAACAAGAAAGAGAAACAGAGGCTCAATCAGGGCCATAAGCAAACACTGACTTCTGTAAAAAAATAAAAATAAATAAAAAAAACACAAAAATACTTAGATCCAATTGAAAAGCAAACAAACTGGGAATGATATTTGTAGAAAACAGAGTCAAGGTCCATATCCTTAATTCATAATAATATTCATAATAAAATAATTTTAAATACTAAAATATAAATAGAAAAATATAGGCTATTAAAATTGTTCTAATTCCCTAGTGATTTAAAAAAAATTAAGGCCCTGGCCGGTTTGGCTCAGTGGTTAGAGCGTCGGCCTGCGGTCCCGAGAGACCCGAGTTCGGTTCCCGCTAAGGGCATGTACTCGGTTGCAGTTTGTCCCCGGCCCTGGTCGGTTGTGCGGGTGGCAACCACTCGATGTGTCCCTTTCACATCGATGTTTCTCTCTCTCTCTCTCTGTTCCTCTCTCTCCTCCCACTCTACCTGAACAAAAAGTGGAAAAATGTCCTCGGGTGAGGATAAAAATAAATAAAATAAAATAAAATAAAATTAAGCTTTTATTTATATTTATTTTTTAAAATACGTTTTTATTGATTTTTTTAGAGAGAAAGGAAGGGAGAAAGAGATAGAAGCTCCAATATAAGAGAGAAACATCAATTGGCTATTTCCTACATGCCCTCTCCTGGGGATTGAGCCCGAAACACAGGCATGTGCCCTGACAGGGAATTGAATCAGGACCTCTCAGTCCATGGGACGACACTCAATCCTCTGAGTCACAACAGCTGGGCAGATTAAGCTCTTTTTATTAAAAAAAAGAAAAATTGTTTTAATAACAATCTCAATATTGCCCAAAATTATTTTCATGTTACTTATGTGAGTAAAAATACTGAAAACAATCTGACAACATGCATCCAAATACTATTTGATTCAATAATTAGCTTTCTAAAATCATATCCCTTAAGAAAAAAGAAAGTTGGACAGTAATTTATGCATAAAGCTCTTTACTGCAGTATAATTTCTAATACTGAAATTTATAAACAACCTCCATAACGATAGAATAGTTAAATTGGGGTGCATTCATAGGATGAGATATTCAGCAATTCAAATAGAAAATATTTATAAACAATAGGATATAACAAGATATAAAATATATGTTTAATAATATTCCTTTTTTTTTTTTTTAAATACTGCCTGTCCAGCCAGTGTGGCTCAGTGGTTGAGAATCGACCCATGCACCAGGAGGTTGCCCGTTCAATAACCGGTCCGGACACATGCCCAGGTTGTAGGCCAGACCCCCAGTGGGGGACATGCAGAAGGTGGCTGATCAAGATCAATGTTTCAATCTCTCTCTCCTCCCTTCTTCTCTCTAAAATCAATAAAATAAAAATTAAAAAAATTTTTGGTCAGGGTTACTCAAACTAAATATTTTTTTTTACTTTTTTTTTGGAGAGAAAGAAAGATCAGCTGCCTCCCCCACAAGCCCCAACCTGGTACTGAACCTGCAACCTCGGTATGTGTCCTGGCCAGGAATCAAACCTGCCACCTTTCGGTGTACAGGACAATGCTCCAACCAACTGAGCCACACCGACCAGGGCCTCAAACTAAACATTTTAGGGCTTAGGATTCAGCATTAATTCTTAAGGCCAAAGTGTACACAGAACCAAAATTCAGAAAAACCTAACATTCTCTCTAATCAAATGTGAAATACTAAAGCATTAAATCACATTTTCTAATGATTATGACCATGTACCTAAATGGATGCTGTTTTAGAGACATAATCTAGACATTTCAGAATTTCACTGTTCAATGTCAAGTCACTCACTAGGGCCACTTAAGGGGGAAATGCGTAACAGAGAAGTTTCACATAGGAACTAAGCAGGGTTTGGAACACTGCTTTCTTAGTAATCTTTTCCCTCATCTACCCCTCAATCCCCTGCCAAGACAGCCTCCAACGTGTCCTTTTGTTGTTAATCCTCCCTGAGGATATTTTTCCATTGATTTTTAGATAGAGTGGAAGGGAGAGAAGGAAGAGGAGAGAAAGGGAGGAAAGAGAGAGAGAGAGATCAATGTGAAAGAGACACATCAATCGGTTGCCTCCCTCAGGACCCTGACCAATGCCGGGGATCAAACTTGCAACCCAGACATGCACCCTTGACCCTGAATCAAACCTGCAACCCTTAGGTCTGCAGGCTGACACTCCAACTACTGAGCCAAACTGGCCAGGGCTCCAATGTATGTCTTAAATTAATGCTGCATTTGTTGTTCTTCAACTCTATTCTAGCATTCTCCCGAAAACAGAAAAGTTTGCATTTAACTTTTTAAATATAGATGGTATATGTTCTTTGGTTGTTTGATTTTAAGAATAGCATAAAATTAAAAGGTATTTTAAGCACCATCTGCTCTCTTGCAACAATGGGCAATAATTTCCGGATTGTCTTACTTCATGTACGTGTTTTAAATCTAGAGTGCCCTTTATGATTATTGCAGTTAGTATTTTGTTATTTTATGTAACCCTCCTTGCTTATATGTATATTTAGAAACCAGGCTGGGTTTTTATCTCCCCTTTGTGCCATTCCTATTTCAACTTCCCATTATCATAGAACTGTTGAGAGAGTCATTTAGTTACTTTTTCCTACCATGCCTTCCAAATTCACTGGGATAATCCTTTATGGGACCAGAGAAATGCAATTTTAACAGAACTTATTAAAATGTATTTGACCAATCCTATTCTTAGGACACAGTTCCAAATGCTGTCATTCAGTAAAACAGAAACTCTGATGGCATTAACTATCTTCCAGTATTAACTGTGGTGGAATAAGCTGAGATGGCAGGTGCAGGCAGGGCCCGTCAACAAAGACAGAACTGGAGACGTGCAAGTGCACTAGGTCCCTGTAGCCATCTGCTCTGCACTAAGGGAATGAAAAGAGAGCAATGAACTAAGGCATTCATTTTCAAAGTCCTGATTTGTTAACAAGATCTGTGCAATGAACTCTTATGCACTACTGTGATTCTATCATGCCCTCAGAAAAAAGAGAAAGGAAAAAAAAAAAAAAACACTGCAAACCATCTGGCATACTCTATAAAGATAAGCTGGAAGATTTTCTAATAAACATTTATACTCTAAAAATGTTTTAGTTGCCATAAATACAAGATATAGTAAAAGAAAAGACATTGGAAAACAAAGTGTTCAATACTGATCATCTTTGTGTAGATACTTAAAAAGACAGACAGTCTGGCTGGTGTGGCTCAGTGGTTGAGCACTGACCCATGCACCAAGAGGTCACCAGTTCGATTCCTGGTCAGGACACATGCCCATGTTGTGGGCCTGATCCCCAGTGGGGGGCATGCAGGAGGTGGCCAATCGATGTTCTCTCTCATCAATGTTTCTCTCTCTCCTCTCACTTTCTCTCTCTCTAAAATCAATAAAGGAAATAATTTTTTTAAGATATAGACATATGCTGATATTTTTGAAGGGATACACAAGAGTTAACAGGTTTTATCTTTGAGGAAGAGATTGGGATGGGTGTCCTTAAATATTTTTTTGTACTCTAATTTTTTTAAATCACGAACATGTATTCATTTTTTTATTTTTATACATTTGAATAGCAGGTATTTGGGTAGTAATAGGAAAAGCCATAATGATTTCCTTTCCAAAAGTTTTCTGTAAAATTAAAAGTATTCTAGTACAATAATTTACTTAGTGATTCTGATATCATGGGGTGTTTTAATTATAATTCAATTTTTGCTGATAAAACTAACACTAGAACAATCATCTTTGTAAATGAACTTCTGTCTATATTTCTTATAACTTCCTAGGAGTGTAAGAAATGGGTCAAAGGGCGTGGAGATGTTGAGGGGTATTGACACATACTACCTTACCCACTTTACAGGATGCTTATGTCAATTATACTGCCACCAAAAGAAGTGCAGAGCACCCACTCTACCAACTACATTCTCATGTGCAATGGAACGTCCCTTTTATATTTACTAATACAATAAGGGAAAAAAATCCTTCACTATTACTTTGAATAATACTGAATAATTTTTCAATTTTATTTACCAGCAAGGAAAGAGGTTTGCAAGCTATTTCAATAATCATCAGAACAGTATAATTTTTTTTTAATTAATACTTAAAATTAAAGAACAAGCCCGGCCGGTGTGGCTCAATGGTTAAGCATCAACCCTTGCACCAAGAGGTCACCAGTTCAATTCCCGGTCAGGGCACATGCCCAGGTTGTGGGCCAAATCCCCAGTGGGGGGCACACAGGAGGCAGCCAATCATGTTCTCTGTCATCGATGTTTCCAGCTCTCTCTCCCTCTCCCTTCTTTTCTATCTAAAATAAATAAAGAAAAAAAAATCCAAAATATACATACCTGAGAACTGGAAATACTCTACCAATAATGAGTGAAAATTATCAGTATGATAATTAGTAAGTTTCTGGAAACTGCCTACTTTTTTATCTTAATTCAAATAAAATAATTAGTAAGTTTCTGGAAACTGCCTACTTTTTTATCTTAATTCAAATAAAAACCTCCAGGCAAGTAAAAGCAATGTGTGGACTAGAGTCAAACTTAGAAGGAACCTCTAACAACCATGATGGTTTTCTTTCCAAGAATTTACAACATATGGTCTTTCACACTCATCCTGGGGCCCAAGAGCCAGAGTATGTTTTTGAAGACAAAAGCATCAGCTCCTTCAAATTCCTCCTCTCAGCAATCTGGCCCACAGAACCCCAAACACTGTTAGTTGATATTTATTTTCATACTGCCCTCATTTTGGTAGAAAGTAAAAGTGAATGGATGTGAGAAATCAGTAGAAATATATAAATCAACCCACGTGCCCAGCCTGCTGCTAGCACGTATCCTGCAAATACTATCCCCACAGCCACTGCTCTCAGCACCCCAGGCCTGAACTCCACTGGCTCCCCAAGTTAGTTCAGGCAGTTCCCTGACTTAGAAATGACCCATGATGAATCACTCTTTTTAAATGTATTCAGTGGGAGAGGATGGTGCTAGGAGACTGCCCCAGCTACCACCCCATCCTCACCACAGCCTGGGGGGACACCAGTTAAAGCTCCCCTGCGGAAAAGGAAACTAGAGCTCACAGAGGCGGGTTACCCAAGTACCAAACAGACCCAGAATTCTAACACCCGCTGATGTGATTAGGTTGGGTTTTTGTTTACCTGCACTCAAATTAGCCATCAAAACACTTTTATTAAAGAAGGAAGAACTCGCCCTGGCCAGTTTGTCTCAGCGGTTAGAGCGTCGGCCTGCGGTCCAGAGAGACCCGGGTTCGGTTCCCGCTAAGGGCACGTACTTCGGTTGCAGTTTGTCCCCGGCCCTGGTTGGTCGTGCGGGTGGCAGCCACTCGATGTGTCCCTTCACGTCGATGTTTCTCTCTCTCTCTCCCTTCCTCTCTCTCCCTCCCACTCCATCTGTACAAAAAATGGAAAAATATCCTCGAGTGAGGATAAAAAAAAAAAAGAAGGAAGAACTCTGGAGATGGAGCAATGAACATTTGTATTTCTGATAAAATTATGAAAAATAAAACACTAGCATGCTTTCTCCAGACTTTAATTTTTAAACAGAACCTTTTCATGTCTCTGGTCTGGTGTTCAAAGCATAGACTTTAAGTTAGGTCTGATCCCCTTATAACCAAAGGTTGCAGATTTCAGCGCTTCCTTGTCCTCATCTAGAAAGAGCTGAGTGTCCCGTTACTCTCCTAGGGCAAGCTGGCATTTTCCTCTGTCTCCACCAATCCCACCCTCCCTTCTATTTCACCAGGATTGGCCCACTGAACTAATCCATCATCAGTGGGACGGAAACAGGAGTTCCCTTACACCAGACAGGCCCACCACTAAGCCAAGGTCTGTTATCTAAACTGGAGTTCTGAAAGAAAAATGCAGTGGAAACACAATCTTAATCCACCACACACCTACCTGGTCCCCACCACAACTCTTCAAGGCTGCTTACATATTTAATTTCATTTATTTTTCAGAACTATAAAGAAGCTATAATGTCCATTTTACAAATGGGAAAAGGGAAATTTAGACAGGTTAAGTACTTGCTCCAACAAATCAGAGTCGGGCTAACCCTGAACTTATACCCCTTCCACACTGCAAAACAATGCTTCCCTTACACAAGAGGAAATGAAGCTCAGCAGAATTACATGCAGCCGGAAAGAAATTCAAGACAAAGTATATTACTCTCCAGAGCGTCTGCTGCCTCCACCACCCTGTGTTGTCCCCCTCGAGTGCTTCTGACAGCAATCCTATGGCAATTACGGAACCTCAATAACTACTTGAGCTGTATTTCTAATTAAGCATTTTAAAGGGAGATGCAAGATATAATTAATTTAACAAAACAAACTTTGAGATTACACATGGAACATAAAGCATGCTAAATTTTTCTTCATTAATGTTTTCTAGCATTTTCCTAAAATATTAGAAAATAATAGCAATAATAGTGAATTATATGTATATACATATACAATCCTCATCCCTTGCTCCCAAAATACTGATATATCTGACTATAAAATAATTTCCCAACAATATTAAGATTTCATTTCTTCATATTTTAATAACATAACTCTAATTTGATAATTCCCTTACTTATTTATTCATTAGTCATACTGAAGTATGATAAAAATCAAAAAATCAAAATATAACAGTAAGAGACGTAAAATCATAAAAATTGCACTCAGCACTATAAGCAAGAAGGCATAAAAATATTGATATTGTCCTCACTTAAAGAAAGTACTTAGAAAAATACAATCTGATCAATACAAATGAAAGACAAAACCAATGCCTGGCAGAATAAGCTGCAAACACTAAATTTTACAGTGTCGCAAAGAATTAATCAGTGCTCTAAGCTGTTGTGTTGGAAATCCCCCCTTCAGAGTGTCCACATGTCCAGAAGACAATCTCACTTTGCCTTCCTCATTTTACAAAAAGGTAAAATATATTACTGGCCACAGTTTGCAGAGGATAAAAGTCCAGTAAATTAAAAATAATCAGCATTGTAATAGAGGACGAGAACTAAGCATTGCGCTTCTACACTACATCATATTTATTTAGGGGCTGCCTAACTGGGAACACCTTTCTTTGAATTGGCTAACACTGATCCTTCTCATTGCAAAGGGGTAGAACTACTGAAACAATAATTGAGATTAACCATGGGTTTCTTCACCCATTCTTTATTCCCTAAATATCAAAAACTATTCTGACATTACCTTCATCACTTTCATTGGCATTGGCACAGAGTATTCCACAGCCACAGCCCCTATGGGGAATTTCCAGGCTACGATTCTACCAAGCAATTTCTGGAAGAGTAGTGCTCATCTTTTCTATCACCTTGCTCAGAGCAGAAGGAGGATAGAGTATAGATACACAGATTAAAGTCTAATTATAGCCAGTGACCTCAGTGAAATCCCATTAAAACTTCCTTTTGATTCAAAGAGGTCATATTAAATGATTAAGTAAGCAAAACTCCCACACCAAGGCTTCAAATTGGGCATCTGCACATGTTGCTTCTGTTCCATCAGAAGAGAACAAAAAGGGAACCCGTCACCTTGGTTGACATGCCTTATTTTAGAAATCCTATTGCACACTTAGCTATTCTGCTGAGCACAGAAAATCTCTGTGTGGCTGGGCCAGGGGTCCAGAGCCCTCTTAAGGGATTTTCCCAAGTCCTCCTTTAACTAGTGCCTTCTCTTTAAATTACCATGGTGTATCAAAGACTACATATATATATTTTACCTCTCTTGAAAGATATATATATATATATATATATATATATATATATATCTTTCAAGAGAGGTGATGTTGAAGAGCAATTAAACAAACAATCAGATCAAGTGAAGTAAACTGCTAGCAAGAGGATCCATGTCCAGCAATAGGGGTGTCTATATTACAATCCAGCCCCAGTGGCCACAAAGTGCTCCTTACCTTACCTCCACCATGCTACCTTCTAAGCCATGTGTAGACATTTCCAACCACGGCTTTTGAATCAAGTGGAATAGGACCACTATATTAACATTATAGCCTCAGCAAGACAGAATTAATTTCCCAAATAAAATCAGCTTAGCCCTGGCCAGTTTGGCTCAGCGGTTAGAGCATCGGCCTGTGGTCCAGAGAGACCCAGGTTCAGTTCCCGCTAAGGGTGCATACCTCGGTTGCAGTTTGTCCCCGGCCCTGGTTGGTCGTGCGGATGGCAGCCACTCAATGTGTCCCTTCCATGTCGATGTTTCTCTCTCTCTCTCTTCCTTCTTTCCCTCCCACTCTATCTAAACAAAAAATGGAAGGATGTCCTCGGGTGAGGATAAAAAAAACAAAAAAAAATCAGCTTATTGGTGATAAAAGGAGAACTGTCTTTATTCAAATGATCCATGTTTTCTTTTTCTTACATGTCTAAAAACTTTCCAAATTGATTATTTCCTTTTCTGCAACGAAACCTTAGGCATCATCTGAGCTAATGTGCTGATTTAACTTTTGAAAATGGATTTTAGGTATGGAAAACTTTAGGTTCTCAGGATTTTTTATTTTTATTTTTTTAATTGAATTTAGAAAGAGAGGAAGAGAGAAAAAAAAAATCACGTGAGAGAAACATCAATCAATTGCCTTCTGCACTCAGGCAGAGGATAGAATCCACAACCTGGGTATGGGCCCTGACCAGTAATTGAACTGAGGACCTTTTGGTGCACAGGACAATGTTCATCCAACTAAGCCACTCTGGCCAGGGCTCAGAATATTTTTTAATGCGATGAATGCCCACATTACATTTATACATGAATTACATCTTTTTTAAAATATGTTTTTATTGATTTTTTTAAAGAGAGAGGAAGGGAGAGAAAAATAAAAACATCGATGTGAGAGAGAAACATCCTACTGTTTCTACTGGGTTACTGGGGATGAAGCCTGCAACCCCGGCATGTGCCCTGACCAGGAATCAAACCAGGACCTCTAGGTCCATGGGACAACACTCAGTACACTGAGCCACAACAGCCAGAGCATAAATTACATCTTTAATTTTGTTCTGTCTGTGAATGTTAGCTAAAATGTAAAAAAATAAAACATTATCTAAATGGGGAAAAATAATAAAAAGATAAGCAAGATTGTTTGAATCCTGGTTCTAATGCTTTTGACTAAATGACCTTGGGTAAGTCAATTAATCATTCAACAAACTATTTCTTAACCATCTACTATGTGCTGGGTAGAGAACACAGACATGAACTAATGACATTTTTTTAAGTCCCCCACTCTTAAAGACCTTTTGTTCAAATGGAAGGGATACGGACAAACAAAATAAATTACAGTATTATCCATGTCAGACAGTAATAAGAAGAAAAGTAAGCTTAAAGAAGATACAGGGTTGGGGCAGTGGGGCAGAAATAAAAGAAAGTTGTTTCCAGATATTTTAAACAGAGATAGTACTTACCTCTTTGATGATTTAGGTTCAGCTTTGATAGCCAAAGTACAGTACTATGTAATAACATTATTATATAAGAGATCAAGAGTTTATTTTATACTGTTTTTTCACATTGAAAAACAACAAGAAAAAAACTAGGAAGGGAATAAAAATAAGCAACAACAAAAAAAATTCCGAAAAGCAGTCACAAAATCCACTACACTGGACAAAGTTCATACTTACTTTAGAACTAGCTATATAGAGTACACTCATATCTTTAACATTCATGCTACTCTCTTACATTATATTATATCTTTACCAACACATTCCCTTCTTCCTCCATAAATAATAAAGGACACATTTACAGGATACCCATGAAACTTCCAGGTGCCCAAATACCTATTAATTATCACGGAACAGGGGCTATTAACAATATACTTGGAAATTATTACACAACTCCAACTTACAGACAGATAAGTTAATGATTTGGAAATCAAAATACCGTTTTAGTAGAAAAAGAAAATATGATGTTTAAGGACCTCAAACCAAAGAAACAAGGCTTACTTAATTTACTAAAGACCTGTGGGTCTCAATCCAAAGCATCCACCAGACTCACCAAGGGGGATTTTTTAAATGCAAATGGCTGTTTCCTCTCACCAGAGATTCTTATCCTATTGGTCTCAGTCAGGCCAGGAGTCCGTGCTTTTAAAGTTCTTCAGGGTTGAGAACAACTCCACTATGCAGAGACCACATCTGTTTGAAAATGCCAGTGACTGGCCATTTACTTAGCCAGCCTTCCTTATAGTTATGGTTGGCCATGAAATATAAAAAAAATTTCAGGTGGGCTTCAAGGAAAGATTTTCCTCCCAGACAGAGGGAGGTAGGTGAGCCATGTTCTTGCACTGTTTCCTTCCTTCTGGCCCTCGGAGGAAACAAGTCTAGAGTACGCACAGCTACAGTGGCAAGCCTGCTAAGGAGCACCCTCCCACGGAAGACTGTAAGACAGAAGGAGGAGAAGCACATGGAACCTCGTGGCCCTGCTGAGCAGCTGCACCAACCCTGGGACTGCCTAGATCTGAATCACTTGAGTGAAATAACAACCCCTACCAAAGCGATTTTCAACCTTTTTCAAATCATGAAACACATAAACTAATTACTAAAATTGTGCAGCACACCAAAAAATATATGTTTTGCTAGTCTGAAAAAAAAGGTCTAATTTTGATTCATTCACTCACACAGCTATTGTTGTGTTGGCTGTTGTCATTTTTTTTATTTGACAATCTAAGGGAAAAGAGATCAGTGCCCCTGACTAAATAGTCAGGTATTGCAAGTTTTAAAAATTCTTGCAGCACACGGTTCAAATCACTGCCCTACTAGATAAACCACTGTTTGTCATCTCAGTGGTAGCTACAAGGGGATTGAAGTGCAGTCAACTGTGTGAGAAAAAAGCAGAAGCTGTGGGCAACCAGGGCATCTAGCTGCTATATAAACTCTAGGGTGCCCAGAGCCCAAATGATTCTCCCTTTATTCCCTCCAAGGTTGGCCAACCTGCTTCCTTCAAATATTGCCAAGTGTTCTTTCTACTACCTCCTAAATTCTAGATCACTAATGGCCGAAACACACATTCCCAACTTCTTCCCTCCTCTCCAAATACATATCTAGGACAAAGCCTATATGTAAAATTTTACTACGTGTTTACTATTATAAAAAGGGCAAAAAGATAATGGTAAAAAAAAAAAAAAAAAAAAAAAATTCCAAAGCTTCAAAACTACTGCAATAAAACTGGTCCCTGATAATCATAAAAACATAGAAGGTGGGGCAAAAATGCATTTATAGTTGTGAGTATGCAAAACACAGAGTTTATTCTTGTGTTATTGTTCAGTCCTAAATTATTATTTATTGATTATTGTATATTTTCCTTAAGAACTGTAAACCTCCTTTTTCCCCACCCTGTATGTTAAGGTAGGTGCATCCTCAACTTTGTTCTGATTCTCTACACACATCCTTTTGTCCAGACTGAAGCCTCAGAATCCCTCTCACTCCACAAAATGAGGGAGGGAGTAGAGAACCTCTGTGGGGGTTTTTCCCACTCAACCAAAGAGCAAGGTCAAAGCCTAAGAGGTAATGATAATTGCTCTATGGGCTAAAAAAGAATTCATATATAGATTGTTCAACAGAGCAGAAGACAAAATAGGTATTATCGGCTTTAAGAAACCAAATAGAAACAGATACCAGAAAGAATGTGGGGCCACCTAGTGTAATGTACATCTTACCTGGGGCAGGATCATTCTAAATCTTCAAGAATCTTAAAAGTGATCCCACAAATCACATACTTGGCTAGTGCCTATTCATTACCCCATCCAGGAAATACATGGCGCTGGGAACCAACCATCTGCCTCCAAGCCCAGACTCAATGAGTATGCATTATCCCAACTCTCCCAGTTGGAGAAGCAAGGCAGGTAGGAGAGAAGGCATCTGATTATCTCTGAGATAGCATGAGCAACATACATAAAGTGCCCTGGACAAGGCCTGGCACATCATGAACAAGCAATGGCAGATACTATTATTCTCAAACTATATGAAAGTAAAATGGCTTAAAGACAAATTAATTTTTCTCAAGAGTGTGTAAGTTATTCAAAAAGCCAATTTACTTTTTCT
Organism: Molossus molossus; assembly: GCF_014108415.1. Lineage (NCBI taxonomy): Eukaryota > Metazoa > Chordata > Mammalia > Chiroptera > Molossidae > Molossus > Molossus molossus. The sequence continues at coordinate 58,460,220 of NW_023425349.1, read as the reverse complement.
TAAGGTAATAACGTACATTAAAGCCTCAATACAGATATTACCTTGATTTCAGGTTAGAACTAACTGTCAGTGTCATGAACCGTACACCCACTTCTATTTACATCCTACAGTCCAGCCAAATTTAAATTAGTAATTAATGAAATCAGGCTCCCTTGCTCTGAGCCCCAGATGTCTCTCTTGCAGACATTATATGTGCTAATCAACTGGCTTTCTAATCCATTACTGGAAGTCTCCGATTTTCTGAAGCCCACAATTCAAAACTTTATCAGAGTAAAATAGGGACAAATGTGAATATTTTCTGTCTAAATACCTCTTCCAGATATGTAAATACTAACTCCCCAGCTGAAATGCAAGTTCCTAAGGACATGAGTTCTTATGCTTCCTTTTTTCTACATATTTTCTCTTCTTTCCTTGAAGCTCTGTAAAAAAGGCACCACCGAGCCATTCATCACTACTGTTGTACTGTCCACCAGGCCTCCGGAAATAGAAAGAAAGTAGAGGTAAAGAGAGAAAATGCACAATATAAAATCCTCATGGCTCACAAAGTTTATATTATATATGCATTATCAGACACTTAAAATCAGAATGCCAAGAACTGTTAAATGAGCAATGTGTAAAATAGTCTACATTTTCTTTCCTTCACACGCCACAAGAATAGAGAAATATCACTCTATTACTATTTTGTGACCTAAAGCATACTAAAATATAAGCTAGTGACTCACCATTAAAATGATTCCTGATTATTTTAATAAATAGTGCCCAAGATTAAAGGTTTTTGGGAAGGATGTTACCTGATTTAAGAAAAACCAAATTTAATTTTACAGACAGATTGAAATATAAAATACAGTGAATGAATCCATATTGTGCTTTTTGTATGAGAGACAATCTAATAGTTGAAATCCCTTCCAGATGAAAGGGAAATCAATTTAAAAATTCTATCATCTCTTTTTTAAACTTGTTCAAACGTTTGAGGATTCAAATGTCAGGATGCTTTAAAAGTGGATAGTGAAGTAACGCTCCTGGAGTTTATAAGAGAACATTCCCAGCTCTGCAGTGTAATTTTTCAACTTTCTGGCATATCATAATAATAGAGTATCACTTAAAATAAAATTAATGAAAAATAAGAGATATTGTTTTGGAGTCACCAACTATTACCTCTCCTTCCAAGAAGATAACATTATTTATCATGCTGTAGATAAGTCTCTCACACTACACACACTGTCATAAATACACTATTTCTGATGGTGTAGGCTAGATATGACTGTCCCCAAGACAATGATTCTTTTTTACTCAAGAAAATCAGTACAGTAAATAACTTTTCTTCCCTTTGAGACAATCACAGTGCTTGAGGCTGCTGCAACACAAAAACAAAATATCTTCACAAATGTCTCCAAATAGTCAAGCTGAAAATCTAAGCCAAAGTTTCATTTAACAGCCTGTCAGTTTTTTGATGTGAAGCTAATGAATGCAGTGGCAAACAAATCCATCAAACCTAACATCAAAACAACTGCACTTCATCCCACCAAACGGAAAAATGAAATACAACCTGCAGGCCAGCTCTCTGATCCGACCCCGCCAGGAAGCAGCCCTGTGCGTGCCACCACAGCTGCCACACAGGAGTAATCAGAACTCCCTCCACTGCCCCGCAAACGGAAAGCATGCACCTTGAGTATGCACCATTGTCTAATTTCAATTGTTAAGCTATGTTACATATTTTTAAATCTCTACTAGAAAAAAACATAGATAGCATTTCACTCTAGATTACGGATGTTCAAAGCTATAAAAATGCTTAAAATAAATAACTAGATAGCTTGTTCCACTCATACTACAACTTTACAAGTGGAGGTTTATTAAAAGCCCTCTGCTCTTTCTGAAATTGCTCTCCTTCGCACACACATGAGCACAATCCCTGCGGCGGAGGAGGATCTCACTGAGCACTCACCAAAGTCGGACTCTGCCTAAATCAGTAGGCAACTGGCCACGTGGCTACTCAGAACATGCCCCTCAATGTTTTACAGTGAAAATCTTACCTCTGATTAATGAAATGGGGGAAATTACATAACTGCCTTGTTAAGTAAGTGTGTCCCCTTACGACAGGCCTTCTGTTCTGTAGTATCATGCAGGATTTGCTATGCTATAGTTTGCAGGTCAAGGCAAAAGAGAGCTGAATGGTCCTCACTGAGGAGAGAAAGAGAGGAACAAGAGGAATAGTAAGGGCCTGGGGCATCAGCAGAAATTTTTAGAAACAGGGATAGTCAAATTAGGTTGGTATCACGGCTATGAGGTCAATGTCTCCTCATGCCCACCTCTGCCCATTTTCCAGGGTTCTTCTCCGCAGTCTCAGCACAAAAACAGCCTTCTGTAGACAAGGCGATTTGGGTAGATATCATTTTTAAAAAGGGGGAAAGGGGCTACTAGAATTAAGTGCTAAAAAACAGAATATACCAAAAGGCAGTGAAATATTCACATTATTGTTGTTGTTGTTGTTGTTGTTGTTATTTAGTTACATCCAGGAATTTGCTGAAATTTAGAAAATGGCTATTTGGGCGTAGCACAAATATTGGAAAGGGAGTTGCAGTCAATGTTAGTCTTTTTTTTAACAAATACCAATAGGTCAGTAATACCTTCAAAAGAAACCCACAGAAATCCCTTTTCCCATCCTTCTCCAGAGACGCCACCAGAAGGCAAGCAGCCAAGGACAAAGGAAGCAGGTCTTGATCCCTTGCCAGCACCAGCTCTGCTCTCAGTTCTTTGCTCTCATCAAACAAGTCATCCTCCAAGTGAGGAGTTCACAGAAACATGCATGGTGCCCGGCACACAGCAGACAAACACTCTCTGAATCAATGGAGCTTTGTTCAACAGCAGCCACCTGGATGAGCTGAAAAGGTCCTATTAACCAAGTCTGCTGGCTGTCAAGCAGAGACCACCAATATATCAGTGAGCCTGGGCTATCTTTTCAAAACCTAGTGTTTTTTTTTTAATAAAAAATAGACTTCTGTAACAACTCTTTTCTACGTCATGAAATCAGAAATGCTAGTTTGTAATATATGAAATATCATCAGTGGATATCCCACATTAATTAATTAATTAATGCTGCACTACAAACAGATACTTTTAGATGCTTTTATATACTCAAATCAAATATGTGACAGGTAAAGCAGATGTCATCCCCCAGTGCTTAAACTATGAAAAAGTATGCCATTACTTTTTAAATTATCCCTCTCAAATGCATAATGCATCACTGCTTGTGATAACTTATTATTTTTAAATAGTTGTCCTTTTTAATAAACTGAAGAAGGCAAAGAATTAAGACAAAGTAATAAATTTGATCATCTTCTAAGCTTAAAGTCCATTAATTAATTCATAATTAATCTACTATACATTACATTTTTCCCCAGCAAACACAAAAACTACTGCCCAATTCACTAATTTCCCAACATTAAAATCTACTCGTGTGTCTACACACAGTGTGTGCACACACACTCACTGAGCAATTTAAGAAGGTTGCCTAAAGAAAAAGACCCAGAAATCAATAAAAATATATATCAAAAAAATGATGAGACACCAAAATTTACACCCAAGGGGGAAAAAAATGTCATCACAGCACACTATAATGTAAGAGAACTTATTAACTGAAAATAGCCAAGGAAACATTAATATTGAGGAATATAATTTAAGAAAGTATAAGTGGATTTTAGTGAAAAATTTTAAATTGTATCCATTACAGGTTTAATTTCCTGTTTTTAAGCAAAATAACTAAAATTAGTTATGAGTCAAAGTAGATTCTTAGTATGTCACCATGTCAGTTATTCACGGGAACTCTTGTGGTAGGCAGAATGCCTAGATATCCATGTCTGAATCCCTGCATTCTGCAAATATGTTATTTTACATGACAAAAAGAACTTTGTCGATTACTTGCTCTGCAATATAGGGAACCATGGGCAAGAATCTGAGAGAGGCCTCTAGGAGCAAAGACCCAGTTGACAAGCAAGAAGGAAAGAGGAACTCAGTCCTACAACTGCAAGGAACGGAATTCAGCAGACAACCTGATAGCAAGGAAATGATTCTTCACCAGCCTCTAGGAAGAAATGCAGCCTTGCAAGCACCTTGATTTTGCTTGGTGAGAACAAGGTCAGACCTATAACCTACAGAACTATGAGATAGTAAATGGGTATTGTTTTAAATTATTAATTGAAAAAGAGTACATTCTCAGAGTAGCACCACCTCACCAAAAATAAGAGACGATGGAGACAACACCTAAAAACATGCAATTACAACAATTTTAAATTGGCTGGCCAAACTGCCATTATAACCATTGACATTTTATACCTAGTAAAATACCCAGAATCAAGACAGTCACATCCCTTGACTAAATTGAATGTCAGTTAACACAGCACTGAGTGCTTATAAACATACCTGGGTTTTTTTTACCCTTACAACAAATCTATGGGGTAGAGAGGTGTTTCTATTTTATATATGAAGAAACAAAAATAATAAATGACTTTCCTAATGTTACATGGCTAAGTAGAAGGAAAGTTGGGCCTCAGATCCCTGCCTCCTCTACCACAGTGCACTGCTTCTTAACAATTCCACAATTTTAGGTTCCAAGAGCTGGGATTTCATAAAGGTTCACTATTGAACTCTCTAACTTGGTCACACTCCACTCCACATGCACACGTAAATGTGGACACACCCAGCATATTTTAGCTTTTGGGAGAAGCTATTTTGGTCAATACCTTGAGCCATATCTGAAACATGTAGTAAACAAACACCAACTAGTTTTTCTGGTGACTGAACAGCTGTGAGAGCTGACTTACTAATTCAATGACTAAAGATGCAAACTATAAAATAGCATACCTTGTTCTAATCTGGAGACTATGATACTGTTTCAATGTAGATACTAGCACTACATTTCTGCAAAAACACTGCAGTAGCTGGCTAAGGTACATACATACTGAGTTTTATAATTGTTTTTATTAGGTTTATTGAATAAGGAAGAATACATAATAAGAAGAAAGAGTTCAGTTCTGTTCCTTTCGAAATTACCCCTCATAAATAGAAATTACTCAGAACAGAAAAGTCTTCTAATAGCAGGAACTTTCTTTTATGTGATGAATTCATTCAAATGCTTCATGAGCTGCCAAAGGGCTATACTTTTATTTAAATATATTATGCAATTTTCTAAATACACATATAAATTAAACCTAGAGTTATCTTTGCTGAATGTATCTGTATCCAAGTTCACCCGATGGTTCTGCATGCAAGTTTTATCAATGTAGAATGAATAATACTCACCTGTACCATGCAGTGGCCAAATAAGGACACATAAGTTGTTAAGTATCATTTTCCACTAAATCTATGTCAATTTTACATACTCTGTAAAACACACAGTTTCATTAAGAAGCTACCCTCTGCCAGCCTGCACCTTTGCCTTAAAAGCCACAGGAAAGAAAGCAACCTAATAGAAGTCACCATAACTTTGAAGGTGTCCTCCAGTTAATGCCGCAGGGGGAAATTAATTAAATTTAATAGAAGTTGTTGCTTGTGAATGAAACTACTCAGTATGTGAAACTAAATTAAATATACTGGGCAGAAGATGCAAAATTTTATTCCAAATTTAACAAGAAGATACATTTCTTGTTCTACATTATTACTTTCAAAAATTCATTTCTACATTAAGGGAAGTTTTAATCATCTCTTCTTACCATTCTCCCTCAACTTGTTATTATAGTTTTATCAGACACTTTCTTCTGCAAATAGCTGTTTTCTAAGCCATGGACTGACCTCTAACATGGAGACATTTCAGTCATGGAACCACAGGGAGCCACCACAAAATCTCACCAAAAAAACAAGTGGTGGCATTAAGACAGAATGCAAACATCGGTTGCATAAAATTACCTCTCAAGGTAAATTGCTCCACATTAATTTCAAAACAGAAAAATGTAGCTACAAATGGTAATACAGCCTATGTAAAATAAATATATCTAGTCTGAAATAAATTACCATGGTGAGAGGTACACAATGTCAACGAGGAAAAAAATAAATGCTGCATATGATCTTAGCTTTCCCACTACACTAACCAGAATACACATTTAATTTATGCTTTATTTTTGAGGCATAACTTACCAATTTAGCAACCTTCCCATAGTCAATCCATCTGACAGTAGCAAAATTTGTAGATTCTGCACAGTTGAAACCATGATTAAAACCAGCATGGTAGCCATATGGGAAAGTAATCATAAATTCTCCAGCCTCCTGGGTGATCTGCAGGGTAGAAAACATATAATATTTTCCAATTATAAGACTTCTCAAATTGTGAGTACAATTAAAATATATTTCCTATAAAAAAGTAAAGAGCCCTGGCCGGTTTGGCTCAGCGGTTAGAGCGTCGGCCTGTGGTCCTGAGAGACCCGGGTTCGGTTCCCGCTAAGGGCACGTACTTCGGTTGCAGTTTGTCCCCGGCCCTGGTCGGTCGTGCGGGTGGCAGCCACTCGATGTGTCCCTTCACATCGATGTTTCTCTCTCTCTCTCTGTTCCTCTCTCTCTCTCCCACTCTATCTGAACAAAAAATAGAAAAATGTCCTCGGGTGAGGATAAAAAAAAAAAAAAAAAGTAAAGAAAAAATGCCATGACATCAGAGTTAAACCAATATAAAAGAAGTGTCCCCCAAGCCCTTAAGCCTTTTCTAAACAGGATATGACCTCCTGACAATGTAATTCAATTATTCAATCCATAATAAGATACCATATTTTATATAAAAAAGTCTTCAACTTATTCTAATAAATTTGTTCATATTATCAATCAGTGTATATATTTTAATATTTTTTAATTTTGCATTGCTAGAATTATATTAGGACATATCATAATTGACATTTTTCAAGTTAGAGCTGCAAAAACGTTGATAGTACATGCTGAACAAGTTTATTATGAATTTCTATTGCTAAAGAGTTGTGGTATTCACCAAATTATTCTTTTTTTTTTTTTTTTTTATCCTCACCGGAGGACATTTTTCCATTTTTTGCTCAGGTAGAGTGGGAGGGAGAGAGAGGAACAGAGAGAGAGAAAGAAACATCGACGTGAAAGGGACACATCGAGTGGCTGCCACCCGCACAACCGACCAGGGCCGGGGACAAACTGCAACCGAGGCACGCGCCCTTAGCGGGAACCAAACCCGGGTCTCTCAGGACCGCAGGCCAACACTCTAACCGCTGAGCCAAACCGGCCAGGGCCCAAATTATTCTTTCATAATACTTAGGAAACAGTCAATGAACTATATTTCACTAACAGTAAAATTTCTATCAAAGAATTATTCAAATAAATGTATATATGTATGCATGTGTGATAGATGCATTTTTAAATGTAATTAAAATAATAGGTAAACCAATCAGAACTAAAAAGCAAAGATGAAAATGTATTTATTGGCCCTGGCCGGTTTGGCTCAGCGGTTAGAGCGTCGACCTGTGGTCCAGAGAGACCCGGGTTTGGTTCCCGCTAAGGGCACGTACCTCAGTTGTAGTTTGTCCCTGGCCCTGGTTGGTCGTGAGAGTGGCAGCCACTCGATGTGTCCCTTTCACGTCGATGTTTCTCTCTCTCTCTCTGTTCCTCTCTCTCCCTCCCACTGTATCTGAACAAAAAATGAAAAAATGTCCTCGGGTGAGGATAAAAAAAAAATTATTTATTGGATGGATGTGGAAGAGTGCATAGAGGAGATAAACAGTGATGAAAAAAATTAAAAGTACAAAAAATGTACTTATTCTATTTTTATTTTTGAAATTAAAAAAAAAAAATCTGTATTTTTGCCCTGGCCAGTATGGCTCAGTTAGTTGAGCGTCGTCCCATGCACAGAGAAGTCACTGGTTCGATTCCCCATCAGGGCACATGCCCGGGTTGCAGACTCAATCCCAAGTAGGGGGTGTGCAGGAGGCAAGGGACTGATGTTGTATTCTCTCTCTCTCTCTCTCTCTCTCTCTCTCTCTCTCAAATCAATATTTTTTAATTTGTATTTTTATAATCACCAAAGTACACAAAATACACCATGATCTACAGAAAAATATTAAATTTTTCAGTGTTGTTTTGTGAGTGTATGTGTGTGTCTGTGTGTTTTGTCTACCCTATACTAGATTTTCAAATTTATTACTCACTGGTTCATCTGTCACCATGGTTCATTTCAGTCCTAAAATGTTGAGAAATGAATCTGTGGGTATGTATGTGTGTGTAAACATACAGGAGACACACTGTATAAAGGTATATACACGGCAATTCCCTTGCCAGTTTAGGAATGCTAAAATGTTGTGTGGGAGTATTTTATTTCCCAACAGTTCTGAAATTTAGTACATCATCCCCTCCCCACCATGATACCCCAGCAGGTGTCCTATTGCTGTGTGCAGCAACTCAGCTGCCACCTGGCACGCATACAATGGCTTGTCAGTGTTTAACACGGTCTAGTCCCATCATTCTGAGCCACATGAGAACAAAGCTTGATTCTCTTCCTTTCCTGATCTCACTGAATCTCATTACTTATAAATGTGCTTGGGAACTAGGCACTTCTCTAGTGACAAGAAGAAAACTCACCCTGTCAACTGTTTCTAGCCCTATAAAGGCCGGGGAATAGGGAAGGACTGCTGTGACTGGAAAAAGGAAACGACTGTCACTGCTCCACAACATCCCACCTGCAGCCCTTCTCTATCTAGAAAACCCTGCTCTTGCTATGCTGAAGAAGAGCATCTGTTCCCATTGGATGGGACTCTAAATTTATGCCTTTGTAAAATTTCTAGAAAAATGTCAGTCCTGGTTAGGCAAAATATAAGGCCAATTTACTGCCTCTATATAATAAACTAATTTTTTTTAAGTATAGGGGGAAAAAAGAATGAGTTCCTTTTTTTATATAAAACTAAACAGGCATCACAATTCCATATCACAGAACAAGTCAGAAAGGGTAATGCGCATAATCTAAACATAGACATTACCTATTTGTTAAATATATATATGTATGACTATGTACAAATGCACTGAAAGAAGAAGGGAAGAAATGCTCCTCCAACTGTGAAATAATTGCCTAAGAAAGCGGACTGAATTGAGGAGGAAAAGTGCCTTACTATACAACATATACTACGCAAAGCCCTTCATATATAGATCAGTGATTTTCACTGTGTGCCACAAAAGTTTTAAAACATGGAATACCTAATATTTAGTCAGGAGCACTGACCTCTTTCCCCTTAGATTGTCAAATAAAAAATGATAGCAGCAACACAATAGCCGTCTGGTGTGAATGAATCAAAATTAAACTTTTTTTTTGTCAGATAGGCAAAAAATATGTTTTTTGGTGTGCCACAGAATTTTAATAATTAGTTTACGTGTACTATGAGATGAAAAAAGTAGAAAATCGCTCATACAGATTATCTCTTTTTATCCTCATACTAGCCCTATTAAGTAGGTACTATTATTATCTCATTTTCCAGATGAAGAAAATGAGGCTCAGAAAAACTATGTAATTTATCCAAGAGACAGAATTAGACTAAATTAGGAAAGTTTAATTCCAGCCCTGACCAGTTTGGCTCAGCAGTTACAACTTCAGCCCCCAAACCAAAAGGATTGAGGATTCGATTCTTGGTCAAGGGCACATACCTGGGTTACAGGTTTGAATCCCGGCCCCAGCTGGGGTTGTGCGAGAGGCAACCAATCGATGTGTTTCTCTCACATCGATTTTTCTCTCTCTCCCCCTCCTTGCCTTACATCCTATCTAAAAATCAATGAAAAATATCCTCGGGAGAGGATTAGCCAAAAAAAAAAATAGTTTAATTCCAAAGCCTGTGCTACTCTGTCCCATGCTACATTATCACCATCAGAGAATGGGTTCCTTGAGGAGTACAGAATCATGCGTCACACACCACTCATCATCAAGGCAAAAGAGGAAGTAGTAGTACTTCATAGGAAAAACTAAAATTGTCAATCAGCCCTCTTGTTACCGGAGTCTCACCATCTGAGGATGAACAATCGTCCCGTCACTTCCCACAAAAGTCAGAAAATGCCCCATCCTCAAAAGAGCAGATAAGGGTCTGGTGCACCTAGTGATGTACCAAGTAGTACTTGGAGAACCACAGCCTAGAAAGGGGTGCAGGGCACCTACCTCCTTTCCCCAAAGATTGGAAAGGACCTATAAGCTCCAAAGATCTCCATCCTGGAAAAATGAACCAACCCCTCAGTCCTACTACTTCACATACCCCCTCTCCAAAGAACAGCTTAATCAATACCTATCTAGCACCAGGCCTAAGCTCACTGAGGTTTTTCTGTCTTGGGGGACTCTGGTCCACTCCTCTACTTGCTAATATTCCAACATAAATAAAAGTGCCCAATCAAGCTTATCCCAACCACCTAAAAGAAATATTCACTGATGAATGTGTCCAAGGCCGAAAAGCCGCTGTCCAGAGGTGTCTGCAAGTAAGACAAAGCCCTAAAGCGACAGTGTCCCCTCTGGGGGACACAGCCTCTGACCACTATGCCTGCAACAGTGCTACAGCCCATCGCCAACCCCTCTCTACATCATGGACATTCCCACAGTGCACATCTCAGAGCTATGCTTTTTGTCATAGGCAGAAGTATGTCAGTAAACCAAAGGTATGAGCATCCTCATCGCACAGATGTCATGTGTCATGACAACTGCCACACAGACAGTTTGTGCGTGAACAGGGATCACCTCAAGTTGGAGAAAGGTTCTTGGTCATTGTAAAAATTCTATTTCAAACAAAGCCAAAGTGGGGTAGGAGGCAGGGGGCAGAGAGGACTTTAAGGGCCTGAAATTAAGAAGAGGTAAAGACTTAATCATAAGTGAAAAGCTTCTAAGGTAGAAAACAGCAAGGATTATGAGAAGAAAGTCAAACAAAAAATGAAGATGAGAGTGCAGCTATTTTTTAATGTTTCTGCAAGTAGCTAAGGACTTAATCCTCCTCCAACTGAAAGAGATTTATTTATTTGGTCAAAAGCTTTTTTCATTTCAGCTTCTTCACATAAAAATGCTCATGTTCTGTGATAATTCTGACCCAATAAGTACCCAAGGACACAAAGAAAGAGGGTCCTAGCATGTACAGAGTCTTCCAGAACTTAATCTTCAGAAATACTCCAATGAAACTATATCTGATTAAATCATCAGGTAATTTTATCCATAATGAAATCTCAATTGTATTATGTCCAAATGTATTTCGAAGCAATATACTAGTACCATAATCATTGATTCTAACCAACCAAACTGCTAATAATTACTGTTCTGAATTATTTTTTAAAAAATAGACATAAATTATGTTGCTCATATAAAAGACTTCAGTGTAGAAGTACTACATCTTATTTTGTCAAATATGCTACATCTTATTATCAGCAGTTATAAGTAAACTGTAATAGCATGAAATCTCTAGTAAATGTATCCTGAAATAAAAGTAACTTCAAATTACTATTTAGATAAATAATTATGTTATTAAACATGAATCTGAATTTTTCTCCCCATATCCTAAAAATCCTACCTGAAGTCGAAGCTCTATTAGTTTATGTTAAATTAGCCTTAAATACAAATACTACACACACAAAATGAATTTGTTAAAGAGTAACACTAATATACCTTATCAAAGGGAATACCATACTTCTTCAACACTGAGGGAGATATCAGTGTCATCTTGTGGCGAAGAAATGCATCACACCCTTGAGAACTGCTTGGGAAAAAACCTAAATGGAAATAATAAATATAAGCAGTCATGTATCAATTAAAATAAACTTTCAGATTTTTTTAAGCTTTGTGCTGATAGTCTTACAAAATAACAGCTTTAGGCAAATATAGGTCAATTCCACCAACAAAAATAAACCCTCATACAAAAAAATTAGTCAGGCCCCAGACAGTTTGGCTCAGCGGTTAGAGCGTCAGCCGACGGACCAAAGAGTCCAGGGGTCAATTCTAGTCCAAGGCATGTACCTCAGTTGCAATTCAACCCCTGGCCCTGGTCAGAGTTGTGCAGGAAGCAACCAAATGATGTCTCTCTCTCACATGGATGTATTTTCTCTCTCCCTCCCTCCCTCTCTCCCACTCTATCTGAAAATCAACCTGAAAAATATCCTCAGGAGAGGATTTTAAAAAAAGAATTAGAGTTGGAATTCTTAAAAATTAACAGATACATACTATGTCACCAAAGGCTGACATTTTACACAAAAAGATCTACCAAGAGTTGTTTTCATAACATATACAATTACTAAACCTGAAAAGTTTTCAATTTGTAACAAATTTGAATTCAATCTGCCTAATATTGGACTAATGGACATATAATTAAGGAAGGTTAGCAAAGGTGAATGTGTTTTAATAGAGGAATCTCTTGTTTTAGATTCTTAGAAGTGATCATTCAGGAAGCACTTGACCCAATGCCTGGCATCCAGGAGACACATAGCAGTTTCCCACCTTTCTTTGTTTCTTTCTGATCTGTAAACAGTTTAACTGCTACTAATTTCCTGAACAACTTACCAGCCAGCACCAGTCAAATACTTGGAAACCTACCTCACCAACTTGTATGAAAGTAGGGTTTTGAGGCCTTTAAATGAGAAAGCTAAACATGCCTCAACACTTTTTTTACAGTATATTACAAATCAAAGCACAGTTGTTTTTCTCCATTGCTGACTTGAACCCTGCTGAGGACAGACTCATGAACTCAGTTGCACAAGGTGGAAGAAAATGGACAGGCCCGATGCTCTGCTCTTTACCTTCCTCACTCAGAGGAGAGTGGGCAAGCAAGAAGAGAAAGAGAAGGGAAACATGGAAAAGACAGGGGAATCACAGAGAGAGAACCCAGAGGAGAGCATAACTCACCCGGAAAACATGGGCAATGTTTCCGAGTAAAGTGGGATGAAGTACAGATTTTATTTAACTCTTCCACTGTCAAAATGAAGATAAAACCACTGAAAACATTACTTATCTAACTCTATGGCTCACTATGTGCAAATAGGTAAAAAATGTGACCAATTTCACAAAAGAATTACCAGTACTCATTAACTAATCATGTACCATTTTAGTCTCTTAGAATAATGTGGTTTTACAGAAATATGTTTAAAGTAAATACATGTTTATTGATGCCCCCCATCGAGTGTGCAAGGCTACAGATCAAAGGCAACAAATCAAAGAGCCAGGAAAGAGTCATTAGGGTACAAGGAACTACATGAAAAAAGCAGTGCATTCTGCTTAAGCATCTGCACCTGGATTTAAAAAAAAAATAGACAGAAATATAAAAAAAAGTACATGCCATCAGAAATACTATCATTTTCTACAATACTAACTAATGGGAATGAAAGGAATGAGTATGCCCCATTTGGTCATTTGATGCAGCCCTCTGGTTATGGTTAATATTCACAATACATACATAGAAACTAAAGCATTTTGGCAAATAAGCGACACTTTGAAAGAATGCAGACTTCAGTGAATGGAAAGTACCACACTAATGTAATGGCCACATCTACATAATACAGGGAACTGAGTCCTACATCCCAGAGAAAAGAACAGCAGGGAGGTTCCCATGCACAAAACCCATGGAAACGTTTCAATAATACGATTTAAATGGATCTATCAAAGTTTTCAAATCTGTAACTTTGTGCAGCGCCAAATGAATTACATTTTAAATTAAAATCAATGAAGAAAGAGGAGTCTATTTAATTTTCTTTTGATATGGATTTGTAATCAGGACCTGAACAATGTGGTGACTGGCCATAAGTGAATTTAAATTGGAAAACCACTGAAGGAAGGTAATTTGCAGTATATTAAGAACTTCACGTTGGTTCAGAATTTGTATTTACAACAGGCTATCAGAATTATAGTTTATATCACCCTAGAAAACAACACCTCATAAACAGCACAAATTATATACAAATCATGTATGTCAAAATGAATTTTACCTCAAAATACCTGCAGGAGTACATAGTTCATACCCACCCTCACTCCACAGTCTATGAAAGTATTTTATTCAACGTATATGCAAGCCAATATAACCAGAATATTATTAATTACAATATGATAATATTTTTAAAACTCTAAACTATATTAGTATCTTTCATAATAAATAGATAGATAGATAGATAGATAGATAGATAGATAAATAAATAAATAAATAAATAAATACAACCTTTGCGTCACCTGTAGGAAAAATAGTTTTTAAAAACTCTGATAAAACAGACAACATTTAACTAAAAATTCAACTTAAGACTATCAGAGCTTTTAAAAAGTCATTAAATAAAAAGAAAAACGTTAAAATTTTTGCAAGTTCTTTAAAATATGCCTTTCAGAATCATTTTTTTCTATTCTAATATTTAATTACTTGATTCTTTTAAGTTTTGAATAATTTATTTGGAAGAGGTCTTCTCTAAAACTTATCATGCTTTAACTACTGTAACATTCCATAAGACTTTCCAGTTTAGTGGCCACACAATGGGATAGTCCACTCTTTCACAATCTTGAAGATCAAGAAGTTCCAATGAGAAAACAGTTCCACACTGACCCTCAACATCCAGTAGTGGAAATAGCAGCTAGCATACCACTGCCAACCCTCACATGCCCCATGGCCACCAGGTAACAATGCCAGGTAGAGAAGAACACACAGATAAACCTAGCCTATCTTTTTACTTTAGTCATGATAAATCATTTGGTTTATTATTACATAAGAACAAATATACTAGGGGAGCAAGATACAAAATCTGCATGGGTGTTGTGGAGCAGTGGGGTTTTCACTCTCCTCTCCTGTAGGGATATTTTGGTGGAAGCATTTGCGAGGCAGCCTACTGTGAGATGCAAACTATGCTATAAAATTTTGTATAAATCTTATGCAGTCTCCTCTTAGAGGCCTTTAACCCACAAGATGACTTGAGCACCAACTTTCCTCTCTCCTTTACTGCTCCCAACAAACACACACCTTTCCTTTGTTATTAAACAGCAAAGTGTTAGACCAGAGACCTAATTGTTTGAGTTATTTGAAGCCACCTTCATCTTGTTCACATGGCCAGCAAAACAAAAATAACAGTTCTTAAGATCTTGAAGTTCAAAAATGAACAAGCAAAATAGACACAGATTCATAGACAGAGAGCAGGCTGACAGCTGTCAGGAAGGGGCTGGGAGGCTGGTGGGGGTGGTGGTGGAGGAATTAAGTAAAAATGAAAAAAGAAAAAACTCATTGACAGGGACAACAGTATGGTGATGGCTAGGGAATGAGGGGAGTTGGGGGGTAAAGGGGGAGAGAGGAGGTAGAAAAGGGTATAGGGCAGATAAATGGTAATGGAAGAACACTGGACTTGGTCTGGTGAACACACAATACAGTATATAGATGATGTATTATGGAATTATGCACCTGAAACCTGTATAATTTTGTTAACCAGTGTCACCCTAATAAATTCAGTGAAAAAGGAAAAAAAGAACTTGGAGTTCATCCTTGCAGATACATGGATTCTAAAAACAATTCTAATACTCATATACCTTTGACTTGTCCTATAATCTCTCAGCTCCTCAATTTCCCCATTCATATAATGAAGATTCTATTGTGACCTTCCTCACTGGGTTATTTTTTTCCCTGCTTTATGGAGGTATAACTGACATATTACATTTTATAAGTTTAAGATATATAGCATAATGATTATACACACACACACATTTGCTTTATCTATTCACCTGTCAATAGACACTTAGGTTGTTTACATGTCTTGGTTATTTTAAGTAATATTGCAATGAACATGGGGATGCAGACATCTCTTAAAGACAGTAATTTTATTTCCCTCAGATAAATATCAGGAAGTAGAACTGCTGGATCATATAGCAGTTCTATTTTTAATTTTTTTGAGGAATTTTCTTACTGTTTTCCATAGTGGCTGTCCTCACCGGATCCTCATGGCAATCCAATAATATAATGCACAAAAAACTTAGCCATAGTCAAAAGGTAGAAACAACTTAAATTGATGAACAAACTATGGTATATCCATACAATGAAATATTAATCAGCCACAAAAAAAGAACCAAGTACTGATACAAGCTATAACATGGAAAACATACTACATGAAAAAAGCCAGTCACATATTATATGGTTCCAGGTATTTGAAATATCCAGAATAGGTAAATACCTAAACAGAAAGCAGACAGGAGTTGCTGGGGGTTGGGGAGGGGTGGGTGGGAATATGATTCATAGATACAGCATTTCCTGTTAAGGTGATGAAAATCTCTTGGAACTAGATAGAGGTGATGACTACACAATATTAATATACTAAATGCTGTCACACTTCAAAATGGTTACCAGTTTATTTTATGTTATGTAAATTTTACCTCAATTTAAAAAATGTATTCTACTAGACACATAGTAACATTCAAGATATAGTGGCTATTATTATCTCTATTACTCACTTCCACCATATTGACTCTAGTCATCATGTTAGTTCAACAAATCTTTGTTTTCCACCATCTCTGCAGCCTGCTAGTTGAGAAGGTGGATCTCAGTCCCAATAGACCTAGAGAGCCAACTGGGAGATGACATAAAAAGTCAATGGTTGAGACTTCCAGTCAAGATGGTGGCATAGGTAAATATGGCATACCCTCCTCCCACAAACACATCAAAATTACAACTAAACTACAACACAACCATCATTCACAACTGCCTGAAATCGAGCTGAATGGAAGTCCTACAACTACAGAATTGAAGAAACAGCCACACCGAGACTGGTAGGAGGGGGGGAGGCGGGAACAGGCTGGTCCCACACCTACATGTGGCAGATAAAAATCAGGAGGGACACCTCAGCTGGGAAGATCCTCCCTGAGGAGTGAGGGGTCCCCGTCCCACACCAGGCACCCAGCTCAGGGTTCCAGTGCCAAGAAGAAAAGTTCCATAATTTCAGGCTGCAAAACAGAGCCAGAACTGAGGCTCAGGGAGGCTGCAGATGCAGGAGCCCCAGGCAGATCCTCTTAAAAGGCCCGCGCACAAACTTACTCTGACTCCCTCCCTCTGAGCTCGGAGGGGAGGTAGCTTGAGGGGCGCCAGAGACATATAGGAAAAAACTGAGCTGTTTGGCCTCAGGACGAGGGCTAGAGAGGCAGCTTTCTCCTAGGCAGAGGTGCTAGTGGAGGCTGATGTTTCTTTGGTGAGCCCTTCCCTGGGGCGGCAGACAGCCACCATATCTGGGACTCCAGCAACCTGGCTCACACTGTTTGCTCCATCCTGGTGATTCCCTGAGACCCCACCCCAAGCAACGTTTGGGCCCACTCAAGCTGTTTCCAAAGGCTTTACCATACGATTGGCCTGTCTTGGATTCTGCTTCAGATTTTCCTAAATTCTCTCAAACAAGCAGCATCTGGTCTCAGCAAGCCCCATACCTATTCTTAAGTAGTCCCAGGCCTGGCACTAGAAGCAACCAGCCTTGGTTCACAACTTGGCTTTTTCTGGACACCTCCAAGCCCAGCACAAGAAGCAGCCATCTGGAGATCACTTTGTAGTTTATGCCGGGTGGCCCTGGATAGAACACAGGCAGTGGCGGACCTTGCCCCAGAGCCAGCACACCCAGTGGACAGATTCAGACCACATCAAAACACCACTACCCAACCACCTCCACAAATGACACACTCAATGAGTGGACTCAGTGGGTACCAGAACCCTGCTGAAATAAGTCTTGCTCTGTGTGGTGGACCCCTACACAGCTGATCCTCCAACGTAGTCAGAGGCCAGTGGTTACTGGGCACAGCCAGTCCCATTGACATGCCAACAGCAATCAAGACTCAATTATAACAGAAGGGTGTACAGTCCACACTAGAAGTACACCTCAAGGGCCCAGCTAGGGTGATCAGGGAGACTTGATCCTACAGGACACCTACAACAATAGGCCACCTTACAAAGCCTAGGAGATATAGCAACTCTACCTAAAACATAGAAACAATCACAGGGAAGCAGCCAAAATGAGAAGACAAAAAAACATGTCCCAAATGAAAGAAAAGAACAAAACTCCAGGAAAAGAACTAAACATGAAGATAAGCAATCAATCAGATGCAGAGTTCAAAACACAGGTTATAAGTTTGCTCAGGGAACTTGGTGAGACATTCAAGGAACTTAAGAAGACCTCCAAGGAACTTAGTGAGAACATCAACAACATAAAAGCGGACCAGTCAGAAATGAAGGATGCACTAACTGAAATAAAGAATAACTTATAGGGAATCAATAGCAGAGTAGGTGAAGTCAAGAAGCAAACCATCAATTTGGATTATAAGGAAGCAGAAAACACCCAATCAGAACAGCAAAAAGGAAACAGAATCCAAAAATATGAGGATAGTAAAAGAAGCCTCTTGGATTACTTCAAGCACGTAAAATTCGCATCATAGGGGTGCCAGAAGAAGAAGAGAGAACAAGAAATTGAAAACCAATTTGAAAAATTAATGACAGAAAACTTCCCTAACTTGGTGAAGGAAACAGACATACAAGTCTAGGAAACACAGAGAGTTCCAAACAAGTTGAACACAAAGAGGTTCACACCAAGACACATCATAATCAAAATGCCAAAGGTTAAAGACAAAGAGAGAATCTTAAAAGCAGCAAGAGAAAAGCAGTTCATTACCTACAAAGGAGCTCCCATAAGACTGTCAGCTGATTTCTCAAAAGAAACTTTGCAGGCCAGAGAGGAGTGGCAAGAGATATTCAACGTAATGCAAAGCAATGACCTACAACCAAGATTACTCTATCCTGCAAAGCTAGCATTTAGAATTGATGGACATATCAAGAGTTTCCCAGTCAAGAAAAAGCTACAGGAGTTCATCACCACCAAATCAGTATTATATGAAATGTTGAAGGGTCTTCTTGAAGGAGAAGAAGAACAAAAATATGAAAAATAAAATGGCAATTAATACATATCTATCAACAACTGAATCTACAAACAAAATGAGCAAGCAGCCCTGGCCACTTTGGCTCAGTGGTTAGAGCGTTGGCCCACAGACCAGAGAAACCTGGGTTTGGTTCCCACTAAGGGCATGTACCTCAGTTGCAGTTAGTCTCCAGCCCCAATTGGGGTCATGTGGGTGACAACCATTCGATGTGTCTCTTTCACATCAATGTTTCTCTCTCTCTCTCTTCCTCCCTCTCTTCCTCCCACTCTATCTGAAGATCAATGCAAAAATGTCCTCAGGTGAGAATAAAAAAAAAATGAGCAAGCAGAACAAAAACAGACTCATAAATACAGAGAACTTTTTGTTGCTTGCCAGATGGGTGGGGTCAGGGAAGATGAGTGAAAAAAATGAAGGAATTAAGAAGTACAGCCCTGGCCGGTTTGGCTCAGCGGTTAGAGCGTCGGCCTGCGGTCCGGAGAGACCCGGGTTCGGTTCCCGCTAAGGGCACGTACCTCGGTTGCAGTTTGTCCCCGGCCCTGGTTGGGTCGTGCGGGTGGCAGCCACTCGATGTGTCCCTTTCACATCGATGTTTCTCTCTCTCTCTCTCCCTCTCACTCTATCTGAACAAAATATCGAAAAATGTTCTCAGGTGAGGATAAAAAAAAAAAAAAAGTACAAATTGGTTGTTAGACTGATGAACCTCAAAGGGAAGGGGGGAAGGAGTGTGGGATGAGACAAACCAAAGAACTTCTATGCATACATGCATAACCAATGGACACTGACAACAGTGTGGAGAAGGCAGAAGGGGGGCAGGGCAGGATTGGGGAGGAGGGGGTCAATGGGGAAAAAAGGGGGGAACATCTGTAATGCATTCAACAATAAAGATGATTTAAAAAAAAAAAAAAGTCAATGGTTGCCAGCCTGGCTGGTGTGGCTCAGTGGTTGAGCATTGACCCATGCACCAAGAGGTCGTCTGTTTGAATCCCAGTCAGGGTACATGCCCAGGTTGTGGGCCAAATCCTCAGTGGGGGACATGTAGAATGTGGCCAATCCATGTTCTCTTTCATTGATGTTTCTATCATTCTCTCCCTCTCCCTTCCTCTCTCTCTAAAAATCAATAAAGAAAAAAATCCATTAATTAATTAAAAAGTCAATGGTTGCCTAGCCAGAGTGGCTCAGTTGGTTGAGCGCAGTACCGTGCACCAAAAAGGTGTTAGTTCCACTGCCAGTTCCATTCCCGGTCAGGGCACATACCTGGGTTGCTGATCTGAACCCTGGTCAGAAGTGTATGGAGGGCAACCAATCAATGTTTCTCTCTCATATCAATGTTTGTTTGTTTCTCCTTCCCTTTTTCTGTCTCTCTCTCCCTTTCTCTTTCTCACTCTCTCTCTCTTCCGCCTTCTTCTCTCTAAGCATGTCCTTGGGTGAGGATTATTAAAACAAAAAGAGTCAATGGTTACTGCCCTGGCCTGGTGGCTCAGTTATTGGGGGAACTGTCTCATACCAAAAGGTTAGAGGTTTAATTCTTGGTCAGGGCACAGGCCTAGATTGTGAGATTGATCCCCAGTTGGGGCACATATGGGAGAAAACCGATCAATGTTTCTCTCTCTTTCCCTCCCAGCCTCCCTCGCTTCCTTCCTTTCTTTCTCTCTCTCTCTTTCTCTCTCTCTCTCTTTCTTCCTCTCTCTCTAAAAAAAACAAAGACAGCCCAGCTGGTGTGGCTCAGTGGATTGAGCATTGTCCCATGCACTAAGAGGTCACCAATTTGATTCCCAGTCAGGGCACATGCCTGGGTTTTGTTCTCGGTTCCCAGTAGGGGCCATGCAGGAGATAGCCAATCAATGTTTCTCTCACACATCGATGTTTCTATCTCTCTCTCCCCCCTCTTCCTCTCTCTCTCTCTAAAAGTCAATAAAAACATATTTTTAAAAAATAATAAAATAAAACATATCCTTGGGAGAGGATTTAAAAGAAGTCAGTGGTTACTAAGCTTTAAAAATCATCTCATTCCCTTAGGCCTTGTGACCCAAACCTAGCAGTGCTGGTCACAAGTAACAAAGTTCTCCCCCATAAAAGTACTAACAACCTAGCACAACTAGGGTTAACTATATTGATTCACGTTTTACTTTGAATTCACCTGTAAGTTCTTCCATATTTTCTCTAACATTATTGTTTTTAAATTAAATATTAAATTTTAATCTGCATTCCAAATTACTCACAAACGAGCTTTAATGTAAAAATCCTATAAAACTAAAAGAACCAAACTGAGAAGATAATCAGTTATTTCACATTCCAAGCTATGGAGACTAGTAGGGACAATCAATCTACAACTTATTCCCACCATACCAACTCCTTTCTACTGGTAACACATTAGTTTTCATGACAGGTAGACCTTAGTGGGCTCCCAATAAAATGGTATCTAATATGGGTGTGAAAAAAATGAAAGAACATTTTGGAAATAAACTATGTTTCTAGTAAACTATTAAATAGTACAAACACATACATTTCCACTTTAAATAAACATTCAAAAATTAGAACTGCAATACTGCATAGGATTCATGGAACAAAATAGTTTAAACATTTATTCCAAGAAGAATCAACTCTTGTGGTTAGAGCACCCAAGAGAAGGGGGAGAGCAATAACACAAACTTACAATAGACTACTCAGTCCACTTTTAGGGTCTGTAGCTTGTTTATACTGTCTGCAAAGATAGAACATTGCTAGCTGTCAATTCTCTAACAAATTTTTTTTTTCTTTTTTGAGATATTATACAGTGGTAAGCAAGCAAAGGTGGTCTTTGGAACCATTCTTTCAATCCAAACAACATGTTAAAGAGACAAAGGCTAACATACTAAGGAATATGTACTCCAGAGATCCCAATAGAGCCCTGAAACCCTAAAAGCATCGCACAACCACTTTTTTTAAGACTACCACAGTATTGCTGAGAGTTGTGCAGCAGAGGGAAGTGCAGAATCACTTAAACCCTCTCCAGGACCAGGACACATCCAAGTATGCTCTGTATTCAATGTAAAACTGATCATATGTAAGAAGCACTATTCTACACAAAAGAAACGAGATCCAGACATTCCAAAATGGCGGTGGAGTGAATGCAAGCTACACAGATCATCTCCCAGAACCAAATTGGAATTACAACTTAAACACAGACAAATCGACAGGAAAAAGCAAAAGAAAAGCAGCTTGCAAGGATCATATAACCAGGGACACTGACATGATCCTGGCAGGAGTGGAGGCACGAGAGGGGGGCTGGGAGCCCACAGACAGTAGCAGCCTTAGCTGTGAGCAGCACCCTCAGGTTAAACTCCCAAGTGACTCCACAGCGCAGAGCCGGGACAGACGCTAGAATAGCCACAGCCACTCACCCTGGGCTCTGGCAGAGGAAGGGCGGACTGGACTGGAACTGTGTGGGGACACTCGGGATTTGGAGGGGGCTCAGAGCTTTTGTTGAGTTGCAGCTACACAGGACGAAGGCCATCTTGCTCCTTCCCAGGGCTCTGGGGAGAGGTGGCGGCCCCTCCCTCGGAGATTCAACCCCACACAGGTAGGCCATCAAAATGCAAATTGAGGCTCACTTACAACCAGTATCTGCCCCACCCTCGGGAAATCCCCTTACACTGAGCACCTGAGGAAGTTTTTCATTCAACTAACAACACAAAACTCTTCAAGTAATTGCTACTGATAGCCTCCAGGCAAAAAGCTAGAGGATAACTATACCATTCTGAGGCTACCAATTCTAACCAGGAAAGTAACACTTGACAGTGGTGTTTAACATGGGTTCTCCATCGCTCATCCAAACCCAGGAGAGGGAGCCACAAACAGCAAAAACACCAACACCCACAGGGAAAATTTGGCAGGCTCCAAAGCCCATTCTGAAGCCAAAATGGTGAAACACAGAAACAAAAGCCAAACAAAAGAACAAGAGACGTCTACCGAAGATAAGATAAATGTGGAGCAGTTAGGCAATTTAACAGAGCTTAATTCAGAGCCATTATCCTGAGGAAGCACAACAGCATGAGTAAGGACAGAGATGTTGAAAATCAACCAATTGGAAATTAAAAACCACCAAGAAGAAATGAAGAATGACATATCAGAAATAAAAAACACATTGGAAGGTCTAAACTGCAGAGTAGAGGAAGCTGAGGAATGGATCAATGAATTAGAAGAAAGGGTAGAAAAAAATCAACCAATCAGAAATCCAAAAGAAAAAAAACAATAAAAAAAAGGAAGATAGTTTAAGAGAACTGTGGGACAACTGGAAATGTAATAACATTCACATCATAGGAATCCCCGAAGAAGAAGAAAATGAGCAAGGGATGGAGAATATATACGAAAAAATAATGAATATATATGAAAAAAGAATGCCTTCTTTTTTTCCCTAATTTGGAAAAAAGAAGGCATTCAAGTTCAAGAAGCACAAAGAGTCCCACATAAGAAGAACCCAAACAGGCCCACACCAAGACACATAGTAATTAAAATGCCAAAAACTAAAGACAAAAAGAGAATCCTAAAAGCAGCAAGAGATAAGCAACAGGTTACCTACAAAGGAAACCCCATAAGGCTCTCAGCTGACTTCTCAACAGAAACACAACTGACCAGAAGGGAAGGGCATGAAGTAATCAAGGTCATGAAAAACAAGGATCTGAATCCAAGACTACTCTATCCAGCAAGGCTATCATTCAAAATAGGTCAAATAAAGAGCTTTCCACACACAAAAAAAAGGCTAAGGGAATACATTAGCACCAAACCAGCACTGCAAGAAATGTTAAAAGGACTGCTGTAATTAGTAGAAGAAATAGGAAGAAAAATAAAACCAAACTAAACGAAAATGGCAATAAATAACTATATATCAATAATCATCTTAAATGTAAATGGCTTGAATGCTCCAATAAAAAGACACAGAGTAGCTGACTGAATAAGAAAGCATGACTCATCTATATGTTGTTTACAAAACACACACCTCACAATAAAAGATTCACATAGGTTGAAAGGGAAGGGATAGAAAAAAATCTTCCAAGCAGACAAAAAGGAAAAAAAAGCTGGGGTAGCAGTACTCATATCTGATAAAATACATTTCAAAATGAAGGCCATAACTAGAGACAAAGAAGGCCACTACATAATAGTGAAAGGATCTATCCAACAGGAAGATATAACCTTGATAAACATATGTGCACCCAATATAGGAGCACCAAAACATATTTAAAATCTTCTGGAGGACTTCAAAGGAGAAATTGACAACAATACAATCATAGCAGGGGACTTCAACACCCCATTGACACCACTGGATAGATCCTCTAGACAAAAAATTAGCAAGGAAACGGAGACTCTAAATGAAGCACTAGACGAAATAGATTTAATAGATATCTACAGAGAATTACACCCCAAAACTACAGAATTCACATTCTTCTCAAGTGCACATGGGACATTCTCAAAGACAGACCTCATGTTAGGACACAAACTAAATCTCTACAAGTTCAAGAAGATCGAAATCATATCAAGCATCTTCTCAAATCACAATGGCATGAAACTAGAAATCAATTGCAACAAGAACATGCCAAGACATTTGACCACATGGAGGCTAAATAGCATGTTATTAAAAAATGAATGTGTTACCATGGAGATCTACGAAGAAATTAAAAACTTCCTGGAAACCAATGAAAATGAACACACAACAAAAAATCTATGGGATGCAGCAAAAGCAGATCTGAGAGGGAAGTTCATAGAACTACAGGCCTATCTCAAGAAACAAGAATAATTTCTAATTAACTGTCTAACCTCACAACTTAAAGAATTAAAAAGCAAACAAAAAGAAAACCCCAGAGTAAGTAGAAGGAAGGAAATAGTAAAGATCAGAGCAGAAATAAATGACATGGAGACCAAAAAAATAAAACAATTCACAAGATCAATGAAACAAAGAGCTGGTTTTTTGAAAAGATAAACAAGATTGATGGACCCTTACGTAGACTCACCAAGAAACAAAGAAAGAGAACCCAAATTCACAAAATCAGGAATGAAAGAGGGGAAGTAACAACTGACACCGCAGAAATACAAAAGATCGTTATCAGCTTCTATGAACAATTATATGGCAACAAATTCGACAATCTAAGCAAAACGGACAAATTTCTAGAAATACACAGTCTCCCAAAACTGGACCGGGAAGAGATAGAAAACTTGAACAGACCAATAACAACTAAGGAAATTGAAGACGTAATCAAGACTCTCACAGCAAACAAAAGCCCAGGCCCAGATGGCTTCACAGGGGAGTTTTACCGAACATTCAAAAAAGAACTAACACCCATTCTCCTCAAACTAATTCAAAAAATTCAAGAAGAAGGAAGACTCCCAAACTCATTTTATGAGGCCAGCATAATTCTAATTCCAAAACCAGAAAAAGAGACTGCAACGAAAGAAAACTACAGGCCAATATCCCTGATGAACATAGATGCCAAAATCCTGAACAAAATACTAGCAAATCAAATCCAGGAATACATCAAAAAAATTATTCAGCATGACCAAGTGGGATTCATCCCAGGGATGCAAGGCTGGTACAATATTTGCAAATCAATAAATGTGATACACCACATAAACAAAATGAATAAAAACCACATGATCATATCAATAGATGCTGAAAAAGCATTTGACAAAATCCAGCATCCATTTCTGATAAAAACACTCAGCAATGTGGGAATAGAGGGATCATATCTCAACATAATAAAGGCCATATATAAAAGACCTATAGCGAACATCATACTCAATGGGCAAAAACCAGAAGTATTTCTCTTAAGAAAAGGAACAAGACAGGGATGCCCATTTTTCCCACTCTTATTTAACATAGTACTGAAAGTCTCAGCCACAGCAATCAGACATGAAGAAAAAAGTAAAAGAGATCCAAATTAGAAATGAGGAAGTGAAACTCATTATTTGCAGATGACATGATATTATACATAGAAAACCCTAAAGACTCCATCAAAAATCTACTAGACTTTCCCTGGCCGGTTCGGCTCAGCAGTTGGAGCGTCGGCCTGTGGTCCAGAGAGACCCGGGTTTGGTTCCCGCTAAGGGCATGTACCTCGGTTGCAGTTTGTCCCCGGCCCTGGTTGGTCGTGCGGGTGGCAGCCACTCGATGTGTCCCTTTCATATCCATGTTTCCCTCTCTCTCTCTTCCTCTCTCTCCCTCCCACTCTATCTGTCCAAAAAATGGAAAAATGTCCTCGGGTGAGAATAAAAAAAAAAAAATCTACTAGACTTAATAAATGAATTTGGCAAAGTAGCAGGATACAAAATTAATGTCAAGAAAATGACAGCATTCTTATACACCAATGATGAACTCACAGAAAGAGAAACTAAAAAAACAATCCCATTTATCATCGCGGCAAAAAAATTAAGATACCTAGGAATAAACATAATCAAAGAAGTAAAGGACCTATTTGTAGAAAACTACAAGACATTGAAAAAAGAAATACAGAAAGTTATAAAAAAAAAAAATGGAAGCGCATACCTTGTTCATGGATTGGAACAATTAACATCATTAAAATGTCCATATTACCCAAAGCAATCTATAGATTTAATGCAATCCCCATCAAAATATCAACAACATATTTCACAGAACTAGAACAAATACTTCAAAAGTTCATATGGAACCAAAATAGACCCCGAATAGCCACAGCAATTTTGAAAAAGAAGGACAAAGTAGGTGGGATCACAATACCACATATCAAGTTATACTACAAAGTGACTGTAATCAAAACAGCCTGGTTCTGGCACAAGAACAGGCATATAGACCAGTGGAACAGAATAGAGAACCCAGAAATGGACCCAAGGCAATATGCTCAATTACTATTTGACAAAGGTGGCAAGAGCACACAGTGGAGTAAAGACAGCCTCTTTAATAAATAGTGTTGGGAAAATTGGACAGCTACATGCAAAAAAATGAAACTTTTTTAGACCATCAACTTACACCATACACAAAAATAAACTCAAAATGGATAAAAGACTTAAATGCGACCCGTAAATCCATAAAAATTCTAGAAGAAAATATAGGCAACAAAATTTCAGACATCATACGCAGCAAAATTTTCACTGATACATCACCTAAGGCAACAGAAACAAAGGAGAAAATGAACACATGGGACTACATCAAATTCAAAAGCTTCTGCACAGCAAAAGATACAATCATCAAAATGGAAAGGCAACCCACTCTATGGGAGAGCATAATTGCCAATGACATATCAGATAAGAGGTTAATTTCCAATATATGTAGAGTGCTCATACAACTCAACAAAAGGAAGACAAAGAACCCAATTAAAAAACAGGCAGAGGAGCTGAATAGACACCTCTCCAAACAGGACATACAAATGGCCAAGAGATATATGAAGAAATGCTCAACATCACTAGTCATCAGAGAGATGCAAATTAAAACAACAATGAGGTATCACCTCACACCTGTCAGAATGGCCGCCATCAACAAATCATCAAACAAGTGTTGGCAAGGATGTGGAGAAAAGGGGACTCTAGTACAATGCTGGTGGGAATGCAGACTGGTGCAGCCACTATGAAAAACAATATAGTGTTACCTCAAAAAATTAAAAACTGAATTGCCATTTGACCCAGTGATCCCACTTCTAGGAATATACCCTAAGAAGCCTGAAATACCAATCAGAAAGAATATATGTACCCCCATGTTCTTAGCAGCACTATTTATTATAGCTAAGATCTGGAAACAGCCCAAGTGTCCATCAGTAAACGAATGGATAAGAAAGCTGTGGTAGCCCTGGCCGGTTTGGTTCAGCGGTTAGAGCATTGGCCTGCGGCCCTGAGAGACCCAGGTTCGGTTCCTGCTAGGGGCATGTACCTCAGTTGCAGTTTGTCCCCGGCCCTGGTTGGGTTGTGCGGGTGGCAACTACTCGATGTGTCCCTTTCACATTGATGTTTCTCTCTCTCTCTCTCTCTCTCTCTCTCTCTCTCTCTCTCCCTCCCTCCCTCCCTCCCTCCCTCCCTCCCTCCCACTCTATCTGAACAAAATATCCAAAAATGTCCTCGGGTGAGGATATGGGAAAAAAAAAAAAAAAAAAGAAAGCTGTGGTACATATACATAATGGAGTACTATGCAACTGTAAGAAAGAAAGATCTCTTATCCTTTGAGACGACATGGAGGGACCTGAAAAGTATTATCCTAAGTGAAACAAGCCAAGCAGAAAAAGACAAATACCACATGATCTCACTTATTTATGAAATATAGGTAACATAACAGTCTGAGGAAGTCGGCAGACCCAGAAACATGGAAGTCGGGTACAGAATGACAACCCTCAGAAGAGGGGGTGGTGCGGGGAGGGAAGAGATAAACCACAGAACTTATATGCATGGATTCATAACCAATGGACATGGACAAAAAGCCTGGGATGGGGTGGGGGGGGATGGGGAGGAAAGTGTCAATGGGTTAAAAAAGGAGAAACATCTGTAACAAAAATAAAATTAAAAAAAATAAAAATTAAAAAAAATAAAGAGAAGAGGGAAAAAAAGAAGATATACAGATGGCCAATCAGCACATGAAAATGTCACTAATTATTAGGAAAATATGAATCAAAACCACAATGAGATACTATTTCACACCTATTAAGATGTATATTATAAAAAAAGGCGAGTATAATAAGTGTTGCCAAGAATTTCAAGAATTTGGAGATTGAAACCCTCATGAATTGCCACTTTGGCTGTTCCTCAAAAAGTTAAACATAGAGTCACCATGTGACTCAGCAATTCTACTTCTAAATATTTATCTAAAAGAATTGAAAACAGACTCCAACAAGCAACTGTACACCAACATTCACAGCAGCATTACTCACAGTAGTCAGAAGATAGCAACAACCCAAGTGACCATTGACAGATTCATGAACAAACAGAAGGTCATATGTACATACAGCAGAATATTATTCAGCCATTAAAAGGAATACATTTTTGATACATACTAAAACATGAATGGATCTTGAAAACATGATGCTAAATGAAATGGGACAGACACAAAAGGACATAAGCTGCATGATTCTATTTATATGAGATAATTAGAATAGTCAAATTCATAGAGACCAAAAGTAGGAGAGTGGCTGCCAGAGGCAATGGGTATTTTTGTTTAATGGATACAGAGTTTCTGCTGGGATGATGAAAAAGTTCTGCAGACAGATATGGGTGATGACTGCACAACTGTAAATGTACTTAAGACCACTGAATTGTACATTTAAAATGGAGTTTGACATTATGTATATTTTACCACAATAAAAGAATAGCTAGGGTCTTCTGGGGAGGGAGGGAGGGAGAGAAGGAGGGAGGGAGGGGGAGGGAGGGAGGGAGGGAGGGAGGAGAGAGGGAGGGAGGGAGGGAGGGAGGGAGGAGGAGGGAGGAAGGAAGGAAGGAAGGAAGGAAGGAAGGAAGGAAGGAAGGAAGGAAGGAAGGAAGGACCAAAAGTCTACACATTGTATATATAATTCCAACTTTTATGACATTCTAGGGACAGAAATCAGATTAGTGGTTGCCTGTGGCTGGGGGAGAGATTAATGCAAAAGGGCACAACATAACTTTATCTGGATATGGTTATATATCTCAATAATGGTGGTAGTTACACCATGGTATATATTGTCAAAAAACAGTATATTCAGAGGGGTTGGCTTTTACTGTAAGTGCATTTTACCTCAATCTGATCCCCAAAAATATCATTACATGTTTTTAAATTGTGTTAGAAATACAGCAGACATGTTGTAAAAATAGTGTGTTCTTTGTGTCACATAAAAATTTTTCCAAATTGTCAACTGGTTTCTATTTTCTAATATATTAACTATTACTAACTAAGAAATTCTTTTTAATTCCCAATTGCATGTGGCAAACACAAACACACAATGAGGTAATTAAATCACCAACATTTCAGCCTTAGAAAAAGATTTAAAAATTAAAGTTTAGTAACAGCTTTGATGGGTTTATAAACAGTAGTTTGGAGAAGTTAAAGTTAGTTATTAATCACTTAGAAAAGAAAGTAAGGAGAAATAAAGGAAGTCGGAAAAATGGAGAAATCAGACATGTAGAATATATTTCTACATTAGCAACAGATTTTGATTAAGATAATTTCATTTGAATATAATTAGAATTTACCCAAGTATGCTTTGATAGAATTTTTAAATGGTTTTTGCTACATTCATATGATTGTGTGAAGCTTAAAAATACAGCAAGTATACAAATAATGGTAAGGGAGAAAAAGGATATGGAAGGATTGCTTCTGTGAGAAATGCTTTTAGATAGCATCTACACATGAAAGTTTATTAATGGAATAAGTCAATGAGCTACATTATGTGGAGAGAAACCTGGTCATTTTTACCCACATCCCTATGTAAGAGGTCAACATTAGGTGTTGAAGCTATAGTTGGCCTCTCCATGCTTCCTACCATTCACAGAGCAATTAATTACTCAGGACTGGGTAGAAAATTACCACACTGCAGGCTTCACTCAGCTCCAAGTGTCCCATCATCCATCAACATTTCTACTGGTAGATACAGCACCATGGAGCTCTCTGGGAGGACAGCCAGGAGAAATCCACATTGATCATGATATCGAGAAGGATGATATTTCTCCTGAACATAGTGCATTGTGTAATGGGTGACGTTTTTCTATTTCAAGCTGGTTGGCAATTTCTGCCCAATTTAACAGTTGTATGGACCATTACATATGGTTTTTTACTGCATCCTGAGATCACTTTGTTTCAGTTCCCGCTTTTCCCCTCCTTGACAGGACAGATGGGCCACACATACACAGATCATCCACGACTCTCCAGGCTATGCACTTTGGACTCAGACAGGTCACAGTCAAACTACGTAACCAAGATTTTCCTAGCCCAGCTTCCACTCTGCAGAATCAAAGAACTCTCAGTTTCCTCCATGGTTATTCCTCCTTGCTGGTTGGCATTCCCTTGTTGAATCCGTCCTCCCCAGTCCCTACTGTCACTTCTCAGAATTCTATTTTATCCCACATTCGAATTATGCTAGCTTGGTTATATATGTTATAAATTACCATCAGGTGTCTAAAATCCTACTACGATAGAAATATGGTTGGCTATAAAATATACCATTCTTAACACAACTCAACTGATAGTGAGATAAAAACAAACACTCTAACACACCACACACTGATCTCCATGCCTGAAGCATGAATGAGGCATGAAGGCAGAGAATATATCACTGGACTTCTTCATTTTTTTATGGCTTAAGAGGTCCCTTAAAATTGATTGTTTACAATCAGAATTATTTTATTTATTAGCCTTTCAAAACCAGAAATTTTAATATAATTTTTCAGACTAACAGCTAAATCAAGCTTTAAGAAAGAATGTATTTACCAATTTGAGAGCTTGTAAATACACATTTTCCTAATTCTGAGACAGAGGTATAACGACAGGTCAATTTAGAATCTGTTCACAGAATTGAAAATCACTTATTTATTGCTGTTCTAATCTCTTACAGCATCTCTTCAGGAGAAAACCCTTTTAAGGGATTTGATGATAGCATCGCACAAATGCACATACATGCACAATTTTGAATATAATTTCAGAGAATCCAGACTGCCTGCATCCTACCACAGACTTTGGTTCACCTCCTGGAGTAGGGATCTCTGCATACCAGGCTAAGAATCTGCTCCACAGGCTTAAACTCAAGATTACTAGCTATTTAAACATACACACATACACACTCTAAAGGTAACTGTTTTAAAAAATCATGAACTAAATTAATCCTTCAAAATAATGATTTTTCTGTTCCTTTTCACTGAATGTTACTCTTTTAGAAAGTCAAAACTAAAATATTTGTTACAAGTAAACATCAGGACCTAAAAGAAATTCATTCACTTCTACCATCCTGTCATTTGAAACAAGATTCCTGCTGATCATTCACAGTTCTAAAATCAGCTGCACAAAGTCCTAATTCACATTTTCTTTCCCCAGGAACCAAAATTTAGACCAATGTAAGTCATCTTTTTTGTTGTTGTAGTTAATCCTCACCCACGAATATTTTTTCCATTGATTTTTTTAGAGAGGGAGGGCAGTGGGCGGGGTGGGGGGAGAGAAACATCTATGCACAAGACAGACACATCAATTGGCTGCTTCATGCATGCACTCCAACCGGGGCGGGGGATCAAACCTGCAAGCCAGTATGTGCCCTTGACCGGGAATCAAACCCACAACCCTTTGGTGCGAGGGCCCCACTCCAACCACTGAGCCATACTGGCCAGGGCCAAAGTAAGTCATCTTTAATTTTTATTAAATATAGACATTTTACTCACAATAAAAAACCAGTGAGATACAGTACTTCACAAATTTTTTTAGCCATTCCCAATTGTCTTTAACCCATATTTTGTTTAACTTAACAGCACAGCAAAGATATTGTCTTATGTCTAAAATGGTTGAGATTTAGACATTCTAAAAACTGAAAATCTTCTAAACTGTCATTTATGATTTAACATTATACCTCTATTCTCCTTTATACTTTCCATTCAATTGTATCAAACCAAAAATTAGAAAGAATGCAATGGTATTATAGGTGAACATAACAAGTATAAAAATTGCAACAATTCACTGGAGATTTTTTATTACATTTATGTCTATATAATATTGAAAAAAAACCTGTGTAAATGAGAAAGCAGCTGAAGGGCAAAATCAAACTCCCGACTTTATTAGATGCAGGCCTAATGTCTTTCAGATAAAATATTTGTAGGTGCCACAGTCAATCAAGATTTCAACAGGAATGGAAGATGAAAGCACTCATGCATAAAAGGCAAGTGTGATAATTATGATACAGAGACAAGATAATGGAAAATATCCGAGGCCGCTTTTCACTTTGTGTATCAAGTGCTGTCCTGACCTAGACATCCTACAATGCTCCATCACATTCACTGTGTTACTTTTTCATTTTAATTACTTAGCAGAATTCAATTAATTTGGCTGGCATCTGGTCAGCGGATGGGAATCCTCCACTATCTTATAGGGTCTTTTCCCTGTGTCATTTCTCAAAATAATGCTGCAAGACAGTTTTGAATAAACATACAGTTGAGTTTCAAGTTCTTATTTGTCCTTCAAATTTATTAACCTCTTACTGATTAAAGAAATGGCACTTACTTTCCTGGAATGTCATTTTCAGATACATTATGTCAAAGTGGTAACAGAGTCTAGCTGAAATTTCAGTGACTCCGTACTGTAAAGTCTACACTGGCTCCACTTTAAAAGTCCTCTGATGGCAAAGAGAAAATGGTGGGGTAATTACTACAGATAAGAGGATAGTTCAGCAAGCAGACAGCACAAAGTTCACTGCCAGTGTATTTAAGGATTACTGTAATCATTTTCTAAGCTGTGCTCTAATCTGTTATTCAGAACCAGGATTCATCTACCTTAACATTCATGAAAATAGTCTCCAACAAAGTTCAAGATTACAATTACGTCGCTTTATTACAATAATGTATTACATTATAAAAACACTAAGACTTTATAGTTGTCACTTGCCAAAATTATAATAATGCTTCTTACAAATGTGATATGTAACTGTTCTTTCTAATCCTCTTCTACAATTTGGAGAAAAGTAACTTTTAGATGTTATTAACAATTTCTGTTGAGAACTGTCAAGACAAAGAATGGAGTTTCTCAGTGTGCCCGTTTCATTATTAAAAGAAAGCTTACACAAAGCAGGGGAGAAATTCCTTTCTTACTAGAAGGCAAACCTAACATACCAATGAAACTTAAATGAATATCCAACTAAAAGGGCAATACTTGCTAAGGATTCAATCCTCTACAGAGGCAGAACATCTTCTCCTTAGTTGTCACTCAAAACTTTACTTTTCCCTGGAAATAAATCACTATCAGCCTACTTCTTCCTTTGTAAGGGTGACTAGCAAAATAGAAGATGAGGTTGGCAGGAGGTGAATCTGATTCTTCTCCCTTGTATAAGCAGATGAGGACAAGGTTGCCTGGCATATCTTTAAGACATAGAAGAAAAAAGGAAGGTGCTGTCTGCAACCACAAGTGGACACAAAACACTAAAATGATCAACAGACTTCCCAGAAATAACTATGTATAAAGCCAAAAATAATTAATAATTCGAGTTCAAGTAAAGAATGTTAATTTTGCCGCTCTAAGAAGACATACATTCTCATGCTCATCCAATAACCTGGGGACATTCATTTTCTTATTTCCATAAGGGCCGTCCCAGGCCAAGGGGGCCAAACAAGAACTAGAAGTCAGACGTCACCCTTTGGTGAAATGATCCAGCAACATAAAAAGTATTCATCAGCCTGGCCAGTGTGGCTCAGTTGGTTGAGTGTTGACCCATGCACCAAGAGGTCGCCAGTTCAATTCCCAGTCAGAGCACATGCCTAGGTTGTGGGCCAAATCCCCAGTAGGGGGCATGCAGGAGGCAGCCAATCCATGTTCTCTCTCATCGACATATCTAACTCTCTCTCCCGCTCTCTTCCTCTCTCTCTAAAGTCAATAAAGAAAAAATATATATATTTTTTTAAGTACTCATAAAACACCTGCACCCTGAGATGCGCATCGGTACCCATTGGAATTTATCTCAAGGATGTAACTTAAAAAAAGGAAAAATATTATTGACACGATGATGTTAATACATTATATAAAAAAGAGCCCTGGTTGGTTTGGCTCAGCAGTTAGAGCATCAGGCCTGCAGTCCAGAGAGACCCAGGTTCAGTTCCTGCTAAGGGCACAGTTGCAGTTTGTCCCCGGCCCTGGTTGGGTCGTGTGGGTGGCAGCCACTCGATGTGTCCCTTTCATATCGATGTTTCTCTCTCTCTCCCTCTCCCTCTCTCTCCCTCCCACTATATCTGAACAAAAAAATGTCCTCAGGTGAAGATAAAAAAAAAAAGAAAGAAAGAAAAATATTGGAAATAACCAAGACAAATTATTCAATTAGAGAAGCATTTAAAAAGCAATAACTTGGAAAAAGTAAAATTAACACACTGACATTCTACACTGTTAAAATACCTCAAAAACTAAGAAACTATCTAGATGAGAAACACAGAAAGCAAATTTACCTTGAGCTAGTCGTTCAAGTCGTTTCCCATGCTCTGGGGGTATTGCATACCTAAAAATTTAAACAAAAAAAAAAAAGAGTTTAGGTATATAACTGTTCAGTTAGTTCCTAAGGACATCTACTCCTAAATAATGTCATGTAAAAAAATTCAACACAAAACTCCACTTCTGAGTAAAGATCAGAAAACCAATTGCAGAGTCATATCCCTTGAACATTGGACAGAAGAAAAATAAACTCATAAATCTCTTATTTCGCCCTGGCCGGTTTGGCTCAGCGGTTAGAGCGTCGGACTGCGGTCCGGAGAGACCCGGGTTCGGTTCCCGCTAAGGGCACGTACCTCGGTTGCAGTTTGTCCCCAGCCCTGGTTGGGTCGTGTGGGTTGCAACCACTCGATGTGTCGCTTTCACGTCGATGTTTCTCTCTCTCTCTCCCTCTCACTCTATCTGAACAAAATATCAAAAAAATGTCCTCGGCGAGGATAAAAAATAAATAAATCACTTATTTCAATGCCCAGCTCACCATCCCAACCACATTTTATTTATTTATTTTTCTTTCTGGAAGTTGTATTTATGTATTTTTTTATTAATTAATTTATTTTTGTTACAGATGTTTCTCCTTTTCCCCCCACTTATTCCCCTCTCCTCCTCCCTCCCTGCCCTGTCCCCAGCTTTGTTGTCCATGTCCACTGTTCATGCATACATGCATATAAGTTCTGTGGTGTATCTCTCCCCCACCATCCCCTCTCCTTGAGATTGTCAGTCTGTACCCCACTTCCACGGGACCTGGAAAGTATTATCCTAAGTGAAACAAGCCAAACAGAGAAAGACAAGTATCATATGATCTCACTTATTTGTGGAATATAATGAACATAACAGTCTGAGTAATGGGGTAGTCCCAACCACATTTTAAAGATTAAGGAACAAAGGCCTAAGAAACAGTAAACTGCTTAGCCAAGGAGGCAGCTAGCCACAGTATGGAGACTAGAACCTTTCTCCCAACCCTCATAGCACCAGAGAAATCCAGGGCTATTTTTGGTTGTATGTTTTAGTTTTCTGGTTGGTTTCTTGGCCTTAGTTTTTAAGAAAACCTTGGTTGTTGGATGTTTTTTAACTTTTAAAAATGTCTTTATTGACAAGCAGGATAGAACATCAAATTATCATAACAACAGTTATATTTTTACCAAACCTTTCTAGTTTTCTTTATGAATAGATTTTAAATTTTTAAAAAATCACCATCCATAAAAAAGCAGCTATTATTTATTTCATGATTATGTGACTTTTAAAATCTTGATTATAGAAGAAATAATTTTTCACCACTGAAGAACAGAAACACTCATTTCTGGTTCCTGGTTTTTTAAAAGTGAAATACTTGAACTTATTCCTATAAACTTAGTAACAAATTTTAAATCAATAACCTCACAACATATTACACAAATGCTAAATTTTATAGGTAGTCTAAAGAGGAAAATTAAGGACATTAAAAATAAAGCTAAATGATAATTTCGTGTTTTAAGTAAAAATATGTTATTCTTAAGACCTACATTTGCTATGTTTACTAGCCCAAGTTACTTTTAAGTTAAAGTTACTTTTTACTAAAATAACTTTTCTAATTTTACTTAACACCACACTTGGTTGCATTTAATGCCACTGACAACATATGCAAAACTTAATTGGATCCGATGTAACTAGGCAATTCTCTGAAAGAAAATTCAACCATATATCCTGTTCCTTAAGGCACTATTAATGAAATTATTCCAACTGAATTGGGAAGATAAAATTTTAGCATAACTAAATTACAATCACCCAATGTATATTTATGGTCACTTCTTACTAGTTTTTAATCCCTGGTTTATATTACCATATACACCCAGGAAAGAAAAAACATTTATGTGCCCCAGACTAGAGGGTCACCTCCCCCATAACACATACGCACACATGCATACACTGCCAGCCTCAACTTCCTGATCTGTTCAAATGTCTTGATTTCTATCAAAACTTTCTCTCTCCCAAGATTTAAGCATCTCCCAGGACTCCACATTTTTAAGCATGGTCTCCCCGTTTTGCCTTGCCTTTTCTTCATTCCTCCTGAATTGTACCCAGGGCTATAATGCACAGACAGTCCACAGGCTGTGAAGGACAAAATGTACTCAAGGAAGATGGGCAGGCTTGGGGTGCTTAACTTCTACTTAAATGACATGGGGTGGGGGGATCTAATTTCCCAAAATTTAGTTCCTATGATTGTTGCGGCCAGCACTGAAAAATATCATCTAATTATTTAATAAAAAGAAAAAATAAGTAATAAATAAAAGTCGACCAGCAAAAGATTCCAACTTCATAAGAATGTTAGTATTTTTCATCTAAACAATTTTAAAAATCAGTATAAGCCACTATCATACTACCATTTGAAACAGAATGATTTGAATAAAGGGCAAGAAAGCCCTTTAAAAAACCTAAATCACTAGTATGATTTCAAAAAGTTTGAAATCCTCCTGCTCTGATAACATCTGAGATTTTGTTCATTTCTGTTTGACATACTACTACATCATAGAAACACTAAGCAATTCTCAAAAATTGTTTTTAATCATAGCATAAAAACATTGCCTGCCTGCCCCACCCCTGTGATGCTTCATCCTCAGCTGTTAGACATGATTAGCTCTTCTGCCTAAACACAGGGTGGGGGAAAAGTAAGTTTACAGTTGTGAGTATGCAAAACACAGTTTATTCTTCTATTATTATTTACTAATTATTGTATTATTTTCCATTTGAACAACTGTAAACCTACTTTTGCCCCACCCTGTAAATAACAAAAAAATAAATAACTTTTCTGAGTCTCTCATCCTGCTAACATCCATCTGCTTTCTTTTCTTCCCTTCACATACACTACTTCCAATGCTTGCCACATTTTCTTAAGATACATTTTTGTTGTTGTTGTTGCTGTTGCTGTTAACAGTATTACAGATGTGCCCCATGTTCCCCCTTTTTGCCCCACTCCACCCAACCCCTGGCCCACCCCAGGCCTTCCTCACACTACTATCTGTGTACATGGGTTATGTATATACTACGCATATATGTTCTTGGGTTAATCTCTGTCCCTTCCACTCCCCCTCCCCTGAGATGTTATTCTGTTCCATGCATCCATGCCTCTGGACCTATTTGTTTGTCAGTTATTTTGTTCATTAGATTCCACATATAAGTGAGATCATATAATATTTGTCTTTCTCTAACTGGCTTATTTTGCTTAGCATAACTGTCTTCAAGTTGATCTATGCTCTTGCAAAGGGTAAGAGCTCCTTCGTTTTTACAGCCACATAGTATTCA
Organism: Molossus molossus; assembly: GCF_014108415.1. Lineage (NCBI taxonomy): Eukaryota > Metazoa > Chordata > Mammalia > Chiroptera > Molossidae > Molossus > Molossus molossus. The sequence continues at coordinate 58,421,977 of NW_023425349.1, read as the reverse complement.
ATTGTGCAAATATACCACAGCTTTTTTATCCACTCGTCTGCTGATGGGCACTTAGGCTCTTTCCAGATCTTAGCTATTGTAAACAACACTTTTATGAACTTAGGGGCGCATATATTCTTTGATTGGTGTTTTTAGATTCTTAGGATATATTCCCAGAAGTGGGATTGCTGGATCAAACAGCAGTTGCATTTTTAATTTTTTGAGGAACCCCCATATTGTTTTCCACAGTGGCTGCACCAGTCTGCATTCCCACCAGTATACTAGGGCTCCTTTTTCTCCACATCCTCACCAGCACTTGTTTGTTGATTTACTGATGGTAGCCATTCTGGCAGGTGTGAGGTGATATAAATATAAAAATATTTCATTTTCATCTCTTTGATGATTAGTGATGTTGAGCATTTTTCATGTCTATTGGCCATTTGTATATCCTCTTTGGAGAAAATTTTTTAATTGGATTGTTTGTCTTCCGGTGTTGAGTTGTATGACTTTTTTGTATATTTTGGAGTTTAACTCCTTTTAAGATGTACCATTGGCAAATATGTTATTCCATACAGTAGGTTCCCTTTTCATTTTGTTGATGGTTTCTTTTCCTGTGCAAAAGCTTTTTAGTTTGATGTAGTCCCATTTGTTTATTTTTCCTTTGTTTCTCTTGCCCTAGGAGATGTATCACTGAAAATACTGCTACAGAGATGTCTGATATTTTACTTCCTATTCTTTCTTCTGGGATTTTTATGGTTTCGTGACTTACATTTAAATATTTTATCCATTTTGAATTTATTCTTGTGTATGGTGTAAATTGGTGGTCTAGTTTCATTTTTTGCATGCACCTGTCCAATTTTCCTAACACCACTTATTGAAGAGAGTATCTCTACTCCTGTATAATCTTATCTCCTTTGTCAAATATTAATTGACCATATTGGTGTGGGTCAATTTCTAGGGTCTCTGTTCTGTTCCACTGGTCTATATGCCTGCTCTTGTGCCAGTACTAGGCTGTTTTGGTTACACAGGCTTTGCAAGTAGAGTTTGATATCTGGTACTGTGATCCCTCCAACTTTGTTCTTCTTTCTCAAGATTGCTGTAGCTATCCAGGGTCATTTTTAGTTTCATATAGATTTCTGGAATATTTGTTCTGGATCTGTGAAATATGCCATTGGTATTTTTTTTTAATCATCACCAGAGGATATTTTTCCATTGACTTTTTTTTTTTTAGCTAGAGTGAGAGGGAGGGATAGAGAGAGAAAGAAGAGAACCATCGATGTGAGAGACACACATTGATTGGTTGCCTCCTGCATGACCCCGACCAGGGCCGGAGATTGACCTACAACCAATTCCTTGATCAGGAATTGAACCCGTGACCCTTTGGTCTTTGGGTCAATGCTCCAACCACTAAGCCAAGCCAGCCAGGGAACCATTGGTTTTTTTAGTTTGTTTGTTTTTTTATTTTATTTTTTTTTATTTATTGTTAATTCTCACCTGAGAATATTTTTCCTTTTTTTTTTTTTTTTTTTTTAATTACTCCTCACCCAAGGGTATTTTTCCATTTGTCTTCAGATAGAGTGGGATCGGGGAGGAAGGAGGGATGGGGAGAGAGGGAGAGAGAGAGAGCCAGACAGACAGACATCAACGTGAGAGAGACACATCAACTGGTTGTCTCCTGCATGTCCCTGACCAGGGCTGGGGACAGAGCCACAACCAAGGTGTGTGCCCTTGACCGGAATCAAACCTGTGACTCTTTGGTCCATGGGCCACGCTCTAACTGCTGAGCCAAACTGGCCAGGGCTGATTCTTTTTTTTTTTTTTAGGATAGAATGGAAGGAAGGAGGGAGAGAGAGAGAGAAATGGAGAAATGTCGATGTGAGAAAGACACATCAATTGGTTGCCTCCTGCACAACCCCAACAAGGGCTGGGATTGAACCTGTAACCCAGGTACATTCCCTTGACTGGGAATCGAATCCTCAATCCTTTAGTCCATGGGCCAACACTAACTGCTGAGCCAAACCAGTCAAGGCCACTATTGGTACTTTAATAGGGACTGTGTTGAAGCTCTAGATTGCTTTGGGTGGTATGGACACTTTAATGATGTTACATCTTTCAGTGGCTATCTTGGTGCAATGGGCAGCTCATCAGTCTCATAATGATGCTACATCTTCCAATCTATGAAAATGGTATATGCTTCCACTTGTTTGTATCTTCCTCTATTTCCTTTTTCAATGTCCTAAAGTTTTCCAAGTACAGGTTTTGTACCTCCTTGATTAAGTTTATTCCCAGGTGTCTTTTTTGTTGTTGTTACAATAGTAAACAGGATTGTTTTATAGCTTCTCTTTCTGAGAATTCATTATTGGTGTATAAAAATGCCATCGATTTTTGGATGTTAATGTTGTATCCCGCTACTTTGCCGAATGTATTAAATCCAGCAGCTTGCCACATTGCTTAACTCCCATTCACACTGAAGTCCATTGTAATCTGCATTCTGTTTTCATCACTCTCAATATAACTCCTGAGACAAAGACTGCCACATTTTTTAGTCATTATCTAACTTGTTCCATCTGGAATGTTTTACTAATTCCTTGAAACACTCACTTCCCTTAGGGTTCATAATCCAACTCATCTCCAGTGGTTTTCTACCTTCTACTCATGCCATACCTAACTGATGTTCCCCAGGACTCCATGTTTCAGTGCTTCCACATTTTTCCCTAAGGGAGCCACCTTCACTCAGGGCTTCAAGATCATCCATATGCTCCATTCCACACATCTCCTGAGCTCTGAACCTCTAAAACCAACCAGCAAATGAACAAGTCCATTTGGCAGCCCTCAATTTGTCCAAAGCTTAATCCTCCATCATCTTCCAGCCAGACCTGCTTCTCCTCCAGAGTTCCCCACCCAACCAACTGCCCAGATGTGAGAGTTGTAGCTGCATTCTCCTTACCTAATCCATCCCCAAGTTTTACGTGTTCCACCTTTTACTTGTTCGAGAGAGGTTTTGTGAATCTGCCTACATTTCTCAATCCCCACTGCCACCACCTTGGTCGAGGCCACCATTGTCTATCACATACATCACTACTGCAGCCTCCTAACTAGTCAATCCTGCCTCAAGTCAGTCCTAGTCCTGTGGCCTTCACCACCTCCTAGATGTTTCTATGGGAGTATACCATCACTTCAAAAGTCTCAACACAAGATCAAATTCATATTTCCTCCTTTAAGTTGGTATCTCACTTAGCATTCCCATTTCAGTCCACAATCCATTTCCCCCCAGTCTTCCAAACTAGAACTATCAGAGTCACCTCTTCTCTATTTCTCATCATCTCTGCTCCCATTGCCAACCACAAGTCTCATCCACTCTATAGCCTCAAAACCTCGTATCCATCTCCCAGCAGCATCACCTCAATTTCAATTTTGATCTGTCCCCTGCTAGACCACAATCATAACTGAACTCTCTGCCTGTCTACAGTCCTCATATCACTATCAGAGCATAAACATGTTTATTCCTACTGCCTGGCTTTCAAGACCCTACTCACCCCAACTTGGCCCCAGCCTTAAATATCAACAGTCCATTCTCAATAGGCGAAACTATGAATTATTCTATCACTCACATGGGCTTTGACCACACTCCTCACCTCAACCCCTCCATTCTGCTTCAAATTTCAACTTCCCAAGTCCTGCCCAGGTTATACCTCCTCCTTGAAACTTTCTTTGACCATTATAAATCTCAGCAATCACACCCCTCTTCTTCCTCTCAGACCCTTCTGTTATATTTTTCATGCAGTATTTATCATCTACTACTTTCCATAACTAGCTGCTGTTTTGTGTGCATAAATCACTTTTGTCTGGATAGGCACTGAGTTCTGCGAGGGAGAGAATACCTACCACGACCCAGAAATGTTCACATGAATTAACCTTTTAACCTGCCTTGTACAGTGACTGCCTAGTGCACAGCCAGGCACTTTGTTAAGTGCCACCATTGCTCAGTTATGCAGCTAAGTCTCTATTCTCTGAAGATATGAATATGTCTCATATTTTTTGTATCCTTTGAAAACCACCAAATAAGATGTCTACCATTGTATACCCTCAAGTACATACCAGTTTGTTAAAATTATTAATTGTTCATTTAACCTTTAGGAGTGTTTTTCTTTCATATAAAATGAATAATGCAAACAATTCTTCTATAACATTAAGAAACTAAGAATCACTAATGATCTATCACTAATTTGATATTTATAAAGTGATGTTTTATTTAAAACCAGAGTCTTTAAAGAATTTTTTATTAAAAGATCTAATTTGAAGGCTGAAGAAAACAAGATAATCCCTCTAAGCACATCTTTGGGTGGTTTGCTCAAGAAATAGACCTAAAATGATGTTATCCTGATGGTTGTAATATAAACACTATCTTGAACTGAATAATTACAAGACCAACATTTCAAAATGTCAGTACATAAAACTGTACTAGATCCATTTGTCTGATTCAGGTATTCTCTATGAACTGGTCTCTGTATCTCTCTTTTCAAGATACTGTATTATCAGTCCATCAGTCCATTAGAAGTGTTTACCAGTGTTTCTCAAAGGGTAACTCCTATTTCTCAGATCACTCTCTCAAAGTCTCCCTAATTTCATTTGGGAACCCTTGGGGCCATCACTAAGGTGTTCAGAAACCAATGTTTCAGCTCCGCCCACTGCCCGTTCCTTTGTCACGGTGCTGTCTGACAGTGGCTGCATGGTCCCTCAGTCATCTCACAGGTGCTGCTGGTGCTTCCTGCTGGCCCAGCTTCCACATAGCCTGTGACATCCAGGGCAGTCGTAGGGAGCCCAGAGCACAGAGGGAAGAACCCCTTCCAGGTCTGTGCCATGCTCAGGCAGGTTAGTCCTAAAACAGGGTTGTCCTCTACTTCCTTCCCCTGACTGAAGCTGAATATTAAGTAGCCCTTTCCCCCTTGGTTTATATTTCTTCCTCTTGCTGTTCTGCTCATAGTCATTTTCCCTGAATAATCAGGCCCAAATGTCCAGGGACAGTTTTCTGACAGATGACAACTCTAAATTGACCCTCCCCTTTTTTACTGGCAAAAGCTTGTGCTTCTGACTTGCTTTCTATAGTTACTCAAAGGCTGAAAGCTGTTACTAAGTGGTTGAAAGCTACAATTACAATCAACATGGTTAGAGTTCATCACAGTGACCATTTTTTGAGCCCTTATAATAAGTCAGACCTTGTGCTATGATCCTGTACAAGTTCTACTACTGACCTCCATTTTATTGATGAGGAAACCAAGGCTTAGAGGAATTAATTAATTAATACAAAGTGGTAACAGAAGTGGCACCCAACCCAGACCTATCTCACTCCAAATCCCAAGATATGCTCTCCAGCCCCATATTCCATTTGTGTTTCCTCATCAATGAGATGTGGACAGGAAGAAAGTGACAGAGAATATTGGCCCACTCTTTACAACAATCTCTGAAATCTCTGTAGGGTGATCCAAATTTTGGATAAAAATGAGTTATGCCTGCTAGCAAACCAAAGTTCCAATATTCCTACAGAACTTCTACTAGCTATCCTTCTTACCTTTAACTCACTTTTAAAACACAATTTAAAAAATGAAATCACTAGCCTTTGAAACTAAAATTATAATATGCATCAAGCAAAATACAATGCCATTTTAAATAAAATGTAGATATAAAGAACAAAACCATTAAACTACTAACTAAAGTTTTTCTTTGGTTTTTGTACAAAAAAACTTCATGAATCAAAAAGCATCATACCTATATTATATTTCAAAAAACTCAGTATTTCTGAAGTGGCTAATTTCAATATACTTTTTAATCAAGGCATATTCCTAACTGTGCCAAAAAGAAGGCTGAAAAACTATGCAATTTTATGTGTGAGATTGTTACATTTTCACATTACTGGAGTTTTAATATTTGTGCATTTATTAAAGTTTATGCACTAATATTTTTAATTGTAATGTTTCATTAACTGTGGAAAATAGAACATTGCTTACTTCATTTTCAGTTCTTCAAACAGGTGAATGTGAGTAACAGAAGTGCAATTGTAGGTAGGGGTGCTGTGGCTGATGCCCAAGCTCTCCTTCCAGATGAGGCCCTCTCTTCACTGCCTTCACCAACAGAAGGCTGCTCCTTGCTCCACACCACAATCACCCAACGTCACATTCCTTCCCCCAAGATCCTGGACTCTGGAGAGGGAGGGGTTGGTGTCCCATATGCAGCAAATGATGCATGTCTGAGAATTAGACCTGGACCTCTTGCCTCAACCTGGGGGAATTCTTAAGGACACTACCAGCTCCAGAGCTACCTTTGGGATCTATCTGTCCAGGGCTATATTGCACGTTAACTTTCCTTTCCACCCAGTCCTGCTTTCCTTTCTCCTAACAGGTGTTATTTCTGGAACATAACCCAAGACACCTCTGCCCCACAAATCTGATGTCAGAGTAGGCTTCCAGAGCAACCAAAGCCACAACAATTACAATGAACGCATTTGTAAGGCCATGTCACTGAGGTATCATCAGTCCTGAACATACAAGCCAGGCACCTAAGTATGGCCTGGAGGACAAGGTGTTTGAGCTGAGGCCCTACAAGAGCACCAGATGAAAAGCGCTGAGAAAAGGAGCTCATCCAGAGCTCAGGCCCCCTTCCTGAGCCATCTGTGTCCCACTTCCAGATAGAACACTCGGTACAAAAAGAGAAACTCCAGCAGTCATATCTATAGACAGTCATAACTGACGAAACTGCAGCAAGAAAAGAAATCTTAACAACAAGGGAGTTTCAATGAATAACTGAGCATTAGAAGTATAAGCAGCTCTTTCTAACCTTCGATTCAAAATATTATTCAGTATCCATATACATGTAAATTAATATCCTGAGCAATCAGAAAAATTGTTAACTTTCATCTAAAATAATTATTGCAAAATTTAGTCAAGAACCACATAAAACTTGGTTTTCAAGAAATAACATATTTCATATCACCTAATCTAATGAATATTTCCATATATCCAACACAGTACTAATGTATTTTTTTCCTATGCATTATTAGTTGATATCAACTATGGACAACATAAATAAAATCTTTACTTCCTAATACTGGCATCTCCAAAATACTCAACCCCGATAACACACGGAGTACTAAAGTGATTTTTTGAGTACTAGATGATCAAATGACCGATTTTCCCCCATGGCACCTTCCAGGGCCCCAGGGTTTCCTGAAGGTACCTTGAGGAAGGAGTTAGTGGGGGAGAGCATACCACAATACACATTTCAGCCAGGTCAGCTCTGACTTTGTTCTTAGTTTTATATTGACCTTCTGAAGAAACTTTCATTTATGGAAAGTTTAAAAACTTCTGTGGTAGGTCAGTGTTTTCCAAAGTGGTAACCTGTCACAGAAAGTATTTTTTCTGGATTATGCATGAGTATTCTATAAGATTTGGGTCACATGTAAAATGTTGATTCCTCTAGAATTTTGCTAAGGAACAAAGGTTCTTCTACTCCTATAAAATAAGAGAGGAGTGCTAAGAGCTATGTATCTAAACTGTTTCATGAAGACCATTCCGTCTTTGCTCACCATATCACTAGCACCTAGACCAGTACCTGACAAGGGAGTGCTCACTAAATAATTAAAAATAGAAGAGAAATAAACAGATAAAACAAAAAATCACTGAACAAAGATGCAATGTTTTATAACAGAATCAGGCATTAATAAAACAGAAAAAAAATGCCAACTCAAAAAGAATCTAAACTTCAAAAATTGATGATAAAAAAAAATATGTTCATAGGAGGTATATGCCCATATCAAAATTCTCCAGAGCCAATATGTTCCAAACAAAAAGCAATCTTACCTATATGAAAAGCTTCAAAAATCGTATTTTCTCCAAATGATCATTTATTGAAATAATAATTATACCATCATGGATAAGATAAAGTGACTTGAAGGTTTCTATTACAATTGGCTTAGAGTTCCTACCACGATTAACTCCAACAAAGTACTGAAGCATTTTCAAAGAGATGTCCAGTGATTAAAGTTTAATCTTCAAGGGAAAACTGTCTACTCAGCTTCTTTCCAATTGGAAACCTCTTTGAGAACTGAGAGGCTTTCAAACATGTGCATTACACAAAGCAACTAAGCTACCCAAAGAAAACTCAAGTAACAGGCAAAACAAGTTACAAAGCCTAAAAAAATAAAAATAAAAACAGTGAATGGTTACATGTTTCTACCAACACTTGACATTCCTTAGTAATGTTAATTTTCTTCATTGGGTACACAGAGAGATAACTTATAGGAACTGAAGACAAGAAAAGCAATCGATCTAATTCAAGTCCTTTTTGATGCATGTCTTCCCAAAAAACATTCACTTTTTTTTCTACACTTCAAGGAAGATTGTGAAATGACTGTTTTTTTTTGTTGTTGTTTTTTGTCTCTGACCAAAAAAAAATTTCAGAGACCATGCAACTGGATGCTATGTCCTCTCAAAAATATATGTTGTAAAAGAAAATTCCATAATCTTTATGCAAAAGTTCTCAAATAAACAAACCACATATGGAGCCTCACAAATTAGTGATTTAGAGGAAGTGAAGAAGGGATGGACTCACAACAAAAAATTTGAAGTGTATTGTCTGTGGATTTCTCTCAGGCAAGCTATCAAATCTGTTATCAATGACAATCAAAATATAGTACAGTAACCAAAAATTTCTAACAAACAGGTTTTGTAACTTCGAAAATGTCCTATACAATAGGTTAATTCTATTTAAGGCATCAGACAAGGTGCATGGCTGTGTCATTTTACAGCTTAATTTTATAATATTTACCCATAAGAAAACAAGGAGTATTATAAGAAAATCAATAAAGAATGAAAGAAGCACAAAGCTGTACCTATATTCCAATAAACACCTGCTGCAAAAACAAAACAGGCCTATAAGCTTGTGATCCCTGACCTTACAAAGGCATTGTGGTGCTGCCCTCAGGAAGCTGTAAGTCTCATTGAGGAGACAAGACCAAAACACACAAGTGAATGAAGAAAGAGTTCTAAAAGAATAGGACAAAATAAAGTAATAAAACTATTAGATATATAATATATAAATCACACAAAAAGAGAGCAATATTGGTTCAAATGGTCAGAAAAAAACTTACAAGTTACATATTCTGTAGTTTCATGTCAAGTATAGAGATTAATTCTTACCAACTGCCTGTACTTTGGGTAAAAGTTACCAATCAATTCTAGAAATGCTTTTACCATAAGTTAAAGAAGCAAACATTTTAATAACTTTTATATATATATATATATATATATATATATATATATATATATATATATAATATTCCATCTTAAGGAAATATCCCCACAGGATATTTTTTCAATCTTACAAAAAAATGATGTAAGAGGATTTTAAGTAAATAGTTGACCGTTCACTGGGGATTTCCCTGTACCTTATAGGACAGGTAGGAGACACTGAGTTTTATTCCTGCTGTGCAGCATATTCAGGTAACAGCACTCTCTGTACTACGGGGAACTATTTCTCCCAAAGACAACATGTAATTCTAATGGGGGCTGTCATTCTTCATGCCTCTGCCCCTACTGCCAGAGGTGGGTCTATGACCAGAGCCAAGACAATATAATACCCTCAAACCCTTGGCCTCAGTGACTTATCCAAGAGATTGGCACAGGATCCAAGCCAGGAAAATCCATGGTCCCTCTCCAGATAGGGTAGCTTTCCTCTTTGATGATATGGCTAGGAATATATGAGCCAGGAAGAAAAATGAAGGCAACACACAAAGAGAAGTGGGATCCAGGATCTACCATGCTCTGGCAATTTCCAATCACATTCATGACTATGTGATTGAATTCCCTTTTTTGGTTAGGCTAGTTCATATTGAGTTTCTATCTCAAGGAGTCAACACAATCACAAAAAAAATCTCAATCCAGAGATATCCAATGCAGATATCATTTTTAAAAGGATTAAATAGATTCTAAATAACATGAGGAAATGCATGAAAATTAATGTTAAAGTAGAAATTAGTAGATCAGCAATATTAGAAGACGAAGGTTTGTAGCCTTCACAAGCTGAAATCAAACTCTGAGTCCCTTGTCCCCATTCCAGTAGTTCTTATCTGATAGGTTTGACAAACAAAGTACTCTTTATCTCTTGACAGAAACAGACTAGTGTTTCCCAAAATTTCACTGAAGGGGACAGAATCCAAATAGATAGCTAATTGAAGAATCGCTACCTATTTCCTACAGGGAAGCAAAATCCTCCTCAAGATAAAACTAATTATTTGTAAAATGTGGGGTTTATTTCTGACTTCAAGTAGACTTCCAAGAGGAACATCTAAAGAACAAACCTTCAGTGTCAAGCAAATGAAGTTGAGCCTGTGGTTTCTCTCACTCTCTTCCCTAGTGGTCTTCTCATCCCCATAATCTCCATCAATTGCACAAGATTAGAATCTAGCCACATTTTACCTTCTGAAAATTTCTCTTATGACATAGAAATGAGGCATATTTCTCTTTTGGTTCTACAGAAAATCTCATTAGAAGAAACCTGATGATGCAAAAAAGAAAAGGCACACTTTCTTCTTGCCTATTCCTTCATCTTTACTTTTTCTTTTTCTCTTTGAATCTGTGGAAAGAATCCAACAAATCAAAGTTCAAATCCCAGATGCAGGACTGACTCATCAAGAGATAAAACAATTAAAGCTCTAAGTCTCAGTGTCCTAAGTTTTTAAGATGGGGCAGAAAAACATCTCCCTGAAACATCTGTTGTCTGGATTACTTGAGATGATTTCTTAAAGTCATTGGCACAATTCCTGGAACACAAAGAAGGATGCCACTAAACTAAATGGAGTCACCAAAGACAAACAACATACTTGACCACCCTTGACTACTCCTTGAAATGTAGGCGTACAAAGAATGAACATATGTGGGCCTAGAGAAGTAACAAAAATCTATTTACAAGCCTCTCTGTGGAAGTGCAATCGCACACACAAAAAAGCCACTTTCCTATATGCTCAAGTCAAAACAATATTTTTGCAAAACAAATATGAAATAATACGTATCTTCTACAAAGTGCTACTACCTAAAGAGCAAGATTAAATAGTCTGAAAAGAAAGATGAAAAATATGGGGAGGAAAAGATAAGCTAGGCAGAAAATTATACACACACACACACACATGAACTACTACATCTGCCATGGTAATTTGCAAGGCTAACAGCACTAATGCTTATTTTCTGCGAACTATGTTGCAAATTTGCATTAACCTAATTTTTCCCTAACAGTTATGGATTTGATTCAGCAATTTCTTTTCACTGGAAGGGGTTTCTCTGGTTCTTGTAGGTGGTGGTGGTGGCTTTAAATGAAAGAGTAGCAACAAGGTAATATTAGGCATCCTGAAAAAATTTACAAGTCTCAGACATGCTTATCAGGGGCATCAAAAGTACTTAATTAATTTAAGTTTACACAGTTCCTGTATAAGAACCCACAGTTACCCATCAGTTAATGAAAAGGCATTACATCTCAGCACTTCAGGAAAAATAGTGCAATTTACTTTCAAAATTGCAAACACTAGATCTAATGATACTTCCTTTAGGGAACTCTGTGCTGGGCAAGGGGACTCTCTGTTTAAACTGCAGGCACATGGATATGGTTGCGTTTATCTCCAAGTCAGGCTCTGGTCTGAGTAAAATTTGATCAATAAAAATTTTTTCCTACCAGTTATCACTGTACTCTCTTCTTTCTACAAATACAGCTAGCACTTGAGCACAAAATTAATTCCTCACATTTTGGGAATATTTGCAATTTTTTAAACCTTCTTAAACAGTATTTTCTAAAAATATATACATAGGTATGCCTACAAATAATCAGATAACTTACGCAGTTATTTTTATTTAATACTTTAATTAAAAAGTATTAGTCTGGCTGGTGTGGCTCAGTGGTTGAGCATCAACCTATACACCAAGAGGTCACTGGTTCGATTCCCAGTCATGGCATGTGCCCAGGTTGCAGGCTCAATCCCCAGTAGGGGGTGTGCAGGAGGCAGCCGATTGATGTTAATGTTTCTCTCTCTCATCAATGTTTCTATCTCTCTCTCCCTCTCCCTTCTTCTCTCTCTAAAAAGTCAATAAAGGAACTTTTATTTTTTTAAGTATTAATTAGGTCAGTCAGTGTGGTTCAGTGGATTGAGCATTGTCTCATAGACTGAAAGGTACCAGTTCAATTCCTGGTCAGGACACATGTGGGGGGTGTGCAGGAGGCAGCCTCTCACATCAATGTTTCTATCTCTCTCCCTCACTCTCTCTAAAAAAAATCAATAAAAACATTTTTTAAGTATTAATTAAAATCTATTAAATTTTTTTCTTTATTGATTTTAGAGAGAGATAGAGAGAGGGAGAAAGAGATAGAAACATCGATGAGAGAAAACATCGACTGGCTGCCTCCTGCATGCCCCCCACTGGGGATCAGACCCTCAACCTGGGCATATGTTCTGACCAGGAATCAAACCGGCAACCTCTTGGTGCACGGATCCACACTCAAGGACTGAGCCACAACAGCCGGGATATTCTTTTTTTATTTTGACAGCAAATATCTCTAGGGAGAGTCATTAAAACCAGAAACAAATCACACAGTTTCAACCATTATCTAATTAGTCTAACATTTGCAATGAGAATATATTAATGAGGCTAAACTTACTAATAAATAAGTTAAAAGTAGAAGTTAGGCCCTTCCAGTGTGGCTCAGTGGATTGAACATTAGCCCGTGGACTAAGAGGTGCCAGTTTGATCCGGGTCAGGGCACATGCCTGAGTTGCAGTCTCGATCCCCAGTAGGGGGCGTGCAGGAGACAGTCAATCAATGTTTCTCTCTCCCATCGATGTTTCTCTCTCTCTCTCCCTTCCTTTCTCTCTGAAAAATCAATAAAAATATATATATTTTTTAAAGTAGGGTTAGTAGCATGGGCTTCTAATTCAATGTATCATTAAATATTACCATGATTTGCAATCCCTAATGTTCTACTGTAGGTGTTTAAAGAAAAAAACCTCAATAAGGAATTCCTTCAGTAAGGCTGTTCATTTAAGAAAAATTTATCGAGGTCCTGGTTGGTTTTCTCAGTGGTTAGAACATCGGCCCTCAGACCAAAGGGTCACAGATTTGATTCCAGTCAAGTGCATGTACCTGGGTTGCAGGTTCAATTCCCAGCCCCAGTCGGGATCATGCAAGAGGCAACCAGTTGATGTGTCTCTTTTACATCAATGTTTCTTTCTCTCTCTCCCTTTTTCTCTCCCTCACTCCCTCCCTTCCACTCTCTCTGGAAATCAATGGAAGAATAACAAAAAGAAAGAAAGAAAGAAAGAAAGAAAGAAAGAAAGAAAGAAAGAAAGAAAGAAAGAAAGAAAGAAAGAAAGAAAGAAAGAAAGAAAGAAAGAAAGAAAGAAAGAAAGAAAGAAAGAAAGAAAGAAAGAAAAATATGTATTAAGTACCTACTACGTGTCAGACACTGGAGATGTGCCAGTGAACAAGACTGTTAGGGTCTCCCCCACCCAGGAACTGACATTTTGATGGAAAAGATGCTTAGGTCAATCTGACACCATATAACTTGTTTGTTTCCATTTGTCTGTTTGTCTAAAGTAAGATTTGAAGTCTAAAATGCAACAATAATCAAATATTTATTTGTAGACAGCTTCTCCTCTACCCCAGGAAGAAAGGGAAAGGAAAAAGAACAAGAAGGGGTAGGGGTGAGATGGGAGGGAGTGAATGGAGGGCGGGAAAGAGGAAGGAAGAGGCTGAGACAGACACCAGTGGAATCACCTGATCTCGTGGACTGAGCCACGTGTTTAGCTTATCCCAACTACTTACAAGGGCAGTCTTTTTGCTTAAGTTGGGGTTCTGTCATTTAGAACCAAAAATTCTTATTAATATAAGATCTATGAAGTCTTATATATGACCTCATATATGACCTTCTATATGACATGCAACACATATTTGTTAAGTGAACGTATGAGATAACGTTAACATCTATTGAGCACTTATGATATATCAGGAACTATGGTATATGCTATGTACACAGTATTTTATTTACTCCACACAACTACCTTACAAGGTGGACACCAGAACCATGTGAGTGTTTAATAAGAGGAAACTGGAGTTATACAATAATTGTCAAGGCCACATGCTCACTAAAAAAGTAATGCCAGAACTCAACACAAGATCCTGGTAGTATTTAAGCTGGTGCTCCTAAATACTACAAAACACTAAACAATGATCTAATGAAAAAGCATCAAACTAAGTTTGTATCTATTCTGAATCATCAGACATCACTTATTACTACATGGCATTTTAACAAAAATCTCACAGTTTGTTGAACAAAATGTCACCAAACCACAGTGCTGCAGTCCATTCTTAATTTTTCTAAAAACATTCAGAAAAACATTTTTTCTTAATTTTAGGCCTTTTCACAGCTTAAGACATGTCCTCTTCAACCTCACCTCTCTCATTCTCTACACAGTAAATATGAAAGTCTTTTATTCATTGTATTTGGACACGAACTTGGAAAGAAGGATTCGAGACATCATCTAATTCTATACCCCCAGCAGCTGACCACTATCATAAGCACATGATGCTTGGGGAGAATTGTACTTTATTTATCCTTGAAAATTCCACTCTATTATATGCCAAGTTTAGACATTAATTAATTACTATGACCAAAAAATAATTTATTTTCATAAGGTTATTAAAATAATAGTATTATGAGTATTTGGACAGTACTTTATAGTTTACAGAGCACTTTCACACAGAGTATATCCTTGGGCCCTTCTAGCAATCCTATAAGTAGACAGTGAATAAATCACGCCTCCATTTGGCAGTTAAAGAAACTTATGATGAAAGGAATACAGTGTTTTGCCCTAAGTCATTCAGTTGGTAAGTGACAGATTGGGATTTTAAAACAAATCTTCTTGCTCCAAAGTAAATATTAATTCCAAGAAAAAAAATGCCACCGACTGCCAAAGCAGTTTTCTATCTGCTTACTTTAAGCATTCTTTTCGCCTTAAACCTTTATACCAGAAAGGTTTAAATAAATCACCAGCCCCTCTAAAGTCTCTTCCGTACAACCCTGTATTCACGAACACTTACTCAGCAAAATCTGCCACACAGAGTGCCCAGAAAAGGATGTCTCGGGGCTCCCACCTGGAGCTGTGCATACCTGCAGGTGCTCAGAAATCTCAGGAAACTTGGTGTTCTTAACAGTTACATTTTAGACAAGAATCTTTATAAAATGTTATATATTTATACATATATATTTCCTTCTCTGCCCTTAAACAGATTGATACAAAACAATTTAACCCTTTTCTGATTTCAAACAAGAATTATTTACAGAGTATCAGTCCTGTAGCCAGGCCCTGTGATAGTGCTGATGATTAGAAGGCCGACACTGACCTCCAACTTCAAGGCAGGTCCAGAAAAAGAAAGGGGCGGGGGGGTGTCACCACTTGAAAGGTGAAAAAAAACATGTCTACATTAGGGGCAGCACATGGTATAGAAAGCCTTCAGGCAAAAATCTAAGGGATACAGGGCCAGAGAAGAACAGTATAGATGGGGAAGTAGAGAGAGGATCCTGGGCAGCAGTCTTTGAAATAATCATATCATAATGGTGCCTCAGGGTACAACTGAAGAAGAGGAAAAAGCAGAAGTTCATTGCCAGCCTGTAAGGCCAGAGAGAAGGAGGAAGACACACAGCCAGGACAGAGACATCAAGCTCAGGAGAAGGCACCCCTGGAGAAGAGTGAAGGCAACAAGTCACGGATGCAACTCAACAAGCCGAGGACAGCAGAAAAGGAGACGAGTGTGTGCACATGTACACACATCACCTACATCACCTTGTCATCCTCTCTCTTTGTGGAGTAAGTAAAAATATTACTATGGTTGGAGATCATACTGATTAACCTCCTCATTTTGTGGGTGAGGAAACTGAAATCCACAGAAGTGTAGTTATTTGTCCAAAGCCACATGTAAACAGCAGAACATGGACTACAGCCCTGATTGCTGTTCCTTCATGTCTAAACTCTGCCACACATACTCCCTGCCTCCCAATATTTACATGAATTTGTATTGCTTCTACTAACTTTTAAAGCTCACTTCAAATATATTATGATGATTACTAAAATGAATTTTAATAATGATAGAGTTTACCTCAAAATCATTTATGCTAAGCTAATATAATCTTTCATAAATCTACTGGGAAATATCCTTAGAGTCATTTATATCACTCGTTTCCTACAGTAGTTATCTTGGCAAATGGAATGTAGATTAGCTGTCACACTCACTGTTGTGTTTTATTACTTTATCATTATAAATAATGGTCAAGGATAAAGATAATAGTGTTATTATAAATCTACCCTTAATGCATATAATGGAGTCTATATGCTTAATAACCAATAGAGTAATTAAATGCTGAAAATATACATGCTGAGAGAAAGAAGTACTTTGGAAACTGGCATAATTATTCTTACAAACAGCGGTGCTCCTTCCCAAAGACACAAATTCTAGAATCAGTCTTTTTCCTGACTAGAATATCCTCCCCTAAGTGACCTTTATGAGACAACATAATCCTGTTCCCAAGACAAGGAGAAAAAAATCATCTTTCTCCACAAGAAAGCAGCGACCTCATCTAAACTCCCTCTAACACTAAAAATTCAAATTAGTGTCCCAGGCATTCTCATTAATTAATATCTAACAAACCTCCAGAAAAGTTTTGCTACTAACTGTTCAGAATTCCTAAGTTGCCTATACACTACTAAGTTCCACCAACACATTTAATTTATTCATTTAATTTTATCCACACTGAAAGGGGGTGTCAGAAAGAGCATGGAGATCTCTATACACCTGAGAAACTGAGCCAAGAAAGCTGCTGGCCCAGGGTCTATGCACTACTTCATAATATTTCTCAAAGTTTCCAAGAGCTAAGTCCCAAAAGTACTAAAGGATGGCATTCCAACAGATGTTTACAGTGTGGTTAAAGACATATGACAGAGACCGACCCACAGGGTAGCCTAGAATGTGTGCTCACAACTGGCCCTCAGTAAACACCTGTGTAATGAATAATCCCATCACACTGTCTTGTCACAAAGCCTTTCTACATCTTAGCCCACATATTTAAAATGTTTAAGTTTGACTTATTCCATTAAGAGACAAGAATGCTAAGATTTATCAAATTAAATGTGTTTACTTTTGAAATAAGTTAATAGCTTCCCACTAAGCTTTTTAGACGAAAAAACTCCACAGCAAACTAAGAACTGCATGTATTTCTCTTGTATGTCCTAAGAACTCTGCCCTTCCACCTAAAACTTTCCTTCCAATTAGATATTATTTTTGATCATTAGGAAGTTTTTTTATATTCAAATTTTCTGGAGAAAGCTTACAATTTCTCACTTCACCAAATGATAAAACCTCAATGGCAAGATGGGACTAGAACTTATGTAGTCTATTTCAACTCCTGCTTAGCAGAACTTGAAAGAGGCCATTCTCTTTACATTGGAGCCAACAAAGCTGCCGGGCTGGCACAAGCATCTGAAGAGTGTCCTAGACATTCATCAGAAACATATTACTTCCTGGGTTGTCCACTTGATGCTCCATATGCTTCTGCCTGTGTGTTATCCTGTATGTCCATGTATTATAGAAAACAGATTGATATTATAGAAAACAGACTCTCCTGAGACTAAAGCCCATGAAAACAAGTTTAAAACATGAAACTGGCTGACCACAAAGAATACCAGGGTGATTGGCAGACTAATAATTACAAATGTGTCATGAACGTACTATATGATGCATTTTACAGAGCAGTAATTCTTAAAACCGTTGCTCAGAAATATGAAGACAGAGGCTCAGAAACAGAAAACTGCAAGTTAAGAACACTTACAGCATTAACTTGCTCTTTGACCCATGCTGACATCCAAAGAGTGATAACAGCTCCTGATTCATCTCTCCTCTCCCTCTAGCCACCATGTATTATATGAAACTTGTCATTAATTTAGAGGAGGCTAGACCAGAAGATTATTAAGATTATTTGATACTTTACATCCAGGAAGTCAACTTTCCCATATACCTTCCAACAAATGCTCAGATAAGTAAAGATGCCTAACAAATTCTTCAGCACTAAACTATCTATCAAACCATCACCCACATAATGGTCTGTAGGCAACTTTAGATAAACTAGTTATCAGTAGCTTTATGATTTTGATCAAAACCCTGGGCATAGTGAAAGACAATTCATTATTACAGTCAAAAACTTTCTTACAGCTCATATAAATCTGATTCCACCAAAGGAAAAACATCTCTTCCATAGGTTTATACTGCCTTATCCAAACTACAAAACTCCATAGCAAATGAATATTAAACATGTAACTTGCCAAGACTTGGGCTCTCCAAAGTGGAGATAATTAATGCTGTAGAGGTCCATATCCTCGGTGTGCCACGCGAATGTGGTTTTCCACATACCAAAATAGAGGTAAGGGGTATTTACACCCTCAATAGAAATACCGCACTCTTCCTCAACCACATCCAAGACTGTATTTAGCCGAGCTATGTTCCATTCATCCACACCCTGGAACCAGGAGAGAGAGAGAAAAAAACAAACAAACATTATTACACTAATAAAGATAGCATTTACTAATCAAACCATCATCTACTAAAATTACTACTGTACACTGTATATTTTAACTCATTTAGAAATGAAAAATAAAGCAATTATTATTCAAGAAACACAAATGTAACCATTATTAATTCCCTAAAGTTATTACAAGCAAAATGTAATTCTATATAAATATTAGTATAAAATTATACCAAATGACTCCCTGATTTCCAACATAAATGTAAGTTAAATCCCCTCTTGTTAGCAAAAAAAGTCATTGCTCCGAAGTGTACAATCTGGAGTGTGCTTTCTATCTTTGACACACCTCCTACTTTTTTGTTTTTGTTTCTCTATTTGTTTCTTTAATTGTAAATATTCAATATCAGAAAACATGTCAGGATACTACTAGCAAAATACATCTTCTTTCATCCCTTTCACATCCCCGTCCAATTCAATTTTAGCATGTGATACATCATTTCCTAAGAACTGAACTCTATTGGAAAAACTCTTAGCACTATCCTAAACCACATTACAGTGTGCTTTTATTGCTTCTTAAACTAAATATTAAACTCTATGTTGATGGGACATTTTAAACACAGAATGATTGTTAAAAATGCTTATCCAAACTTTGGTAAAATTGCTGGAATACTATAGTTTTCTAACAATAACCCAACATGGCTGGTGATGATAGAGAGAAAAGGTTAGAGTCACTGGTATAAGAGTGATGGTTATAGAAAAAGTGTCTTACTTTATTAGACCTTACCAATCAATTATTAATTCACTATAATTCATAACTGCTTAAAATGTATACAAACTATGTATTTTCCCATATGCCTTTTTCATAATCAAATATAAATATCAGAGATTGTGACATTCCAATGTAATAATGAAGAAACTAAAATGCCTTTAAAACCATTTCAATCGCCCGGCCAGTGTGGCTCACTGGTTGGCATCGACCCATGCACCAAGAGGTCGCTGGTTCGATTCCTGGTCAGGGCATATACCCAGGTTGTGGGCTAAAATCTCAGTGGGGGGCATGCAGAAGGCAGCCAGTCGATGTCTCTCTCATCGATGTTTCTATCTCTCTCCCTCTCCCTCCCCTATCTCAAAAATCAATTTTAAAAAATTATAAAAAATAAAATAAAACCATTTCAACCTACTCAAGGTGCTATTAAAGAGATGCATTATATTAAATTATGTATACCAATAAGGCCCCCTCCAAAAACTATGCCAACAGCCTCACAGACAACCACATCTAATATTTCTCTTATACACTAAAAACTTACAAGGTTGTTCTGTTTTCATTTTAGTCTATAGAAGATTCTCTCCTCTCCTCAAGCTTTTGGTTGGAAAAATTGTTGATGGTATAGTTAATGAAGCTCTGCCTCGGGTAACATTATTGAAAGTGCCAGTGGAAATCATTTATCCCCCAAATTCTCCTAAGTAGCCACTCTATCTTAAACCCCACAGTGGGAAATTTCTTATTTGGAAATTGGTCAAAGTAAGTATTCTTTTAGAGAAGTTCCTAAGTTCCAACTTATGAGACTTCATAAAAGTTCAATCAAATTATGTAAAATATTTTATCTCACTCTATTTATAGTGATGCAATCTCTTAACCCTAGTCCAATCAGACTTCAGTCCAATCATTCTAATAATAAAGTCCTATTTAAAAGTCATTACTGAGGCAATGAATCTGAAGTAATAAATGAGAGCCATATTATAGGAATCATTTTTAAATGGAATGAACTTGCAAATGTATGAACAAAGTATTCCTCTGAAACTCCTACATTTAGAGAAGTCTTCACTTTATTAGACTGATATTATTTTTAAAAAATAATATCAGGCTGACTCCTTTGACATCCCCAGACCTGTGGGTCTAAGGGAATGAGGGTAGAGAAGTTAGAGTGCTGGCAGAAGACCCAGATTATAACCCCAGCTCTGCCACTGATCAGGGCAAAAATCACTGAGGTTTTCTAACCTTCCAGGATTACTGCATGAAAACATGAGAGCTAGCACCATCCTAGATTCTTAGAATACTGAACATGCTAATGGAAAGTAAATGTTTGGAAAGTAAAACTTATTTCTTAGAACAGATGAAATAAATATCTCCACTATTCTCTAGTAAAGCTTACCAAAAAGCCTCCCCCAAAATATCAGTCAAATATGTGATAAGAGATAATAAAGTCCTATGACATTTATTACTGAAGTTCTCCCCATTAATAGGCAAATAACATGTTTCTCTAAGGCCAAATAATGGTCAAGGTCAAGGGTGACATGAGGCTGAAACTTAATTTTTGCTAAAATAAAAAATAATATAATTTGCCCGGGTGGCGTGGCTCAGTGGTTGAGCATCAACCCATGCACCGAGAGGTCGCAGGTTCGATTCCTGGTCACAGCACATGCCCAAGCTGTGGGCCTGATCCCCAGTGTGGGGCATACAGGGAACAGCCAATAGATGTTCTCTCTCATCGGTGTTTCTATCTCTCTCTCCCTCTCCCTTCCTCTCTCTCTAAAATCAATAAAAAAAAATTTACAAAAACACACTAATCTAAAAAAATAATAATATAATTTTGAATAAATATTAAGAATAACTGGTATAAAGAGGCTGATGACAAATCTTACTGCTTCAAAATTTCTTCTCCAATTTCTGTTCTCTACTATGGACTGAACTGGCTGACTGCCTCCAAGGACAGGCTCTACTCAAACACTGAGGAGCACCAGGTCTCCTCCATAAATTCAGAGTATTTCTAGTCTGTCATTTAGGTGAAGTGTCACACCATATTCTACCTCGTTAACTACACATACATATACACCACACCTATTCAAAACAATCTTGTAAAATAGGTGATATTATACCCAAATGACTAAATGGGAAAACCTAACACTCCTCACTAGTAGTAGGTGGTAAATATAAATATAAATATATCTGACTCTTGGGCCTTTACTTATAAACACTATGCTTCCAGTTCTGATCCTTTTAAAATACAACATATCATTCTCCTCTCTAAGCAACAATTGCCAACAAAGATCCAAAGAGCTAAAATTTAGGACAGGCAAACACATAAAGCTGCCACATTCTCCCCACCCAGGGGTACAACTGTTCTCCACAAACAGTGGCAAAGCTTATATTAAAAGCTGCTTCACTTGGGGTTGGTGATAGAACTGATTTAGTGTAAAAGTCTCCAGAAAGACCTCAGCTACAAATCAGTCCCACGACAAGTCAAAATCTGCCAAATGGTTCAAAGCTTAAAGCCACTGAATCTCAGCAGAAAGTTCACACACCAGTCCAAGTGCACAGACAAATGGCTCTTCCAGATTCTGTCCCTCAAATAAAGCTCAGCAGGCACTTGGGGGTATTTGTCACTCACCTGACCTCTACTGGACAGATGTTTCCTCCTGGTTCTCCACTCTCTTCACCCCAATTACTCAATCAACATTCTAGGCCTGGCCTGCTCTGTTTGTCTATTTACCTTGTGTCTGCCTGGTTTTCTGGAATAATTCACCATTGGACCATGATTTGTGCACATAAGTATAACAGAGAATTTTATCAAGGATCTTTCCTGTGAGGAATCAGATGGCAGTTTAAAAGAACTCTTCAGTCTTCATTAGCATAACCAGAGTCAGGAGCTGTTTAAAGGAGTGAGTGTCCCACACTGCTAACAGAGCATGTACAATGCATCCATAGCCCAACAAGGAGACCATACAAGTTTGAGGTCACAGCCCTTCCACTCTGGGCCATATCCAAACAATGAGCACCCTCCTCTCAGCACTGTGAACATCCAGCACCCACTTGACAATGACTGTGCTCAGTCACTGGGAGGCTGAAAGACAACACAGCAGCAACTTGCCACATTAGAAATTACACCAATCATACACCATTCTCACCTAATACAGAGAAATAATACAATATCATAGTAAACCAACTTTTCCCAAGCTATTCCCAGTGGAACATTAGCCCTACCACAGGCTGTGGTCAAAGACCTTCAGCCTTATCCCACTTCTGGGAATATACCCTAAGAAGCCTAAAACACCAATCAGAAAGAATATATTTTCGCCCGTGTTTGTAGCAGCACTATTTACAATCGCTAAGATCTGGAAGCAGCCCAAGTGTCCATCAGTAGACAAATGGATCAAAAAGCTGTGGTACTCCATATACACAATGGAGTACTACGCAGCTGTACGAAAGAAAGATCTCTTATTCTTTGAGACTACATGGAGGGACCTTGAAAGTATCATCCTAAGTGAAACAAGCCAAACAGAGAAAGACAAGTTTCATATGATCTCACTTATTTGTGGAATATAATGAACATAACAGTCTGAGGAATGGGGTAGTCCCAGAGACGTGGAAGTGGGGTACAGACTGACAATCCCCAGAAGAGGGGGGTGGTGGGGGAGAGATAAACCACAGAACTTATATGCATGTGTGCATGAACAGTGGACATGGACAACAATCTGGGAAAAGGGCAGGGAGGGAGGGGGGAATCAGTGGGGGAAAAAGGAGAAACATCTGTAACAAAAATTATTTTAAAAAAAAACAAAAAAACCTTCGGCCTCCTTTTTTCCTCCTCTTACAGTCATAGTGCTGACAAGCATTTCGTAGGTTCTGAGAGTCCCTACTATAAGGAAGCCTGTTTAACCTTGCTTAACTCCACATTCTCCAAATATCATTTGACCACAAAACCTTGTTTACGTAACAGATTAGCATTACTAAAACAGTACTGCATGGACAGCACATCAGGAAAGGCATCAGAGTACACTGTTCCCTCTATGCCTCAGCCCAAATGTATCGCAGCAGCAAAACAGAAATATTCCAACCACAGCAGAGAAGGTATTTAAGAACCCCTATTCCAGCTGGAATATGGTCACATCTATTGTTGTCATGATACATATATGTAATTTGATTGTGTCATCTAAAAATACATAGAGATGATATAAATTAAAAGCAATTAAAACATCCCCAAAAAGCCCTGGCCGGTTTGGCTCAGCAGTTAGAGCATCGGTTCTCAGACCAAAGGATCTCTGGTTCAATTCCCAGTCAAGGGTACATACCTCAGTTGCAGGTGTGATCCCTAGCTCATGTTGGGGGTCGTGTGTGAAGCAACCAATCAACGGGTCTCTCTCACATTGATATTGCACTTTCTCTCTCTCTCTCTCTCTCTCTCTCTCTCTCTCCCTCCCTCCCTCCCTCCCTTCCTCCTTCCCTTCCACTGTACCTGAAAATCAATGGAAAGATATCCTCAGGTGAGCACTAACAACAACAACAACAACAAATCCCCAAAAAGGGTATATCTAAATGAAGACAGACTAAAAGATTAAAAGTAGAGAAGACGATGACCTAAACAAACTTTTAACTGTACCAAATGTGCTGACAAGCAAAAATGGGCTTTTTTTCTTTAAGTACATAAAAAGGAGGGCATATCCATCAAAGACTACAATAAGGTTCTTGTAAAATAAGACAAAATAGTAAACTTATAAAAATCATGTTTAACACACACACTCATCTGTCTTCACCCAGCAAATAGCAAAATGAAAGAAATTTTTTTTCTAAAAGATTGACACAATATCAGAAAATTAGCATGCTGTACAGGAGTCGGAAATTCTTTAACCAAATACTGGCTCTGCCACTCACCAGAGTTATAGGAGCTGATGGTTTCTCAATGGCAGAGTCGGAACCAGGGTTCAAGTCTGCCAACTAGGCCATTCAAGAATGTGGATACCTTGAAACACCCATAGAAAAGGTCTAGTCCCTTGCCTGGCCAGTGTGGCTCAGTGGTTGAGCATCAACCCATGCACCAAGAGGTCACCAGTTTGATTCCCAGTCAGGGCACATGCCCAGGTTGTGGGCATGCAGGAGGCGGCCAATTGATGTTCTCTCTCATCAATGTTTCCATCTCTCTCCCTCTCCCTTCCTTTCTCTCTAAAATCAATAAAGGAAAAAAAAATTTTTAACAGAAAAGGTCTAGTCCCTCAATGGAACAACTTTCACAAATATACCCTTGCCAGCAGAAGTGGGGACCCAAGGCTTCCTAACAGTACCTAAGTCCAGACATGTCTACCTCAAGGGACAGTTGCAAAGACAAGATTGTAAAATACAAATGAAAATATTTTGAGAAATTTTCTTCCTATCTACATTTTCTTTTAATAGGTGGGAGGACTACAGCTTCTTTGAGTGGTATTTCCTGGGGGGCTCAGGGCCTCAAAGAGGGTTGTCAGCATCAGGTTCCAAAGGGCACGGCAGGAAGTGATGAGCTGAGTGATAAAGCAGAAGTTACACAAGTGCCCAAAGAGCCAGACAGGTAATGTCAATGAGTGAAGCAGCCAGGTGTAAATCAAAAGGGGGGTAGGGAAGACCATTTGGAGACCATTTACTCAGAAGCAGCCATTACTTAGCTCCTGTCTAC
Organism: Molossus molossus; assembly: GCF_014108415.1. NCBI lineage: Eukaryota > Metazoa > Chordata > Mammalia > Chiroptera > Molossidae > Molossus > Molossus molossus. The sequence continues at coordinate 58,396,973 of NW_023425349.1, read as the reverse complement.
TGCTGTCACTGGGAATGCTGCCAGATCTCCTGATCTTTTAAGTGAAGCTTAAAATCCAAATTTTATCTGACATTAACAAACTTTTGAAACTATGCGGATCAAATAAAATACATCTGTGGCCACATTTGCAAAAAGGTAGCAGGTGTTAAAAAGTTCACAGTTATTGCAATAATTTAAAAGGGATGAAGGAGGAAGGAACAAGGCAATGCGTGCAAAAATATCTTTTAAAATTTTTTTAAAGGAAACTAACATTTTCTTTATAACTGACATCTACCCAAGAAAACTAGAACTAAGTCTTAAAACTCTGTAAGTACCCAGCAATTATTTTATTTGTACACAGATCTCAAAAGCATTGGGATAATCCCCATGGTGGGAAAACCAAATCAAAACACTCTTACCAGCCCTCCTTGTTTGAAAATGAAAACAGAGCAGTCAGTCTATTCAGTAGCAAATGTATTGTCAGTCCAGCAAAGCATGGTTCTTTGAAATCAATCGTTTCATAAATACTGGCATGGGTCCCATTTTTTATAACAGAGCATTATGATATGGTGTTTTTCATTAGCACATTCCTGCACAGTATTTTTTAGGTATTCTCACTTAAACTAATTAAATAAAAATACTAATTTCTAAGTTTTTTAAAAAAGATTCTGCTTTTTCCTCATTTGGCTCTTGCTATCCCTTTCTAAATTCCAGTCAACACCTACTAGAGTGCTGTGATCCAAACAAAAGACCATCCGCCCAGTCGACACTAATTTGCTGGTAAGTTAAAGCTAGGCTAGTGTATATTACTGCCACTAATTCATATGACTGTTAACAAACCCTGAAAGTTTCCAAGAGAATGCACATGGAGAAAGAAAAATAAAACTTGGTTGGTTTTTTCAAGACTTCAAAATTCAATCCATTTCAGACAGTAATGTATGAAAATTGTACCTTTCACTATGTAAAATGGAAGCTCTGGTCGACATTTTAAACTAGACTGATGATTTCCTTAGGATCTTTTTACAATAAATATAAAATTAGACCCATGTGAAATTCATTTTGCTTTAAAGTTAATTACAATATGTGACATGATAGTTCTTTTTGCTTCTTCTTATCCACAAAAATATCTCACATTATTTAAATGTTTTACTTTTAAAACAGATTACTTTTCTTTATTGAGTTTTTACACATCAAAAGACCTTCAATTTTACAGCAGTAAACCAATGTAGGGCAAGTTTTGAAACAAAAAAATTTTGCAACTAAAGGGCCATATAAAAAGACTATTCACCTATAACAGGCAAATAGGAGTATCAAAAGGAGAGCAGAGAACAAAAAGGAGGAAATGCCCAGTCAAATAATAAATTGCAGAGAGCTTGGGATTCCTGCCTTGAGTGTGGACCATGGAGGGTTTGAGGTTAATAGTATCCCTGGTTGCAGGCAGAAACAACCCCCATCCTCTTCCAAATAGATCTTCCAAATAGTTTATTTTACTTGCTTGTCATTGTGATTCCTGCTTTTATTTTTTAAAACAACTTTAATTTATCCATCTAGTTACCAAATATTTTTTATATGTTTGTAAACATACTTTTACAGCATACCTTGTATACATGTAAAGATAATTATTTAATTCTCGCTGCTCATTTCTAACTGATGAAAAAAATAAAAACTAGGATAGAACTTTACTTGCTGTTCTGGTCCTGGTGGTACCCACCTCTGGTCAGTCACATATTTACTCAAGAAACCTTCCCAATAGAGTATAATAGTATGAGGATCTGAAATCACTTTCATTATCTCCTACTAAATACTGGCTGTTATATCAAGTATCAAATGCAAAGCACTTAACTGACAATCAGTATAATTGTGGATGGTTTCTGATTTTGTTTTTAACCCCGTAGACTGTATTTAAGTAATTCAAAAGTATGTTCCTGATTATGAAACACCACGTGGTATTGTGCAGTTGTCACTTTATTGAATGTTTACAACAGTCCAATGAAGTTTATAAAGTGTACTCTTTATTACAGCTTCAGCTGTAATAAAATTAATCGGTTATCACCTGAAAAAAGACAACACTGAAAATAAAAGAAAATAAATAAAAACAAGCTACGCCCTGGTCGGTTTTCTCAGTGGTTAGAGCATCGGCCCGCAGACCAGAGTCCTGGGTTCAGTTCCTGCTAGGGGCACGTGCCTTGGTTTCAGTTTGTCCCTGGTCCCAGTTGGGGTTGTGTGGGTGGCAACCAGTCGATGTTTCTCGCTCTCGTCCCCCCTCTCTCCCTCCCGCTCTATCTGAAGATAAATGCAAAAAAAATGTCCTCAGGTAAGGATTAAAAAAAAAAAAAACCAACAAGCTACAACTGAAACAAATAACTCAACAATAACTGGCATTGTTTTGGTATTCAGAATACATTAAAAATCCCGAATAATAAGAAAAAGTCAAACAATGTAACAACAAAAAAGAGGAAACGTGAAAGGCTAATAAAGACATAAAAATATATTCTTATATCATATGTAATCAGAAAAATGCAAATTCACACAAGACGTTTTTATTTTAATTATTTTGTATTACAACTGTCCCTCCTTTATCCCCTGATTGACATCCTTCTCTCCAGTACCACCCCCCCTTTCATCTTTACTGCACTGTTGTTCATGACCATTGCTTATGCATATATGCATATAAGTTCTTTGGTTATCTCTTCCCACCCTCCCAATGCCCTTCCCTCTGAGGTGTGTCAGTCTGTTCCCTACTTCTATGTCTCTGAATCTATTTTGTTCTTTAGCTTATTTTGTTCATTATAATCCACAAATAAGTGAGATCATGTGATATTTGTCTTTCTCTGTCTGGCTTATTTTATTTAGTATATTACCCTACAGGCCCCTCCATGTCATCTCAAAGGATGAGAGATAGTTCTTTATTTCAGCTGCATAGTACTCCATTGTGTATATGTACCACAGCTTTTTTATCCACTCATCCACTGATGGACACTTTGTTTCCAGGTCTTAGCTATTGTAAATAGTGCTGCTATGAACATAGGGGTACATATATTCTAATTGGTGTGTCAGGCTTCTTAGGATATATCCTAGAAGTGAAATTAGTGGGTCAAATGGCAGTTCCATTTTTAATTTTTTGAGAAAACACCATATTGTTTTCCATAGTGGCTGCAACAGTCTGTATTTCCACCAATACTATACTAGAGTCCCCTTTTCTCCATACCCTCGCCAGCACTTGTTTGATAATTTGTTGATGGCAGCCATTCTGGCAGGTGTGAAGTGATACTTCATAATCATTTTAATTCGCATCTCTCTGATGATTAGTGATGTTAAGCATTTTTTCATATGTCTCTTGGCCATTTATATGTCCTATTTGGAAAATTGTCTATTCAGGTCCTCTGACCAATATTTTTTTTATTTATTTATTTATTTATTTATTTATTGTATTTTAGAGAGAAAGGAAGGGAGAGGGAGAGAGGGATAGTAACATCGATGAGCGAGAACATCCATTGGCCGCCTCCTGCATGCAGCCCACTGGGGATTTGGCCCACAATCTGGGCATGTACCCTGACCAGGAATCGAAATGGCAACCTTCTGGTGTATGGGTTGATGCTCTGCCACTGAGCCACACCAGCCGGGCTACCTCTGACCAAATTTTAATAGGATTATTTGTCTTCCTTTTGTTGAGTTGTATGAGTACTCTATATATTTTGGAAATTAACCCCTTATCAGAGGTATCATTGGCAAATATGTTTTCCCATACAGCACACACATTTCACAGTCATAAGACTGTCAAAAAGTAAAAAAGGTAAACAATATTAAGTGCCAAAGAAGATATATGTGTAAGCATGAGGAAGCTTTTGGAGGTAATGAAACATTCTATAACTGAATTGGTGCTGATGGCTACACAAAAATCACTGAATTTTACATTTTGTGGCATGTATATTATACCACAATAAGACTGACTTAAAAATAATTATACACTGCTGGAGGGGCATAAATTAGTACAAACTCTTTGGAAAACAATTCAGTATCTAGGTAAAATTGAACACTCTATAAGGCAGTATTTCCATTCCTAGGGAAATGCTTTGGAGAAACTTTCATACATATGCAGGAACCATGCACAGGAACATGTTCATGATAGCAATATTTATTTTTTATGCTATTCTGATATGCCAAAGTTGCAGATTCAATGTCTAGTCAGGACACATCTAAGAATTAACCAATAAAAGCAAAATTAAGTGGAACAACAAATCAGTCTCTGTCTCTCTCTCTCTCTCTCTCTCTCTCTCCCTCCCTCCCTCCCTCCCTCTCCCCCTTCCTCTCTTTCTCTAAAATAAATAAATAAATAATTTTTAAAAGGAGAAAAAATTATTCCCTGGCAGGAAATAGTATACAGCAATTAAAATGATTGAACAATAGCTCATGATATACATAAACATGAGAAACCTATTGTTTGGTGAAAAAACTCAGTCTATAGGACAGATAAATGGTGATGAAAGGAAACTTAACTTGGGGTGGTGACACACAATATACAGATGATGTATTATAGAACTTTACACCTGAAACCTATATAATTTTATTAACCAATGTTATCCCAATAAATTTAATACAAAAATGAGGAAAAAAAAAAATTAGCAGAGGACTACATAAAGTGATACTATTTTCAATAGGGTTAAACATAACCCAAACTAAATACATAGTTTAAAAATGTGCATATGTGAAAAATCTATTTTTCAAAAGGCAAGAAATCAAACACAATACACACATACCTCATTGTAGTGTGTTTCCCTTATTGCACTTCACAGATAGTGATTTATTATTATTTTTATTTTTTTTACAAATTAAAGGTGTGTGCAACCCTGTTTTCAGAGCAAACTAAAACCTTCTGGAAAGGATTCACCAGTATATATGCCATTAAAAACATTTTGTGATTCATGGGAAGAGGTCAAAATAATAAATATTAACAAGAGTTTGGAAGAAGTTAATTCCAACCCCTGTGGATAACTTTGAGGGGATTCAAGACTTCAGTGGAGGCCCTGGCCGGTTTTGCTCAGCGGTTAGAGCGTCAGCCTGCAGTCCAGGGAAACCCAGGTTCGGTTCCCGCTAAGGGCATGTACCTCGGTTGTAATTTGTCCCCGGCCCTGGTTGGGTCGTGCGGGTGGCAGCCACTTGATGTGTCTCTTTCACGTCGATGTTTCTCTCTCTCTCCCTCCCTCCCTCTCACTCTATCTGAACAAAAAATAGAAGGAAATGTCCTCGGATGAGAATTAAAAAAAAACTTCAGTGGAGGAACTGCAGATGTCGTAGAAATAGCCAGAAAAACTAGAATTAGAAGTGGACCCTTAAGATGTAACTGAATTGCTGCAATCTCATGATAAAACTGTAACAAATGAGGATTTGCTACTTATGAATTAGCAAAGAAAGTTAATTCTTGAGATGGAATCTACTCCTGGTGACCACAGGTAAAACATCAACAAATGATTTAGCACATTACATAATCTTAGTTAATAAAGTAGTGCAGGGTTTAAGAGAACTGACTCCAATTTTTTTTTTATCCTCACCCAAGGACATTTTTCCATTTTTTGTTCAGATAGAGTGGGAGGAAGAGAGAGAGAGAGAAACATCGACATGAAAGGGACACGTCAAGTGGCTGCCACCTGCACGACCGAACCGGGGCCAGGGACAAACTGCAACCAAGGTACGTGCCCTTAGCGGGAACCGAACCCAGGTGTCTCTGGACCGTAGGCTGATGCTCTAACTGCTGAGCCAAACCGGCCAGGGCCTGACTCCAATTTTGAAAGAAGTTACACTGTGAATAAAATGTTATCAAACAGCCTTGCATGCTACTGGGAAATCATGAAAGAAAGAGTCAATAAATGTAGTAAACCTCCTTGCTGTCTTATTTTAAGAAATTGCCAGTCACCTTCAGCAACCACCACCATGATCAGCCAGCAGCTATCAACATCGAAGCAAGACCCTCCACCAGAAAAAAGATTACAACTCACAGGAGGCTCAGACAATGATTAGAAATTTCTAGCAATGAAGTATTATGTAATTAAGGTATGTACATTGTTTTTTTTTTAAAACATAGTGCTATTGCACACTTAATAGAGACTACAGTATAGTTTATACATAACTTTTATATGCACTGGGAAAAAAAAATTCATGTGACTCACTTTATTGTGATATTTATTTTATTGTGATGGTTGGGAACCAAACTTGCCATACTTCTGAGGTATACCTGTATCAGGTCACCCCGAGGTGATGGGGTGGGTAGCAGGGAAGGACTATAGGAAAAGCAGCCCATGCACAGTATTTTTAACATTCTAGCTGTTGGACTTCATTGAGGATTTGGGGTATTCAGTGAATCTTTGTGCTCCAAAACTTAAATATGTTGCACACAGATAATCAGATACTGCATTCCAAAAATATGATAAAGAAAAAAATCATTTAAAAGAACCTATCTTCTGCGTCACACCCATGGCAACCAGTTCTGTCCTGGCGCCTTATCTTACTGACAAGAAAATGGTAGTATATTTTCTGAAAACAGCAGGGGCATTTCCTTAAGCAGTAACCACCAAACAACCATCTTCATGGCTCTGACAGCCTTTGACAGATGGTACAAAATATAAATTGCTGGGCTACAGGTTGAACTTACACATAAATGACAACTACAGAACAGAATTCCTTACAATTCTGAGTCAGAATCAACTACTGAATATCTCATTTCAGCCTAGAAATTTGTGTCTCATTTTGCTTTAATATTGCCATCAGCAGTAACTAACATTTATTCAGTACATACTATGGAACAGACCCTGAACTAAGGGTTTTATTTATGTACTCTCATTTTAGCCTATGAGGTAGACACTGTTATCATCTACTAGTCATGCCATTTTAAAGATTTGGAAACTGCAGCATAGAAATCAGATAATTTGCTCAGGATCTCATAGCTCATAATCGTGGATCTGGGATTCAAGGGCAAGAATGGAAAACTCCTAACTCATGCTGGCTCTCCTGAGCCTGAAACCACATGGCCAAACAATGAGCCAGAGAGTCAATTCAGAACTACATGTGTTTTACATAATCATGGAGGGAAAACTTCCTTCTACCCACCAGTAACTAGAATAGAAAGTTAGTGCAGATGCTCCTCCACTTACAATGAGGTTATATCCAGATGAACATATCGTAGGTGGAAAATGCATTTAATATACCTGTCCTACCAAACATCATAGCTTAGCCTAGCCTACCTTCAGTGTGCTCAGCACACTGACATTAGCCTGAAGTTGTGCAAAGTCATCTAACGTATTGAATACACCACAGAGTATTGGATTTTTAGCCTCATGATTGCCTGGCCGACTGGGCACTGCGGCTCGCTGCCACTGCCCAGCAGCACCACAGAGAGTCCTAACACATATCGCGAGCCCCAGAAAATATCAAAATTCAAAACTTGAAGTACTGTCTCTACTGAATGGGTATTGCTTTTATACCATCGTAAAGTCAAAAAATCATAAGTAGAAACATGTTAAGTCAGGGACCATCTCTAATTTAGTGATTTTTTTACTTGCTGTTTTGTTAAAGGACTACTTGCCAAGATGACTTGGCAATACCAGCTTAGGCCAATAGCAGGACTCATGGGTCCTCTCATAGAAATGCATTCTATTAAAAACATTAACAGAACTAACAAATGGAATTGTTAACTTTATTTTACAAATCTACCAGCATGTGGCCCTTGCAGAATATCCTAAAGGGAACCTGAACAGTGAGAAGCCCTGTTTCTCCTTTAAAGAGGATCAATTACCACAACATTCAATAAAACAGGAAAATCCACCCTGACTGGTTTGGCTCAGAGCCCAGGCCTGTGGCCCAGAGAGTCCCAGGTTTGGTTCCAGAAACTAAGGGCATGTACCTCGGTTGCAGTTTGTTCTCAGCCCCGCCGGCAACCAGTCGATGTGTATCTCTCACATCGATGTTTCTCTCTCTCTCTCTCCCTCCCTCTCTCCCTTCTGCTCTATCTGAAGATAAATGTAGAAATGTCCTCAGGTGAGGATAAAAAAAAAAGATAAAATACAACCTAAGGAATTTCCAATGGTTTGGTTTACATTTTTCACAGTGTAAAATTTTTGATCATATACATAGGATCAGCATTATTTCTTCAAAGAAAGAGAGAAAACAATAATTTTCCTAAATATTAAATAATATCTTCTCATTGTAGAACATCTGGAACGCAAGTTTTAAAAAAAAAATCAAACTTACTTATAAACCTGTATATAAAAGAAGACCATTTTATCATTTCTGTGAACTTTCTCTAAAACTTTTTCTTTAATTAGAACATAATTAGAATCAGACTCCTGGAATTCACGACTCTTAACTGTTCTTGTGACCCCCAAAAGCACCCTCACAGGTGGGGACTTCTTTTGAGAAATACATGCTAAGAAGCTGGTGTGTGGAAGCAGCTCTCCAACCTCCCCATCTCAGCCAGACCTGCTGCTCTCTTCCCATGGTCAAATGGATGATTTATGAGGGAAACTGTATACAATACTTGTATATAATATTTATACATAATACAAAAAATTTATACAATACAATATGGGCATTTCAAGGTCTTGGCAATATATCTATACACAGTTATCTTGGTTTATTCACTCACCATTGAAATGTGGACATTTTTCTAACATTTATTTTATTGTATATATTCGTGTCTACAAAAATTTGTATTATTATTTTCCTTTGGGCTATACAGGTTGTTTTACATTCTCTGCTGTAATTTAAAACAAATGGAAAAGCATCTTGGTGTAAAAACACTGATTCATATATCTGATCATTTCTAAAATAGATTCTAGAAGCAGAAAGTGTGGATCAACAATTCCTTTTGACAATAGTCATTTGAATCTTTCTAGCCTATAAATTCTCTCTTTAAAAAAAACACTAGCTTCCATGTCTTTAAAAAAAAAAAAATCACAATAAAAATGAAATCTAAATTACCTTCATCTTCCTTTTTTCAAATGGGGAAGGATGGGGCCAAAGTAGGACCTGGCCTTCAAATATACACATGCCTCCTCAAAGTTCTTTTGTAAACCTGCAGGCAAGTCCAGGGCTACAATGGGAACTAAGGTACTAAGCATTCAGTGAACACTTTGGCAGACAGTAGTAATGCAAGAGAGGAAGAGATCCAACACACACAATACAATTCAACGTTCTCATAGTCCTTCCTAGAGACAGTCTAAACTTGTAGAAAGAGAATGGGAAAAGGGATTGCCCATTTCTGCCACTAAGTAGGTGTCATCTTTGATAGATCCTAACATTTCAGTGTGAGGTTCCTCATCTATAAATATGTTGGCTACCTCAGATGATCTCCAAGACCCCTTCCAGGAGTAATCATCAAAAATGTTATGATCATGCCCCGGCTTGTTTTGCTCAGTGGTTAGAGCGTCAGCCTGCAGTCCAGAGAAACCCAGGTTCAATTCCCACTAAGGGCACATACCTTGGTTGCAGTTTGTCCCCAGCCCTGGTTGGGTCATGCGAGTGGTAACCACTCAATGTGTCCCTTTCACATCGATGTCTATGTCTGTCTGTCTGTCTCTCCCTTCCTCCCTCCCTCCCACTCTATCTGAACAAAAAATAAAAAAATGTCCTCGGGTGAGGATAAAAAAAAAAAGATTTTATGATCACTACAAAATTCAGCACTAAAGCTTTGTTTTTTTCACCTCTGGGTTCCATGTTCTTTCCCTTTCAATAATTCCCACTGCTGTTTCCCTAACACTTTCCTACAGCTCCAACCTTCCCGGCATACTGATCATCCAGTACCTTTAGAACACTTTAGCACCCTCATTCTTCACTGTGGCTCACATGTCTGATGCCCACTGATGTCCTGAATTCTCAGGGATTCTGCCTGACCCTCAGAAGCTTAGCCTCTTTACACTCCTATGGTACATAGGATTCCTGCTACCCAGTGGGTACCTAATCTGCCCTTTACATGTTATTTATCCTTTAAGAAAACCATTCATGACTCTCCGGCTACCTAGTAAGCACCTTGCACTGGAAAACATCTGCTAACCCTAACTCTTCTCACACCCCATAAACTACTCAGCATGGGATTCCACATATATTTGTCAGTTTACCAATTTAGAACTTTATTGAACATCTAAGTATACTTTGGTGAGCTTTAACAGTTGAGAGATAAAGAGTTAAAATAAAAATCATCAATTCTATCCAAATCCTACTCAACCCAAATTTCTTTTAAATAAAATCAGATAATTTTCCTCATGAACATTCCTTACGCTGAGGGCAGCCCAATCTGTTCTGGGGTAGCTGTTATTCTTTAGAAAGTTTTCCAGAGATAATATTGATTCTCCCCAAAGTGACCCCACCTAACCTTCTCACACACAAGACACTTGACGGCAGTAGCCATGTACTCTGAGGTCATCCTACGGCTGAGTTTTAACGCTCTTGTCAACAATTCCCTGACAATACCCCCCCCCCCCCCCAGAAAGCACAGCTTCCAGACTGATAAAACATTCGTTTTGGGTTTTGTTTTTTTTTACTGATTTATTGATTTTTAGAGAGAGAGACAGATAGAACCATCGATTTGTTGTTCCACTTATTTATGCATTCATTGGTTGTTTCTTGTATATGCCCTGACTGGGGGTGGAACCCGAAACCTTGGCATATCGGAATAATGCTCTAACCAACTGAGCTACCCAGCCAGGGCCTGAAGGAACACTCTTGATGCAATGTAAAGAGAACTACCATCACCACCCCTTTCTGGAGGGCATAATTTAGATCATGCAGGCTGACTTCATTCATTAAAAACCAGCCATAACATGCTGGCAGATAATGAGTTTTGATTAAGTAGAAGCTTTATTTCACAGAACTAAAGTCTGAAAGCCCCATTCCTACAGGTCCATAAATCTCTTTGCACCAAAACATGTCTAGAATAATGACATTTTACCTTAGATGTAAAAATTATACATATAGTTAGTGTCCTGGTTTCAAATTATTTATTTCAGGATAAATTATATCCTGACATGATAAAAATACAAAATGGAAAGGAATTCTGCTGGTGACTTAAACAGTTTAAACTGTTTTGCCTCATTGGGAAACCCACAGCCTTAGATAAATTTGTTGTCCAAGTGCACCATCTAGTGGATGAAAGTATTTAAGCTACCCCATTGTGAGAAGAGGAAAAATAAGTCATCTATAATACTAAATGTTAAGACTAAAAACTTAGTGTGAAAAGATTCCCATGCTTCAGCCAACAGATTTATTATAAAGGAGATCTTACAAAATTCTAATACAAAAAAAATCTAGGACTCACAAACATTCATTATCAAAGAATTCAGTTCACCTTCTTGAAGAAAAGGTTCCTCATTGTAAAGCACATATATTTAAACTGGAAGAACCTCAGAGAGCTGTTAATTTAATCTCTTCCATTTACAGATGAAGACTCTAAGGCAAAGCTAGGGCACTGATTATATAAGTAAATAAGTCTAATAGTCTGTGCTGTTTACTATAGACTTCTATTTCAAGAGGCTGTGGAGAAAAGGCAGGAAATAAGGCGGTGTCTGTGGCAAAGTGCCATTCTCAGGTTAGCAATGACCCAGCCACCCCACTGTGTGGGCTACCTCCACACTGACCCATTGGAGACCAGGAACTGTCATATCTTCCCTGCCTCCACAGTCCACCTGCATCCTTCTTCATATTAGATTTATCTGTTTCCCCTGCCCAAGAAAACTATCCTACCAATAAAAGTGAGACAAAATAAATGTTAAATTACCCACTGAAGAACGTCTATCATTCTGGGAAGGCATTCACGATATGTTAAAATTGGAGAGGGGAAAAATAAGACCCAACTGTGTTCACTATGATACATCTGTTTTTTAAAAATACAATTATCAAGTATTAAATCAATAAAAAACATTGGAAGTAAATACACTGAATTTTTTTAACAGCTGTTGTCTCTGAATGCCAAGATTATGAGTGATTTCAATTTTCTCTTATATAATGCCAATTTTTAAATATTTAACATTTATATTAACTTAAAGATCATTTTTATCTTAAAAATGTATACATTGCCCTGGCCGGTTTGGCTCAGCGGTTAGAGCGTCCGCCTGCAGTCCAGAGAGGCCCGGGTTCGGTTCCCACTAAGGGCATGTATCTCGGTTGCAGTTTGTCCCCGGTCCTGGTTGGTCGTGCGGGTGGCAGCCACTCGATGTGTCCCTTTCACATCGATGTTTCCCTCTCTCTCTCTTCCTCTCTCTCCTTCCCACTCTGTCTGTACAAAAAATGGAAAAATGTCCTCGGATGAGGATTAAAAACAAAACAAAAAAAAATGTATACATTTATAATCACAGACTACAAATGAAGATTGGCAATAAAACCCCAATCACTCAATACATGCATAGCAAAAAAATTTTTTCACTAGCTCTCAAGGAGAAATATACAGTATAGGATGTTATACTTTTAAGGTTTGCCAGAGTATTTTTCAAGTTGTTCTGAATTTTCTATCAATTGTCTATTAATAAATACCTGGATGACAAAAGTAATAAACTAGCAAATTAATATCATAGGGAAATCTTGGAAATATAATTTCTTTAAAATATTTTATATTTTTTCAGATACAGGGACTTGAGTTCACATCCTAAGTCCAGTTTCTGCTTATAAAATTGTGCCTGAGTTATAGATCAGAATATATGGCATGATGCTCCCCAAAGAATTCCATGGCTGACAGTTTAAAAACCCTGTCTCCTGATGTAATTAGGTCTTTGAGGTACATATCAAAGATGCAGTTACCTGAAGGTAAACAAAAATGAAACACTGTCTCACTGCCTTGAGATCCTTCCACCATCTAAGTAAAATGAGATCAGAGAATGAATCTTTTGCTATCTTTTTTTTTAATCCTCACCGCAGGACTTTTTTTTTTGGCATTGATCTTCAGATAGAGCATGAAGGAAAGAGGAAAGAAGAGAGAGAGAGAGAGAGTGAGAAACATCGATGTGAGAGAGACACATTGAGTGGTTGCCACCCACACAAACCCCAACCGGGGCGAGAGACAAACTGCAACCGAGGTACATGCCCTTAGCAGGAACCAAACCCAGGACTCGAGTCCACAAGCTGACCGACGCTCTAACCGCTGAGCCAAACTGGCCAGGGCTGTTAACCATTTTAAGGTAGCATTTTTCAAAGTGTTCTCTGGGGACTACTAGAAGACACCCAGATTCCATCAAAGGGTCTGTGGCATCAAAACTTTTCATAATTATACCAAAACATTATTCGCCTGTCACTTTCCATCTCACATGAGTATGAGGTTAAATTTTCCAGAGGCTACGTGATATCATAACAGATTAAATGCAGAAGCAGATACAAGAACCTAGAGGTCTTCTATTAAATTAGGTGTTGGAGATGTTTTTTTAAATGTACAACTATGCCACTCCTCTCACTAAATTTTTTTGTTTAGGAAAACACAGTCATTTTGTATAAATATGTATATGTTATGTAATGTATTACTTTTAATGAATTAAATATGAATACTTTTTAAATATTCTCAGTTTTAATTTTTAATACAAGAAACAAGGATAAATGTAACTTAAATTTAAAGAGGTCTTTGAGGTCCACAATAAATTATTAAAAGTATAAAGGGGTCCTGAGACCAAAAAGTTTGAGAACCACTATTTCAGGGTACTAGGGTTCAGAAAAACACACACCAGAGAAGATCACTATAACTCCTCCCTCTTCCTCCTTTCAAAAAATTTTCCAAGCCACTTGCTATGACCAGACCATCTTGCAGACCATTATCTGATCACACCTTTTTTAAATGTTTTTATTTATTTAGAGAGAGAAGGGAGAAGGAAAGAGAGAAAAAAATATATATGTAAGAGAGAAATATTGATGGGCTGCCTCCTGCATGCACCCTGACCAGGTATCAAACCCACAACTTGGGCATGTGCCCAGACCAGGGATCAAACAGACCACCTTTCGGTGCACAGGACGACACGCAGCCAACTGCGCCACAATGGCCAGGGTTGATCACACTTTTTAAAGCATGATTCTCATGCTATCATTTCCTTACCAAACAATCTCAAATGGTCCTTCAAGAGGTTCAGAATCATAAGCAAAAACGTTCAGAAAATGTCATGATCTGGCCTCAGACTATTTTTCCAATGTCATGTACTCATCGATTCTACAATTTCATAGGTGCATTCTTTGCAGCAGACACTATGATAGGGGCTAGGGCCGGAGAATCTATGAGAAATGATACCTGCCAACACTATCTACTACAGAAGAAATAGTCAAGTAAATACAGGTATCCCTCATTTTCTGTACAGTTTCTAAATATTTACTGTAATAACATGTATCTCCTTACCCAAAATTCACTGCCCAAATCAAAAATTCTCTGTAATGACTGAACATCCACCCATTTCAGTTGTATACAAACCCAGCTAAGAGAATGCAGACAACAGTCCACTTGTATCTCAACTGTTCTCCCGAAAGGATTATGTTTTGTGCCCATATTAAATGTATTAGGCATCTCTGCTATCATCTTCCCATTATTAGTAGTAAAAATGTCTTCTGAGATGGTGGAAAAGCCCAAGAAGAAGGTAAGTGAGCATAAGAAGCCTGGAAAGGCCACCCATTAGGAACAGTTGGTTGGAGGTGACATGCATATGGAGGAAGGACATGAGGCATGATCATGACATGCTCCCATCTACTAAGCGAAGCAATGTTGTTCCTGGAGAGTTTTGCCTTGTTATTCAAACCAACACAATATTTGAAAAACTAGAATAAAAAAATTCCTGTGCAATGACTGATAGCCACACCCAGGGTAGGAGACCACTGAGTACCAGGCTGGTATAGGAGAGGGTGTGGACACCTTCAGGTATCTGGAGGTGGCAGCAATAGGGGAGGAACGTAATTCAATGAAGGAGCTAAGTTTCAGAACAAATCTGGGAGAGTTAAGAAGAGGGATATGGCACAAGTTGTAGATCACAAGTGAAGCAGCATCCCCTCACTGTGAAATGCAGCTATCTTTCTCCACTGAACTGCAGAACTATCTGCAAAGATGGTTACACACAAAGAAAATTTTCAATCTTAATGTAATGCTATATTATGGGTTATCTCAGAAGAAGTAGCTGGACATAAAACATGCAAAGAAGTCTAAAGTGCTCTTAGGTGGGAACTGTAATGATGAGGATACAGTAGACTCCTGGCTGGTGCACTACTCTGAAAATATCAGCTCCCAAGGGACACTGCAGACTGCACTGCCTGTAATGATAAGAGGCATTTAAAACAGAAAATCTGGGTGACAGAGGAAGTGACTGAGGATTACTGCTAGAGGAGCTAACTGTCACCACGCAACTAAGGGAAAATCTTGCAAAGAAGACTTTTTTGGAATCAGACAATAGTCATGGAGATCTTTCTAGTGTTAGGGATTAGGAAGATAATAGGCAGTTTAGGCAAAGCACATGAAACTACTTTATTTTTTTTTTCAATTAATTTTTAGAGAGAAGGAGAGAGAAAGAGAAACATAAATATGAAAGTAAAACACTGATCAGCTGCCTTCCACAAGCCTCCTACCTGGGATCACCCACAACCCAGGCATGAGCCTTGACCAGCAATCAAAATGGCAACCTTCTGGTGCCCAACCAACTGAGCCACACCAGCCATTTTAAATCTCGATCATCATTAAGATCACCATTATATCGCATGACAGATATTACTAGAAACAGCCCAAAGTAGCATAAAACACAAGCCTGAATGACTCAGTACTTTACTAGCAGTTTAAGTAAATAATTTTGATGCCTCTTTTAGCTCTCACACATAGAACAAGGAGATGCACTCTGTCTTCAAAGGTCTGAGGAAGTACACATGGCTATTGGCTATCCCAGAAATGTTCTATGTTCTTTCTCTCCTAGAGATACCTGTTGACTTTCAGGCCCCTCAGCCAAGCCAAATTATCTCACACAGGACTTTTTATCTCCTTTTTCCTCTTTTTTCCTTTGTCGTCTTCTTTGTGTGTGTGGGTCCGGAAAAATTCCCATGCTTCTTTTAATAGAGGGCTAATTTTTCAAATGTACAGCTAGCAAAAGCTATTAAAAAACTTTATCAGTGGACAGGCCCTTAGTGAAACATAACAAAAATGCTCCCCTATGTTCATTGCAGCATAGCCAAGATTTGTAAGCAGCCCAAGTGCCCATCAGTAGATGAGTGGATAAAAAAAGCTGTGGTTGCCCTGGCCAGTGTGGCTCAATTGGTTGAGCATCATCCTGTGCACCAAAAGGTTTCCGGACTGCCCTGGCCAGTTCGGATCAGCAGTTAGAGCATCAGCCCATGGACGGGAGAGTCCCAGGTTCGATTCCTGCTAGGGGCACCTACCTCAGTTGCGGTTTGCCCCCGGCCCCGGTTGAGGTCATATAAGTAAGTGGCAACCAGTCAATGTGTCTCTCTAAAGTCAATGTTTCTCTCTCTCTCTTCCTCCCTTTCTCCCTCCCACTCTATCTGAAGATAAATGCAAAAATGTCCTTGGGTGAGGATTAAAAAAAATAAAATAAAAAGTTGCTGGATCGATTCACAGTCAAGGCACATGCTCAGGTTTTGGGTTCAATCCCCGGTAGGAGTGCATACAGGAGGCAACTGATCACTGTTTCTCTCTCACATTGAAGTTTCTCTCTCTCTCTCCCTCTCCTTTCCTCTCTCTAAAATCAATAAAAACATTTATTTAGAAAGCTGTGAATGCAATAGATTACTACATGGCTGTAAAAAAAAAAAAAAAAAAAGAGTAAATCTTACCTTTTGTGACAGCATGGATGGACGTGGAGAGAATTATACTAAGTGAAATAAGCCAGTCAGAGAAAGACAAATACCATATGGTTTCACTCGTATGTGGAATCTAATGAACAAAATAAACAAACAAAATAGAAACAGATTCACAGACATAGAAAACAAACTGACAGCTATTAGAGCAGGGGGGGTTGGAGGGCTGGTGAGAAAGGTGAAGAGATTAAGAAAAAAGAAAAACAATTCATAGACCCAGACAACAGTATGGTGATTACCAGAGGGAAAGGCAGGTGGGGGAGGTGGAAGAATATAAAGGGGGGATAAATGGTGACAGAAGGAGACTAGACTTTAGATACTGAACACACAATACAATGTACAGATGATGTATTATAGAATTGTACACCTGAAATTTATATAATTTTGTTAACCAATGTCACCCTAATAAATTCAGTAAAAATTTAAAAAAAAAAAAAAAAAACATTTTTAAAATGTTTTTAGATCTTAGGACTCTTATGCTAATGTTACTATTACCAAAGAATCATGTAGAGCTACTCAAGAGCACAGGTAGCTTTATTTCTAAGGTCAGGATCTTCTTTATTCCCTGACATCACTCAACACTTCAATTTCATTGCCTCAAAGTATTAATGTAGTCAATGTATATGAATCTCATTCTCCTGGGAACATTCAGAATTTTATCCCATCTATCTCAAAAGGGTTTTGAGCCATCCTTCCCCAAGAATAAATAATTTTGACTCTATATTAGGTGTTGGCAAACTTTTCATGCAAACGCTCAGAGAGTAAATATTATAGCTTTTGTGAGCCACACAATCTTGGTCACAACTACTCAACTCTGCCACTGTGGTGCAAAAAAAATCCATATATAATATGTAAATGAGTGAGTAAGGATATGCTCCAATAAATCTTTATTTACAAATAAAAGCAACAGGCAGAATTTGACTGCCAAGCCCAGCTGTCCATCATATACACAAAGGCTGGGTTTTGTCACTACATGCCTTATAGTCTTGGTATTTCAGTTTAAAACATAGTAATTTATACCCTGCCCAGTGTGGCTCAGTTGGTTGGAGAATCATCCCATACACCAAAAGGTTGTGGGTTCTATTCCAGTCAGAATATATACCCAGGCTGCGGGTTTGATCCCTGGTTGGTGCGCATGTGGAAGGCAACCAATGTTTCTCTCTCACATCAATGTTTCTCTCTCTCACTCTCCCTGCCTCTATCTCTAAAATCATTTTTTAAAAATATTTAACAAGCCCAGCAGGTATGGCTCAGTGGTTGAGCAATGACCCATGCACTGAGAGGTCACTGGTTCAATTCCCGGTCAGGGCACATGCCCCAGTTGTAGACTTGATCCCCAGTAAGGGGCGCATAGGAGGCAGCCAATCAATGTTTCTCTCTCATTGATATTTCTATATATCTCTCCCTTTCCCTTCCTCTCTCTCTAAAACCAATAAAAACATTTAAAAAAAGAAAATGTTTAACAAAAAATCATAATTTACTTAAATCGTGTTATAGTTACTGCTGCCACAGGCTAAGGCCCATGGTGTTGACAGATGTAGTATATTCTAAGGAAATCAAGCTCTGAAAGAAGCAACAGAATGAACAAGGGGCCCAGATCCATGCCCTGGGATCCCAGGCCCTTCTTCCTTTATTATCAAGGCTGACTGTGCCTAACTAGTCCTTCATGAACACCCTCACCCCCAATTTCTGTGTTGATCAACACTACAATGGCACCTCCTTGCCTGATGCTACAACTCAAAGGAGGGGCTGCTACAGCACCATGGGTCAGGAGGCCCAGGCCCACAGCCCTGTCTCCAGCCTTGGACTGACTGATCCCTGGCCCACAGATCCCACAACCACTATTCCAGGTCTTCCTCACCCTCCTCAAGCCCATGTGCAGTAAAAAGCCTCAAAATTCAGTAAAAATATTGAATTTGGTCTTACCCTCAAATTTACCTAGTTCCTGCCCTATCCTCTTCTCTTCCTCCTTTACCTGACTTGAACTTACTCATCTAGGCCCTATTCAGATGTCCCCTCTCCTTGAGAAAGTCTTCCTTCAATGCCAAGCTTGCTCTAAGTGCCTGTCCTCCAGGCTCTGAGGAAACCCACATCTGCCTTTACGGCCAAGTTCATAACACCTTATTGCCCCTCTGGGAATTATTTGAGAACAAGGACCTTCATTCATCTTTGTACCCTGCACAAACTAACTCTCTTACCTCCCCCATATCCTCTCCAAAATTTCCCACCTCCCAAAAAAAAAAAAAAAAAAATTTGAAAAGAAACAAGGCTATGGTTTATGTTTAATCATTCTTTTAAGATTAAACAGTCATTACTAGAAATTAGGCAGAAAAGTGAACTGCAAATTGATGACTATAATCTCTTTCAAAATAATGCCATGAACCATAAAAAGCCAGTTACCAAAACAATTTAAATACTGAGCTAACTAGTTCAACAATACAAAAATACAATAGTAAACAAAACAATACATGGGCTTTTCAATGCATATTTATCGCAATGACTTCAGATGTTCCTGACAGTTACAGGTTATTCTTATGCTCACTCTTCATCACTCTCTTTAATGCACTCTTTTTCTTGTTACACTCCATCCACCTCAAGGGGCCAAATGCAAGTTATTTTTCATTTGTTTGAATTTAGGTGTCTTGAGCATGATTAGTTTTGTTTACCAGTAGCAGTTTACAGCATTTCTCTCGTGTCTTTCTTTATTCTACAAAAGCATTGAAAATGTCAGCTCAACTCAGAAGCTACAAAATGCTCCCGCAGAGCTTAGAGAAAATTTATAACCTACTATGTCTTGTAGATCCCACCAAAATTATGGATTCCTGGCTCAAAAACATGTAAATGAGGAAGTTTTAAAACTTCATGTTTACAAAATAGTGGATTTTTTTCATTGGATTTTAATAACTGAAGTTACTCGAATCTGAAGTCTAAAGTCAAGTTCACTTGAAGCAATGCCAATGTGTAACTGGTTTTCAAACACAAGCAGCAAATTTATAAGCATAGTAAACCAAAGTCCATCTGCCTCAATGGTGTAAGAAACAACTGATATTTCACTATCAAATACAGAAACCTAGTTCAGGGCTTTTTATGTCAATTGTTCTTAAAATGGTCCCAAATATGCTGTTTCTAACTTTCATATATGCAAAAGGGAACAAAGAACTCAGTGATCCGAAGGGGTAGTTTGAAAATATAACCTAGACTGAGGTTTATTTTATTTTAGAGCACTCAGGCATACAACCTCAATCTCAGCCCAGGATCCAGAGGATACCTCAACTCAGTTTTCCTTTCAGAAACCTGAAAATGTGCCAGGGTACCCTAGCAAAGAAACCACAGAGAAAGCCCAAAATAAACCATCAGCTCAGGGGAAATTTGTATTTGACATTGACCTACTTTTACACATTTCCACAACTATGAGATTGACTATACGTAATTGCTTCCTTAAAACTGGTATGGGGGATAAGAGCACCTGGCAGCCCCTCTACTGGCCTCAAAACTTTGGAAAAGCAATTTAACCTCTCTAAACCTCAAGTGTAAAATATCAACAGTATTTACGTGCCCTCACCCATTCTGATGGAAATCCCACAGAACCTGGTTTAATAAGACAAAGTGTCATGTTCTGCAAAAAAGTTTTAGTGTTAATGGCATGCATTTTCCCCAAAAAATTAATCATAACATGTTAAACTTAAAAGATATTTGTTATCACTAAAGAATAAATCAGTAAGAATACACTTGGAATTGAAATACTAAAAAAAAAAAAAAAAAAAAAAAAAAGCAACAATTTAATAAAGGTACAATTTGAAACTGGCAGTATGGAAATGGCTGCAGGTAGAACACACTGAAATGATCCTCTAGGGAGCAATACTGAAAATGCTTCTAAAAATACTATCAAACCCTCCTCAGATCTTTGGTGGAGAAACACGTACATATATGCAAACACATACATACACACCCACTCACATAAAATAAAGGCCAAAGGGAAATCATAAAAAAGTTATTTCTATTTGGTAAGGTTTTGAGTAATATTTCTTCTTCATTTTTTTCCCTGTTTTGTCATTTTTCTACCTGAGTATGTGCTACCTTATTAATAAACAAAAAATTTTCAATACAGAAGGTACTTATCAGAATGAGAATGAAGAAAGAATGTTTTCTCTTTTCTTAACTTTCATTCTTAATATTTCAAACATATACATATTTTAATGTTGTGTAATCCATCATTGAGCTTCAATTACCAACAGTTTATCAATTTTCATTCAACTATATCCATTCCACTCTGTTTTCTGCAATATCCTAAAAACAAATCCCAGACTCCATGTTCTTTCACTTGTATATTTTTCAGCTATACATCTCAGTTGATAGGAAAAATATATTTATATAGCCACCAAGCCATCATTACATCAAATAGTGACAACAATAATTCCTAATACCCAGTCCATATTCAAAAGTAAGAATGGTCCTTTCAACAGTGGTCAGGCACTAGCCAGGTAGCTCAGTTGGTTAGAGCATTGTCCAGATACACCAAGATTGTGGGTTCGATCTCCAGTCAGGGCACATACAAGGAGTAAGCAATAAATGCATAAATAAGTGGATCAACAAAATGATGTTTCTCTCCTGCTCGCTTCCTTCCTCCCTCTCTCTAAAAAAATCAACAAATAAATTTTTGTTTATCCTCACCTTAGGACATTTTTTTGCATTTATCCTTATAGAGCGGGAGGGAGAGAGGTAGGAAGAGAGAGAAACATCAGTGTGAGAGAGACACACTGACTGGTTGCCACCCACATGACCCCAACTGGGGCCAAGGACAAACTGCAACCGAGGTACACGCCCTTACCAGGAACCGAACCCAGGAATCTCTGGTCCGCGAGACGCTCTAACCGCTGAGTCAAACCGGCCAGGGCAACAAACAATTTCTTTAATAACAGTGTTCAACAACTGGAAATCCATACAGAAAATTTGAAATTGTGACACTACCTCAAATCCAGAATGTCTAAAAAACTATAAATCGATAAGAAAAGTATGACACAAAAAAAAAATGAACAATAGGCTTAAACAGGTACTTTGTTCAAGGGGAAATCCAAAGAGCCATTGAAAATAAGGGGGAAAGTCTACGGCCATACCACCCTGAACGCGCCCGCACTTTGTTCAAGGGGAAATCCAAAGAGCCATTGAAAATAAGGGGAAGTCTACGGCCATACCACCCTGAACGCGCCCAATCTCGTCTGATCTCGGAAAATAAGGGGGAAAAAATCATAACTCAATTAAACTAGAAGATACTGCTACACATACCCAACAGAGTAGTTAAAATTAAAAGACTGATGATAATAGCGTCAGGGAGAATGTAGAGCAATGGGAACTCACAGATATTGCTATAGAAAGGTATGAACTGGAAAACAGTTTTATTCTGAAACTAACCACGTGAATACCTTACAACCACTCCCAGGCATGCACACTACAGAAACGTTTCCCTACCTTGGGAAATGTGCAAAACAGTCACAGAAGTTTTGAGCATAAAGCCAAAACTAAAGGCAACCAAAATGATCATTAGTAGCAGAACAAAAAAATAAACTGTGGTGCATTCATACAATAGAATACTATACAGCAACGAAAATAAATAAACCAGAGGTACATACAATAACAGAAAAAGTTGAGAAATACAATAAGGTGTGATAGAAGGCAGACAGAAAAATATACAAAATGATTCTTCTAGTTATATAAAATTTGGAAACAAGATACAATTAGCTTCATTTTTAAAGAAAAGAAGGAAGTGATTACCATAAAATCTGAATAGTTATTACCCTTGGAGGAAAAAGAGGAGAGCATAATAGGTAAAGAGGGTGTGCAGGGGCCCAGCTGGTGTGGCTCAGTGGTTGAGCATCAACCCATGCACCAAGAAGTCACCAGTTCGATTCCCGGTCAGAGCACATGCCCAGGTTGTGGGCCAAATCCCCAGTGGGGGGACATGCAGGAGGTGGTCAATCGATGTTCTCTCTCATCAATGTTTTTATCTCTCTCTCCCTCTCCCTTCCTCCCTCTCTAAAATCAATCAATAAATAAACAATTTAAAAGAGGGTGTGCAGGGACATTCCAGGGTGCTGGTAATGTTTTCCCTGACGTCAGTGATAACACATGGTGTTCACCTTACAATAATTCATGAAGCTCTAAGTTTGTTTTATGCATTTCCAGCTTGTTTTATATTTCAAAACATAAATGGCTTAACAATACCTAATAATGTACTCAGACAAGGAGAATCAATGGATGCAAATTCATTGGGTGGCAGGATATTGGGGAAAAAGATAGTCATCTAGTATCTAAGCCATATCCTATAGAT
This sequence comes from Molossus molossus, assembly GCF_014108415.1. NCBI lineage: Eukaryota > Metazoa > Chordata > Mammalia > Chiroptera > Molossidae > Molossus > Molossus molossus. Next base: position 58,373,875 of record NW_023425349.1, on the reverse strand, counting down.
CACTTATTAATTATAAAGGGATATCTTTGACTGGGCCCTTCAAATGGGGAAAAAGTATTTATAAATAACATTATTGAGACAATTAAGGATCTATGAATATGGTCTATATATTAGACCATATATAAATGGTAAATTGCCTTATAATTAATAGACACATGCTGAAATAATTAAGAGTTAACTGTCATGATGTCTGCAAATTACATTCAAATATTAAAGCAGAGAGACAGACAGAGACAAAGATAGAGCGACAGAAACATAAAGCAAATTTGCCAAATATTACAAACTGGTGTCTAGGTGTTCATTGCACTACTTCAACCTTTGGAAAGGCAATCAGCTTTTCAAAAGAGAGCAACGGGAGAGGAATAAAAGGTTACGAAAGGAAAGATTTTAAAAACAGAAATTATAAACATCAGTTGGAAGCAAAAAGGATTGTAGTGTATCTAGTGAGTTATGCTCTCCTGAAAAGTAAATGGAAAGACTGTAATAATATGTAGTTCTTTTTTTTAATTCTCACATTTTGTGGAAAAATAATTAAGGGAAAACTTCTGGAAGAATGAATACATATTAAAATACTGCTTTTGCCTTAACATGGTATTATGGATATTTTGTTTTCCAAATATTTTCATCATGAGTTTTACTTTTTAAAAATTTTAATATAATTTAAAGATTAGCCAGATATCATATTACTGTTGAACAATCAGGTATTTGTTCAATTAACTGGTTTCAATTTGAAAATACCGGCTGCAGAAATTCTATTGATGTGTCTACTTTCTCTTGTCCTGTGAGAAATTATGAATCACACAAAGTACAAGGAATGACTACTTGTCAACCACCGAAAATGGTCCAGAAGTAGTAACATGAAATGATCCTTTACAAAGCCTATTACAATATAAACATACCTCATCATATATGCTCCCATTAATGTCTGCACCATAGATAGGTGCCACAAAAGTTAAGTTCTTCCAGTACTTGCGCTCCAAATCTTCATAGTCCAAGTATCTTGGAGTACAATATCTGGAAAAGGTAGATGAAAAAAGTGCAAATTAGTAAGACCATTTTAAGATTTTCCCCACCCATTTTATTTAAATCACCTTCTAAACAACATTAAACAAAATTAAAATACTATAGCAACTTATGATGTCAAATCTAACAAGTAAATTTACATAAGCATTTATCATACATATCTGAATACGCTGAAGATTCCTAAATAATGCTATGAAAACTGCATGTTTTTTACTACTTAGGAAAATACTTTCCTGAAAGTATCAATAATGGTAGCAGAAAATTAGTTTAAAATTCATTATTTTAGCTTTTGAAATATTTCTTTAAATCTTTAACCAATTATACTATACAGTTGTCCCTCCATATCCATGAGCAGAATTCTCCCAGTGGACACCAAAATCCATGAATGCTCAAGTCCCTCATATAAAATGGCATAGAATTTGCCTATAAGCTACCCACATCCTCCCATATACTTTAAATCATCTCCAGATTACGTGTAATACATAATACAATGTAAATGCTATGTAAATAGTTGATACACTATATTGTTTAGGGAATAATGACAAGAAAAAGTCTGTACATGTTCAGTCAACCATAACCATCAAGTGCCTAACTATACAAATACATGTCAACAACATAGCTTTCTTTTTTTCCCAAATAGTTTCAATTACAGTTGGCAACAAATACAATAATGGTGGCCATTCAAGTCATTCAAGGATTTTTTTTTTCCTTTAATAAAAATATTTTTATTGATTTTTAGAGAGAGAGAGAGCAAGGGAGAGGGGGAGAGAAAGAGAAACATCTATGTGAGAGCAGATCATAGATTGGCTGCCTCCTGCACACCTACCACGGGGGATTGAGCCCGAAACCCAGGCATATGCCCTGATAAGGAATAGAACAGTAACCTTTTTATGAATGGGACGATGCCCAATCAACTCAGTTGAGCCACACCAGTCAGAGCTGAAGGATTTTCTTTTTCAATTACTCATCTTCTATTATATATAATTTATCATTTAAGACTTAAACATTGTCACACAAAGAAGAAAATTTGCCTTATGAGGATGAATCATGAATACAATCAAAAACTCATAACAACTAAAAGATAGAAAAACCCAGTTACAGATATTAATGAGATGATAAAATGAGGAACAACTTTCTTAACAGTAAACTAAATGTAAGTAGACAATTACCTGAAGAACAGGAAACAGAAATAGTTAAATTAGGACTGAAAGAGATTATGCAGGAGACTCATTTTCATTACAAGCTCCATCTACTGGTTTCTGACCAGGTCCAAGTATATTCTTTGGAAGAAATAAAAACAGCAAGTCGAATCCACTCACTTGCCACTGTTGGCCAGCTGCCTGAACTCCTTCACTGTCATGGCTTTCTTCTGGATGTTATATTGAGTGAACAGTCCTGACTGCCCTGTGACCATCTGCTGAATTGGTGCGGGGATGAGCAAATTATCAATGTCATCATAGCACTGCCTTGGCTTCCACTCCTTAGGAGGAATCACCTAAAAATAAAATAAAATATTACCTTGAAAATATTCCAAGTAGTTATTTAGCTTGCATATCCCAACCGAAAAAAAAAATACAAGTGAAGAATTTGTCAGCATTTCTATAACAAATGTGTAACAGAACCATAAAGATTCACGTTAAGGGAAATGCTCACATAACAATATCTTTACACAGCAAAATTTATTGAGTAATCGCTATACAAAATACTATACTTGTATTAACTACATTTTTTAGTTGACACTTCTCAATTTGGGAGACAGAACTAAAATAACTTCTAAAGTTCAGATACTATTTATACTAATGAGAAAAATAAGTAAATATCTGTTTGTCAATATATGTGTGTGTGAGTGTGTTTTACTTGTCTGAAGGTGAATGACAGTAATGGCTAACTTAGTCATGCTGCCAATTTACCTCCAAAGGTTTGTTTAGCACATCAGAAATATCTTTTCTCTTGATATAAAAAAAGACAATGAAATGTGCAGTAGTCAATATATTTTTAAATACCTTTCATGTAATATGACATAAAGCAGAGTGGTGTGCTAGTAAATGTTTAACAACCAGCTTTCTGGGAAAATGGAGGCAACCTTGACTTGTAGTTTTTGCCTGTTTCCATGGTAACCATTCCCACCACGTTGGAGCTTACCAATATGACATCACTAGAGTAGGAAAAATATGTGAACTATCAATATCTATGTGCCTGTATGAAGTGGCTCAGCCCACCACTGTCTTCCCATAGTATTTAAACACTTTGTTACAGATAATGAAAAGATGAGTAAACACTAAAGACCACAAATACATATTCCTAGGATTGAAAACTAGAAGGGACAAAGTTACAAATCATGATTTATAGCTAGAACTTATCTACATTTAGAGGTTGTTTCAATTTTTTAGGACAAACTTTTTTTTTAATCAATTGTAAAATATAGTCAGTACACATACAGAAAATAAGTAATTGTACATATGTAGCTTGGTGAATTATTATAAAACAAACACCAGAGTACCCACTGCCCAGGTATAAGCAGCAGACTATTGCTGGCACCCCAGAGGACCCCCAATGCCCTTTTCAAATACATCCCCCTCTTACCCAAAAGGTTCATGGTATTTATGGTATTCATTTCCTCGCTGGGCTACTTAATTTTATGCCTTGGTATACACCCCTAACACCAGTTTTTGAACTGTACAGAAATATAATTATACCTATATTCTTTGATGATATCTTTTATAGTTTCCGCAATATTTTTGCAAGATTCAAATATGATGAACTATGTAGCTGAAGTTCATCAATTTCTTTTCTACTCAGTGTGCCTTCATATAAATATTTATAAGTTGGTGACCATTTGTGGTCACTTGATTGTTTTCTAATTACTGAGCACTGCAAATGACACTACTATCAACATTGTTGTACATATCTGCATGTGTACTCACAGTTCTCTAAATTATACGTACATACACAGACGTTCCTGAAACTGAAACTACTGGGACACAGGATATATGAAGATTGAATTTAACAGTCATTACCCAACTTTTGCCTAAGTGGTAGTACCAATTCACATTCCCACCAGCAACACATGAGAGTTCCTGTTGCTTCAGGTTCTAATCACTTTGTATTGTCTCTCAATTTAATTTTAGTCCTTCTGATGGTGTGTAATGGTACCCAAGTGTGGATTTTATTTGTATTTCCCTGATAACTAAAGAAATCTTTTCATACATTCACTGATCCTATAAATATCCTCTTATTCAATTTTCATGCCTATTTTATTATTGCATTTGCATTGTCAGTCTTTTACTTATTAATTTATAGGGATTCTCTATATATTCTGGTTATTCTTGGATATGTATGTATATATATATGTAAATACCTACATGGATGTGTGTGTATACATATACATATATATATATATCTCAAATATTTTCTCTTACCCTGTAACTTGCCCTCCAACCTTCTTAAGGGTATCTTTTTAAAAATATTTATTTTAGAGAGGGAAAGGGGGGAGAGAGAGAGACAGACAGACGGTTATGAATGTGAGAGAGAAACATCGATAGGTTGCCTCACATACATGCCCCAACCTGGGATTGAACTCGCACAATATCCCCATATTACACATTTTATTTCCTCCAAGAGATACTAGTTTAAAATGAGACTATAAAACGGTGATGGAAAAGTAAATAAATAATAAAATAACAGACTATGAGACTGTAGACAACCATACTAAATGTTATTGAAAACACATACTTGAGCCCTGAACAATTTGGGTCAGCATTTATAGCATCGGCCCACAGACCAAAAGGTCTCAGGTTTGCTTCTCGGTCAAGGGCACCTGACTGTGTTGCAGGATTGATCCCAGCCCCAGTGTGGGTCTTGCAGGAAGCAACCAATCGATGTGTCCCTCTCACACAGATGTTTCTCTGTGTGTCTCTCGCACTCTCTCCCTTCCACTCTATCTAAAAATCAATGGAAAAATATCCTCGGGTGAGAATTAACAAAAAAAGAAAAAAAAAAAACACATGCTCAATATTTTTAAAGAATATGGGTAATCAAACCAAATGGATATGGATAAACATACTACATTGTCTTGAAAACATATTGAAAGAGGAGACGGTTATATTTAAGAATGTTAAAAATACTAAGTTTTTCTTCATCAAAAATAAATCTGAGCAATTAAAAAAATAAAACATTGGAGCCCTGGCCAGTTTGGCTCAGCGGTTAGAGCGTCGGCCTGCGGTCCGGAGAGACCCGGGTTCGGTTCCCGCTAAGGGCACGTACCTCGGTTGCAGTTTGTCCCCGGTCCTGGTTGGTCGTGCGGGTGGCAGCCACTCGATGTGTCCCTTCACGTCGATGTTTCTCTCTCTCTCTCCCTTCCTCTCTCTCCCTCCCACTCTATCTGTACAAAAAATGGAAAAATATCCTCGGGTGAGGATAAAAAACAAACAAACAAAACAAAAAAAATAAATAAATAAAAAATAAAACATTGATTTAGAGTTGAGGATGGCTATAGAATTAAGGCTAAAATTAGTGTTAGAGGTTAGGTTATGGTTAGGATAAGGGTTAGAGTTAAGGTTAGGGCTAGGTTAGGGTAAGAATTAGGGTTAGGGTAAGAATTAGTTAGGGTTAGAGGTGAGGTTGCTTTGGGTTTTGTTAGGGATAGAGTTCGAGTTAGTATAAGGGTCAGAGTTAGGGTAAGGGTAAGAGTTCAGGGTAGGGTTAGAAATATACAGTTAAAGTTAAGATTAGGGTAAGGGCTATAATTAGGGTTAAAGTTAGGGTTAGGACTAGAGGTTAGAGTTATAGTTTCAAATTCAGTCCGGGTTAGGGTGAGTTTGAGAACTGGGATTAGGGTTCAGTATGATATTAGGGTTAGTTTTAAAGTTTACTTTAGGGTTTGAGTTAGGAATAGAGTTAGTGCTAGAGTAACAATTAGGTTTAGATTTAGGATTAAGGTCATGGTTAGATATTTAAAAATAGGGTTAGTTTTAGTGTTAGGGTTAGGGTTAAAATTAAAATTATAGGTAAGGATGAGAGTTGGGGTTGGGGTTAGTGTACGGTTAAGGTTAATATTAGTGTTAAGGTTAGGGTTAAATTTATTATTACAGTTTAGGATTAAGATAAGTACTAGAGTTAGTTAGGGTTAGTGTAAGGTTAGCATTAGGGTTAGCATTAGGGTTGAGATTAGGTATAGGTTTAAGGTTGGGGTTATTGTTAAAGGTTAGGTTAGGTTTAGAAATAGGTTTAAGGTTAGGGTTAGTGTTAAAGTTCAGATTAGGTTTTGGATTAGGAATAGGGTTAGGGTGAGTATTAAATTGGGATTAGGGTTACAATATAGGTTAGAGATAGAAATTTAAGGTTATGATTAGATTAGGGTTAGGATTAGGTATATGCATAAGTGTAGAGTTAATGCTATGATTACAGGTTAGGATTAGGATGAAAGCTAGAGTTTGGGATAGTGTAGGGTTAAGTTAGAATTCAGGTTAAGTAAAGGTTTAACTTTAGGATTAGTATTAAAGGTTAAGGTAGGTTTGGGGTTAGGATTAGGGCTAGTGTTACAGTTAGGTTCAAGTATAGAGTTGGGATTAGAGGACAGGCTAGAAATTGGGTTAAGATTAAGGACAGGTTTATGGTTAGTGTTAGAGTTGTGTTTTGATTTAGGGTTAAATTTAGGATTTAGCCTAACCAGTGTGGCTCAGTAGACTGAGCGTTGTCCCATGGACTGAGAGGTCCTGGTTCAATTTCCCTTCAGGGCACATGCCCAGGTTGAGGGCTTGAACCCCAGTAAGGAGTGTGCAAAAGGCAGCCAACTGATATATCTCTCTCACATTGATGTTTCTATCTCTCCCCTCCTCTTTCTCTAAAAAAATCAATAAAAACATATTTTTAAAAATTTTTAGGATTTAAATGTTAGGGTTAGGTTTAATGTTAGGATTAGGGTTAAGTTTTTTGTTTTGTTTTTTCTTAAAACATGTTTTATTGCCCTGGCTGGTTTGGCTGAGTGGTTGGAGCATTGGCATGCAGACCAGAGAGTCCCAGGTTTGGTTCCCACTAAGGGCATGTACCTTGGTTGCAGTTTGTCCGCAGCCCTGGTTGGGGTCATGTAGGTGGTGGCCACTCGATGTGTCTCTCTAACATCGATGTTTCTCTCTCTCTCTTCCTCCCTCTCTCCCTCCCGCTCTATCTGAGGATAAATGCAGAAAGGGCCTCGGGTGAGAAAAAAAAACATGTTTTATTTTGGTAAAATACATGTAGCATAAAAACTACCATCTTGACTTTTTTTAAGTGTACCATTCAGTGATATTAAGTACTTCATATTGTGGCAACCATCACATCATCCATACCCAGAACTCTATTCATCTTGAAAAACTGAAATTCTATACCCACTAAAAAACGTTTTTGATTTAAAGTTTATTTTGTCTTTTTTTTTTTTGGATTAGGATTAGTTTTATTTTATTTTCTTTCTTTCTTTTTTTTAATCCACACCTGAGGATATTTTTCCATTGGTTTTCAGATAGAGTGGAAAGGAGAGAGAAAGAGAGGGTGAGAAACATCAATGTGAGAGGGACATACCGACTGGCTGACTCCTGCATGACCCCAAACATGGCTGGGGATCAAATCGCAACCAAGGCACATGCTCTTGACTAAAATCGAACCCACACCTCTTTGGTCTTTAGGCCATCACTCTAACCAGCCAGGGCAGATTAGGGTTAGTTTTAAAGTTAGGTTTAGGTTTAGGTTTAGAATTAAGATTAGGATTAGGGTGAGGTTAGTGTAAAGGTAGTGTTACTGGTAGGCTTAAGGATAGAATTAGGATTAGGGTTAGAGGTATGGTTAGAAAGTTAGTGTTAGGGTTAGGGGTAGAGTTAAGATAAAGATTGAGGTTAGGTATTGGGTTAAGATTAGGAATAGTGTTAAAGGTTAGGTTATGATTTAGGTTAGGGGTAGGCATAAGATCAGTTAGCATTAGTGTTAGGCTTAATGTTAGTTAAGTTTAGGGTTTGAAAGCTAAGGTTGGGCTTAGTATTAGGGTTAGGTTTAGTATTAGGGTTAGGTTTAAGAAAAAAACATAGATTTATTCAGGCTTCCGTTTGTAAATAAATATGTTTATAATCAAAATTAAGAGTATGGTCCTGGCCCAGCCGGTATGGCTCAGTGGTTGAGCATCGACCCATGCACCAAGAGGTTGCCAGTTCAATTCCCGGTCAGGGCACATGCCCAGGTTGTGGGCCCAATACCCAGAAGGGGACATGCAGGAGGCGGCCAATCAATGTTCTCTCTCATTGATGTTTCTATGTCTCTCTCCCTCATCCTTCCTGTCTCTCTAAAATCAATAAAGAAAAAATATTAAAAAAAAAAAAAAAAAGATCATGGTCCTGGTCAGGTGGCTCAGTTGGTTGGAGTGCCACCCCACACACCAAAAAGGTTACGGGTTCAATCCTCCGTCTGGGTGCATACAGGAGGCAATCGATTGCTGTTTCTCTCACAGCGATGTTTCTCTCTCTCTCTCCCCCTCCCTCCTCCTTCTTCTCCTTCTCCTTCTCTTTCCCCCTTCCTTTCACTTTAAAATCAATTTAAAAAACATAATCTTAAGTGAGGATTTTTAAAAAATTAATATTATCTTTAGAGCTATTTCTTTTCCTGCCTTGTGAAAAACAAGGCAGTTGCTTACCACCCAAAAAAAAGTATTTTAGCAATTTTTCTTTTCAAAATTTAGAGGAGTAAGAAACACAATAAATTTACAAAATCTAACTGTTATCTTTTATTTGGTATTGGTTTCAGGTGAAGAGCTTAGTGGTTAGATAATCATATACTTCACATAGTGGTCCCCTGATTATTTCCATACCCCAATTGTAACCATACATAGTTATCGCAATATTACTGACTATATTTCCTATGCTTTAATTACCTCCCCATGATTATTTTGTAACTACCAATTCATGCTTCTATGGACTGTAGTTTAAAATCTTAACATATCAGATGTTCTTTTTTTTTTTTCCTTTTTAAAAATTGTATTTATTGACTGATTTTTATTTTTTTATTTTAATTTTTTAACTTATTTTTTTGTTACAGATGTTTCTAACATATCAGATGTTCTTACACAGGAAATAGAAGCACAACATACTGAAGATTTTAAGGGATTGCAAAGTTAAACCTTTACACTTAATTAATCTAAATGAAGGAAACCCATTCCTCCTAAAGTTTACCTTCCTGATTGTGTCAACATAAAAATATATATTTACTATCATCATTCCCCCAAACCCAGCCTGAGCCCAATACCCAGTAGAAAATTTTCTACCAAAATCTGTATTTGCACTACTTATCTTAAAATAAGTTGCTATCACTACCATCTACTGAGGAATGAGTAGGAGGAAGAACAGTGCTTCTTACAATCTTTCTTCACCCTGAAGGCACAGATCGCTATCTGTACTTGTTAGGTTATTCCTGAAATTACATAAAGTGCATAACCTGTGGCTCAGGAGATTCTATGCCCAGGTTACTGTTGTGGAAGAACTTCACCCACTGTATGTATAATAATGGTTCATCATAATCTTTTTCCACAAAAACAATTCAAGCTTTACATTTAAGGAGGCTGTCATTCTTTTCACTTTCCCAACTTGACCACCAACTTTGTACATAGAAAGTTAGGGTGTCAAACCTCTCCGGCTGGAAATAAAAGTTAAACCTAAAATATAAACATAAATTATGTTGATAAAAGAAAAAACAGACAGACTGTAATCTGAGGACAAAGTCACTGCTTGAGAAACTAGGGTACTACTACTCAACCATTGTCTTCAAATCATAAATCAAGACCAATTCATTAAGTGGTGCATTAACGAAGACTCTCATGGGTGGCACTGTTCCCCAGGGCTATCCCTTAAAGTGAACTAGCAACATTAATAGCTTTGATTTTTACAATCTGATTTTATTCTCTGCCATTTTATACATATTTATTGCTGCAACTTCCAGAAAAAGAGGAGAAGTAGGGGAAACTGAGTTTATGTGACTTGAGAGAAAAAGATGGCAACAATAACTAAACACAGTTTGTTGTATTTCTAATGTAAGTAGAAGGAAATTTTCACAAGTTGAATAAATGAGTATCTCCAACTTGCTAACAAGTCTCACTTTTAAAAAAGTCTGGACCCAGGTGTGTTGTGTTCAATAGTCAGAAAACTAATCGTAGTCCTCATTAACTTCATTCTGACCCATAATGCCAAGGGCGGCACAGGTGCACACGGTGCCTGACAATCCCTTGTGAGGGCAGTTGCTGCTTCCTCTTCTCATGTTACTAAACGTGCCACCCTGCCACAGGACATTCACTAATCTCCATGGAACACAATAGGATAAGTGTTTTCAAGAAACAAAAGGGGAAGAAAAAAACAGGACAAAGGACTGTATTCAGAGTCCAAGAAAGGGAACAGTCACCCCCAACTCCCCTTTACCCAAATAAAGCCCAAGTTCTTGCTAACCCATTGTGAGTTTATGATCAAAACTGGGTTTGTCAAATGATTCTGAAATGGTATCATTCTCTTCAATTAAAGAATGACTATTCTCCTCCATGATAATCTGGAAGTGTTGAGGTTCCAAAAATGTAATCTTTAAAAGAGCTAACCCAATAAAGTGGTTAAACTAAAGATCACTCATCTGAGAAATTCATTATAAACCTTTACTTTCTCTTTGTTTTATCATCCCTTTTTATCTCTCACCCACCCCTGATAAACCTTCACTCAATTTAATTTCCCCAAATTTTAAATCTGTTCTAGGAGGCCTTGAACCATACATAACAGAATGACAGATTTCAGGGGAGAGATGACAGAACAGTCCACAAACTGGGTTACAAGTAGCAGCCACACACAGTAGGACTGGAACACTGACCCCTGCAGTTCTGGAAGCTCTCTCTTCAGCTGCTGTTTGCTTTCAATGCTACAGGACCTTCCTGCAGAGATGGGGATTGCAAGGAGAACCCGAGGCCCAGTCATAGTCAAGTGGGCTCTGCCAGAGCTCAGGAATTTATGTAGTGATGCTGACAAATCCACAGAAACCCAGATTATGAACTTAACATTTAGAACAACAATGAAATGAAGTAAATGCAATAAAATATATTCTTCTGAAGGAAATTTTTAAATTAAAATACATTTCCAGTATGGAAGAAACACACAGCCCATCTCAAGTTGATGTTAAAGAACGATCTCTCTCTCAAATATCTAACTTTGGGTCTACAGGTGCAAACCTGCAATGCAGTCCTCAGCACCTTCATGACCACTCCTCTGACCTTCAGCATATGACAGTTGCCCCTGAGAGGACTCTCTGCTGCTGCTCTGTCTCCCCCAACCAAGTCATTCTTCCCATAAGAGCCATTATGATCTTTTCAAAATAATATCACAAAATAATGAATAATCAAACTAACAGCCACCATGGCCTCCTCTCCTCCACTTTAAGACATCAGTGCTTTCCGCTGCACTTACTATGGCCAGACAAGCCCGATACCATTGGGCCACTTCCAGGGCTCTCACCTTACTCACTTACTACCATCTTCCCTTGCTCACTGAGCCCCAACTCCACAGACTCCCTTCCTGTTCCTCCATACATGAAGCTCAAGTCAGCCTCCAGGCCTCTCAACTTGCAAATCTTTCTGTCCCCACACCTTGAAATATTGTTTTCTTTCATCTTTTGGGTCTCTTTTTGAATGTCCTTATCTCGCCACCCTATGATGCTACCATTAGAATATAAGCTCCATGAAGGCAGGAACTTGGCCAGCTCTGTCTCCCCTCCTCCTCCCACGTGTGGTATAGTGCCTGGTACCTAGTAAGCACTCTCCACCCTTGATGCACAAATAACTGAAAACAGAATAAAACAGGCCTATCTATAAGAGAAAGAAAGTAGATTAGTGCCTAAGGGCTGGGTGCATAGCAGAGAATAAAGAGGGACTGCTAGTGAGTACAGTTTCTTTTTGGGGAGAAGAAAAGTTTTGGAATTAGATATGACTGATGACTGATGATGTTCTGTGAATATACAAAATACGACTGAATTTCATATTTTAAATGGGTGACTTATAACTCAAGAATCTGTTAACTTTTTTTAATTAAAAAAATAAGGCAGTTATTCTTTGAAAAAATCAAACGCTCCGTATGGATGAACAAGAACAAAGATTTTATAAATACCTTCCTTTAGAAGAAACAATTTTCCACATCATAAAGACTAAGAGTATAATTGAAAAGCCAAGTGATTATTTTGGTTTAAAGGATCTAAGGAGAATCACCTTTGCAAGACCAGCTCGGTGGGCTCCTTTAGACTCCATGTATGCGAGGTATTTGTTAAACTCCCGGAACTCCTCCATGGAAGGTCTGAAGGTCATGATCTTACAGCTGGGATTCAGACGACTCTCCGCCTGGGCTACCTCCATGATGGCTGGGGTAGCCTCTGCAGAGAAGAGGACATGGTCATCAACAGTGAAGTATTACATTAGGTAAGATAAGGTTGGTGATCATTTCTCCCAAATGACATGTAAGCGCCCCCAGCAGCATGTCTTTTAGTTACTTTTAGTTACTTACCATTCCCTTCTACCACCCTCATCTCTCCCTGGACTGCTGGGGCCCGGGGAAGGGGAGGGGGGCGCCTCTAGTTTTTTCAGGTCACTTTCCCATCCAGCTCCCTTCACAACAGGTATACACACCCAAATCCACTGGCTGCAGGATGAAAGCCTCATCCCTATCATTCTTTGGGGGCGTCCAGATCAGTCCTTTGCATGACTATCATGGCCTTGTCTTCCACCACAGGCTGCATTATACTTTATGCTCCAACAGTACTCTTGGATCTGTGCTTCTCTAAACAAGTACAGCTCTTCCGTGCCTTTGCCCAAATTATGTCCTCCCACTGGAGTATCCTTTACCTATTTCCTTACCCGGCAAACTCCTGCCCACTGTCAAGATTCCCAGCCTGGCGCAGGCTTATATGAACCTTCTCAGTATTTCAACCTCCCTCTCTGCATTCCTCTTATAGCAGCTGCCTGTCCCAATGTCTGGCACTTCTAACCACACACTGAACGCTAAGCTCCTCAAGGAAAATGCAGGCTCTCCATCTCTTTAAACCCTGACATCCAATCTGGGATCCAGCATGGCCCATAATATCTGCTACAATAACTGTCTGCAAACTGAATGAAGGAATAAATGCCAAAATGTTATTAAAGTACTTACATAAAATGATGCCAGATGCAGGGAAAAAGAAAACATTGGTCCCAAACAGGAAAGTTAGAAAATAGATTCATATGCTTAACTGGTAAAGTATAATAGAATATAAATATCTGAGCAGTAAGAATGGGGAAGAATCCCCAAGATTACCTTTGTAGAAACATTTGGTACAGGAAAGGCAGCCTTCCTTTTCCCATGGCCAAAAAATAAGAGTGGGCTGTATATTTGTCTAGGACAGCAGTTTTCAACCTGTGGGTCATGATCCCTTTGGGAGTCGAACGACCCTTTCACAGGGGTCGCCTAAGACCACTGGAAAACCCATATTTCTGATGGTCTTAGGAACCGAGACACTGCTCCTCTGTCCATCTCCAGGCAGGTCCGCCCACATGCAGATACGCCCACACACAACATGAGGAACTGTATTAAAGGGTCGCAGCATTAGGAAGGTTGAGAACCACTACTCTAGGAAGATGGAGAAGCCACTAAATAAGGAATTGCCAATATAATGAACAAAATAAGCTGATGAGCAAAACAGACCCAGAGACATAGAAAGAAGTAAGGTTCAAACTGACAGAACTCAGAGGAGAGGGCAGGAAGGATGGATGAAATAAACCAAAGAATTTATATGCACGTATGCGTAACCAGTGGACATAAACAACAATGCTGGGGGGGAGGGGGTCTAGGGGCAAAAAAGGAGAAACATCTCTAACAAAAAATAAATTAATAAATATTGAAAAAAAAAAAAATAGAAGGAATTGCAAATACAGCCAGTCATTCAGCTGGTTAATAATGAATGCCAAACTGCTGGGTGGGCACTCAGAAAGAAATGAGACAAAATCCTAACAAAAGTGGGGTGAAACAGATAAGTGCTCTGTAGAAGAAATCAGGGTGAGGAGAGACAGCACAGAGGATGGGGAGCGTTATACAGGGAACGCACTGCAGAGGCCTAAAGGAAGGAATAAAGCATGAGGGTATCTGGATGGAAAGCAGTACAGGCTGAGGCAACAGCAAGGAGCCTCTTGGGCTCTTCACGGAACAGTAAGAAGTGAATATAGCTGGAACTAGGTATACCAAAGAAGAGTAGGTGAGAGAGGAGATGTGGAGAGGGAGATGAGGGTGAGAGAGGAGAAGGGGGAGAAAAGGAGCTTGGTGCTTACTCTGAGAGGGGAAGTAATCTTGACCTCCTTCCCTTTCTTATACATTCCCATTCTTGATACTCTAATATGCGCTTCTATTCAATAGATGACACTGCTTTCTAAGGAAACTGTTCTGTTCATTTAAGCAGAGAAATGAGAAGGTTCATCACTCTAGCTGTAGTATCAAAAAAAAGGACAAGGCTGGAAGCACAGAGGAAATTTACACCAATCTAGGCAAGATAAAATGGTGACATGGAATGGTGACATGGAATGGTGTCGAGCAGTGAGAAGTGGTCAGATTGAAGAGATATTCTGAACAAAATTTCCTGGCAGAAGTGAGAAAAACAGGAATCAAGATTTTTGGTCTAGTCCTGGCCAGTATGGCTCAATGGTTGGAGCGTCAGCCCAGGCATCAAAGGGTCATGGGTTCAATTTCCAGTCAAGGGCACATACCTGGGTTGCAGGGGTTTTTTGGTTTTTTATTATCCTCACTCGAGGACATTTTTCCATTTTTTGTTCAGATAGAGCGGGAGGGAGAGAGAGGAAGAGAGAGAGAGAGAGAAACATCGACGTGAAGGGACACATCGAGTGGCTGCCACCCGCACAACCAACCAGGGCCGGAGACAAACTGCAACCGAGGTACGTGCCCTTAGCGGGAACCGAACCCGGGTCTCCTGTACTGCAGGCCAACGCTCCAACCGCTGAGCCAAACCGGCCAGGGCTGGGTTGCAGTTTTGATCCCCAGCCCCAGTCAGGGTGTATGCAAGAGGCACCCAATCTCAATTTCTCTCCTCCCCCTCCCCCGCATCCATTCTCTCTAAAAATCAATGGAAAAAATATCCACAGGTGAGGACTAACGGAAAAAAAAAAAAAAAAAAAAAAGATTTTTGGTCTAAAAAGCAGAACATTGGCTCTGACAAGATATCCAGCGAATTAGTAGTAATCAGAATTAAACCTCAGCCCTTAACCTAGTTTTAGCTTACTGGTCTGTGAAATATGCTTTGCCTCTTCCTAGTGTCATGACTTCATCAATTACACAAAACTGTTGACCTACAAATCAGATACATATACTGAAGACCTAGTTAGCTTATGTTTTACACTTTTCAATCTATAAAGTTTAGATTGAATCTACAAAGACTGTACAATCATCATAAAATTTAAAATGTTAAAAATGTTTTACATCGCCCTGGCTGCTTTGGCTTAGCGTTTAGAGCATTGGCCTGCGGACCAGAGAGTCCCGGGTTTGGTTCCCGTTAAGGGCATGTACCTCCGTTGCAGTTTGTCCCCAGCCTGAGTTGGGGTTGTTAGATGGCGACCAGTTGATGTGTCTCTCTCATATCAATGTTTCTCTTTCTCTCTCTCTCTCTCTCTCTCTTCCCCCTCCCCCCGTCCCCACTCTATCTGAAGATAAATGCAAAAATGACCTCGGGTAAGGATTAAAAAAAAAAGGAAAAAAAAAAGTTTTACGTCAAAGTGTCTAAAAATATTTTTTGAATGTTTTTAAATATGTTTTTATTGGTTTTTTAGAGAGAGAGGAAGGGAGAAAGATAAAAACATCAATCTGAGAAAAAAAACATCAATCAGCTGCCTCCTACATACCCCCTACAGGAGATCAAGGCCTAAACCCAGGCATGTGCCCTGACCAGGAATCGAACCAGGATCTCTCAGTCTATGGGACAAGGTTCAATCCACTGAACCATGTTGGCTGGGCACAGCATCTAAAAATATAATGCTAATCCCACCATTCAAATCTTTGCCAATATAACAAGCAAAAATATCTGCTAAGTTTTGTTTCTTTGATTATTAGTGATAGTGATCATTTTTGGATATTTA
Organism: Molossus molossus; assembly: GCF_014108415.1. Taxonomy (NCBI): domain Eukaryota; kingdom Metazoa; phylum Chordata; class Mammalia; order Chiroptera; family Molossidae; genus Molossus; species Molossus molossus. Next base: position 58,357,713 of record NW_023425349.1, on the reverse strand, counting down.
TAACCATTTCTTTTCATTTTGCCTACTTATTTTCTTTACTCTTAAAAGATAGTTTATAAATTTTCTGCTCCTTGAGTTTTTCCTAAAACATAATTATCATTATTAAACTTAATAGTGCTGCTAGAATCAAATTCCCAGCCCCCCTTCTTTCTCTTCTACCTTTATTTTACTGAGCTAAGCAGAAAAGTAGGTTTAAAATGCTCTTTTAATAAATAACAAAATAAATGCTCTTATAATAATGCTTCCTAGTCAAAGAAGGACTGTTAGATTTTGCAAGAGGCTTCCCTATGACTTTCAGCTGAAGGTGGTCCAATAATCTTTTTTTCAATGCTATACCTCCTTAGAGACTGAGTCCCCAAAGTGAGTGGCAACAGTATCTGCTCTGTTATTCTGCTTCTATAGAGCTGCCTTCAATGTTTTTTAGACCACCTAAGCCAAATAATTATATTTATAGTAAGTACTCTAAGAAATTTTTTCTTAATGAACTAAAGGTCTTTTTTATTAAGTAAAGAAAAGTCCAGCACTAATCCAGACTTGTATAACTCTCCCATGCTTATTTGCAAATGTAACCTTCTCATGAAGGAAAAACATCTTTTCTCCTTATTCTTTATATGTCTTTACTTAGCTGGTGCTGTTTCCTACTAAATGTAAATTCATATCCTATATTTTGCTTCCCTGTGTACAGCTGGATTTATGACCTGTGTCCTATCATTTACACAATTTTTGTGAGAAGAATAAAAACTGATGGCTCTCATCATGGGAGTGTCAGTGTCTTAGACAAGGCCCACCTAAGAACTAGCCTGCACTGCTAACGGCCTTTGAAGAGAACATTTCAGGATCTGCTATAGAGCGCAGCCCCCTGGGAGATGCAGCACTCACCAGGTAAGCAGACAATGCATTAGGCTAAAAAGAAAATGAACCAAGGAACAGCTACCAGCTGTGCTAGTGTTAGAAAAGAACACTGTTCCAGCTTCCCCCATGGAAGACTCACCCAAACCCTAGAGGCCAGGCCATCCTCTCCTGTCCTTACTCATTCCTCCCTTCGTACAGTGAACTTTTTAAAAGAAACTGAGCACCAAGGCTCAAGCCAGGTGCTACTATCCTGCTCTATTCCAGCTCCCTGGGTTAAGTTTACAGACCTAGGCCCTGACTAAGGCAGCTGGAAGCCTGGCCTTTCAGTTTCAACACTGCAGTTCACCCAGTTTGATCTCACAGTGAGTCAAGTAAGCACTGGCTTTGCAGACTGCTTCAGTCAGGCATTGTTATGGATTGAATTGTGTCCCCCCTCTAATACCTGTAAAATTGACCCTATTTGGAAACAGGGTCTTTGAACATGTAATCAAGTAAAGATGAGGTCATACTCAATTATTAGGGTAGACCCTAGTCCAATATTACCAGTGGCCTAATAAGAGGAAAAGAGACAGACACAGGAGGAAGAATACCATGAGACTATAGAGGCAGACTAGTCATACAGCTGCAAACCAAGGAATGCCAGCAATCACAAGAAGCTGAGAAAAAGGCACAGAACAAATTCCCCTAGACCCTTTACAGAAAACATGGCCCTATGACACCTGGTCTTTAGCCTTCTAGCCTCCAGAACTGTAAGAGAACATATTTCTCTCATTTTAAGCCATCCACCTTTGTGGTAATTTGGTTCAGCAGCCCTAGGAACTTACACAGGTATCCAGGGCCAGACTGGAAGGGAAGAAGTAGAATGACACATTCCCCATCCCCAGCTTTATCAAAATCTAAGCTCATAACACTCTGATACTTGGGTGGAAAAGGGAAGTGGCAACTGGCCAGTGTGGCTCAGTGGATTGAGCGTTGTCCCATGGACTGAGAGGTCCCAGTTCAATTCCTGGTCACGGCACATGCCTAGGTTGTGAGTTCGATCCCAGATAGGGGGCGTGAAGGAGGCAGCCGATCTATGTTTCCTCTCTCACATAGATGTTTCCATCTCTCTCTAAAAAATCAAAAAAATAAATAAAATAAAATAAAACAAAATAAAAAATAAAATAAAGTTAAAAAATGAGCAGTTTGGCCCTGGTCAGTTTGTTTCAGTAGTTAGAGCATTGGTCCACAGACCAGAGTCACAGGTTCAATTCCCGGTCAAGGGCACATACCTTGATTGCAGGTTCGATCCCTGGCCCCAGTCAGGGTTGTGTAACCAATCAATGTATCTCTCTCACATCAATGTTTTTCTCTCTCCTCCCTTCCACTCTATCTAAAAATCAGTGAAAAAATATCCTCAGGTAAGAATTAAAAAACAACGAAAAGAAAAGAAAAAAGTGGTTTAGTCCTGGTCGGGCAGCTCTGTTGATTAAAGCATTGTCCCAATACACCAAGGTTGTGAGTTCCATCTCCGGTCAGGGCACATACAAGAATTAACCAATGAGTGGAACAACAAACTGATGTTTCTCTCTCTCTCTAAAAATCAATAATTTTTTTAAAAAGTGATTTAAACTCTTCAAAAATATTATGGTTATGAAACACAAAGAATGAAAAACAGTTCCATATTAAAAGAAGACTAATGTATTATGTGATTGGACCAAAAAACAAAACAAAACAAAAAAACTTTTCTTTTCCTTTACTACAAAGACTATTAGTAAGACAAATGGTGAAATCTGAGTAAGCTCTATAGATTAGATAATAGTACTGTGTCAAAATTAATATCCTGGTCTTGAGAAATACATTGTATTTAGAGAATGTCTCTGTTTTTATGACATATATGATGATGTATTTATGGGTAAACGGGTAGTATATCTACAAATTACTTTCAAATGGTTCAGAAAACAATATATGTATACCCACACACAGTAACAGAGGGTTAAGAGCAAAATCAAAAAAAATCATAGGCATGGAAAAAAGCTTCAACATTTGGGAAATCTGGATGAACGATATGGAGAACATCTTTGTTCTATTTTTTTGGCAATTTTCTATAAGTCTGGATTTATTTCAAAATAAAAAGTTAGCCTTGCTAGGTGGTTCAGTTGGTTGGAGCATCATCCCATATGCCAAAAGGTGGAGAGTTTGATTCCCAGTCAGGACACATACCTAGGTTTTGAGTTTGATCCCTGGTCGGGACTCATGTGGGAGGTAACCAATCGATGTATCTCTCTCACATGGATGTTTCTCTCTCTCTCTCTCTTTCTCTCCTTCTTTCTCTCTCTCTCCTGTGATGTGCACATGTACATGTATATGTATAGATAATTCCTTAGCTCTGCCCATTGAGAGGCCTTGGGAGTAGTAACACTCTAATAGCAATGAGCTCTCAAATCTTGGTTTCTAACCATCATTCTCCACTAAAAGGAACCAGGGCTTCTTGGATAAAAGACTGATTCTAGGGCAGGGAAAGAAAAAATACAAAGGCCTGGAACATCTTGTTGTGCCAGAAAATTAAGAAAAGGAAAAAAATGGGGGGAAAAACATAATAACCAACTTGAAGGGGCTTCCACTGGCTGAATCTGAGGAAAATTGACTATCAAAACCAATAATGATAGTAATAAAGAATAATCAACAAATCTTGAATAATGAAATAAAAACACTACAAAAAATTTTTAAATCCATGTCTATAATATTCCTTTTTTAAAGAAAGCATCAATCACTACTGCAATACATCAACATATTACTCCAAAGATTTATAAATGAAGAGATGAAAATAAGCCCTTATCTTGACTTTCCTGAACAAACAGTATTTTAGGGTGAGCAAAGAATTGATGGTGGAAAGTTCCTTTTATAAAAAAAGTCCAGCTATTAAATGCAGAAAAAATAACAGAATTATGTGATCACCATTTTTTCTTTACAATCCCTAATAAAATATAGAATCTAGGGAAACATTATCAATGGATGCTAAAATCATGAGGCAACAAGTTAATAGGAAGCTTTATAATAGAGGAATCAGGCTCATTATTAGTGAAATAAGCAGACATGATATGAAGCAATGGAAAATACACAGCATCACTTACTAATTGTTCTTACCTTAAAAAGTCAATCAGAATCTAAAGTGAGTCATTAAATCCAACTACTATTTTCAGGAAACACAGGAGCTACAGAAACAAAGTAAATACCACCACAAGAAAGCAATATACAAATCCTGAATGTGAGACAGTCTACATTCCACAAGTCAATGAGGGTGTGAGGGGAGGGAGTGCAGCAGGGGTGAGTACGAGGGACTGTTACAGAATAAAAAAGGAAAGATATAAATAAAAACTATATTCCTCAACAACTGGTCATTGGATATTTGCATAGAAAAGCACTAGCAATAATGCAACAAAGGAGGAAAAATAGCACGACTAGCACAAACCATCTTTAATATGTTATATATATATGTATATTCGTATCTGTACTCTGCTGTCATAAACTTGAGAATGTCCTCATTTTAAAAGGCATAAATTAGAACATCAAACCGTTTAGATTCAACATGTAAGACTTTTTCTGTCTGCCCTGTTAATTTTCAATTTGCAAAGTTCAGTGGCTGAATGTCAGATTACATTAAATAAGTAATTACAGTAGTCTGCACCTTATCCACAGGGGGGCATATTCCAAGACCCCCAGTGGATGCCTGAAAACACAGATAGTACCAAAACCTATATATACCATCTTTTTTCATATATATATGTGAGTATGTGTGTGTATGATATAGTTAAGTTATAAATTAGGCACAGTAAGAGGTTAAAACCAATAACTAATAATAAAATAGAACAAGCATACAACATACTGTAATAAAAGTTACGTGAATGTGGTCTCTCAAACTATCTTATTGTCCTATACAGGCAGCGTGGACATACTGGATAAAGGAATCATTCATGTCCCAGGCGAGACAGAGTGGGATGGCATGAGCTCTCATCATGCTACTCAAAATGGTGCACAACTTAAAACTTACATATTGTTTATTTCTGGGATTTTCCATTTAATATTTTGGACTGTGGTAACTGAAACCGCAGAAAGTGAAACCTTGGATAAAGGGTGAGTATTGTATTAGAAAACGGAGAGGGGGAAAACTTCTGTTCAGTCATAACATTTACAACAAAATAACTACCTATATATTAGACATTTTAATATTTCCCCTTGGGATAAAGTTTCCATTCATCTTTAACAACACAATGACCAGCTACCATCTTGATTAATTAAGCCATGACCAAATCCTAAGGCTGAAGCATCAAACTAAACAAAAGGTTACTATAACACATGACAGTTAACTCTGCTTTCTAGCAATTAAACTATACTGACATCAAAGTTGTCATTTCAACCAAACTGAATGATATACAAAATTACCTGCACAATGAGATTTGAACTAAATGTTTTTCACATTCTGACAGTCTCACTTAAGAGGCAGCCAGGTAAAGGGGCAAGACCAGACCTGAGAGCCAAACAGACTGGATTCTAATTCCTCCTACATGCTCCCACTTAATTATTACCTGCAGGACTTCAGGAAAGTTACTTAAACTAGGCCTCTGTTTCCCCATCAGTAAAATGGGATAACATCTCCCCTAACAGCATTGTGATGGAAATTCAATAAACTGCCAAGCTGTAGTACAAACAAAAACTATTCAAATTTAATCTCTTCTATTAGCTTCTTTCCCACTGCTCACAGACATGCTCAACTCTCTTCCATATAATTTGTAAAGGCTCCCTATACACCACAACCCCTCCTAGACCAGACAGACCCCCAGCTATAGCACTCTCCACACTTATCATAGATAGAACCCCACAGAGAGTAGCATACACTCCTTTTGTCCACTTCATCTATTCAATCTTCAATCCCACTGCAATCTTATATTTCCATCTACCAGTGAATTGAAACAATTCTGGAAAAGGTTGCCAGTGACTTTCCAAATACTATATATCCAAAATGTATGTTAAGTTGCTTTTAGTCCTCTTACCACTATGCAGTCTTTAAAGCTAAGCAAGCCCTCTCCTGGCACAGCTTCTGCAAAGGATGGAACATACCTCAACCTCCACTCACTCTCTTATGGTCACTCCACTCTCTGGAACTCCTTTCTGTGCTTCTCCTTGACCAAACCCTCAGCCCATGAAAGCTATTCCCCTCCATTCCCTCAAGAATTTCTCCTACCTACAGCACTAAACCCAGGCAGCCAATCCTGCAGACTACAATTTAACTGAGTTAGCTCAATCACTCTCCCCTTGAACTCACAATTGGGTAACAGAAAACCATGAGGGGCTGTGGTACCCATTGTCTTCCTTTTGCATAAACAGAGAATGACAGGAGGAGGGTGATGAGCAGAGAGGAGTATCAAGAAAATGCAAGGCCCTAAAGAGAAATTTGAGGAGGAAAAAAGGAAAGGAAGAAAGAACCCAAGCCTCAGCTATCCCAGGCATAATGCAGGTCATGTGGTAAAAACCTGAAGAGTCCGCATCCCCAAGAGACTTCATAGTAAGGAGAGTAAAATCTACATTGCAACAGGCATTCCAGATATGATTAAAATTCTTCTAATATAAAGAGACTTGAATTCAGAACTGGGCAAAGTAGGAAAAGAGGTGAAGGCCCATACAACTCATTCTTCTTGCTCAACAGATCCAGCAGAGGTAGTTTGGCACTTAAGTAACAGTTCTGGTGACAACCAAATTCCTCCAGTGCAGAGACTCAGAGCAGAAGGTTCCTGTGCTGTGGACGGGAGCAGCCAGCTACTGTGGTAAGCTGCTCTTCAGGGTGCTTCTCCCTGCACCTCTGGGAGGTCCCACCATTTGGAAGATCCCGGGTCTTCCCTGGGAGGAGGCAGTAGGAGCTGCTAGGGCCCAACAACCTGAGCCCACCAGCGCACCTGGCACCATCGAACCAGTGGACACTCTGTATCAACACAGACCAGTGCACAGTAGTGGAGTTGCCAAGGTGCCGGTCCCAGAAGCCTCGGACAACAAGGAGTCCAGCACCATCCCCCATAGTAGCAGCCCAGAGTCGAGATGTATCCCCAGCAACAAAGGCTGGGGAGCAGACATCCATCCCCAAGCAACAGAAGCACAGACCAGCAGCTGAGCCCCATCCCCAAAACTATAGCAAAAGCTAAGCAGGAGTTGAGCCCCATGGGGCAGCAGCACTCCCCAGCACCAGTGACGGCACCTCGGGCTCCATAGAGGCCTGTGTGGTCCAGTAGCCCACAAGAACAGTGGGAAGTCAGAGCCCTAGAGAGACTGGTACAATCCAGCTGCCTGCCCACCGGAACTGCAAGGTGCAGGGGCACTGGAGAGGCCTGTGTGACCCAGCAGGGACTGTGCGATCCAGTTACCCTCTGGACCTGCGTGGTGCTGAAGCACCAGAGAGGCCAGTGCAACCCAGCAGAGACTCTGCCATCTAGTTACCTGCGGGACCTGCAGGGTGCTGAAACGCCAGAGAGGCCTGTGCAACCCAGCAGGGACTGTGCCATCGAAGCCTGTGTGACCTAGCAGCCCATAACATAGGCATAGAGCCTGGTCCCCAAAGGGACTGTGCAATCCAGTTACCCGTGGGACCTGCAAGGTGCAGGGGCACCAGAGAGGCCTGTGAGACCCAGTTGCGCACAAGACAGGCATAGAGGATGTGAAAATGGAGGCTGAGTGAATGGAAGCTACACAGACCATCTCCCAGGACCAAACGGGAATTACAACTAAAATAAAGACAAATCGTCGGAAAAGCCAACAGAAAAGCAGGACCATATAACCACGGACACTGGTAGGATCTGCGGAGGCTAGAGAGGGTGGCCGGCTGGGAGCTCAGAAACAGCAGCAGTCTTAGCTATTAGCAGCGTCCTTGGGAAATAAAGACCAAGCACTCTCCACAGTGCAGAGAGCCAGGACAGAGCCCTAAAATAGCCACAGCCACTCATCTGGGGGCTACCACAGAGGGAGAGTAGACTGGGCTGAAACTCTGTGGGAACACCCAGGATTTGGAGGGCACTCAGAGTTTTTCCTGAGTTGCTGCCACAAAGGACAGTGGCAAGTGTGCTCCTCCCCAGAGCTTAGGGGAAAAGCAGCAGCCCCTGCCCTCAAAGATTCAGCCTTTCACAGGTGAGACAAAGAAATGCAAATTGAGGCTCATTAACAACCAGCATCTATCCCACCCTCTTTAAACCCTCTTATGCAGAACACCAGGGATATATTCCAAGGAACTGAGTAACTGAGACTACTAGCCACCAGGAAAAAGCTAGAGGGTAACTGAACCTTTCCTTGGCTTGCAAATCTACCCAGGAAAGTAAAACTTGATAGTGTTGTTTAATGTGGGCCCACCCAGGCTCATCCAAACCCAGTAGAGAGAGTCACAAACAGCAGAACACCAACACCCACAGGGAAAATTTGGCAGGCTCCAAAACCCACTGAGATAGCCAAAATGGTGAAACAAAAAAACAAATTGCAAATGATAGAACAAGAGACCTCTATTGAAGATGAGATAAATGAAATGCAGCTAAGCAAATTATCAGAGCCATGATCTTGAGGAAGCTGAACAGCATGAGTAAGAACATCAGCACCATCAGTAAAGATATAGAAACACTGAAAACCAACCAAGTGGAAATGAAGAATGACATAGCAGAAATTAAGAACACATTGGAAAAACTAACCAGCAGAGTAGAGGAAGCTGAGGACGGGATCAGTGAATTAGAAGACAGGGTAGAAAAAAATCAACTAATAAGAAAACCAAAAGGAAAAACCAATTAAAAAACAGGAAGAGAGTTTAAGAGAACTGTGGGACAACTGGAAACGTAATAACATTTGCATCATAGGAGTCCCCAAAGAGGAGAAAATGGGCAAGGGTTAGAAAATATATTTGAAGAGAGAACCGAAATGGTGGCGAAGTGAATGGAGCTACACAGACCATCTCCCAGGAACAAACTGGATTTACAACGAAAATAAAGGCAAATTGTCAGGAAGGGGCAAGCGAAAGACACCTTGGAGGAACACATAACCAGAAACACCGACTCAATCCTGGTAGGCTTGCGAGGATGCGAGAGGGGGCCAGGAGCCCACGGTCCGCAGAGGCCTGTGCAGGGACCAGGGAACTTGGCATGAAGTTACTGCTACTGCCTCCCTTGCGACCCTGCATGGGTCCTGGGAACTCTGTTGCCTGCTAAGCCCTCGGCTGGTGCCGCAAAAACTCGCGGGGACCAGGGTGGGATGCTGCTACCAAGGCTGAGTCCCGCGAACTCTGCATGCTAAGCCCTCGGCTGGTGCCGCACAGACTCGCAAGGACCAGAGGACTCGGCGGGATGCTGCTACCAAGGCTGAGTCCCCCGAACTCTGGGTACTAAGCCCTTGGCTGGTGCCACACGGACTTGCAGGGACCAGGGGACTATGCTAGAAGCTACTGCCACCACTGCAGTGTCCCGCTACCGTGGCTCAGTCCTGGGGTTTCTGCTGAGTGCAACGCCCTTGGCTGGAGCCCCAGCTGGGCCTCCCTTGGCTGGAAGCAGCAACCTCGGGTTAAAAGTCCCAGGCGGCTCCATGATGCAGAGTCCGGACAGAGGCTAAATTGGCAGCAGCCACTTACCTTGGGCTCCAGCAGAGGGAAGGCAGACTGGACTAGAACTGTGTGGGGACACTCGGGTTTTGGAGGGTGCTAAGAGCTTTCCCTGAGTGCAGCGACGCAGGACTGTGCTCATTTTACTCTTTCCCAGGGCCCTGGGAGAAGCGACAGCCCCTCCCTCAGAGATTCAACCCCACCTGGTGGCCATTGAAATGCTAATTGAGGCCCATTAACAACCAACAGCAGCCTGACTCTCAGGAAATCCTCTTACACTGAGCACCTGAGGGAGTTTTTCAGGCAACTCAGAAACCAAGGGTCTGCAGGTGAGCTCTACTAATAGTCTCCAGGCAAAAAAAGCTAGAAAATAACTACCATTCCCTGGGCTAGCAACACTAACCAGAAAAGCTAAGACTTGACGGTGGTGTTTAAAGTGGGTCCTCCCTAGTGCATCCAAACCCAGGAGAGGGAGCCACAAACAGCAGAACACCAACACCCACTGGGAAAATTTGGCAGACTCCAAAGCCCACTGTGATAGCCAAAATGGTGAAAAACAGACACAAAAGGCAAATGAAAGAACAAGAGACCTCTACGGAAGATGAGATAAATGAGGTGCAGTTAAGCAAGTTAACAGAACTAGAATTTAGAGCCATGATGTTGAGGAAGCTCAATAGCATGTGTAAGAACATGAGCACTGTGAGTAAAGACATAGAAATGTTGAAAATCAACCAGTTGAAATTAAAAACCAACAGGAAGAAATGAAGAATGACATATCAGAAATGAAAAACACATTGGAAGGTCTAAAAAGCAGAGTAGGAGAAGCTGAGGACCAGATCAGTGAATTAGAAGACAGGCTAGAAGAAATCAACCAATCAGAAAACCAAAAGGAAAAAACGATTAAAAAACAGGAAGACAGCTTAAGAGAACTGTAGGACAACTAGAAACGGAATAATATTCGCATCATAGGAGTCCCTGAAGAAGAAGAAAATAAGCAAGGGTTAGAGAATATTTTCAAAGAAATAGTGACAGAAAACTTCCCTAATTTGGTGAAGGAAGAAGGCATTCAAGTTCAAGAAGCACAGAGAGCCCCAAGTAACAAGAACCCAAACAGGCCCACACCAAGACACATAGTAATCAAACTGCCAAAAATTAAAAACAAAGAGAGAATCCTAAAAGCAGCAAGAGATAAGCAACAGGTTACCTACAAAGGGAACCCCATAAGGCTCTCAGCTGACTACTCACAAGAAACACTACAGGCTAGAAGGGAATGGCATGAAGTAATCAAGGTCATGAAAAACAAGGATCTGAATCCAAGACTACTCTACCCAGCAAGACTATCAATCAAAATAGAAGGTCAAATAAAGAGCTTCCCAGACACAAAAAAAAAAAAAAAGGCTAAGGGAATACATTAGCACCAAACCAGCACTGCAAGAAATGTTAAAAGGACTGCTGTAAATACCAGGAGAAATGGGAAGGAAAATAGAACCACACTAAACAAAAATGGCAATAAATAAGTACATATCAATAATCACCTTAAATGTAAATGGACTGAATGCTCCCATAAAAAGACACAGAGTAGCTGATTGGATAAGAAAGCATGACTCATCTATATGTTCTTTACAACAGACCTACCTCACAACAAAAGACTCACATAGATTGAAAGTGAAGGGATGGAAAAAAATCTTCCAAGCAACCAGAAAAAAAAAAAAAGCTGGGGTAGCAATACTTATATCTGATAAAATAGATTTCAGAATGAAGGCCATAATTAGAGACAAAGAAGGCCACTACGTAATATTGAAAGGTTCTATCCAACAGGAAGATATAACCTTGATAAACATATATGCACCCAATATAGGAGCACCAAAATATATTAAAAAACTTCTGGAGGACTTCAAAGGAGAAATTGAAAGCAATACAATCAAAGCAGGGGACTTCAACACCCCGCTGACATCACTGGATAAATCCTCTAGACAAAAAATTAGCAAGGAAACAGAGACTGTAAATGAAGCACTAGAACAAATGGATTTAATAGATATCCACAGAGAACTACACCCCAAAACTACAGAATTCACATTCTTCTCAAGTGCACATGGGACATTCTCAAAGATAGACCACATATTAGGGAACAAACTAAGTCTCTACAAGTTCAAGAAGATTGAAATTATATCAAGCATCTTCTCAAATCACAATGGCATGAAACTAGAAATCAATTGCAAGAAGTACATACAAAGACATTTGAACACATGGAAGCTAAATGGCACGTTATTAAACAATGAATAGGTCACCGAGGAGATCAAGGAAGAAATCAAAAACTTCCTGGAAACCAGAACCGAAAAATGGCGGCGGAGTGAACGGAGCTACACAGGCTGTCTCCCAGAACCAAACTGGAATTAAAACTATAACACAGACAAATCGACTGGAAAAACCAACAGAAAAGCAGCTTGCGAGGACCATACAACGAGGGACACTGACTCCATCCCGGTAGGCTTGCGAAGGCGCGAGACGGGGCTGGGAGCCCACGGTCGGCAGCTCGGCAGCGGCCTTAGCTGGGAGCAGCGCCCTCGGGTTACACTCCCAGGCGTCCCCACAGTGCAGAGCCGGGACAGAGGCTAAAACAGCCACAGTCACTCACCTTGGGCTCCGGCAGAGGGAGGGCGGACTGGACTGGAACTGTGTCAGGACACTCGGGGTTTGGAGGGCGCTCAGAGCTTTGGCTGAGTTGCTGCCACCCAGGACGGTGGCCACATTGCTCCTTCCCAGGGCTCTGAGGAGAGGCAGCAGCCCCTCCCTCGGAGATCCAACCCCACCCTGTGGGCCATTGAAGTGCTAATTGAGGCTCACTAACAACCAGTATCTGCCCCACCCTCGGAAAAGCCCCTTGGCTGAGCACCAGAGGGAGTTTTTCAATCAACTGACAACCCAAAACTCATCAAGTAACCTAGACTGCTAACCTCCAGGCAAAAAGCTAGAGGATAACAGTACGTTTCCTGGGCTGGCAACTTTAACCAGGAAAGTAAGACTTGACAGTGGTGTTCAACGTGGGTCCTCCCTCGCTCATCTAAACACAGGAGAGGGAGCCACAAAGAGCAGAACACCGACACCCACAGGGAGAACTTAACAGGCTCCAAAGCCCACAGTGATAGCCAAAATGGTGAAACACAGAAACAGAAGCCAAATGAAAGAGCAAGAGACCTCCACCGAAGATGAGATCAATGTGTAGCAATTAGGCATGTTAACAGAGCTAGAATTCAGAGCCATGATCTTGAGGAAGCTGAACAGCATGAGTAAGGACATAGAGACACTGAAAATAAGCCAATTGGAAATTAAAAACCAACAAGAAGAGATAAAAAATGACATATCAGAAATGAAAAACACATTGGAAGGTTTAAAAAGCAGAGTAGAGGAAGCTGAGGACCAGATCAGTGAATTAGAAGACAGGGTAGAAAAAATCAACCAATCAGAAAAACAAAAGGAAAAAACTATTAAAAAACAGGAAGACAGCTTAAGAGACGATGGGACAACTGGAAACGTAATAATATTCGCATCATAGGCATCCCCGAAGAAGAAGAAAATGAGCAAGGGATAGAGAATATATTCAAAAAAATAGTGACAGAAAACTTCCCTAATTTGGTGAAGGAAGAAGGCATTCAAGTTCAAGAAACACAGAGAGCCCCAAGTAAGAAGAACCCAAACAGGCCCACACCAAGACACATAGTAATTAAAATGCCACAAATTAAAGACAAAGAGAGAATCCTAAAAGCAGCAAGAGATAAGCAACAGGTTACCTACAAAGGGAACCCCATAAGGCTCTCAGCTGACTTCTCACAAGAAACACTACAGGCCAGAAGAGAATGGCATGAAGTAATCAAAGTCATGAAAAACAAGGATCTGAATCCAAGACTACTCTACCCAGCAAGGCTATCATTCAAAATAGAAGGTCAAATAAAGAGCTTCCCAGACAAAAAAAGGCTAAGGGAATACATTAGCACCAAACCAGCACTGCAAGAAATATTAAAAGGACTGCTGTAATTAGCAGGAGAAATGGGAAGAAAAATAGAACCACACTAAACAAAAATGGCAATAAATAAGTACATATCAATAATCACTATAAACGTAAATGGATTGAATGCTCCCATAAAAAGACACAGAGTAGCTGATTGGATAAGAAAGCATGACTCATCTATATGTTCTTTACAAGAGACTCACCTGTCAACAAAAGACTCACATAGGTTGAAAGTGAAGGGATGGAAAAAATTTTTCCAAGCAAATGGAAAGCAAAAAAAAGCTGGGGTAGCAATTCTTATATCTGATAAAATAGATTTCAAAATGAAGACCATAACTAGAGACAAAGAAAGCCACTATGTAATATTGAAAGGATCCATCCAACAGGAAGATATAACCTTGATAAACATATATGCACCCAATATAGGAGAACCAAAATATATTAAAAATCTTCTGGAGGACTTCCAAGGAGAAATCGACAACAATACAATCATAGCAGGGGACTTCAACACCCCATTGACAGCACTGGACAGATCCTCTAGGCAAAAAATTAGCAAGGAAACAGAGACTCTAAATGAAGCACTAGACCAAATGGATTTAATAGGTATCTACAGAGAATTACACCCCAAAACTACAGAATACACATTCTTCTCAAGTGCACATGGGACATTCTCAAAGATAGACCACATGATAGGACACAAACTAAATCTCTACAAGTTCAAGAAGATGGAAATCATATCAAGCATCTTCTCAGATCACAATGGCATGAAACTAGAAATCAATTACAACAAGAACATGCAAAGACATTTCAACACATGGAGGCTAAATAGCATGTTATTTAACAACGAATGGGTCACCGAGGAGATCAAGGAAGAAATTAAAAACTTCCTGGAAACCAATGAAAATGAACACACAACAACACAAAATCTATGGGATGCAGTGAAAGCAGTTCTGAGAGGGAAGTTAAGTTCATAGCATTACAGGCCTACCTCAAGAAATGAGAAAATTTTCTAATAGACTATCTAACCACACAACTTAAAGAACTAGAAAGCAAACAAAAAGAAAACCCCAGAGCAAGTAGAAGGAAGGAAATAGTAAAGATCAGAGCAGAAATAAATGACAAGGAGACCAAAAAACAATTCAAAGGATCAATGAAACAAAGAGCTGGTTCTTTGAAAAGATAAACAAGGTTGAAGGACCCTTAGCTAGACTCACCAAGAAACAAAGAGAGAGAACCCAAATACACAAAATCAGATGAAAGAGAAGAAGTAACAACTGACACCACAGAAATACAAAAGATTGTTAACAAATATGAACAATTCTACGGCAACAAATTTGACAATCTAAGCGAAATAGACAAATTTCTAGAAACACATAGTCTCCCAAAACTGAACCGGGAAGAGATAGAAAACTTGAACAGACCAATAACAACAAAAGAAATTGAAGATGTAGCCCTGGCCGGTTTGGCTCAGCGGTTAGAGGCGTCGGCCTGCGGTACAGAGAGACCCGGGTTCGGTTCCCGCTAAGGGCACGTACTTCGGTTGCAGTTTGTCCCCGGCCCTGGTTGGTCGTGCGGGTGGCGGCCACTCAATGTGTCCCTTCACATCGATGTATCTCTCTCTCTCTCTTCCTCTCTCTCCCTCCCGCTCTATCTGAACAAAAAAAAAAGAAAGAAATTGAAGATGTAATCCAGACTCTCCCAGCAAACAAAAGCCCTGGCCCAGACGGCTTCACGGGGGAATTTTACCAAACATTCAAAGGATAACTAATACTCATTCTCCTCAAACTATTTCAAAAAATTCAAGAAGAAGGAAGACTTCCAAACTCGTTTTATGAGGCCAGCATAATTCTAATTCCAAAACCAGAAAAAGACACTACAAAGAAAGAAAACTATAAGCCAATATCCACGATGAACACAGATACCAAAATTCTGAACAAAATACTAGTAAATTGAATCCAACAATACATAAAAAAAATTATTCAGGGCGCCATCAACAAATTATCAAACAATAAGTGTTGGCGAGGGTATGGAGCAAAGGGGACTCTAGTACACTGCTGGTGGGAATGCAGAATGGTGCAGCCACTATGGAAAACAATATGGTGTTACCTCAAAAAATTAAAAATTGAACTTCCATTTGACCCAGTGATCCCACTTCTAGGAATATACCCTAAGAAGCCTGAAACACCATTCAGAATTTATGTACCCCCATGTTTGTAGCAGCACTATTTACAATAGCTAAGATCTGGAAACAGCCCAAATGTCCATCAGTAGATGAATTGATAAAAAAAGCTGTGGTACATATACACAATGGAGTACTATGCAGCTGTAAGAAAGAAAGATCTCTTATCCTTTGAGACGACAAGGAGGGACGTGGAAAGTATTATCCTAAGCAAAACAAGCCAAGCAGAGAAAAACAGATATCACATGATCTCACTTATTTGTGGAGTATAATGAACATAACAGTCTGAGGAACGGGGTAGTCCCAGAGACGTGAAAGTGGGGTACAGACCAACAATCCCCAGAAGAGGGGGTGGGGGGAAGAGATAAACCACAGAACTTATATGCATGTATGCATGAACAATGGACATGAACAACAAAGCTGGGGGCAGGGTGTGGAGGGAGGGGGAGGGGGGAATCAGTGGGGGGAAAAGGAGAAACATCTGGAACAAAAATAAATTAATTAAAAAAAAAAAAGACTCAATAAAAAAAAGTAACAGTTCTGGCACTGTTCTTTATCCCTGGATCATAACTAAGATGGTGTTCTCATGGCAAAATGCAGCAGCAACTCTCTGCTCCCCAGATCTCAGCCAAGGTGCTATGATTCTATGCCCTGATTCTTGAGTTTTCCATTTGTAGCAGATTTGACAGTTCCCTTGGCAGCCCCTCCAACAGTTGTGTTCTGGAGACATCCCAGGGGATGGGTCCCTGGGGACCCAGACAAGAACCTGCTCTCCAACCTTCAACATCTCCAATAACAAATCCCTTTCTGCTTAAGTTAACCAGGGCAGTATCCATTATCTGTAATTGAAGCATGACTGATAAAATTATCAAATATAAACTGGTAACAACGGTGAATGGGAAAGAAATCTGATATACAAATACCCGATGTGAATCAAATGCAGGTTTTATTCATACCTGTTTGCATTTTGTCAGCAATCCTTTCTAATAATCAGTTCCTTGGTGGATCTTAAAAAAATTAAATTGAATGACTCAAAATTCATTTGGTAGTATTGAGTATAACTACTAACTGAGCTATTTAACAAACCAGCCAGCCACCCACAGCTACTTATTCTTACTGGACTACTACAGTAGAAGCTCTCAAAAACCTACTTAACAATTCATCACATAAGGGATACTATATATATTATTGTTCTGAAAACACCATTGCTGCTCACAATACATGCAAGGCTAGTATTATATCTTAAGTATCAGTTGAACTGCAAGCTTACCAAACAACAATGTTTATTTCCAATCCAACTTATGCCTGTTGTGCCATTATGTGAGATAATTAAATATTATTTAAATAGATGAAGTATGATAACAACAATGTTATTGTTTCTATTAAACTTAACTTGAATCTTTTGGAAAGATCCAATCAAGATGAGATGATTTTTTAAAAGGATGTTAAATGTAGTGTGGAAACTGCAACAGTAAAAGGTTACAAGGTAGTGGGGTTTGTAAAATCTAGCAGGGCTCATATTACTTCAAGTGTTTTAACTCTCATTCTACTTTAAAAATAAAAAAGGAGAGAGAGAGAGACAGAAACTGAAAGAGGTAGATGCTGCATAGTGAGTGTGGTTTATGTAAGAGAGGAAATGCAAGACAACAACCTTTGCTCAAAAAAAAAAACTGCCTTACAATCAAAAACAGGCAAATAAATGTATAAGTTTTAATTAAAAATAAAATAATAGATGTATATAGCTTTCTTTATGATTTACATGTTTAACCAAAATAAAAACTACTCGATAACTTTTGTAAAGAACCATTTTGTGTATTAAGCATAAAAATAATGTTAAGGTCAAAAATTGCCGAAGTCTTTCCTCATGGCTAAATATAACTATTCTTTTCCCTTATCTCTTCCATACTGCCCCCACCCCAACTTTAGGAAAAAGTCCAATCAATGAGGGAGTTCAACCTGAGTTAAAGAATATCACAAAGCTCTGTGGGTTTATTCTTATACTTGTTGCTATTATAAATAGAATTTTTAACTTTTTCTTTAGAAATAATTTCAAACACAGAAAAACTGCAAGAATAGGAAATAAAATTATCTATACTTTACCCAGAATCATCTTTTAATACTGTACCACATCTGCTTTACTAATTTGTGTTCTCTGTCTCTACACTGGACCAAAAACACAGGAGGGAGTGCTGTAATAAATCATAAATTCCTAACTGGGCAGGTCATGGTGGGTAGTCACACCCCTACCCCGTAACTTTTTTATTTTTTCCCCTCACCCAAGGATACTTTTCCATTTATTTTCAGACAGACTGGGAGGGAGAGGAGGGAGAGAAACATCAACATGAGAGAGACACATGGATTGGTTGCCTTCCACTGGACCTGGGAACCTAACAAAAACTAAGGCACATGCCCTTGAAAGGAATCTAACCGTGACTCTTTGGTCGGAGGGCTGACACTCTAACTGCTGAGCCAAACCAGCCAGGGCCCCATAACTTCTTTAGTGAAATATTTTTAAACTAGCCCTGTCCGTTGTTCTTATGCATCTAGGTTAACACACCTTTGTAATACCAGAAGTAATACCACTCACAAGTATTATCACTCTCAAGAAAACACATAATCTTAACTATCCTGTAATCTAATACCAACCTTGCTTTCTCTAACCTTCATGTAAACTTCCTCACCTTCCCTCCTTAATTTCAAATGCGTAAAAGAAACTGTAAAACTGTTCTCATTTGAGATCTTGCTTCTCAGTAACTCTCATCAGTTTTGGTTCAAATAAACTCTTATAAAATTATCTACAGGTTTGGACATTTCTTAAGTTGACAACACATACACAATAAAGTATATAGGGCAGAATATTCTGTGTGTATATATGTATACACAATTTTTTTCTTAACCATTTGAGAGTAAGTTGCATATATCATGGCCCTTTATCCCTAAAGTTTACTGTGCATTTCGTAAGAATAGGGGTCTTCTCTTACAAAGAGACAGTAGTTTTCAACTCCAGTAAGTTTAATATAGATCCCAACTGTATCTAATTTCTGTATTCCAATTTTATCAAGTGAACCAATAATATCCTTTATAGTGCTTTTCCCCCTCCAGTAGGGAACTCTTTAGTATTCTTTAATCTGGAATATTTCCAGAGCCTTTCTTTGTCCTTAATGACACTGTCATTTCTGAAGAATACAGTCACTTTGTTTTAACATTTAAACTTTTTTCTTAATCCTCACCCAAGGATATGGCTTTTTTGTTTTGTTTTGTTTTTGTTTTATTGATTTGAGAGAGAGAGAGAAAGGGAGAGGAAGAAACATCAATGTGAGAGAGAAACATCAATCAGTTGCCCCCTGTATGCATCCCAGTTGGATCGAAGCCGAAACTTAGGTATGTGCCCTGACAGGGAATCAAACCCACAACCTTTTCAGTGTACAGGATGACGCTCCAACCAACTGAGCCACACTGGCCAGGGCTTAACATTTAAAAGAACATTTATTTGTTTTATTTTATTTATTTTTTGTTAATCCTCACCCAAGGATATTTTTCCATTGATTTTTAGAGAAAGTGGAAGGGAGGAAGGGGAAAGAAAGAAACATTGATATGAAAGAGACACATCAATTTGGCTGCCTCCCATACAGCCCCCACTGGCCTGGATCAAACCTACAACCCAGGTACAAGCCCTTGACCTGGAATTGAACCGAGACCCCTCAGTCCGAGGGTTGATGCTCTAACCTTTGAGCCAAACTAGCCAGGGCCATTTATTTGTTTTAAATAGAACATTCTTATTTTGGTATGTTTTAAGCTAAATATACTTCATTTTGTGGCTGATACATAAAAATGTCATTTTTAAATTAATCTGATATCCAACTAACTTGCTAATAATTCCTTGTTTCCAATAATTTGTCTACAGATTCTTTTATGATTCTATCTATATTACCATGTGAAAACTGTCATAGAATAGTGATTTTTTTTTTCCTTTATTGATTTCAGAGAGAGGAAATGAGAGAGACAGAGAGATAGAAACATTGATGAGATAGATTATCAATTGGCTGCCTCCTGCATGTCCCCCACTGGGATTTAGGCCCACAACCTGGGCATGTGTCCTGACCAGGAATCAAGCCAGCGACATCTTGGTGCATGGGTCGACGCTCAACCACTGAACCACACCAGTAGGATGAATAGTGATTTTTTTGTTGTTATTTTCTTCACAATACTTATTGCTGTTATTTCTCTTTCTCATCTTACTGACCTGGCTAGGACATCTAGTGCTAAATAAAGAAAGGTAATGACAGTGGAATGTCTTTTTTTTTTTTTATATGTTTTTATTTATTTTTAGAGAGGAAGGAAGGGAGGGAGAGAGAGACATCGATGTGAGAGAGATACATCAATCAGCTGCTTCCTGCATGCCCCCTACTAGGGATCGAGCCCAAAACCTGGGCATGTGCCCTGACCGGGAATAGAACCAGGACCTCTCAAATCCATGGAACGATGCTCAATCCACTGAGCCACACCAGTCGGGAGGAATGTCTTATTATAATGGGAATGATTCTAACCTTTATTCCTCAGAACAATGTTTACCATATAGGTACCCTTTAATAGGTTAAAAAGTTCTGTTCTAGTACTTTCTCTAGGAGGGTTTTTTGTTTGTTTTTCTTTTAAATCACAAATACATGTAGCATTTTATCAAATGCTTTTTCTGTATCTGTTATGACAAGTTTTCACCTTTCCCTATTGTGATTAAGTCTGATTCTTATGTTGAACCCATCTGTATTACACAACCTGATGATGATGTATTATCAGAATGGCACACTGTGGAATTACGCACACTAGTATATTTTAGGTTTCATATCTTCATAAGTGAAGCAAACTTGTAATTTTCCTTATTCACACTGACCTGTCTGGTCCTGGTATTAATACTTGTTGCCTGAAAAAATGAGTTGGGAAGTGTTCCTCAAAGAGAGAAACTTGGAGTTTGTGAGGGTTAGAATTAAGTATTATTTGAATACTTTGTAGAAATTGCCTGCAAAACTATCTGAACCTGGTATTTTCTTTGTGGTAAGACATGTAAGTACAAAATCAATTATCTTAATTGGTACATTTCTACTACTTCTTGAACCCATTTTAGAATTTCTATTTTTCTGGAAACTATACATTCAAATACATTAGCATATGTTTTTCATGGTCTCATCTGTAGTCCAGCACTCTTTTCAGTCCTAATGTTCTTGTTCAATTTTTCCCCTAAGGTGAGAACTACAGCTCCCATCACTCTCAAATATATATACACATAGCCCAAATAGTTAAGAACCACTGGACCAGATCTCAGACACAGAAGTGGGCTGAGCTGTGACTCCATCAATACCTGGAGGTATGACCTCATCTAAGCACTTCATTCTTGTTAATGTTAACTCTTAGCACCCTTTGTACTTAAGAAATTAAACAAAATTCAGTGTTCCTAAACACTGGGGAGGAATGGTTCTACCAGTCCACAGAAAAACAGGAATGAAAGTGCTCTGAATTTTTTTAAGTGTCATCTTTTATTATTAGAGAATGTTCTTTCTGCTTTGTTGTTTTTTAACATAACATTAGATAGCAAGTTTAAAAATTAAAAGTTGACAAGCCTACATCAGTCCAACTTATTTTTTCAAATCTAGAAATCTGGGAACCAGGGAACTAAATGATCTCTGAGGTCCTTCATGACCCCAACGTTATATGGGAGAGAGAGGAAGGAAAAGAGGGTAGAGAGTTGGAAGGCACTAATTATTTACCTTAACAAAAATCAAGTAACTTACTCAAGTTCAAGTCCTTATTTAACCAATACCCTCTTGGTTTCCAAACTTTTAACTCTACAAAACTCCCAACCTCCACCTAGATACAGGAATCTTCCCAAAATAACATTCTTAACAAACCATTCTCTCAGTAAAATTGGCTTCCATTTGCAAACCATTTTAACTTCAAATTCTTCATCTTGACAAATAAGATAACTAGTCCCATCATTTTCCTCCAAAGCATATAGGTGTTCAGACTTTTCTATCGTTCATTCATTCAAGTGACAACTCTCTATTTCTACAGCAAAATACAAAGATCAATAAAAAAAAATAGCATGATAAAATTTTTAAACTTCAAGGACAAAGAAGCAAAAAAGAAAGAAAATACAACTTTCTTATCTTAGATTGGTAAAGATAAGAGAACTATCTCAAAAATGCAAAACACAGCATTGACTGTTGAAAGAGCCACACACTCTATGGTAATGATAAGTAAAGCAGACCACAAAGTCATCCTAAGACTATCCCTACAGAAGCATCCAAGCAGAAGTAGAAGAATGTTTGCATTACTAACAGTAGAGGCAGCTAACATTTAAGCACTTAATGTAACATCAAACTCACTCTTTTAGCTTTGAAAAGATAAACTGCAGAGAACTGAAGAGACAGGTAGGTGGCAAGGGAGGCTTAGATGCTTGAAATCTACTTCCATCTGGCCCGAGGTGCAGAAGCCAAAAGTTTTAAAAAATTCTTCCCAGGATAACTGCCTAACTTGACCAAAATCAGAAGAGAATCAACAAAAGTAATAAAGGCTGGACAATTCCTTCCCCTTGTTAGAAAGTGGATATCCAGAAGGGTGAGGACTCCTAGCAAAATTGACGATACAGGCAGTATGTTACTTCAGACTCAGATTCAAGGTACAAATATAAATGCTATAGGAGTTCCTGGGGAAAAGAAAAGACTACAAATAGGCACTGCGAGGGAAGGCATAGAGAAGAGGGGAGTTTGAGATGGGCCTTGAAGGTAAATGGGACTTGGGTAAAAAAAAAAAAGTGAGCTATCCCTATATGGTGTATAGGGCACACAGAATAACACTAAAAAACGAAATGTTAACTCATTTAATCCTCCTAAGGGCCCTACAAGGTAAGTATTATTAACCCTATTTTGTAAGTGATGAATTGGAAGCCCAGGGCAGTGTTCTCAAACTTTTTGGTCTCAGGACCCCTATATATTTTTTTGTTTTAATGTTTTTACTGATTTTAGAGACAGCAACATCAATATGAGAGAGAAGCATTAACTGGCTGCCTCCTGCACACCCACTACTGGGGACTGAAACCACAACACAGGCATGTGCCCTGACTGGGAATGGAACCAGAGACCCTCTGGTACATGGGATGATGCTTAACTAACTGAGTCATACTGGCCAGGGAAACCCCTTATACTTTTAAAAATTAATAAGGAGCCCAATAATAGCTTTATTTATGTGGAATATATATTTACTAAAACAGAGAAATTTTTAAGTTATCAATTAAAAGATAAATTAAAAATTCCCCCTATGTATGAAAACTTTAAGATAATTTTTAAGCCCAGCTAGTGTCATTCAGTGAATCGTCCCATGGACTGAGAGGTCCCAGTTTGATTCCCAGTCAGGGCACATACCCAGGTTGCAGGCTCGATCCCCAGTACGGGGCATGCAGGAGGCAGTTGATAGATGCATCTCTCTCAACTCAATGTTTCTCTCTCTCAATAAAAACATATTTTTAAAGAAAGATAAATTTTAATTGTTCATGGGTCAAAGGCAATAATGGGTCTGAACCAGGAATGATTTATCCCCTTGGGGAAACTGGCAATATCTGGAGTCATTTTTGTTTGTCACAAGTGGAGGATTGCTAGTAAGCATCTAGCGAATAAAGGACAGGGATGCTGCCTGACAGTTTACAATGCAGAGGATAACACCCACAACATTGACCGTTGCCTCCTGCATGCCCCCCACTGGAGATCTGGCTCACACTTGGGTATGTGCCCTGACCTGGAATCTAGCTGGCGACCTCCTGGTGGATGGGTCAATGCTCAATCACTGAGCCACACTGCTGGGCACTCCCAGCTTTTAAATAATGCAATCAATACCAACTAGTAATTCTAAATGAATAAAAAAAATTATTTTCCTATGATTATGAATAATATGCAAACCTAATTTGCTTCCTAAATTCCTATTAGTATGTAGTGGAATTAGTAAGGACACACAAAATGACCAAAGAAAGTGATTTCAATCATTTCAAAAACTTGCATTTCACATGATAGCAAGCTGCAACCAAAACTTGCTGGACTTGGACTGTCTCTGTCCAGAGGCCAAGGAAGAAATGCTTCCTGGCACCAGCAAGAGCTACCTGAGTCTCCCAGGTCCCAATGCCCTGACCCACTTTACTTGCTGCGGCTTCTTGACTAGCATCTCCATGTTGCCCATCATGTGCCCCTGCAGGCCATGGGCATCCACCTCAGGCAGGCTGGCTAGCCAGCCACTGGTCAAATCCCACACTGAACCACAACTACATACCCAGGGGTTCCCTGGCACCAGGGGTGGAACTGCATCACCATCAGCTCTCCAGTGAGATAACATCTGAGCTTACCTAAACTATTTAGGGTTATCAGTAAATCACCCATTCTTAGTTTCAACTATAAAAAAGGAGGCCCAGCCCTGGCCAGTTTGGCTCAGCGGTTGAGTGCTGGCCTGCGGACCAGAGAGTCCCGGGCTCGGTTCCTGCTAGGGGCACAAACCACAAAAAAAAAAAAATGAGGCCCAAATTTTTAAATATTTTTAAAACACTTAAACGCAATTTAGTATACAAACTCTGAAATTATTCCTAACGAGTCACAATCACATGAGGTATAAGTTATGCTTAAAAAAAAGAAATAAAAAGTTGGCTGCCCAGACAGTGTGGCTCAGTGGATTGAGCATTGTCCCATGGACTGAGAGGTCCTGGTTCGATTCCCGGTCAGAGTACATGCCCCAGTTGCTGGCTCAATCCCTGGTAGGGGGTGTGCAGGAGGCAGCCAATTGATGTTTCTCTCTCACATGGATGTTTCTATCTCTCTCTCCCTTCCTCTCTCTCTAAAAAAAAATCAATAAAAACATATTTTAAAAAAAAAAGAGTTGGTAAACAACCAACACAACAATCTTCTAATCCTTGCTTGTTTCGTTATTAATGAGTGCAAAGAATACTATTTTAAAGAATTATGGCAATTGGCACCACTTTAGCAGCTGCCTGTCCAAAAGACCAATTTGAGAGAAAACAATCTGCTATATTTTCATCCTATATGCAATGTTTGGCATAGTACCTTGCAAAGGTATTTGCTGGTAATTTCTTCTCTTTAATCTTGATACCAATACAGGGCTTCCTTGATAGGCGAACAAATCTAAAAGTATTTTCAATGTCTACTAGATCAGTTTAATTTTCTCAAAATCTCAAATATTTAACCAAATTATGATAAACACAAATACAATCATTATATAAACACAAAGGAAAATCATAGACTGTTATCCAATGTTTCTCACTGATTATAAAATATGGTTTTAAAAAATGCAAGACCAGCCAAGCCAGTGTGGATTTGTGGCAATGTACCAAGAGGTCACTGGTTCCATTCTGGGTCAGGGTACATGCCCAGGTTGTGGGCCATGCAGAAGGCAGCCAATCGATGTTCTCTCTCATGGATGTTTCTATCTCTGACTCCTTCTCCCTTCCTTTCTCTCTAAACTCAATAAAGAAAAAAAATGTTTTTTTAATGCAAGACCAATCCCTCACAACGTCCACAAAAATAAACTATCAAGGCAATGTTTTATTTGTTTGTTTCATAATTTTTCTCTTTTTTTAATCTCTTTTTGTTGTTAACCCTCACCTAAGGATATTTTTCCACTGATGTTTTAGATAAAATGGAAGGGAGGAAGGGAGAGAGAGAAAGAGAGATAAAACAATTGACGTGAGAAAGACACATCAATTGGTTGCCTCTTGTACAACCCCAACCAGGGTCAGGGATCGAACTGCAACCCAGGTACGTACCCTTGACTAGGAATCGAACCCGAGACCCTTCGGTCCAATACTCTTACCGCAAAACCGGCCAGGGCCATAATTTTTCTTTATTGTTAATAGCAAACAAATGCCTCCACTTGTCCCATCTTTCTCCGTTTGCCTGGTCTTTTGCGGGGGAGGCCCATAAGCGAACTCATTCAACAGTGTGATACTACCCTCATGGACAATAATTTGAATACTAACATCTTATTAAAATAAAACTTAAAAAAAAAAAAAAAAAGCCTTGCATTTGCTTTTTTCTTTACTGTGCTTTAACATACAATATTTCATTTTCATTCATTAAAGTTTTCGAACATTAGCAGGCTGTAACTTTTCCCATTTGAGAGATGATAAAACTAAGGCCCAGAAATGGAAATGACTTTCCGAAAGTCAGACAGCACATAGATGCAATGAAGAGATTGCATGCTTAACATGTCCCAGACCTAGGTCACAAATATAACTGACCTTTTTATTAGGCTCTCCATCTACCACAAAAAAAAAAAAAGCCCACTGAATTTAGAAAAACTCTATAGCACCAAGACCAGATGGTTTCAAAGACTTACACTCAATTTTTAAGAAACAGAATCCAATGCTATTTAAGCTGTTCCTGAGCACAAGAGGAAAAAATAGTAAGCTTTAAGCTTTAAAATCCTTTAAGAAACAAGCCTACAGCAGCATTTAAAATCTTGCTCCCTGGCATATGTCCTCAGTTTGGCTCAAATAAACTCACAGAAATTCAAAAAAAATCTTTATAAAAAAGAAGCAAGTCTAAAATGGGTAACATAACCTGACAATTGGCCTAAGAAAACTGCAAAACAATTTAAGAGAACTGATGAAAAGTCTTTCAATAGATGAGCAAGCAAAATCCAAAAGCACATTAAAATAATAAACCATGACAAAAGATTATTCCAGGAATGCAAGGATGGTTCAATATTAGTACATTTGTTATATAATTATTTGTATATGTATGTATAGATAGATAAGAATATAAACACATACACATATAAATGTATACCCGAACCAACACACATTTTCTAGCTCTATTCACTAAGCAACACCCCAATATCAGTAACACCTAGATCTTAGTTCGTAATTATTTGGGGTAAGGGAAGTTCAAGGTGAGCCTAAATATCTCACTACACCCAAAAAGAAGTGTTCAAAGAATGATGGGACATGTCAAAAGGACACAAAATCCCAATTGAAGTGTTCCCATGTGTCAAGCCTATTAAATGTAAGCATTAATATAAATAACATTAACAGATTATACTCACTGAATAAAATAGAAAACCATAAATCCAAATTGATCATAATAAATGAATAAATTAAAAGCTCAATAAGGAACATGATATTTACATAGTTTTCCTAAAACAAACAGTAACTTTGGAGCAGAGAAACATAGTTAATCAAGCAACAAAGAGAACATTACCAATAATGTTCAATTCTAACTCAGGGCACAAGCCCGGATTGTGGGCTCCATCCCCAGTAGGGGGCAAGCAAGAGGCAGACAATCGATGTGTCTCTTCTCCCATTGACGTTTCTATCTCTCTCTCACTTCCTCTCTCTCTAAAAAAAATCGATAAAGACATTTAAAAAATAAATAAAAACATATTTTTAAAAAATAGAACAAAATAAAAGTGCGTGCCACTTGGTAAGATGTAATTAAAAGAATACAGCATAGTCCTGGCTGGTCAGTTGGCTGGAGCATCATCCAGTACACCAAAAGGTGGTGGGTTCGATTCCTGGTCTGGGCACATGCTCAGGTTGTGGGTTCTATCCCCAACTGGTGCATGTACAAGAGGCAACCATTCAATGTTTCTCTCTCCCCCTTCCTCTTCCTCTCTAAGAATCAATTAAAGAAAGGGGGGGGAGGAAGAGGGAGGGGAGGGGAGGAAAGAATACAGCATAGCTGGGTGCGGGGTACAGGAGAGGTTGGGTAGAGGTAGAGGGATTGAGAAAAGAAACAGAAAGAACTGATGGACAGGACAACAGTGTGGTGACTGTAGGGTGTGGTGGGGGTGTGGAGAAAGAGGAAGGTATAGGGACAATGAATGGTGATGGAAAAAAATAAAGAATGCCCTGGCTGGTTTGGCTTATCAGTTAGAGCATCAGACCAAGGACCAAAGGTCTCAGGTTCAATTCCTGGTCAAGGACATGTGCCTATGTTGCAGGTTCAATCCCCGGCCCAAGTTGGGGTCGTGCGGGAGGCAACCAATCAATACATCTCTCACATCAATGTTTCACTGGAGAAATATCCTCAGGTGAGGATTAACCAAAAAAACAAAAAAAAAAAGTTTAAAATAAAGAAAAAGTAAATAAAGAATACAGCATAATCTATGATATTCCTGACAATGACGCTTCAAGAATCTAATCATGAAGAAATAGCAGAAAAACAAAAATTAAGGTAGAATCTGTAAAATTAACTGGTCTGTAATGTTTTCCCCCCAGGGGAGAACACAAACGCAGTCCACCAGTACCACAAATTATGCAGTGGAGTTTCCCACATTTGGGAAATCACAGGTGTCAGCACATCCAGAGTACAATGGATAAGCCTCACCCTGGGAAAACTACCTTCATGATCATGGTATCTCCCTGCCAGGTAAGTATTGGCCTGTAATTTTTAAAGGTGACAACATTATTAAAACCAAAGACGACTACGGACTATTTGAGACTGCAGCTACTTTCCTGAAAACAAGAAAATGCATGCATCATTCTGGACTATATACTTTTGCAAATAACAAACGGTGAAATGTAAAGGGTTAAAAAGTAGATGATAGTAATATATCACTTTAATTTATGTAAGAAACTCTCTTTGTGGACCCAAGACATTATTAATATTATAATTAATTAATGTCAATTAATACTTGACAAAGGAGGAAAGAGCATACAATGGAGTAAAGACAGCCTCTTTAATAAATGGTGTTGGGAAAATTGGACAGCTACATGCAAAAAAATGAAACTAGACCACCAACTTACACCATACACAAAAATAAACTCAAAATGGATAAAAAACTTAAATGTGACCTGTGAATCCATACAAATCCTAGAAGAAAATGTAGGCAACAAAATTTCAGACATCATACACAGCAGAATTTTCACTGATACATCACCCAAGGCAACAGAAACAAAGGAAAAAATGAACACATGGGACTACATTAAATTAAAAAGCTTCTGCACAGCAAAAGAAACAACCATCAAAATGGAAAGGGAGCCCAGTATATAGGAGAGCATCACTGCCAATGATACATCAGATAAGGGGTTAATTTCCAAAATACATAGAGTACTCATACAACTCAACAAAAGGAAGACAAAGAACCCAATTAAAAAATGGGCAGAGGAACTCAATAGACACCTCTCTAAACAGGACATACAAATGGCCAAGAGACATATAAAGAAATGCTCACCATCACTAATCATCAGAGAGATGCAAATTAAAACAACAATGAGGTATCACCTCACACCTGTCAGAATGGCCGCCATCAACAAATCATCAACAAAACAACAAGTGTTGGCGAGGGTGTGGAGAAAACGGGACTCTAGTCCACTGCTGGTGGGAATACAGACTGGTGCAGCCACTATGGAAAACAATATGGTATTACCTCAAAAAGTTAAAAATTGAACTTCCATTTGACCCAGTGAACCCACTTCTAGGAATATACCCTAAGAAGCCTGAAACACCAATCAGAAAAAATATATGTACCCCCATGTTCATAGCAGCACTATTTACAATAGCTAAGATCTGGAAACAGGCCAAGTGTCCATCAGTAGACGAATGGATAAAAAAGCAGTGGTACATATACACAATGGAATATTATACAGCTGTAAGAAAGAAGGATCTCTTATCCTTTGAGACAACATGGAGGGACCTGGAAAGTATTATCCTCAGTGAAACAAGCCAAGCAGAAAAAGACAAATACCACATGATCTCACTTATTTGTGGAATATAATGAACATAACAGTCTGAGGAATGGGGTAGACCCAGAGACGTGGAAGTAGGGTACAGACTGACAACCCTCAGAAGAGGGGGTGGTCGGGAGAGGGAAGAGATAAACCACAGAACTTATATGCATGTATGCATAACCAATGGACAGGGACAACAAAGCCTGGGATGGGGTGGGAGGTGTGGGGAGGAGGGTGTCAATGGGGTAAAAAAGGAGAAATATCTGTAACAAAAATAAAATAAAAATAATAATAATAAAAAAGAAAGAAAGGAACTGTCTTTGGAGGAAATATACACCAAAGTATTAAAAAGTGATGGGCACGAAGGCAAAATTTTCAAGGAAATAAAAGTTCTTTGCACTATAATGCGACGTTTTTAAAGTTTGAGATTGTCCCAAAGTTAAAAAAAAAAAAATTAAACTGAAATTATTAATAGTAAAGGTAATTTTTTTAATGTGCAAGATTGCCCTGGCCAGTTTGGCTCAGTAGTTAGAGCATCGGCCAGTGGTCCAGAGAGACCCGGGTTCAGTTCCTGCTAAGAACACATACCTCGGTTGCAGTTTATCCCCAGCCCCGGTTGGGGTCGTGCTGGTGGCAGCCAGTCGATGTATCTCTCTCACATCAATGTTTCTCTCTCTCTCTTCCTTCCTCTCTCCCTCTCACTCTACCTGAAGATGAATGCAAAGAAATTATCCTCGAGTGAGGATTAAATAAATAAATAAATAAATAAATAAATAAATAAATAAATAAATAAATAAGTAAATAAATAAAATGTGCAAGATCTATTAAAAGATAGATATCTATGGAAAGATAGATATAGATAGATATATTTTTTAGAAAGAGAGAGGGAGGAATGGAGAGATGGAAACCGATCTGCTGGGGATCGAGCCTGCAACCTGGGCATGTGCCCTGATCAGGAATTGAACAGGGACCTCTCAGTCCATGGGACAACACTCAATCCACTGAGCCACACGAACCAGGCTGAAAAGATAACTTTAAAATGTCTTTTACAAGAACGTAAGACAAATAAAATCACATACCATATTTTGGGGCAAGAAAACTCAACATCTTAAAGATATTTCTCTGTATAATATTTTTCTATAAATTTATTCCCAATAAAACAACAGCTTTTAGCCCTGGCTGGGTAGCTCAATTGGTTAGCACATTGTCCCAATATACCAAGGTTTCAGGTTCCATCCCTGGTCAGGGCACATACAAGAATCAAAAAATAAATGCATAAATAAGTGGAACAAATATCTTTCTCTCTCTCTCTCACTTTCTCCCTATCTCAAATCAATAAATTTTTTTAAAAATTAGTGTTTGGAACTTCACATACTGATTCAAAAGCTAAATGTAATGAGAAAAAAGAAACAATAGCACAGAAAGTTCTGAAAACATGTTATAAAGTTACAACAATTAAAACATTGAGGTAATGGTAATAAATAGACTGATCACTGTTTGAAATCAACCTAAAAGACTTTTAATATTGCAATGATTAAGTAAATTATGGTACACACATATAATATAATATTCTGTGTTCATTTTTAATAATGGTACTTTATATATACTCATATTTTTAAAGTCACATCCAAGTTAAACCATTAATTTTTTTTTTTTTTTTTTTTTGGTACGTGCCCCTAGCGGGAACCAAACCCGAGACTCTCTGGTCTGCAGGCCGATGCTCCAACTGGAATGTAAACAAATGTCTGATTAAAAAATGAGTTAGAAGATAGAGATAATGAGAGAGCAAAAATGAAGGAATATGTGTCATTCTTTAACCTCGTTGAACAGGAGAAAAATATATCTGCAGGAAGAATGTTCTGATGAACAGAGGTGAGTACTCTTCAGGGTCAGAGAAGCCCAGCAGGTGAAAAACACCCTGTTCAGATTAGTCTTCAACACTACACCCATCTCCATCTCCATCTGCCCTCCATTGCTTTTCCATGGACCAAGACATTCTGGAAAGAGCCCCAAAGAGCAGACACATATGCTTTGGATCCAGGTTCCAGTTCTTTTTGTGAGTTTGATTAGGGAGTAACATCGAGGACACTAGTCCTCTAATTCCTGACATACTCTGGATCAACTGGAGAAGTTCAGATAACTGAACCTATGATGTTGCAAATGAGAAAAGGACTATGAAGTGCCCTAAAACTGCTGTCATACACACACACACACACACACACACACACACACCCCAAAAGGTCCTATCTGTCCAACTGTCCTTACTTTAACATTTCCCTCTAATTTAAAGTTTTCCCACTCCTCTAAAAAATAGTAAATCAATATTTAAATACCTATTTTGTAAGGCTATCAAAGATATTTTTAAATATTTTATCT
This sequence comes from Molossus molossus, assembly GCF_014108415.1. Lineage (NCBI taxonomy): Eukaryota > Metazoa > Chordata > Mammalia > Chiroptera > Molossidae > Molossus > Molossus molossus. The sequence continues at coordinate 58,325,993 of NW_023425349.1, read as the reverse complement.
ACTAATAAGGCTTGAGTGTTCAACTAAATTTCAAACATAGTTGTGGGCAAATTCACTGATGATTACACATTTAAACCAACACTGTATGTTTCTTTCCATTTTATTTGTAAGTTCCACTATAACTAGATATTTTCCAAATTTAACAGAAAGGCATCACCTACTTCATCCAAAACCCTCTCCATTCCTTCAACTCATGCCATACAGCTGGGTTTAATAAGGAATATTAGAACTTTCCAAATTATCGAGTTGTGAGCAACCATAAGTGAACATTCATTATCAACATGCTTGAGCAGGGCATGGAGAAATGAAATCCTACTTCAACAAAAAAGATGAAAAACAAGGCTTGGTAAACTTTTATAACTTAGACAGGAAAGGGGAAAAATCAGGCTAGTAGCAAAAACATGGGTCACCGTGCAGTGCAAGATTATATATCATGAACATGATGAACATGGAATGGAATGTATGTCCCACCTGGACAGGGGTCTCCAAAACACAGCCACTAGAAACCTGGGCTCCATCTGCCATTTTAATAAAGGTGTTATTTTGCCTATTTACAAATACATGTTAGTGTATAGGAAATTTGTTTTTTCAACTGAGACTTGCTTATTATAAATGCAATGTTTATTCTCAAAAAAAATTTTTTTAATAAAGGAAAATTGAAATTACTAGTAATCCCACCACCAAGTTAACATTCCAGTATATATTTTCTAAATATATGCACATTTATAAACACGTTTAAACACAGTTGGAACTATACATTGTATGCAATTTTGTTTTGGGGTTGTTTTTTTTATATTTTGTTCAGATAGAGTGGGAGGGAGAGAGAGAGAGAAAAACATCGACGTGAAAGGGATACATCGAGTGGTTGCCACCCTCACGACCCAACCAGGACCGAGGACAAACTGCAACCGAGGTACGTGCCCTTAGTGGGAACCGAACCCGGGTCTCTCTGGACCGCAGGCCAACACTCTAACCGCTGAGCAAACCTGGCCAGGGTCATTTTATGCAATTTTGAACACTGTTTTTATTTTCATTTAAACACAGAAGGTTTGGACTTATCTAATGTTTTTATTCTTCCAAGTTATGGATATCATAGCATAGTGTTCAGTTAAAACAGACCCTTGTGTTATTGCTAATATTTAACTAGCAAAATAGATGATAAGAGATCAATATTTCATAGTGGGACCAAACAGCACCAAGCTTTGATAAGTGAACAAATAAAAACCACAGCTCTAGGGATCAGCTCTAGTAATCCATTGGACTGTGACACCCTTACCCAGCTAAGCTCTTTAATTCACACATTCACATATACTTACTGGTTTGCCTTTATCCTCTTGTTTTCAATTTAGGAATTCTTTGGTTTGTAACAAATTGAGAAAACGAAACTAATGAAAGGCCAGCCTTAAAATTCAATGACTGACCACACACCTGTAATGAGCCCAGCCAAGTAGGGCGAAAGAGTACTGGCTATTAGTAAAGAAACCTGGAAGACCTAAGGGAGAGTCAGGTTTAGATTTTTCTGAACCTGACCTTAACCAACCCTCCTTTGAGAACAGGCTGGAACTTCTCAGCAGAATGAATTTTCAGCAGAAGTCTTTCTTTTAATAGGGAAGGGGGTGGTTGAATCTATACCTGTACTTTACATCAGAAAAGACTGAGAAACAGCAATTGTGTTTCAAAGATGGAGGAAGGGCTAATACAAATAAGGCATTTTCATTATATTTCTTAGAGCTATGCAGTTCAAACTGCAGTCTGCAGTCCTTCACAATTTAGTGGGTTAAATCAACATTTTTGTCTGTAATATAGAACGAAATAGAAAATATCAGATTATAGCACAGCTCGTAAAGTATCGTTTTGTTAATTTTTTTTAATGTGTTTTTCTTTATTGATTTTAGAGAGAGAGGAAGAGAGAGAGAGACATAGAAACATCCATGAAAGAGGGCATCAATTGGCTGCCTCCTGCATGCCCCCTCCCCTGGGGGTTGGGCCCACAACCTGAGCATGTGCCATGACCTGGAATCAAACCGGTGACCTCCTGGTGCACAGGTCGATGCTCAACCACTGAGCCACTCTGGCCGGGCCATTTTGTGAAATTTTTGCTTCACTTTTATAGATGTATGTGTGTGTTGGGTCAGAATGGGTAAAATATATTTCCTACTGTGTGCTCCGATTTTAATTTTCTTAATATTTTCATATATGTTAAAATCACTAATTTATACAACAAATGCTTTTTGAGCACCTACAGTATAGTGCTGGTAAGACAATGGTGTGTTGCTAGGATGTAAGTGAATAAAGATATTTGATCCCACCCTGGCCAGTTTGCTCAATGGCTAGAGTGCCAGCCCTCGGGCCAAAGAGTTACGGTTTAGATTCCAGTCAAGGGCACGTACCTCAGTTGTGGTTCAGTCCCAGCCCTGGTCGAGGTGCTGCAGGAGGCAACCGATATCAATATGTCTCTCTCATATCGATGTTTCTCTCCCCCCACCCCACTTCTCCTTCCCACTCTATCTGAAGATAAACAGAAAAAATATCCTCGGGTGAGGAATAAAAAAAAAATTGATCCCTACCCTTGTAGAATTCTTACATTTAAGAACAATCACATAGCCCGTCTGGTGTGGCTCAGTGGTTGAGCATCAACCCATGCACCAAGAGGTCACCGGTTCAATTCCCAGTCAGGGCACATGCCCAAGTTGTGGGCCTGACCCCCAGTGGGGGGCATGCAGGAGGCAGCCAATCGATGTTCTCTCTCATCAATGTCTCTATCTTTCTCCCTCTCCTTTCCTCTCTCTCTAAAATCAATAAAGAAAAATTATTTTTTTAAAAAAGAACAATCACATAAAAATAAGATTATAAACTGCTAAGTGTTATGAAAGGAAAAGTTTAGGAAATTAAGATAATCACTAAGGGAGCTGATTTCAGTTGAGGAAGAGATGGGCTGACAGATCAGGATTCTCTGCGGAAGTGCATTTAAGCACAGACCAGAAGGCTGTATGGAAAGGAAGAAAGTGGGAGGAATAGTCTGCCTGTCAGCAAACAGCACTTGCAGCAAGGGCCTGTACAATTTGAGGAAAAGAAAAGTCAGTGGGCCCTGGCCGATTTGGCTCAGCAGTTAGAGCGTCAGTCTGCGGACCAAAGAGTCCCGGGTTCAATTCCAGGCAAGGGCACGTACCTCAGCTGTGGTTCAATCCCAGGTCCTGGTCAGGGTAGTGCAGGAGGCAACCAGTTGATGTGTCTCTCTCACATTGGTGTTTCTCTCTCTCTCTCCCTCCCATTCTGTCTGAAAATCAATGGAAAAATACCCTTGGCTAAGGATTTAATAAAAAAAAAGTCAGTGGGGCTGAAAGGTAAAGTAGACCACCTAGAAAAGGCCTGGGGGAGCATGGGGTAGGAGGCAATAATGCAGGTATTTTAAATGTCCTCAGGGTGATGAGAAAGATATTATTTGCATTTTAAAAGTTCACTGTGTAGAACAGAGAAAGGAAGGAGGCTGAAGTAGATATTGAGATGTTGCCAGGTGGAGACTAGTGGACTGATCTGATACATATTTATGAAGCAAAAGCAACAAAATATGGTGATAGTTTGGGTGTGAAGGCTGAGGAACCATAAGGTGTCTGGGATAACTCCCAGTTTCCTCAGTGGGCAATAAAATGGGATGAGAAACCCCCAAAAGCAGAGCTGAGATGAAAGATAGAGTTCAATTTGTTCAAGTTAACACATAGAGATGCCAAATTAGTAACTGAAACTGGATGGAGATATAAAAACAGGAAGTCATGCCCTGGCCGATGTGGCTCAGTTGGTTGGGCATTGTCCTGTGCACCGAAAGGCTGTGGGTTCTATTCCTGGTCAGGACACATGCCCGGGTTTCAGGCTTGATCCCCAGAAGGGGCTGTGCAGGAGGCAGGCTATCCATAGTTCTCTCTCTCATTGATGTTTCTCTCTCTCCCTCTCCCTTCTTTTCTCTCTAAAAATCAATAAAAGTATTAATTAAAAAAATAAAGTCATCACCAAAAGGGTTTGATGACACATTATTCTGTTCCTTATATATTTGCTATATGCTCTACATCTAATATTTGAGGAAATGTACCCACTACTTGATAGAACAAACCATCCAGCAAAAATAAGACAAATAGTGCATAAAACAAACAACTATGCAAGGAAAAACTCTGTAGTACTGTAAAACATAAATATACTAGTAAGAATCTTTCTCAGGGAAAAAAAGGGAAATGAGTTATTTAGCACCTACTTAGTTCTCAAACCTTAATAGTATTAGATGCTAGATTCTGTTCCTTAAGAATCAGCTCAGTCTGGCTGGTCTGGCTCAGTGGCTGAGTGTCGACCCATTCAGCAAGAGGTCACTGGTTTGATTCCCAGCCAGGAAACATGCCCAGGTTGTGGGCCAAAACCCCACAGAGGGGCATGCAAGAGGCAGCCAATCAATGTTCTCTCTCATTGATGTTTCTATCTCTCTCTCCCTCTCTGTTCCTCTCTCTCTAAAAATCAATGAAGGGAAAAAAAAAAAAAAAGAATCAGCTCAATTTCAGTACCAGAAATTCTATCCCTAGGCAACCAATAGTAGGTATCCTCATCATTCCCTAGAAGTCCCTAGATATGACAAAGAATCAAAATGTAATAAAAGCTTTACATTGAAGCTATAGTAAAGTCTCATCTAGTTTATTAAAATAAAACAAGTTAGAAATTTGCAAAAATGAAATTGACAATTACTGATGATTTGTCTTTTTCCTCTAAATTCTGTTTCCAGATTTTCTTTTATTTTTAATTTTTTTATTAATTTTATTTTTAGAGAGAGATAGAGAAAGAGAGATAGAGAGAAACATCAATTTGTTGTTCCACTTATTTACGCAGTCTTGTATGTGCCCTGAGCAAAGATCAAACCTGCAACCTTGGCATATCGAGATGACGCCCTCAACAAATGAACAACCCAGCCAGGGCTGCATCCAGATTTCAAAACTACATGGATTTTTATTAAGTTTTTTCCTTGTTCATGAAGGTCATATTGATAGGATAAAATTCAGACAATGCACATATACACAAGAGACAAATTGCACATAATTCCATCATCCAGAAGTAACTAACCACTTTCAATATTTTGTGTAAATTTTTTCTGTATATATATATGAGGGTGGAGAGCACAATGATTCACAACCAACGATGTAATTGCTTAAGACTGCTGCTATGGCAAGTACAGGGGATTGACTAACTGAAAGATGTGACAATTGAGCTCAACTATCTGAAGGATGAGATAAAATTAATCGAAGAAGTGCAGGTAGGGGTAGTAGCCTAAGCAGAGGGAACAAAAATGTGACAAGGGTACTAAGCCCAAGAGTGAAGAAAATATACACCCACATAAAAACTAGTTCATAAATGTTCATAGCAGCATTATTCATAATAGCCAAAAAGTGAAAACAACCCAAATGCCCATTCAACTGATGAATGAATAAACAAAATGTGATATATCCATAGAATGGAATATTATTCAGCCAAAAAAAAAAAAAAAAAAAGAATAAAGCATTGATACATGCAACATCATAGATGAACCTTGATAACATTATGTTAAGTGAAAGAATCCAGTCACAAAAACTCACATATTATGTGATTCCATTTATATAAAATGTCCAGAATAAGCAAATCTATTGAGAGAAAGCAATTTAGTGGTTGCCTAAGGCTGCAGGGGAAGAAAGTTGAAGAGAAACTGACAAAACTGCTAATGGAAACAGGGTTCTTTTTGAAGTGATAAAAATATTCTAAAATTGATTGTAGCAACGGTTGCAAATACCATTGAATTGAACACTTTAAATATGTAGATGGTATGGTATGTGGATTGTATCTTAATAAAGCTATTATTTAAAAAGAGGATATTTTGCCCAGCCAGTATAGCTCAGTGGACTGAGTGTCCTCCCAAGGACTGAGAGGTCCAGGTTCAATTACTGATCAGGGCACAAGCCTGGGTTATGGACTCAATCCCCAGTAGGGGGCATGCAGGAGGCAGCTGATTGGTGATTCGCTCTCACATCAATGTTTCTATCTCTCTAATAAATAAATAAATAAATAAATAAATAAATAAATAAATAATAATAAAAAGAGCCCTGGCCAGTTTGGCTCAGCAGTTAGAGTGTCGGCCTGCGGACCAGAGAGTCCCAGATTCGGTTCCCGCTAAGGACAGGTATCTCAGTTGCAGTTTGTCCCCGACCTGGTTAGGGTCCTGTGGGTGGCAACCACTCCATGTGTCTCTCTCACATCGATGTTTCTCTCTATTTCTCTTTCTTCCCCCCTCTCTCCCTCCCGCTCTATCTGAAGATAAATGCAAAAAATGTCCTCGGGTGAGGATTGATAAAATAAATAAATAAAAAGATCTTTTGGTCACCTCGGGCACTACGGTAAATTGCTAGAAATACAATAAAAATAAAAACAAAAACAGAACCCATCTTCAGAACCCTAATATTCTAGTAAGGAGAAAAGCCAGTCAAAAGGCAATTACATACACACAACCAATGGACACAAACATTAGGCTGGAGAAAGCAGGAAGAGAGCGGGAGCAGAAAGTAGAGGGTCAATGGGGAAAAAAATGGGGACTTTTGTGGTACTTTCAACAATTAAAAAAAGAAAAAGAAAAAAGACAATTACAGCCCTGGCAGGGTAGCTTAGGATAGTTCGGTTGGTTAGAGCATCCTCCTGATATGCCAAGGTTGTGGGTTTAATCCTCAGCCAGGACACATAGAGGAAGCAACCAATGAAAGCATAAATAAGTGGAAAAACAAATCAACGATTCTGTCTCTCTCTCCTTTCCTCTCTCTCTAAAAATTAATCAATAAAATTATTTTTAGTTAAAAAAACAAAAGAGGCTATCACAGCCCTGTAGCTCAGTTGGTTAGCATTCCATCTGATATGCCAAGGTTATGAGTTCAACCCCTGATCAGGGCACATTCAAGAATCAACCAATGAGTATATAAATAAGTGGAGCAAAAAATCTATGTTTCTCTCTCTCTCTCTCTCTTTCAAATCAATAAAAGAAAAAGGGGCAATTACAAAACAATGAAAAAAGGAAAGAGACTGCACCCCAGGAGCACCTAACCTAGCCCTAGGTGATTCAGGTGTCCAGAAGAAAACTCAATATATCACATTTCATTCCTTAAATAGGAATTTAAATCTAAAACACTTTTTTAAACATTAAATACCTTTTCAGCTTATTAAAACTTTCATTTTCATAGAATGGTAATGAACTTTATAAAAAGTGTTTGTGCACAGTGCAATGTTTAAAGCGTGTATTTTTAACTTTAGAAAAGCAACCGATTAGAGTCTGTTAATGTGAAACAAATCTCCAATTTACATTGCACTCAATTACCAAGTTCGTGGGGTGCTGTAAAGATTATGTGCAAACTTCGTAACACCTTAAATTGGGGACAAGAGGGCCTAAAAACCCTGAACCCCCATGTAATACATTTCAAAATAAAGCGGGGATGGGGTTGGGAGGGGACTAACAAGGTAGGAGAACTACAGTAATTATCTTAAAGGAGAACCGAGTGCTGCAAAGTAAAAATGAATCTTTAAGAACTAAAGCCACTAATTTTCAAGCACAACACTTCCGAATTAAATTAGTAACCGTTGCCATAGAAACAGTGAAGCCAAGTTTCCCGAGGTGAAAGATAAAAAACAGTGCAAATTCAAGAGCGTGAAATGGGGCAAAGTTTGGTCCGAACCTAGGTGGACAGAGCCTACCAGAAACTTTCACAAAGATAAGGGTGGACCAATTGCAACTTCCAAACAACATTTCCGAAGCAGTGCTTCAAATATCACCTTGCGTGGTAATTTACCAAGTACTAAAAAAAAAAGTTTGCCCTCCCTTCTCGTGGAGGAGGAACCAGACGAAACCCCTCCCAGGCATCGCCCACAACCAAGCCAGCCGGTGCAGACGTGCACAGTGCAGCTCAGGGGGAGACTGCCTCCAAGTTCACCCGGAAAGCATCCGAATCGAGCCCTGCTGGTTTCATTGGCTGAGCCTCGAGCATAACCCAAGCTCGAGCTCGGAGCCCCAGCATGCCTGGCCTGGCTCCCTCCTCCACATCACCACCCCACGCCACGTCCCGTGCCTGGCATCCCATGCGACCTGATCCAACTCCTATTTATTAAGTACCCACTGTCTACACCGCATCATGGTTTGGGGCAATGCAGAAATGGCCCCATGCCCGAGAAACCAAAAGGACAACCGCGGGGGCTGAGAAAGAACCCCGGAGAGAGACTGGCTGCCTGCGACCGGGTGTTCCGGACAGGAACCCTCATCCTCACCCCGCGGTGGTTACAACAGTCCCAGTGAAGAGATGGCCCCGAGGGGCGCAGCAGGCCCTGCTTCCCTGAGTCCGCCTCAGACCCAGCTGGGAGGGGAAAGGCAAGGAGTTGGCATCTCTGGACCACCCGCGCGCTCCTCTGCCCCAAGGAGCGTGGACCCCAACTCCAGCCCCCGGGAGAACGACAAGCGCGGCACCGAACCCCCGTAAGGGCCGGAGCGGGCTGTCACTGGCTCCCGTCTCCCTCCCCTGCGACCCTGGCCGGCCGCTTTCTCCCCAGCATGACAGCCACGGCGGCCGCGGACCGAGCGTCTCAGGTCCGGCGTCTCCACTCTCCCGGACGCCGGCAACCCCTGCCGACCCGCGCGGAGGAGGGCAGAGCCAGAAGACCGCCCGGGCCCTCCCCCTCTCTCCCCCGTCCCCGGGACTCCGGAAAAGCGGTTACCTGGCGCGCGGGTGGGGCGAGGACACGGCCCAGAGGTGGAAAAGGAGAAGGAAGACGGTGGCCTCTGGCCCAGAGAGATTTGGGAAATTTGGGAGACTTGTTCCGCACTGGGTGACAGCTGCTCGCTGCGCACGCGCACCCGGCTCCAGACGAAGATCCCTCCACCGCTCCTCACCCGCCCGTGGAGAGGATGGGAGGCAGTGGAGAAGGCGCGCGCACAGAGCGAGCCGGCTCCCCCTGCGCGAGGACGCGCGCGCCGTCACGTGACCGCTGGGGCCCAGCACTTAGGGAGTCACGTGAACTTCCAAACAGCTTAAAGGTGCCCAGCACCTTCGTACTTTGGTCTTATTCTTCCGCGCTGTTCTGAGCCTGTGTTCGCTGTCGTGTATCTTGTTCTCATGTGCACTTTTTCCCAGAAGGGAGAGGCACCTGAGCAGAAGAAAGGAACAGGTGCACAGAACCTTGCCCGGAAGCGCTGACGGTGTTCCCGCAGGGGTAGACCTGATGGAGTCCACGCGCCACACGTCGTCCCGGGCTCCGACGCGGGCCTATGGTGGCCTCCGCCGCGCGAACGTCAGAGTGGCGTTGCCATGTGTGGGGCCTCAGAATGCCGGGTCGATTTTGCGAGGATATCTGGGCTCGCAGCTGGGCAGCAATGACAGTCTTACGGCCGGAGCCTCTGACGCTCTTAACCACAATGGGAGATCCCGAGGGGTTGAAGGGTGTCCACCGACTAACCTTTAGTAACTCAAACTAGAGGCCGTATAATTGGCCTAGGGGAGCGAAACTCCCGTATTTCAGGCACCTACGCGGAGCACGGCAAGCCCTGCGCAGGTATGCACTTCAGATGAAGATACCAGAGGTGGCCCCAATAAGTATCCCGGATAGGGAATCTCCAAAAAGCTAGGATACCAGCAGTTTTGAATTGTAGTCACAGGAGGTGCAGGTGCCTCCCTACCCTTGAGAACGTACTTAAGTTAGTTTGCCACAACTTGTTGCTCTTGCGCTGTAACTCCGCCTTCCATGGTGTCAAAAGGAAACCACACAGACCTTAAGCATTTGTACTGCCCAAGACAGATGGCTAGGCACCAGATGTTTTGCAAAGCTAAAGCTTTAAAAAAAAAAAAAAAACTGCAGAGTTCCCAGCTGTCTGTTGTGGACTTTCCCCTAACGTCTTCTCAGCTAGGAAAGATTGGGTAGTTATATTACTGAGCACACTTGGGCTGTCTCTATGCTGGGTTTTTCTATTACAGTCCACTGATTTCTGCTTTTTAAAATACCTTAAAGATTGCCCGTCTGGTGTGGCTCAGTGGTTGAGCCTGGACCCATGCACCAAGAGGTGGCTGGTTTGATTCCTGGTCAGAGCACATGCCCAGGTTGTGGGCCAAATCCCAGGTGGGGGGCATGCAGCAGGCGGCCAATAGATGTTCTTGCTCGTGGATGTTTGTGTCTCTCTCCCTCTCCCTTTCTGTCTCTCTAAAATCTATAAGGAAAAAAAAAATTTATAATAAAAAAAAATAGAATAAAATACCTTAAATCCACTTACCATAGCCTTGAAGTCTTTTCTCTCTGGGAGGAGCATTTCAAGGACAAATGAAATGTGGTTAAGTAAGACTAATGAGATTATTGGACCACTACATTTCTTTAGTTATTTAATTATAAACAAGATTTAAGCTGTACTACCAACACACATCTGAAACTTGCGTAACAGGTACACTCAACTGGGAATTTTCCAAAATGTATACTATGAGGATCCCAACCCTCCTTACAAGTTAATTGGATATGCTAAAACAATAAACATATCATTTAACATTTATTTAGGGCTTACTGTGAGCTTGAACTGTTTTAAGAGTTTCACATATATTAATTAAATTAAACCTTGTACTCATTCATTGAATAGGTATTAAATTAAATTATCTCCTTGTTACAAACATGAAAACTGAAGTATAGAGATTAAAAAATATGTCAAACAGTTACTAAAAACGAGGATCCTTGGTACACCAGAATTAAAACTCTGGAAACCTGAATTCCAGTCCCTTCTCAATTTGCAGATGCACAAACATTTGTTGAACACAGTAGATCAAGTCTCAGTTTTTTTAACCTAAAAAATGGGACAGACATACCAGCCTTTGCAGACTTCTCCAAGCATTTTGAACATCAAAGAAGATAATGTAAAATGTCAAAACATTTCAAAAGTTGTAAAGCAGTATGTGAAGCAATGAAGCACTTCACAGTTTTGGAAACTGAAGTGAGCCCACTAGAAAATCAACTGGATTCATGGCACAGAGAACAGTGTGGTGTCCCTAATATATCAAAATATTGCAAATTACAATGAAAATTAACATTTTAGCCATATAGTTGATTAATTTATTTAGTCCCAACTAAAAACTCCAATTGCAATAAGTCGGAGGCTATATAATGGATACATAGATTCCCCTTAAAGCTTATACGTTACGTGAACTCTTATTTAGATCACCTTGGAGACAACAATTGTAAATTTCTTAATATATGTAAAATGCAGCAAATTGATACACTACCAAATAATAGTCTAACTTTGAATATATTGAAGTCCACTAGTCTTTTGCAAATATAAAAAAAAATAGTAATACCCATTAATGTTTATATTTATTCTTAGCACATATGCATGTTATTTATACAAATATAATGTAAAACCAGTAACTAGTTATTTAGATGATGTTTTAAAGGATCACAGTGAATATGATAGTATTAATAAAATTAGAAACCTTTGTGGCTGTTTTCTGTGTCCTATGTTTTGAAGTTCATGTCAGTTTAGCTCTCACCTAGATAACTAGTATTCACCTATGGTCTCCCTTCCTCCAATGCATTCTCTACCCACCCTTCCTCCCTCCTACTTATCTTCTGTACTGCAAGCCAAAATTGTCTTCCTAAAGTAAAAATCAGATCATGATTCCACCCAGTTGAAACACTTCATTAATTCTCTATCATAATGAAATTTTTCAATCTTCTAAAGGAGTCACAATGACCAAAAAGTGTACGGTGGTCAGGGGTATGGGAATAGACTTTTAAAGCCTCCTGTGTAAGCTAAATATTCATTCAATCAGCTTATATGTCATTCTATGTGGGTTTTTTTAATATAGAAAGAATGCCTAAAATTACATACCAGTTAGATTATTTAATGTTCCCATCAAAATATTTGAATAAAATTTGAGCTTTGGAGAGATATGTCATGTTTTCCCTAGGGCTTCTAGTTCTCTCTGGGCCATTGCCTTAAATGTGTGCGTGTGGGAGGGTAGTATTCTGGAGGAACTGATGAGGTAGTTTGTTTTTCATATCAAGAAAAATGTTGGGAATGATTTATATCACCCAAATCATAACATTACAAAACTAAATATTCTTTCATTTTAACAAATAAAAATAAAACCACAAACCTAAGCTGAAGTTATAAAGTTTTGAGTATTTGCAGTTTCAATCAATCCTCCTTTTTATTATTGCCATTCATTATTATTATTTGTACTGTTTTATGAACAGGTATTGGATAGTAATACAAACATGAACAGAACAGATCTAGCCTTGCCTTCATGGAGTATACAAAATGAGGTACTCATACACACCCACAAAATGGCTAAGAATAAAAACACTGAAAATAAAAATGTTGGTGATGGTGTGAAGAAACATAAACACCAATAGAAATACATATACATATGCACCAAAGACATACACAGTAAGGCTTATAACAGCATTATTTATGAAATCCCAAACTGGAAACAAATATCTGTTGACAAAAGAATGGATATAATGCATAACCAATGGTCATAGACAACAAACCTGGGGATGGGGTGGGGGAGGGTTGGGGAGGAGGGTGTCAATAGGGAAAAGGGAGAAACATCGGTAACAAAAATAAATTAATAAAAAAATTTTTTTAATAAAAAGAATGGATATATAAATGCTGGTATACTTATACAATAGAAAACTATACACCAATGAAAATAAATGCATTGCTGCTACCCAAATATAATGGCTAAATCTCACAAATATAGTGTTAAGTGAAAAAATAGACCCAAAAGAATACATTTGTAGTGATTCCATTTATATAACAGTTAAACATAGAACTATTCCATGATGTTAAAACTCAAAATAATTCCTGCCTTTAAGGAAGAGAAAGGAGGTAGAGTAATTGGGAGGGAAGAAGTGAGGAATCTCTGGGATGCTGGCTATGCTCTATTTTATTTTAGCTGGGTGGTAATAATTGTGAAAAATTCATCAAGCTGTATACTTATGACTTGTGCACTTTTCTCTTCCATGTGATATTTAAATTAAAAGGCTTTTCAAACATTTAGTATGTTAATTCTTGTATATTTTAATAACAACTTTCTTACCCACTTTTGACAAATGGACCACCCAGTTAATTTAACTTAATAAACTAAAGGGTAAAACTTCTGAACTTTCCCCTTACGTTTCCATTAAAAATTTTGGTGTATTAAAAAAGGGGAAAACTTGAAGGCAAAAACAAGTGGAGGAAAAACTGAGCTACTTTTCCTTCTGGTCCTATTGACCCTTAAGAATTTCAGTAACCGAAAGGGTTTTTTCTTTTTAACTCTTTGTTTCCTTTATCTGGATTTTTTTTAAACCGGAGTTGCCAGTAACTCAGAATGAAATGTAATACTCTACTACAATAATTTTACCATAAGTAATTTTTTAGCATTCCCAACCATATTATATACAGATTGATGTTTCAAAACTTTTTTAGTTGCAGGCAAAATCACGTCAGGTTAGTAAGGAAAGCAGCAAGTTCATTTACGACAGCATATGATAATGCCATCTGTGTGTTAATAAACTGCTATAGGCGAGAGAGTTTATTGGGAAAGAGGTGTATTGGCTTACATTGTAGACCCAAGAAAAAATTATTTGGAGTAATGACTATCTTATCACATATCTAACCATAAATGCCATATAATTTCTAGTGTATTGAAGTGTATATGGTTTAAACCAATCTATAGAGAAGACCTATTAATGCACTCATTCACTTTCATTAAAATGTGCTAGGAAATAAGGCTCTGGTGTGAATTATACAGGGTGTGGCAAAAGTAGGTATACAATTGTTCATATGAAAAATCATACAATAATTAATAATAGTACAAGAATAAACTCTATTTCTCATACTCACAACTGCAAATCTACTTTAGCCCCACCCTGTAGAAAGGAAATGGTCTATTTGGTGGAGAAATTATTGTGACCTTATCCCAGTGAGAATCAAAACAAATTCTACTGATTTTTTGATGCATACACACACTATCTCTGTGTTTCATTTCATCATAGGTTAATTCTCATTTTCCATTAAAAATTGCTTTGGGGTCTTCAATAAGTTAGTCTTAAATGAAAGATAAACAGGCTGCTTTTATGCTTATGTTTATATATCTTTTAGGTATTTACTACTTTGGAAAACTGACATTATCTGCTAAAGTTGAACATATGCATACCCTGTGACCCAGCAATTTCTCTCCTGGGTATATACCCAACAGAAATGTATGTATGTATGTATGTATGCATCAAAATACATATTAAGAGCAGCATTACTTGTAATTGCCAAAAACATATTACTAAAGAGAAAAGGTGAAGGTCAATGTTTATAGATTTAATAATCATGGAACAAGGCCATTATTTCAGGTAGAGGCCCAGTGTGCTTTCTCTTAGGCCTGAGGTGGAGTCCTTCCATGAATAAGGTGTGGAAGGAAAGTTTTATGCTCATGAAGTGGTGAGCAAGGTGGTCCAAACTGACCAGGAGGAGGCAGTGAGTGAGTTTGTGATTGATAGTGCTAAGAACGGTTGGGATTTGTACCAGAGTGAACCAGGCCATCCAATGTGGTGAAGGGGAGGAATCTGAGGGGATACTGATTAGTATGCATCAGGGTTACAGTTTAAGCACATCTCTTCCATTAATGGCCAGAGTACCTGTAATTTCACAGGCCATCCTTCATTATTGAGGAGTATGGTACTCATCCATCCTCAGGCATGAAATCAAAGGATCCCTCCATTGAGGAAGACATTAGATATTGTATTGTTATTTGTATAAAGTCTCAGATTACAATAGAAAACAAAACACTTGGCATCTTAGAAATAAAATTGATGTATTAGTTGGAAAGAGACCACAAAATCTCTTCTTTGAGTTGCTTTAACAATTCCTGGTTTTCAGAGTATTAGCAACATTTTTTTTTTATTTGTTCCTCTATTAATCTGTCTCGAAAGTTGGCTTGCTTCATCTCTCCATAACTTGATATTTCATATCATAAAGGATCCAATTATCATGGACATTCTTGTGTAGAACAAAATGTTGCCTTATATTTTCATATTCCATGGTTTATCTCTATTAAGTTCTCTGGTTTTAATATTCCCCTTCCTCTGCGGACTACTCTTAATCTTTCCTTTCTGCTCAAATTCTTCCAGTAAAGTATTTGGTCTGATCAATGAGCTCAATTTTCAGTATGAAACTTTATAATACCTTTTACAGGGGCCTTGCAGTAACTGCAATGCACAAGTATGCTGTTCTACCTTCCTTGGGTAGAACGCATAATCCAATCACGCATAATTGACATTTTATCACTCAGCTAAAAGTTGTAAATGCTTTCTCTCTCTTTTTTTCAATCCTTAGAAAGAGGGAGAGAGAGAGATTGAAACACTGATGTCAGAGAGAAACGTTGATTGTTTGCCTTTTGTATGTGCCCCAACTGGGGGATCAAATCCAAAACTTAGGTATATATCCTGGCCTGGAATGAACTGGCAATCAGGCAACGCTCAACCAACTGAGTCACTCTGGCTGGGCTGCTTTCTTTTTTAAATTTTTTAAATTTATATTTATTTTTATTTTGTTCCAGCATATGTTTATTGAAATCTGAATAAAGGATTTGGTGTGACACAGCACCTCTTTCCACCCCCTTGACTTACTCTAACTTTCAGTGACAAAAGAGGTGAAGGGTGATACATGTCAATGGTTATAAAATGTATATTCTGTAATAATAAAAAAAATTCCTTTCAAATGTGTCAGTGATTTTTGAAGAACCCCAGAGCTCAGCAGTCAGCTAGCATGCCCATGGAAACTTGCATAATCATAGCTAACTACAGAGTACTGAGCATCTACAGATTCATTCTCCAAGCTTCCACTTTAGAAGACAAAAGACATGGGGCAGAGAAAATAATCAAAGATGAGCAATTCAGGCCTGACCGGCGTGGTTCATTTAGAATCGATGGCCATATAAAGACTTTCCCAGACAAGAAAAAGTTAAAGGAGTTCATCACCACCAAACCGTTATTATATGAAATGTTGAATGGTCTTTTTGAGAAAAAGATAAAATATATGAACAAACAAAATGGCAATGAATACATACATATCTATCAACAATTGAATCTACAAACAAAATTAACAGGCAGAGCAGTAACATTCTCATAGATACAGGGAACATTTTGTTCGTTGACAGATGGGAGAGGGGTTGGGGGAATGGGTGAAAAAGGTGAAGGGATTAAGAAGTACAAATGGGCTGCTACACTGACAAATCTCAAAAGGAAGGGGGTTGGGGGATGGGAAGAAATAAATCAAAAAACTTATATGTAACCAGTGGACACACACAACAGTGTGGGAAAAGGCAGGAGGGGGGCGGGAGTGGGAAAGAGGGGGTTAATGGGGGGGGGAAATGAGAACATCTGTAATACATTTAACAATAAAGATCAAAAAATAAAAATAAAATAAAATAATAAAAAAAATAAACTGTCACCCAACCCAGATAATCATAAAGGAAAAAATCACTACTGCTGTAAGCCACTAGGTTTTGCGGTTGTTTTACACAGTAATAGATAACTGATAGAACTGTCTTCTCTTTCACTTTCTCACCTAGGTGATCCCCTGGCTCTCCCTTGTCTAATTCAGAAAATAACAATTTCTTTCCTATTACTTTCCCCCTCAGTTTCAGAATTGATCTGTACCAGACAATTATTCAAAACTTTAGCATCATCACTTTTAAAATCAAGAGATTCTTTCATCTCTTTTGAAGACCTCTGAAAATTCAGACTTTCCTGAACTTGATGTTTTGCTCATTCCAATTTCCTCTTCTGTGACAGGGAGCCCACAACACTTAACTTTCTCTTCCATTAGTTTTGTTTCATTAAGAGCTATCTTGTCTCTAAAAGGTTTACGGAATTCTTATGTATTTTTTTCTATGAACTTAAAATATTTCTACAGATTTCTTTACATTTTTTTCTTAGTTTAGAGCAAAACAAGTATTGTTTTTTCCACTTCATCAAAGAGGTGCTTTCCAATTTTATTTATTTTCTTTACTGATTTTAGAGAGAGAGGAAGGGAGAGAGAGGTAGAAACATCCATGAGAGAGGATATTGATTGGCTGCCTCAGGCATGCCCCCAACTGGGGATTGGGCCTACAACCTGAGCATGTGCCCTGACCAGAAATTGACCCAGCGACCTCTTGGTGCATGGGTGGACACAACCACTGAGCAACACCAGCTGGGCATGCTTTCCTATTTTAATGGTTGTTTTCTTCAAGCAAGTTCTTAGCTTGTGAAACTTCTGTTGAAATTCTGACACCTTTCTAGGAATTTGGGGTTTTTCCTATAAACTGAAGTTTATCCTTCTCAGCAAGTGATATTTAATTACTTAGTATGATCTGTTCTTTTTCACAAAGGAATCCTCTCTAGACTAAAGGGCAGTGATAAGGACCCTATCCCAGAGCACACCTTGTTAATCCACATGTTACTGTCTAAATTGCACCAGCAGCCTAGACCCTGATCTAGGTCCCACAGGGGTCCCATCTCAATTGTTCAAGTAGTCCAGCTGGTGTGGCTCAGTGGTTGAGCATTGACTCATGCCCCAACAGGTCACCGGTTCAATTCACAATCAGAGCACATGCCCAGGTTGTGGGCCCAATCCCCAGTGCAGGGCATACAGGAGGCAGACAACTGATGTTCTCTCTCATCGATGTTTCTATCTCTCTCTCCCTCTCCCTTTCTCTCTAAAAATCAATAAAGAAAAAAATTTTTCTGCTCTGGCTGGTGTGGCTCAGTGGTTAGAATGTCGGCCCATGGACCAATGAGTCCTGAGTTCGATTCCAGACTCTCACATCAATGTTTCTCTCTCTCTCTCTTTCTCTCTCCCTCCCACTCTATCTGATGATAAACAGAAAAATATCCTTGGGTGAGGATAAAAAAAATATTTCTTTTTAATAAATAAATTGTTCAAGGAAGTGAAAGGGCCTGTTTCTAAACTGTGATTTATTTTTATTTTTATATTTTTGAGCTGTGGTTCTCAAAGTTTTTTGCAGGAAATCAGAAAGGTTAAAACTATTTTCATAATTACACTAAGACTTTATGTGCCCCTTTCTCTCTCATTCACTCTCATTCACAGTGGAGTTTTCTAAGGAAATTATTAGGATTGATTTCACCACTGCTCTGAAGGCTAATGGAATGTGTGCTTCTGTATTTGTGTGCTTAAATTTTTTTTTTAATCTAGTACAATAAATATTAATTGATATATCCACAAAGACAATTTTTTTTTGCAGTTTTATAACTTTATTTGATGATTAGCAGTTAGTTCTCATCCACACTAACTCTTTGTAGATTTGTGAAAGTGGTGAGAGGTACCTAGGTAACCAACTATAAATCTTGTTTGGTGAATCTTCATCTTCCTTATGTTTCTGGACATTGGCACCAGATACGGTGTGGGACATTCCTTAGTCCTCTGGCTCAGACAGCTTTGTTGAGCCTGGTGTCAGTGCACACATCTGCAGTTTCCATCTCCTTCATGGCACATTTCTATGATCTCTTTGAGTGTCCAAGGGTACACTTCTTGGAACCCACTCCATGGATGCGCTTGTGAATGTTGATGATGTATTCACTACCTCTTGAAGGCAGAATGGCCCTCTTCTCACCACCCTTCTTCGAGAGAGCCATTCTGCTAGGCCCAGGTTGCAAAGGAAGCTACACAAAGACAATTTTTAAGAATGTTAAGGAGGTCCTGTAACCAAAAAGTTTGAGAACTGGATGAGAAAACAAACAGTAGTAAAGACTAAATTTTCCGCCCTGGCCAGTTTGGCTCAGCGGTTAAAGCGTCGGCCTGCGGTCCGGAGAGACCCGGGTTCGGTTCCCGCTAAGGGCACATACTTCGGTTGCAGTTTGTCCCCGGCCTTGGTTGGTCGTGCGGGTGGCAGCCACTCGATGTGTCCCTTTCACATCGATGTTTCTCTCACTCTCTCCCTTCCTCTCTCTCCCTCCCACTCTATCTGTACAAAATATGGAAAAATATCCTCGGGTGAGGATAAGAAAATAAAAAAAAATTTTTTAAAAGACTAAATTTTCCTTAACTCTCGTCCTTTGACAATAAATCTCTTCTTTGGGGTGTTCTTTCCTTCCTTGGGGCATTTGACTCAGAAGAGGGGTCCCAACAGAAGCCAGCAGAAGTCACTACAGCATTGCCAAGGTGGATTTTGGGGGAGATGCACAAGGTCAAAAGGGAAGGGACGGCAAGGAGAAGGTGCAGCCCCCCCACCACACACACACACACACCCTGCTGCTGTCTGCGATTTCCTCCCAGGGTCCAACTAATAACTCCTTGGGGTCCCTCCATCCCTTCTCTGGAGCGCACAGGCTTCTGGGGTCTGTGTGCCTAACCCTACCTAAAAAACAACAGAGATAGCCTTATGTGTGGCGGGCGGGGGGGGGTTAACTTTAGGGAAATAGAAAAGGGGAGACTGCCTTTCTACTGCAATCTGCAGGCATATCTGCAATAATTCCAAATATACGGTCCTAAAAAGAATCCTTAAAATGTGCACAATTGCAGACTTTGGGAATAAGTAGGATTGGAATATGTAGACCACTTAAACCTATGCAGAGCACTAACAATTCCGTTACTTTGTGTCCAGTGCATTAACAGTTCCGCTGCTCGCACAGTTAAAATGCCCCAGCAATGTGTGGCTGGCACCCTCAGTGAATCTCTGGCTGCCTTAGACCCTAAGAAACCAGCTTCCTCCTTATTTAAGGTAGGTTCTTGTGGGCATTAGAGACAAATTTCATCAAAAATCAAAATTTTATCTGGGAGATAGCAGTCTTCATCAAATTTTATTAACACCTAGAGATATGTCGTCATAATTTTTCATTTGCACACACAGCTTCCTAAAATAACTTAACATTGTGGGAAAGTGTAGTAGGTTTATGCAACTCCTAACCCAGCCACTTTTTTCACCAAAAAGGGAAATTCTGTAGGATTTTCAGTGTTTTCTTAAGGTCTTCTACATTATAAGGTTTTTGGTTTGTTTCTTCCTTTAATGCTCCCAAACATTAATGTACAGAGAAAAATTCTGCTTGAACCCACAATATTTCCACTATTATAATTTTTCTAGTGTTAAACTAAAAATCCTTAACTTCCTTGACTGAATTATTTATTTTATTTTATTTATGGATTTTTAGAGAGAAAGGAATGGGGAGAGAGAGAGAAACAGTGATTTGTTGTCCCACTTATTTATGCATTCATTGGGAATCAAACCTGCAACCCAGGTACATGCCCGTAACCAGAAATCAAACCCAAAACCCTTTGATGCACAGGCCAACTCTCTAACCACTTAGCCACACTGGCTAGGGCCATTGGTTTCTTCTAGTATGTTTCTTCAACACAGGATTGAACCCATAACCTTAGCATATCAGGACGATGCTCTAACCACCTGAACTACCCTGCCAGGGTAAAGTATTGTATTTTGTTTTTGTTTTTTTTCTTTATTGATTTGAGAGAGAGAAGAAGGAAGAGGGAGAAATAAAGATAGAAACATCGATGAGAGAGAACATCAATTGACCACCTCCTGCATGCCCCACACTGGGGATTTGGCCCACAACCTGGGCATGTGCCCTGATGAGGAAATGAACCGGCGAACTCTTGGTGCATGGGTCGATGCTCAACCACTGAGTCACACCGACCGGCTGAAGTTTTTTTTTTAAACAAGGTGTTATTGCCCTGGCCAGTTTGGCTCAGCGTTTAGAGCATTGGCCCATGGACCAAAGAGTTGTGGGTTCGATTCCAGCCAAGGGCCAGTACCTCAGTTGTGATTCCTCCCCAGCCCTGGTGGGGGTCATGTGGGAGGCAACCAATCAATGATGTTTCTCTCTCTCTCTCTCTCTTCCTCCTTCCCTCCCTCCCACTCTATCTGAAGATAAATGGAAAAATATCCTTGAGTGAGGATTGAGCCAAAAATGCTAGCCAAAAATTAAGACTTGTCTTGAGACTTAAACTCTATGTCTAAACTACAAGCACCATGGGTAGGTAGAAAAGACAGCCTGTCCAACCCAGAGTTTTGCAAGGTCTTTTTATACATCAAATAAGGAGAAGGGAGAAGAAAGAGGTAGTCTAGGAATTTACATAAGCTATAGGCAAAGTTTTTCCAAAGATTGTCCCTATTGAAACAGCAAAGAGAGCCTGCTTCCCCACCCCAACCCCCATCTCCTACAAGTGGCATAATGTTGTCCAGTGAAGCCACGTTTTTACAAAGTCTCTTAGCTACTAGGTCTACCCCCACAAATCAAGTGAACAAAGATTAGCTGCAGATTCCATTAAAAAGGCAGAAACTCCTGTATTTTTCTTGTTCTAGCTTTCTGTTATTTAACAACAACAAAATAAAATAACCATGAAACTAAAGATACAAACTCTGGGTAGTCCTTGATGCCCAGGAATTCAGAAAACGGATATTCATTGAGTGCCTGCCTTGTGCCCTGAATTGTCCAGATGCTGGTGACAGTTGTAAGCAAGGTAGATATGGCTTTGCCAGCATGAAATGATGCCACTGAAAAGGCAAGAGCCCTCATGGCTGATGAAACCATTTGTTGACCTAATTTCATTAGCTATACTTAAGAGGATTAATTATCTAGCAGCTGTATTGTTTAGTCCTCTTGATCTCTTGTTATTTTCATGTTGAGTAATCCTTGTCAGCACCATTTTTCCCCACAAAAATGTCTCTTAATGAAAGCCATATCTATGTTTGATGCTATATCAGCTTCATTTTTCTGTTTTAGACCTAGAGTTAGCATTCAAACTATTGAAGAATATCATACAAGTTCAAAGTGAGGAACATTCTGTAAAAACACTGGCCTGTCTTCTGCCAAAATGCTGATGTCATGAAAGACTAAAAAAGACTGGAGAAGTGTTCTAAATCAAAGGAAGATCAAAATATATGGCAACTGGAAATGGGATGGAAAATATAATATATAATAAAATAACATAAAAGATATGACAACTAAATGCAATAGGTGTTTTTGGACTGATGGATAGATAAATGCTATGATGGACACTATTAGGATAATTAAGAAATTGAAATACAGACTAAAGAGTAGATAAAATTGGAGTATGGGCTATAGATGAAAGTATTTTATCATTGTTAAATTTCCTAAATTTGATCAATGTACTATAGTTATGTGAGAGAATATTCTTTTTCTTAAGAGATACACACTAAAGTTTTCAGGGGAAAGGAAACGTGATGTGTGCAACCCAGCCTCAAATAAGTGTGTGTGTGTACTAGGAGGGAGGGAGGGAGAGAGGAAGATAAAGTAAATGGGGCAAAATATTAAAAATGGTAAATCTAAACCTGGCAGGTTTGGCTCAGAGGTTAGAGTGTTGGCCAGCAAACTGAAGGGTTGCAGGTTTGATCCTGGCCCAGTTGGGGTCTTGTAAGACGCAACCAATTGATGTGTCTCTCTCACATCGATGTCCCTCTCTCTCTTTCTTTTTTTCTCTCTCTCCCTCCCTCCCTTCCCCTCTCTCTAAAACAATCAATGGAAATATCCTCCAGTGAGGAAACAAACAAAAAAAAAGTAAATCTAAGTAAAGGACATAAATATGGGAGTTCTTTGTTCTAGTCTTGCAAAGTTTCTGTATGTTAATTAGAAATTAATTAAAAATAAAAAATACCTAATGATATGTATCAATTCACATTCCAAACATCTTTTTTAGAAGGCAATTTGAATATATGTATCAAAATCCTTGAAAATTGGCATTGCTTGCCCAACTGCTGTGGCTCAGGGGATTCAGTGTCAATCCCATGGACTGAGAGGTCCTGGTTCAATTCCCAATCAGGGCACATGCCCAGGCTGTGGGCTCGATCCCCAGCGGGGGGCCTAGAGGAGGCAGCCCTTCCATGTATCTCTCTCACATGGATATTTACCTCTCTCTAAAAAAAATAATCAATAAAACATATATTTTCTTAAAGTCTTTTAACAACAACAAAAAAAGGGCATTGCCTTTAAGCCAGCAATTCTATTATAGGCATTTTTTGCAAGGAATCAATTGGAGGTTCAAGTCAGTTATATGTATGAGACCTTATCCTACCATTACTAGACAGTTAAAATATTGAAACATTAAATGTTTATGGTGTTTTTCTGACAAAATAAATTATAAGATTTAATGCTTCCATTAAAAAGCTCACCCTAGTGTACAATATTTATTGTCATAGAAAATACTGACCAATAAATTACTATGAAAAAGTATCAAAACAGCCCTGGCCAGTTTGGCTCAGCAGTTAGAGTGCTGGCCCTGCACACAAGGGTGGTAGTTTCAATTCCTAGTCGAGGGTCTGTAGGTTCGATCCCTGGCCCCAGTCGGCATCTTTCAGGAGGCAACCCAATCAATGTGTCTCAGTGTTTCTTTCTCTCCCTCCCTCTTTTTCTCCCCCTCCCTCCTTTCCCCTCTCTCTAAAAATCAATGGAAAAATATCCTTGGGTGAAGATTAACAGGAAAAAAAAGTATCAAAACAATGTCCATAATATGTTTCTACCTTTATTTAAAATGTGTGGCTCATTTGGTTGGAGCGTTGCTCTGTACACCAAAAGGTTTTGGGTTTAATACCTGGTCATGGCACATACTTGACCCTGGTCGGGGCATGTACGAGAGGCAACCAATCAATGTTTCTCTCTCACCCTGATGTTTCTCTCTCCCCCTTCCTCTCTCTCTAAAAAGACAATAATAAAAAAACATATCCTTGGGTGAGGATTAAAAAATTTTTTAATGTGTACATGTTTACAAAATTAACAATGGTTCCTTTTATATGTTGGGATTACAGAGATTTGTGTTTTGTTTTTTAATATGTTTTTATTGAAAATTTTTTTTTTAAGAGAGAGAAACATAGGATGAGGCTCAATCCACTGAGCCACACCAGCTGGGCTTGTGTTTTGTTTTAAATTTGTGGTTTTCTTTATTTTTCAAAAGCTCTGACTTTGGTAATAAGGAAAAAATTAAATCCCCATTATACTCCATAATATGGGAGTTTGTATGGTGGTTTCATGCTCCACACAATTACAGATGTAGGATTGGGTTTAGAAAAAAATATTAACATAATTGGTTATTTTGTGTAGTAATAAACATTTAACTCAGAATTTTCTATCCAGTGAAAATATCCTTCAGAAAAAGGAATAAAGAGATACTCAGATAAAAGGAAACTAAGAGGATTTGTAAAAAAGAGAAAAAGAAAAAGAAAACCTGCTCTAAAATATTGTGAAAGGAAGTTCAAACATAAAGGAAATCATGTCAAATACGAACTAGGAACATCAGAAAGGAAGCGAGAATAACATAAGATATAAATACCTGGGCAAATAAAACAATTATTGTTTTCCTCTTTTGTTTTTTAATCCCCACCTGAGGACATGGTTTTATTAATTTTAGAGAGAGGAAGGAAGAGGGGGAGAGAGAGAGAAAGAGAGGGAAACATTGGTGTGAGAGTGAAACATGGATCTGTTGCCTCCCACACTCACCCTGACCAGGAATCAAATCCTCGACATTTCAGTGTATGGGACTACACTCTGACCAACTGAGCCACACCCACCAGGGCCTTTTCCTCTTGACTTCTTTAAAATGTTTAATGCTTGAGCCCTGGCCGGTTTGGTTCAGCGGTTAGAGCGTCGGCCTGCGGTCCTGAGAGACCCGGCTTCGGTTCCCGCTAGGGGTCCGTGCCTCGGTTGCAGTTTGTCCCCGGCCCTGGTCGGTTGTGCGGGTGGCAGCCACTCAATGTATTCCTTTCATGTCGATGTTTCTCTCTCTCTCTGTTCCTCTCTCTCCCTACCACTCTACCTGAACAAAAAATGGAAAAATGTCCTCAGGTGAGGATAAAAAATAAAATAAAATAAAATGTTTAATGCTTGAAAGCAAAAATTATAACATTGTCTTACTGAGTTTGCAATGTATGTAGATGTAATATATAAGACAACTATAACATAAAGAAGGAAAGGTAAAGGGACCTAAATGACAGGCCATTCGCAATGATAAAATATTAATTCTAAGCAAAATGTGATTAGGTATGTGCATCATCATCTCTGGCACAAACACTATATAAAACTGTACAAAGTGACAGCTAAAAATGCAATCAAGCTCTGGCCAATTTGGCTCAGCGGTTAGAGCATCGGCCTGCAGTCCGGAGAGACCCAGGTTCGGTTCCCGCTAAGGGCACGTACCTTGGGTGCAGTTCATCCCCAGCCCTGGTTGGTCGTGTGGGTGGCAGCCACTCGATGTGTCCCTTTCACGTCGATATTCCTCTCTCTCTCTTCCCCTCTCTCCCTCCCACTCTATCTGAACAAAAAATGGAAAAATGTCCTCAGGTGAAGATAAAAAAAAAAATGCAATCAATAAATTAAAATAGAATACCAAAAACTGTTCTCATTTCCCAAAAGATAATAAGAAAAATAAAAGAGGAATGAAAAATACAGGAAATAATCAGATAACAGATAATAAAATGATGATGGTGAACTGAAATTTGAATATCAATAATCATATGACTGTAAATGCTTGGACACACCAATTAAAAAATAAAGATTGTCAGAGTGGACTAAGAAATATAACCCAGCCCTGGCCAGTTTTGCTCAGCAGTTAGAGCTCGGCTCGCAGACCAATGAGTCGTGTGTTTGATTCTGGTCAAGGACACGTGCCTTGGTTGCAGTTCGTCCTGGCCCTGGTTGGGGTTGTGCTGGAGGTAGCCCCACATCAATGTTTCGCTCTCTCTGCCCTTCCCTCCCACTCTATCTGAAGATAAATGGAAAAATATCCTCAGGTGAGGATTAAAATATATATATATATATATATATATATATATATATATATATATGACCCAAGTATATGTTGTCTACTAGAAACTTACTTAAAATATAATGATATAACTATGTTTCTATGTAAAGGGTGGGAAATAAAAGTAAACTCTAGTTTTGGTTTCTTTGTTTTTAAACTAGAGTAGCTAATTTAATGTCAAAAGTAGACCTCAGGGCAAAGAAAATTACCAGGGATAAAGTGGGTATATGAGTTATATATTACTGTGTAACAAATTACCCCCAAAATTTGTGGATTAAAACAATCCACATTTATTATCTCACAGTTACTGTGTGTCAGGAATATCAGCATGGCTTAGCTGGTTTCTGTACTTTGGGTCTCTCACAAGGCTATAATCAAAGTTCAGCCAGGGCTGTGATCTCACCTGAAGGGTTAACTGAAAAAGGATCTGCGCAGCTAGTGTGCCTCAGTGGACTGAGCATTTTCCCATGCACTAAGAAGTCCCAGTTCGATTCCCAGTCAGGGCACATGCCTGGTTATCAGGCTCGATCACTGGTAGGGGGCAAGCAAGAAGCAGTCCATCGATGTTTCTCTCTCATGGATGTTTCTCTCTCTCTCTCCCCTTTCCTCGTTCTTTAAAAAATCAATTAAAACACACTTAAGAAGAAGAGGGAGAGAGGGAGAGGGAGGGAGGGAGGGAGGGAGGGAGGGAGGGAGGAAGGAAGGAAGGAAGGAAGGAAGGAAGGAAGGAAGGAAGGAAGGAAGGAAGGAAGAAAGAAAGAAAGAAAGAAAGAAAGAAAGAAAGAAAGAAAGAAAGAAAGAAAGAAAGAAAGAAAGAAAGAGAGAGGATCTGCATCCAAATGCACTCATGTTGTTGCCAGGATTCAGTTGTTTCCAGGCTGTCAGGTTGAGGGCCTCATTCCTCACTGGTTGCTTGCCAGAGGCTACCCTCAGTTCCCTGCCATATGGGCCTCTCCATAGGCCTGCTCACAATATGGCATCAACAGAGTAAGCACACAAGAACTAAAAAAAGAGTGTAATCACTGGGTCAAATGGCAGTTCAAATTTTAATTTTTTTGAGGAAACACCATATTGTTTTCCATAGTGGCTATACCAGTCTGCACTCCCACCAGCAGTACTAGAGTCCCCTTTTCTCCCACACCCTCACCAGCACTTGTTATTTGATGATTCGTTGATGGACGCCATTCTGATAGGTATGAGGTTGTTTTAATTTGCGTCTCTCTGATGAACAGTGACGTTTAGCATTTTTTCACTTGTCTCTTGGCCATTTGTATGTCATTTGAAGAGGTGTCTATTTAGCTCCTCTGCCCATTTTTTAATTGGGTTATTTGTCTTCCTTTGGTTGAGTTGTATGAGTACTCTATATATTTTGGAAATTAGCCCAGTGATCTCACTTCTAGGAATATACCCTAAGAAGCCTGAAACACCAATGAGAAAGAATATATGTACTCCTGTGTCCATAGCAGCACTATTTATAATCGCTAAAATCTGGAAACAGCCCAAGTGTCCATCAATAGGTGAGTGAATAAAAAAGCTGTGGTACATATACACAGAATTCTAGGCAGCCGTAAAAAAGAAAGATCTCTTATCCTTTGAGACGATGTGGAAGGACCTGGAGAGTATTATCCTAAGTGAAACAAGCCAATCAGAGAAAGACAAATATCATATAATCTCACTTCTCTGTGGAATATAATGAACAAAACAAACTGAGGAACAAAATAGACCCAGAGACATGGAAGTGGGGTGCAGACTGACAAAACTCAGAAGATGTGGATGTAGGGGGAGAAAAGAGATAAACCACAGAACTTTTACGCATGTATGTGTAAACAAGGATACAGACAGTAATGCTGGGGGTGGGTGCAGGATTGGGAGAAGAGTGTCAATGGGGGGAAAAAAGAAACATCTGTAACAATAGTTAATTAATTAATTTAAAAAAAGACTTTCTAATGGAATGAACCCCCCCCCAAAAAAAAGAGTGTATGCTAGAAAAAGTCACAGTATTTTATAAACACTGATAAACCTCTAGTAAAATGGAAAAGTAAATAAGAGAGAACACACAAATTACCAACATCAGAAATGAAAGAGGGGATTATCACTACATAGTGGAGGTTTGTACACTATTTCCAACATTTCAAGAAGTGTAATAGGCCCCTGGCCGGTGTGGTTCGGCAGTTAGAGAGTCAGCTCATGCATCAAAGGGTCTCAGGTTCAATTCCTAGTCAAGGACACGTGCCTGGGTTGCAGGTTTGATCCCCTGCTCCAGTGGGGGCACGTGTGGGAGGTAACCAATCACTCTCTCTCTTTCTCCTCCCTTCCTTCCACTCTCTCTAAAAATCAATGGAAAAAAATATCCTCAAGTGAGGACTAATATAAACAAAAAGTGTAATAGATTTCATGGAGTAGATGAAAGAGCATGAACTTTGGAGTTGACAGACATAGGTTAAAATACTGGTGTTTTTACTAACCAGCTAGGATATAGGTCTCAATTTTGTTATCTGTAAAATGGGGTTTGTAATGTTTTTACTTTTATATTGTCTATATAAAAGTTGTAATATTTTAACTCAAAGGCTGAAAGAGGAGGTATGAAATTAAAGTAGGTAAAGTGTGGCACATAGACTGTGCCCAACAAATGCTACATTTCTACCCACTCCTTCCTATCAGGAATGTCATTTACCAAAAATAAGGATAAACAAGGGAAATATATTTGTTTTAATTACTAATTGTATAAATTCATCATGACATGTTTTTATATTTAAAGGTTTCCAATGCCACCTCAGCATGCAGATCAAAAGCTCTATTTTCACATCAATATGTTCTATCTGGCTAGCTTCCATCTATCTCTTTCTATATATATGTAATCTGATTAAAATCAAATGGGAAATCAAATTCAATACTACTTTTGATAATTTTTGTTTGATAATTAAACATTTCAAATCTAATGTCCCTGAAGGAAACCATAGGATTAATGCGTCCAATAATACGTATGTAATTTTACAAAGCACACACTAGATGGCAGATTTTAGACAGAATTTCCTGGGTTGCAAACTAGGGGTTTTCTTCCATCCTGGAGCCTAGCCAGTTGATACAGAGGGTGGAATCTTCCTCCAGATTTCCTATTTTGTGGGTAATAGTGAGATGTTTGGGGAACTTGTTGCCAGGTAGCTAAATCAGAATAGGCAGGTACCTCTGAGGGTTTCTACGGGAGGAAAAGGAGCAAACAAGCAAACAATCACTGAAACCCAAACAGCTTGATCTATTTTGCAATATTTGTTTACTTTCTTAAAAAAGAAAAGCTACATGCTATATTTTAGCATTATAATTTGTGGGCAAGGAGTACATGAAAAGTAGATGAGTTGGGAATCTTACTGAATAATTTTGATGACTTCAATAAATGTTTAATGCAAGTCTTTTTATTTCACCTTTCATTTTTTTTCTTTTATTTTAATCATGTTTTAAACAAGTATTTAATAAGAACATACTGTTTACAAAGGACTATGTGTAAATGGGTGGGGGGGCATTGGCTGTAGAGGGTTAGGGAGTGGATCATAAATTCTAAGAACAGTGAAAATAAGACAAGTACAGAAATGCCTTAGTACAGGTAGAAAGTGAGACATGCCCATGAAGTGAAGTTTTATTGAATGTAAAGAAGAGGATCATCTCATTCTGGGATGAGTAGTGAAATGGGGACAAGTGACATACATTGAGGACTTACTATAGGGACAAGTATTGAGCTAGATGATATATGTGCATAATTTAACTTCATACCACTTTTAACCTGTTAGATATTATTTACAATGCCCATATTTAAGAGGAGTTAACTTAGTCTAGGAAGGGTGAGTAACCTGGGCAAGTTTCCAGATAGGAAGCAGAAAAATCTGGGATTGAACCCAAGTCTGTTTGCCTCTAAAGCTAGCAAGTAGAAGAGGTAGCATCTGTTACTGGCTTTATTTTTGAAAATGAATTATTGCCTTTTATTAATTTTTTTTCCTTTATTGATTTTAGAGAGAGAGAAAGTGAGAGGGAGAGATAGAAACACCGATGAGAAAGAACATCGATTGGCCGCCTCCTGCATGCTCCCCACTGAGGATCTGGCCCACAACCAGGACATGTGTCCCGACAGGGAATCAAACCGGTGACCTCTTGGTGCATGGGTCGATGCTCAACCACTGAGCCACATCGGCTGGATGAATTATTGCCTTTTAAATAAATAAATACTTTATGTCTATTCACTGTAGGCTAGAAGAATTGTAATTGGTTCGAAGGTAAGAAAGAGATATCCAGGCACAATATCAACACAGATATTGAGGCTCGAGGGGAAGAGATGTTGGGTATTCAGGCTGACTGGAATGGGGCTACTTGTAGATTGATTCTAAGTTCTGAGACTTAAAAATGCCTTTGGAAAGAGGAAAGTCACATGTACAGCACAGGGAATATAGTCAGTAATATCGTAATAACTATGTACAGTGACAGATGATTACTTATCCTAATAATCACTTCATAAGCTATATAAATGTCTAATCACTGTGTTGTACAACTAAAACAAATGTAGTATTGTATGCCAACCATAGTCTTAAAATAAATAAAAATAAATTTTAAAAAGAGGAAAGAAAGACATCATTTAAATCTGCACGGGAACCAATTCTGTGTCAATATATCTGTAGGAGATTATTTCTAGGATTTCTCCATTTCATCTTGTAGTCCTGCTTCTGTTGAGCTTCTGTTCTGGGTTTCCTTGATGCCTCTGAATGACAGTACATTCACTGAACTCACAGAGGTGAATGTACTGATTCCTCACGATACTGGCATTAATGCCAGTTCTTTTCAACACATGGGTCATAAACAGACTACTACATTGCTAGCCCATTACCCAAAGCCATGAGTCCATGAAAATATAATAAAGTATATTTTAGGAGGCATTTTTAGATCATAAATCACAACTATGCCAAAGAGCAGAGGTCCCTTTTCCATGTATAGTTGTTTTATTTTTATTTATTTATTTATTATTTTTTTTATCCTCACCCAAGGATATTGTTCAATATTTTGTTCAGATAGAGTGGGAGGGAGAGAGAGAAACATCGACGTGAATGGGACACATCGAGTGGTTGCCACCCACACGACCAACCAGGGCAGGGGACAAACTGCAACCGAGGTACGTGCCCATAGCAGGAACCGAACCCAGGTCTCTCTGGACCACAGGCCGATGCTCTAACCGCTGAGCCAAACCAGCCAGGGCTCCATGTATAGTTTTAAACAGTTTTCTTTAGAGCTACACAGCTGCAGCATCATACATTCCTGTGTACAGGGACCCAAGACCACCCCCAAGCTTCTGTGATTCATTAGGACTAACAACATTAAGCACGGAGTTGCACTCAGAGTTATAAAAATTTTTTTAATAAATAGTCTTTTTTTATTTTTTTATTCCCTTTATTGATTTTGGAGAGAGAAGAAGGGAGAGGGAGAGAGATAGAAACATCAATGAGAGAGAACATCAATTGGTCGCCTCTTGCATGTCCCCTCACTGGGGATCAGGCCCACAACCTGGGCATGTACCCTGACCAGGAATCAAACCAGTGACCTTTTGGTGCATGGGTTGACGCTCAACCACTGAGCCACACCAGCTGGGCCAGGGCTAAAATGTATTACAGTGAAAGGATACAAAATAAAGTCAGCAAAGGGAAAAGGCACATAGGGCAGTCTGGAGGAAACCATGTGAAATGCTGTCTACCAGGGAAGCTCCTTAGAAACTTAGTGTCCAAGGTTTGTATTGGGAATTGGTCATGTCATCTGCCTAACACATACCAAACTTGCAGACTCCCAAGAGAAAAAAGCAGGTATTCAGCCTGAGTTGGTTTGGTTCAGTGGTAGAGAATCAACCCTCGGACCAATGAGTCACGGGTTTGATTCCGACCAAGGGCATGTACCTCGGTTGCAATTCATTCGTTTCCGGCCCTGGTCGGGGTTGAGCAGAAGGGAACCAGTCAATGTGTCCCTCTCATGTCGATGTTTCTCTCTCTCTCCCTATCTGTCCCTCTCTCTCCTTTCCCACTCTATCTGAAGATAAATAGAAAAATATCTTCAGGAGAGGATTTAAAAAGGTATTCAGCATAAGTCACATTGGTTATAGGGACAGTTTAGGTACTATGAGCCATTCTTATCAATTCTGTGAATGGTGGGAACTCTCCCCAAATTGCAGTTCCCAGACACCAGCCAAAGGCCAAACTTGTAAGCAGAACTTTCTAAGGATAAGCAGGTTCTTGGTCCTTGGCAAAGGCATCTTTACAACAAAAGTATTATTGGTAGAACCTCATGCAGCAGGGTGAGAGCAACTTGCACTATTTATCTCAGTTGTGCCCTTTAGAGGTCCTTCCCTTAGCCAGTTAAAACACATACCATTAACCACACAGATAGCGAAAGCCAGATGGCTTCATCCTTAAGTTTCTGTATTAACCTTTTTTTAAAACCTGGCACAAGACAGAAATTCAGGTACAGCAGGTAAGTTGAAGCTGGCCTGAAAGCCTTTCAGGACTGAGGCAGTGTCATGAAAGTCAGGGCACACAGACAAGAAGTACAATCCCAGAGGGCATATATGGTTTCCATAGAAAGAAAGAGAGCATGCTAAGCAGGACATACAGCAGCCAGGCAGTAGAGGTTAACAGGGCCCACAGCGTGGCCTTCTACTGTGGGGTTTCCCACCCTAGGTTCTCAGTCCAGACCAAATGCAGTTCAGTTCTCGGCTTCAGAGGGACTGCCTGAAGCAGTCAGTTCCAAACAATTTTGTCTGTAACATCAGTTCAACAGCTTCACAAGTGTGCAGGACACCTATACGTGTGTTCTGCAGGAAAGTGCTGTTGTTGAGGTCATCCCCTGCCATCTCAGGGTCAGTGCTGGTAAGGTCTGAACCTAGCTCAGCAACCAGCTTGAATTCAAAGTGCTCACAACTTGAAAAGGCACACAGTGAGTTTCCATTTAGGAAGAGGGCAAGACCTCCAGGAACAATTCTGAAAATCAAAGATTATTAATAGCCTACCTCCTCCTCTGTCCTCAGGTGCTGGGGTTTTGTTTTTCCTCCATCATTACAAAATCAGTTGTGTCCTATTCAGCAATCATAATGCAACATTTTTTCAACTATCACCTACTCCTATTTAAATCTTTCATCTGGAAGGGTTATATGCAAGAGGCATAAAAGCATTTTTACCGAAAAGCATTTTTGTACAACTTAATCAGAAACACATACCATATTCAGAGTGAAATCTTGAATTAAAAAACAAAATTTTAAGCACTGGCCAGTTAGGCTCAACAGTTAGAGCATCAGCCTGTGGACTGAAGAGTCATGGGTTTGATTCCTGGTCAAGGGCACATAACCTGGGTTGTAGGTTTGATCCCTGGCCCCAGTTGAGATCATGTGGGAGGCAACCAATCGATATGTCACTCTCGCATCGATGTTTCTCTCTCCTCCTCCTCCTCCTCTGCCCCTACCACTCTATTTAAAAATCAATGGAAAAGCCCTGGCCAGTTTGGCTCAGCATTAGAGCATCGGCTCGCGGACCAGAGAGTCCCGGGTTCAGTTCCCTTTAAGGTCACGTACCTCAGTTGCAGTTTGTCCCCGGCCCCGGTTGGGGTAGTGTGGGTGGCAACCAGTTGATGTCTCTCTCACATCGATGTGTCTCTCTCTTCCTCTCTCTCTCCCTCTTGCTCTATGCAGAAATGTCCTCGGGTGAGAATTTTTAAAAAAAAACAATCAATGGAAAAAATATCCTCAGGTGAGGATTAACAAAAAAATTTTTTTAATTTTAATAAGTTTACATAAACTCCCATTCTTTGTAAAAAATTTTTTTCTTTATTGATTTTAGAGAGAAAAGGGAGAGGGGGAGAGAGAGAGACATCGATGAGAGAGAAAATTGATTGGTTGCCTCCCACATGCCCCCCACTGGGGATCAGGCTCACCATCCAGGCATGTGCCCTCACCAAGAATCAAACTGGCAACCTCTTGGTGC
The DNA here is from genome assembly GCF_014108415.1 of Molossus molossus. Taxonomy (NCBI): domain Eukaryota; kingdom Metazoa; phylum Chordata; class Mammalia; order Chiroptera; family Molossidae; genus Molossus; species Molossus molossus. The sequence goes on along the minus strand of NW_023425349.1, from coordinate 58,292,192 downwards.
GTGGGTCAACGCTCAAACACTGAGCCACACCAGCCAGGCAACTTCCCATCCCTTTTGTCCTCATTATTTATCCAGAAAAGATCAATCCCTCTCTGAGGAATGCTGCATTTAGTAACCAGACTGCCTTACTAGGGTGTATGTACCAGGAAAAAGATGAGGGCAGCAGAGTCTGGCTATCAAATCACTGTTGCAAACTGCAACTAATCAGGAAAGCCAGACACAAGTCAACAGCAGTGAGACAACTGAGGCAGGGCCCAGAGTCTGACCAATAAGTAGTGGGTGGAGGGGTCACAATCCCTATGATGTGCCCTTCCCCAACTTGCAGCTTTTGCAGGCATCATAGCTTAGGACTGCACTCAGTCTCTGTAACAGAAACAAAGCCAATCAGGCTTTCCCCCAGGCTGACAACACAAGGAGGGGAGTGCTCCACCCAAAAAAGATTGCTTCTGCGGTTTGGAAGAAGGACTCGGTGCAGGGATCCTGACAGCTGTCCCTTCAGCTCTCTCCCCAGAGCCACAAACCCAGTCTTTCCTCACAAGACTCTAGTCTGTTCTGCCCGCCCTCAGCCAGAGCACAGGTTTAGTCTTACATTTGGTTATATTCCAAAGGATTTTATCCAGACACTCCATGATTATACAACAGAAAAACTCATTAGTTCAGTTCCTCATTAATTTGATCCTATATGTTAATATAACATCAGTACTGCCATCTTGAGAATTTCTGCATTCATCTTCATCTGGAGAACTATGCTTGCTGTAAAGCCTCGAGTATATCAAGTTAATTTACAGCACATAACTGAGGAGATCAATAATTTCATAAAAGATAATGCAGAACTTGCAGAAAAAAATAACCATTTGGGAACAGAAGATCAGTGAATCCTAGAAAAGTCTCCAAGGGAACCAAAAGACAAGACAGAATTCACTCTGATGAAACACTTAAATTTAAATCAAAATATTTGAAGGAGCTAATAAAATTCTAAATGACATCATGCAAAGGACAAACACAGATCGCAATCTGTGACAGATCAGAAAGTCAAGAACCAGGGTTTGGATCAAACTGAAACTCCTGTCAATGAAGTGAAAGTGAAATGTGAAGAACAGCTGACACAAAAGGAGAAGGTTAAGTTCAACATCCTGAAGCAGAGAGCTGTGATAGCAACCAACAAAACAGAATTGAACATGCTAACAAAGAGTGTATACACCCTCAATGAAACCAAGAAAAATGGCTGCAGAACAGAAGTTGAAAATGAAATGTGAATGGGTAGACAAGGGGAATCAGCTGTCAGCTGCACAACAACTGAAATTAGCTGCAGAGGAAATGCACAAGTATAAGCAGCAGTGGGGTGGGGCAGCAATGATGGCTACTAGGCTGAAGAAATGGCTGGAAAGGTTTTTTTTTTCTCTTTCCCCTCTGGTTTGCTTTGCTCCAGTCCTCAGAACTCATCTAACATTCTTTCCTTCACTTGGAGAAAAGAGCAATATAAACTTTTAATATTTTTGGCTTCATGCAAGCTCACCTTTGTGAATTTGGGGGCCCTTTCTCCTCCCACCTGGAGGAGCAAACTATAAAAAGACATTAGAAGGCTGCACTTTCAACCTCACTTTAGCAAGCCAACGCTCAGGGAAATACTTCTTTAAACAATCTGCGGTGTTGCAGCTGGGTTTCCCTGAGACTTTGACCTAACACCATTGGTGCTAAGAATATTAGTTGATTCCATGTATTAATCAGTGGATTGGGGCCGAGACTGATTACTTAGTATATATTTAAAATTGTTACATATTAATTGGTGTGTCCTTTTTCAGTGATTCAATACTCTTGATTTCAGCTTCTCTAGTAACTGAAAGTCTTGGTGATCTCCAATCCCAGGCAAGTGTTCCTAATAAAGTTTTCACGTTTACTTGGTTGGAAGGACACTGAAATAAAAATTAAGCCAAAGATAGTTGGAATGTTGGGAGTAAAAAGTAAGGTTTGCTCTCTATTCTTTCCACACCCACAAAACTTCTGAGCTGTGCCCTTTGTGTAATTAATTGGGTGTTTTATTAATATAAGACTTCCATCTCATTAGGAGTTGATATGATAGAATTACTAACACTTACACAGGGCTTATTATTTGCCAAGCATTGTTCTAGGTGCTCTGCAGGCATTAGCTTCCTTTATCCTCAGTGAAGTAGGTGTTATTTACTATTCCCATGATGAGGTTAATTTGCTTCAAGTCACAAAGAGCCAGGGTCTGTCCTCTTAATTCGTATTTATTCTTCCTGTAATGGGAGACTGGGCTGGAAGTCTGGAGGCCGCTGGTATGGCTCAGTTGGTTGGAGCATTATCCGGTGCATGGGAAGGGTTGGATTCTCGGTCAAAGGACATAACCTAGATTTCCGGTTTGACCCCCACTTGGGGCACGCCTATGGGAGGCAACCAATCAATGTCTCTCTCACATGATGTGTTTTGTTTTTTTATCCTCAAGAGGGCATTATTTCAATTCAGACACATCGACTGGGTGCCTCCCTCGCAACCCCGACCAGGGGCAGGAACGAACCCCAACCGAGGTATGTGCGAGGCCGGAATCGAACCCAGGTCTCACTGGTGCCAGGGCCCACGCTCTAACCGCTGAGCCAAACGGGCCAGGGCTGATGTGGAATTTTGTTTGTTTTTTGTTTTTCTCTTCCCCCTCTGGAAGGAAGGAAGGAAGGAAGGAAGGAAGGAAGGAAGGAAGGAAGGAAGGGAGGGAGGGAGGGAGGGAGGGAGGGAGGGAGGGGGGGAGGGGAGGGGAGGGGAGAGGAGAGAGGAGAAGAGGGGGGAGAAGAGGGGGGAGAGGGAGAGAAGAAAGAGAAGGGAAGGGAGGAAGGGAGAGGAAGGAGGGAGGTAGGGAAGGAAGGGAGCAGGGAGGGAGGGAGAGGGAGACAGAGGGGGGGGAGAGAGAGTGAAAGAGAAAGAGGGGGACAGGGGGGAGAGGGAGAGAAGGAAGGGAAGGGAAGGGAAGGGAGGGGAGGGGAGGGGAGGGGAGGGGAGGGGAGGGGGAGAGGGAGAGAGAAAGAAAGAAAAACCCTGGCTGGTATGACTCAGTTGCTTGAGCCTTGTCCCACGCACCCAGTGGTGGCAGGTTTGTTTGATTTCTGGTCAGGGCACTTGCCAGAGTTTCCAGCGCAATCCCCAGCAGGGGGCGTGCAGGAGGCAAACGATGGATGTTTCTCTCTCCCCCTCTCCCTTCCTCTCTTGCAAGTCAATAAAAACATCTTTTTAAAAAGTGGCCAGGGAAAAGTATGACAAATATCATAAGAGGGCTCGAGCCGATGCGGCGAGCCAGATAGAGTAGTAAGCCTCTAGTAGCGGGGATGGAAATCTGGGACAAGGAGGAAGGTATTTCTCGAACTGGGTAGCTAAAGCCTAAAAAACAGGGGCAGTGTCCATTTGATATGCCAATCTGGACCGTGGGGCAGGTTTGAGTTAATCCCGGGCGGGGGCTGGGGTGGGGTGGTTTGGAGGCAGAAATCCAGGAAAACGGGGTGGAAGGCCCCGCAACGCCTTCGCGGAGGAGGAAGAAGCGGCTGTGGGGTGCCTAAGGGTGGAGGTATGCTCGTGGGACGCCTGGGGCGTCTGGGATCCACGCTCGCTCCCGAGAGCCCAAGGAAGAGAAAGTGACGGCGACACGGCCGCGTCACCGCCACCAGCACACGCGAGGGCCTGCTCCACCTCCGGCCGTCTGCGGAGCTGCAGACACAGCTGAGTACCCAGGAGCGCCACCTCGCCTGGGGCACCCGCACTTCCTCCCACTCTCTGGGCGGCCACCGAGACAGCCCCAGCCGACGAGAGCGAGAGCTTCCTGTCCCGACTCCGCTGACCAGCAATTCCGGGATTACCTTCTCCTCCAGAGCCCGAGAGGGCGGGCAGCTGGGGCGCACGTCTCTGCACCCCGGAGGAAGGCGTGGAGGTGGGATCTGGGAGACTTAACGCTGGAGACAGCCCCAGCGGGGACCGCGGCGGGCGGGCAGGTAAAAGCACTCTCGCCTGAAACTACCACTGAGAAAAGCCGCGAGCATCGCGAGAGTCACGTGACGTGCACGTGACCCTGGAGGCCGGGCCGGTGGGAGACAGTCTCTCTCAGGGTCGCGTAAGCCACCGACAGGTCTCAGGGCCCGGGGCAGGGCCGCTACCTTTAGCGGCCCCTGGACTGGCGCCATTTCCTTGGCCCTTCTTGCTCTCGGAAATGGGAACGCCCCGCTTCTTCCCAGAAGGGAAAACCGTTTGTGCCGGAGGGAGAAACAAGTGCCCCGGGCACCGGGCCGGATGCACTACGCGAGGCGGGAGGGTATCCACGCGGCCCCACAATGCAATGGGCTCCTGCGGTCCTTCGGGACGCTGCCGCAGTGACGTCAGAACCTGGTGCCGGGCACCGGCCCGGGGCGGCTGCGCCCCGTGTGATAACGCTGTTTCCCCTGGCGGCGAGGACCGCGCCTCGCGCGCGTTTTCCTAGGTTGTGCGGCCGGAGGCCTCTTCAGTGTTTCCGAGTGGAGAAGACCGGCGGAGGTACTTTGCCCGTGCAGGGAACTAGAAAACCAAAACGGTTTAAAAAGAGCAGGGTGGTCCAAAATCTTCCCACAAAGCCGACTCCAGGCAAGTTCAGCCAAACTTAAGGAAAACAACATTTCCATCTTTTTATTTTTTTATTGATTTGAGAGAGAGAGAGAGAGAGAGAGAGAGAGAGAAACGTCCATGAGAGAGAACGTGGACTGGCCGCCTCCTGCAAGCCCCCCACTGGGGATTTGGCCCAAAACCTGGGCGGGTGTCCCGACCAGGAATGGAACCTGTGACCTCACCCGCCAGGCCAAAATTTCCATCTTAATCAAATACTTCCAGATCTATGGGGAACAGGAGATAAAAACAAGGGAACACTTCAACTTTACATTAGGCTTAGTATAACTCGGATAGAAAACCTGACAAGAGCAGCAAATTGAAGGAAAATAATAGGCCAGTTTTGTTCATAAATGTAGATGCAGAATCTCATAGGCAAAAAGTTAACCAAATCTAGTATCATATAAACATAATAATACATTACGAGCAAGTTAGGTTTGAACATAAGAATTAAAGGTAATAATTGATTAATGGAGAAAATATCGCGAATATAAAGAAATAATTAAAAACTTATTTATCACAGGTACTCGTGGTACTTAGATTATTAGCAGGAGTGTAGCCAAGCCTCTTGTGATTTTTTTTTCTCCCAGAGACAGGGAGACAAACAGAGACATGGAAGGTAGCCTCCTCCTGGAGGCGCCCTACCAGGGATCCAACCCAAAACTGTTTTGTGAGTGGGATGACACCCTAGCCTTCCAAGCCACCTGACCAGGGTAAGCCCCTTGTGATTTTAATGCCCCTAGTATTTTTGACAGCTAGCATTAAATAATTTAATTCTTAATCAGGCCTTTGTTTACACGTTAACCTCGTTTTTTGCTTAACGCCTCAACTCCTTTTGTTCTCACAAGTGTACTCATAAGTTGCTGATGTACTGTCTCTTAGTCAAGCAGGAAATAACTTCAGGGTCTCCAGGAGAATTTGAATTTGTTTTGCAGAAGGAAAGAATGTCTTCAAGATAGCTGAGACCAGCTGCTGACACCCAGGAGTCTGAAGTGAAAAAGTGTTATCTGTGACTGAAGAAACACAAACCTCTCTCAATTCCCTGGAACGCCCCCTTCTCTTTCTCCCCTTTAAAACTCTTCTGCTTGGTCTGGAACTTCGGAGATGGTCTTTGGACATTAGCCTGCTGTCTTCCCGAATAAAGCAAACTTTCCTTTCCATCCAACACTTGTCTCTGTAGTACTGGCTTTCGAGCAGCGAGAAGCCGAACTTGGGTTTTTCAGTAACCGGAATTGAATGGAAATTAATCCAATAAAGTGTATCTGCAAAAAACCATATAACACCTTACTTAGTGGTAAAACATTGAAAGCTTTCTCTTTTTTACAATGTTCTGTTGACAAACCTGGGGCTTTTGACTCTACAGTTTCCTCCAATCTGGATTATGCTGATGCCGTATACATGGAGCAATTCAGCGTATTTCTCTGTCATTTACTGCTAATTAGTACTTGGATTATTTTATTTCTTTAGACATAATAATCACAGTTGTTTTGTCTTCAGTATCATGATAATTCTAACGTCTGAATTATTTTCAGGTTCCTTTCTGCTGCCTGACATTTCTATGTATGGTCCATGTGTGTTTCCTTGTATGTTCACTCTATCCTTGAAACACTATGTGAGATAAAGTACTTGTAGTTTATTCCAAAAAGGATCCGTTTGCTCCTGCCAGGTGCCTTGAGGCCTTCTCAGTCTGAAACCAATTTTCATGGGTTGAGATTTCATGGGTTATTGCTAATGCAGGCTACAGATATAAGCAAGAGCTGCCCAGTGACTACATCTATTCAAAGATGGGATTTTTTTTCCTTTTTTTTCTCCTGTCATAGTTAATGTAAAAGTAATATTTTCTGAAGTTCTGGGGTACTGGTTTACTCTTACTCTTAAAGGAGTCCCAACTTAATATGGGAAGAGTCACGTAATAACATTGTGACCTTGGGTAGCCCTGAACCTTTGCTGCTCTTTCCATGCCCAGTGAAGCTACTAAAAACAAAGCTAGATAGATGTTCCCTGACTGGAAAATATCCTCAGGGCCAAGAGTAGCTTTTGTGTTTCTGTACCCCATTTGCTTTTCTAGGTTCCCACCTCCTCTTAGCTTTTGGCCTAATAGTTTCTTACTATCTCATCAGCAGTTTGATGCTTGTGGGAAGTTTTTGTTTTTTTTTTGTTTTTGTTTTTTTCTTTTATTGAAATAACTGTTACCCAACAGCTCTTGGAGTAACTCAGAAAGAGAGTCCTAGGCTCAGGTCCTGAAATGCATCGCTCAGTGGGTGTACAAAGCATCCTCTATTCTGTTGAGGTTGAAAAGTTCTGGACGTGCCCACGATGGCCTCCACCCCTCCCAGCATTCTAGTGGACATGCACCCCAGGCCAGGCGTGCTGGCCCTCCCACCCTCTCCCTGAGGAGCTACATCCAATCAAGTCTGAGAGATAATCTGATCCAGAGCTGAAGCCACTGATATCTGAGTCAGAGGGGCTGCTGGAGCGGGAGCCCAGGATGGGCCGCGTGTCCAGGCCGCACCCTCTAACTGAGGGTGCTGGAAACTTGTCCACCATGTCAGATCCAAGGGGGTCCAGCGGCAGTAAGCTCAAGGGGGGCTTCCTCAAGATAGTGCCCAGTGGGTTGTGGAGCACATTCAGTACCGAGTGTGTGCTGCTCTGGGCTGAGGAATCTGCATCCTGGGTGCTCCACGGTCGGTCCCAGCCTGTGAGACTGAGGGACTGCAGGCCAAGGCACAAGTCATTTGCATCTAGGAGGCCCTGGGGAGAATCTTGTGCAGAGGTGGGAAAAAGCATCCTGCTTGTGATTGTTTCTTCAGCGTCGAGGAAGTCTGCTGTCAAACGATCATGAACTTCTCCATTGACGGGTGTGGTGCAGACTCGACTGAAATCCAGAGAATTATCCAATATGGCGTTTATCCTCTAAAAGATACTGGCGTTGCTGCATGTGGAGAGGACATGTGCCTCCTGGTTGTCCCAGCAAGCTTTTATCCTTCCCGCTCCCTCCTCCAGTGGGAATGCCATAGGGCCGGTGTGGTCCAGTCAGACGGACAGACCGGACAGACCACTCGGCACATGGGTGGCTGGCCAGCATGGTGAGGGATGCGCAGACACGTGTGCACTATTGCAGCAAGCTGCGACTTGTTTATTTGTTTGTTTTTTTACTAATTTATCCAGCATCTTTAGTTGTTATCAGTAGGGATATGTCTGAATAACCTAACTCTTCATAACTGAAAATAGAGATTTGATATTCCATTCATTTTCTCCAGACTCTTTTATATCTTAAAACACCTTGCTGAATGTTTCATTCTTCATTTTTTTTTTAATCCTCACCCGAGGACATTTTTGCATTTATCTTCATATAGAGCAGGAGGGAAAGAGGGAGGAAGAGAGAGAGAGAAACATGGATGTGAGAGACACATTGAGTAGTTGCTACCCACACAACCCCAACCGGGGCCTGGGACAAACCACAACCAAGGTACGTACCCTTAGCAGGAACTGAACTAGGGACTCTCTGGTCCACTGGCCAGTGCTCTAACTGCTGAGCCAAACCAGCCAAGGCGAATGTTTCATTCTTGCATCACACTTTTTTTCTTACCTGTGTGCTTCGTAGGCTATTACTCCATTTTCTTTTAGCACTAAATTTTGATATAGAGATTGATAAATCCAGTCTGAATTCCGCTATCCTTTATAGTTGACTTACTTTTTTTTTTTTTTTTGTATGGATAAACCACTTTTTTCAGGGTCAGACTTAGACAAAATGTATTATAGTGAGTCTCTTACCTATTGAATCTTCCTCCTACAAGATCAAGTAGGCAAAGAACAACCTCCAACTACCAAAGAGAATGCAGGACATCATCTAAATTTCTTTTGTCCTCGTTTTATATATTTAGCTTTCACATACACAGACATGCAAAGATGCAAATATGACACTCATTATTTACTGAGTGCCTACTTTGTGCTATTAACTGTACTATGTGTTTGATTTATAGCTTTGAACATAAGACAAGTCCTCATGGAGCTCACAGTCAACCCAAAGAGCTAGATATCCAAGAATAACCAAACAACTATTATTTGATTAGAGCTGTGATAAATGCATGCATGACAAAGCACAGGGTGGTATGAACACATAAAACAGACCTAACCTAGTTTCGAAGATCTGGGTAAGTTTCAGTGAATGTCACAAATCAATTAGAGACCTGACGGATGAGGAATTGGTTAGGTGAAAAATCATGGAGTGAGCCTTGGGGCAGAGACGACATTATGAGCAAAGAGGAAAGTTGACAAAATGAGTCTGGAGAGACAAAGCCCAGGTTATACAGGCTTTGTGGGCAACGTTAGAGAACTGGGACTTCATCCTGATGTTACGGAGAATTATTAGAAGCTGTTTTTAAGATGGAGAGACATTTTATATTTTTGTTTTTATAATACAGTTATTACTCTAGCTGCAAATTGAGGAGGGCATGGGTACAAATAGAAATGAAGACTCCAGTTAGAAAATGATTGTAAATGATTAAGGCATTTTGAACTATAGTGGTGGAAAGTAAAGATCTGAAGAAGTGTATATATTCTCAAAGCACTTAAACAGTAGGATCCTTGAACCACATCAAAATGACAACTAAACTACAGAACAACCATCATTCAGAACCACCTAAAATCAAGCTGAATGGAAGTCCTACAACTGCGAAACTAAAGAAGAAGGCACATGGAGACTGGTAGGAGGGGTGGAGGCGCAGATGGGCTGGTTCCACACCCGTGTGTAGGGGATAAAAATCAGGAGGGATACCTCCACTGTGAAAGTCCTTCACGAGGAACAAGGAATCCCCTTCCCACATCAGATATCCCAGCTCAGGGTTCTAGTGCCAGGAAAGGAAGTCCTCATAACTTCTGGCTGTAAATACCAGAGGGAACTGAAGCTGAGGCTGCTGGAGTCCCAGGCAGTTCCTCTTAAAGGACCTACAAATGGACTTATTTGGACTTGCTACCTCTGGGCTCCAGTGTAGGGGAGGAAGCTTGAAAGGTGCCAGAGACATACAGGGAATAACTGAGTTGTTTGGCACTGGGGCAAGAGCTGGAGGGGCAGCTTTCTCCTGGACAGACTTGCTGTCGGAGGCCATGGTTCCTTTGGTGAGTCCTTCCCCTGGGGCGGCAGACAGCTGCCACATCTGGGACTCCAGCAACTTGGCTCACACTGTTTTCCCACCCTGGTGATTCCCTGAGGCCCTGCCCCACCCAACTTTCAGATCCACCCAAGCTGTTTCTAGTGGCTTTACCATAGGATTGCCCTGTCTTGGATCCTGCTTTAGATTTTCCTAAATTCTCTCAAACAAAAATTCTGGCCTCAGGGAGTCCCATGTCTCTCACTAAGTGGGCCCAGGCCTGGCACTTGAAGCAGCCCACCTTGGTTCAGAGTTTGGCTTTGCCTGGGCACCTCCAAGCCCAGCACAAGAGCAGCCATCTGCAGATCACTTTGTAGCTTATGCCTGTTAGCCCAGGGTAGAACACAGGCAGTGGCTGACCTTGCCCCAGAGCCAGCACACCCAGAGGACAGCTTCAGACCATGTTGAAGCACTACCACCCAACCACCTCCACAAGCAACACACCCAAGGAGTGGGCTCAGTGGGTACCAGAACCCTGCTGAAGTAAGTCTTGCTCTTTGTAATGGGCCCTGCATAGCTGATTCTCCAAGGTAGTCAGAGGTCAGTGGACAGTGGCCACAGCCAGTCTTTGCAGCTGATCAGCCTGACTAAATCCCTCCCATTGATGTGCCAATAGCAATCAGGACTCAATTACAACAGTTGGGTGTATAGTCCACTATAGGGGTGCACCTCAAGAGCCCAGCTGGGGTGATCAGGTAGGCTGTACCACTGGATCCTATCCTGGGACCCCACAGGACACCTACTACATAGGCCACTTTAAAAAGCCTAGGAGACATAGAAGCTCTACCTAATATATAGAAACAAACACAGGGAAGCAGCCAAAATGAGGAGACAATGAAATATGTACCAAATGAAAGAATAGAACAAAACCCCAGGGAAAGAACTAAACAAAATGGAGATAAACAATCATCAGATGCAGAGTTCAAAACACTGGTTATAAGGATGCTCAAGGAACTTAATGAGAACGTCAAGGAACTTACAAAGAACATCAAGAACATAAAAAAGGACCAGTCAGAAATGAAGGATGCACTAACTAAAATAAAGAATAATATACAGGGAATCAATAGTAGAATAGGTGAAGCCAAGAAGCAAACCAACAATTTGGAATATAAGGAAGCCAAAAAGTACCCAATCAGATCAGCAAAAAGAAAAGAGAATCCAAAAAAAAAAAAATGAGGATAGTGTAAGGAGCCTCTGAGACAACTTCAAGTGTACCAACATTCACAACATGGGGGTGACAGAAGGAGAAGAGAGAGAACAAGAAATTGAAAACCTATTTGAAACAATAATGACAGAAAACTTCCCTAACTTGGTGAAGGAAACAGATATACAAATCCAGGAAGCACAGAGAGTCCCAAACAAGATGAACCCAAAGAGGCCCACACCAAGACACATCATCATCAAATGTAAAAGGTTAAAGACAAAGAGAGAATCTTAAAAGCAGCAAGAGAAAAGCAGTTAGTTACCTACCAGGGAGCTCCCATCAGGCTGTCAGTTGATTTCTCAAAAGAAACTTTGCAGGCCAGAAGGGAGTGGCAAGAAATATTCAGAGTGATGAAAAGCAAGGACCTACAACTAAGATTACACTATCCTGCAAAGCTATCATTTAGAATCGATGGATATATACAGAATTTCCTAGACAAGAAAAATCTAAAAGAGTTCATCACCACAAAACCAGTATTATATGAAATGCTGAAAAGTCTTGAAAAAGATAAAAAAAATATGAACAATAAAATGGCAATGAATACATATCTATTAACAATTGAATCTACAAACCAAATGAACAAGCAGAACAGAAATAGACTTATAGATACAAAGAACTTTTAGTTGGTTGCTAGATGGAAGGAGATTTAGGGGGATGGGTGGAAAAAGTGAAGGGATTAAGAAGTACAAATTGGTTGTTAGACTGACAAATGTCAAAGGGAAGGAGGGAGCTGGAGCGGGAAGAGATAAAACCAAAAAATGTATATGCATATATGCATAACCAATGGACACAGACAATAGTGTGGGAAAGGCAAGAGAGGGGTGGGAGTGGAGAGGAGAGGGTCAAAGGGGGCAAAAATGGGGACATCTGTAATACATTCAACAATAAAGATAAGTTGTTTTTTTTTTCTTTTTTAAAGTAGGATCCTGGGGGTGTGGGGTTGGATTAGAAGTAATGAGATGACTGAGAGAACTGCTAAGCTTTTCTGAAGGAGTCTAAGATTCCTCTCACTTCTCCCAATACACACTCTAGCAGAGACAAACACAGAGAGTTTTCAGAGAGGAAGAGAGGGAAATAAATCCCTATAAAAGGAGCTAAGTAGCCCTGGTTGGTGTAGCTCAGTGATTAGAGCATCGGCCCATGCATGGAAGAGTCTCAGGTTCAATTCCCAGTCAAGAGCACATACCTGGGTTGCAGGTTTGATCTCAGCCCTGGTCAGAGTTGTGTGGGAGGCAGACAATCAATGTGTCTCTCTCACATTGATATTTCTCTCCTTCCCCGCCCCTTCCTCCCTTCCACTCTCTCTAAAAAACAATGGAAAAAGTGTTCTCGGGAGGACTAACAACAACAAAAAAGGAAGCTAAGTAAAAGTTTTGGGGACTTAGGAAAACCAGAGGAATTACAGGAGTTCCAGTTGGGGACCTACTTTCTGGACTCAGCCTCTCGCTGTGCTCTTTCATGCCTTCCCTTGTCTTTCCCAAACCACAACTGTCATCCTGGTTTCTGAGATCTAGCCTACCATGATCTGGCCCTCCCCACTGTCAGTTACTATGTCCCTTTTGTGACCCACACACTGTCCTCCCTTTAAATTGAGTTCTATCAAGTTCCAGCCTCTGAAGCTAAAGCACCAGGTGTCCTCTTCCCTGATTAGACAAGACTTTATTTCGTGGTTAATAGTAGCCAGTTATTAAGCATTCACTTCATGCCATCCACTTTACTCTTTGTGGAATCTACATTACTTCCTTTAATCCTAACACCTTCAAGGGAGACGCATTATCACTTTTTCCTATCCTAAAAATGAGAAAAATGGAAATTGAGGGTCAAGGAGTTTACATGGGTAGCCCAAGTTCACAATTTCTGTATTGGTAGATCTGGGATTCCAACACGGGTCTGCCCCCCTCTAGAACCTTACTTCACGGGGTGCTGTCTCTGGTTTATTCTCTCTGCTTCACCTCAGATTCTTATCTCTACCTGTGTTTGGAGCCCAGTGTAGAAATAGTACTTGGTTTTCTTTGTGTAAGTATTTGGTTTGTCATTCTTAACCCTAGACTACACCTGATTCTTTTTAACTTTGCCATAATGGCACACAGTAAGGGTCTGAGCCCCGCCGCTGAGAAAACAATTTCTGTCAACGTAACTTCATTTGGAGCATTGAGGACAAGAGGATAATTCTCAGACAGCTTTGGTGCTTGGTCTAATCAGTCATTTGTTATTTTCCTATTACCTTTCTGATGGCATCCCTTGCTTTCTTCAAGACTCTTGATTAAAACCACTTTCCATTTTCACTGCTTATCTTCCTCTGAATGCTAACACGGAAATGTATGTTAGGTTAAGGTATGCAGTTGTTTATCCCCACATTATCTTGTATCGGTAAGAATCTGAAGCAAACTAAATGTATTGAGTCTAGATAAATAAAATGTGATTATCTATAAAATGGAACTCAATGCAACTATTAAAAAATTAATTCTGGCCCTGGCTGGTTGGGCTCAGTGGTTAGAGCATCAGCCTGCGGTCCAGAGAGACCTGGGTTTGGTTCCCGCTAAGGGCATGTACCTCAGTTGCAGTTTGTCCCCAGCCAGGGTTGGTCGTATGGGTGGCAGCCACTTGATGTGTCCCTTTCACGTCTATGTTTCTCTCTCTCTCTCTCTCTCTCTCTCTCTCTCCCCCTCTCTCTCTCCCTCCCTCCCACTCTATCTGAACAAAAAATGGGAAAAAATGTCCTCGGGCGAGGACAAAAAAAAAAAAGAAAAATAATAATAATTCTGGCCCAGCCAGTGTGGTTCAGTGGTTGAGTGTCAACCGGTGCACCAAGAGGTTGCAGGTTTGACTCACAGTCAGGGCACGTGCCCAGGTTGTGGGCCAAACTCCCAGTGAGGGGCATGCAGGAGGTGGCCAATCGATGCTCTCTGTCATCGATGTTTCTGTCTCTCTCTCCCTCTCCCTCCCTCACTCTCTAAGAAAGAAAGAGAGAAAGAAAGAGGAAGGAAGGAAGGAAGGAAGGAAGGAAGGAAGGAAGGAAGGAAGGAAGGAAGGAAGGAAAAAAGGAAGGAAAAAAAGAAGGAAGGGAAAGAAAAGTTTTTAAAAAATTAATGCTGTCATGTACAACTGTTACCAATATATCTGTTTTAAAAAAGACAACCAGATTTTGGAAAAATGGCGGCAGAGTGAACGGAGCTACACAGACCGTCTCCCAGAACCAAACTGGAATTACAAATATAACACAGACAAATTGACAGAAAAAAACAACAGAAAAGCAGCTTGCGAGGACCATACAACGAGGGACACTGACTCCATCCCGGTAGGCTTGCGAAGGCGCAAGACGGGGGCTGGGAGCCCACGATCAGCAGCTCAGCAGCGGCCTTAGCTGGGAGCAGTGCCCTCGGGTCACACTCCCAGGTGGCTCCACAGTGCAGAGCGGGGACAGAGGCTGAAACAGCCACAGCCACTCACCTTGGGCTCCGGCGGAGGGGGGGCAGACTGGACTGGAACTGCGTGGGGACACTCGGGATTTGTAGGGCACCCAGAGCAGTTGCGGAGTGCCAGCCACCCAGGACAGTGGCCACATTGCTCCTTCCCAGGGCTCTGAGGAGAGGCAGCAGCCCCTCCCTTGGAGATCCAACCCCACCCTGTGGGCCATTGAAGTACTAATTGAGGCTCATTAACAACCAGCATCTGCCCCACCCTCGTGAAAGCCCCTTGTGCTGAGCACCTGAGGGAGTTTTTCAATCAACTGACAACCCAAAACTCTTCAAGTAACCTGGACTGCTATCCTCAGGCAAAAAGCTAGAGGATAACAGTACCTTTCCTGGGCTGGCAACTTTAACCAGGAAAGTAAGACTTGACAGTGGTGTTTAACGTGGGTCCTCCCTCGCTCATCTAAACATAGGAGAGGGAGCCACAAATAGCAGAACACCAACACCCACAGGGAAAACTTGACAGGCTCCAAAGTCCACAGTGATAGCCAAAATGGTGAAACACAGAAACAGAAGCCAAATGAAAGAGCAAGAGACCTCCACTAAAGATGAGATCAATGTGGAGCAATTAGGCATGTTAACAGAGCTAGAATTCAGAGCCATGATCTTGAGGAAGCTGAACAGCATGAGTAAGGACATAGAGACACTGAAAATAAGCCAATTGAAAATTAAAAACCAGCAAGAAGAGATAAAAAATGACATATCAGAAATGAAAAACACATTGGAAGGTTTAAAAAGCAGAGTAGAGCCCTGGCCGGTTTGGCTCAGCGGTTAGAGCGTCCGCATGCGGTCTGGAGAGACCCGGGATCGGTTCCCGCTACGGGCACGTACCTCGGTTGCAGTTTGTCCCCAGCCCTGGTTGGTCGTGCGGGTGGCAGCCACTCGATGTGTCCCTTTCACATCGATGTTTCCCTCTCTCTCTCTTCCTCTCTCTCCCTCCCACCTGTCTGTACAAAAAATGGAAAAATGTCCTCGGATGAGGATTAAAAAAAAAAAAAAAAGCAGAGTAGAGGAAGCTGAGGACCGGATCAGTGAATTAGAAGACAGGGTAGAAAAAATCAATCAGAAAAACAAAAGGAAAAAACTATTAAAAAACAGGAAGACAGCTTAAGAGAACTGTGGGACAACAGGAAACGTAATAATATTCACATCATAGGAGTCCCCGAAGAAGAAGAAAACGAGCAAGGGATAGAGAATATATTCAAAAAAATAGTGACAGAAAACTTCCCTAATTTGGTGAAGGAAGAAGGCATTCAAGTTCAAGAAGCACAGAGAGTCCCAAGTAAGAAGAACCCAAACAGGTCCACACCAAGACACATAGTAATTAAAATGCCACAAATTAAAGACAAAGAGAGAATCCTAAAAGCAGCAAGAGATAAGCAACAGGTTACCTACAAAGGAAACCCCATAAGGCTCTCAGCTGACTTCTCACAAGAAACACTACAGGCCAGAAGGGAATGGCATGAAGTAATCAAAGTTATGAAAAACAAAAATCTGAATCCAAGACTACTCTACCCAGCTAGGCTATCATTCAAAATAGAAGGTCAAATAAAGAGCTTCCCAGACAAAAAAAGGCTAAGGGAATACATTAGCACCAAACCAGCACTACAAGAAATGTTAAATGGACTGCTGTAATTAGCAGTAGAAATGGGAAGAAAAATGGAACCACACTAAACAAAAATGGCAATAAATAAGTACATATCAATAATCACCTTAAATGTAAATGGATTGAATGCTCCCATAAAAAGACACAGAGTAGCTGATTGGATATGAAAGCATGACTCATCTATATGTTGTTTACAAGAGACCCACCTCACAACAAAAGACTCGCATAGGTTGAAAGTGAAGGGATAAAAAAAAATTTTCCAAGCAAACGGAAAGCAAAAAAAAGCTGGGGTAGCAATTCTCATATCCGATAAAATAGATTTCAAAACGAAGACCATAACTAGAGACAAAGAAGGCCACTACATAATGTTGAAAGGATCTATCCAACAAGAAGATATAACCTTGATAAACATATATGCACCCAATATAGGAGCACCAAAATATATTAAAAATCTTCTGGAGGACTTCCAAGGAGAAATTGACAACAATACAATCATAGCAGGGGACTTCAACACCCCGTTGACAGCACTGGATAGATCCTCTAGGCAAAAAATTAGCAAGGAAACAGAGACTCTAAATGAAGCACTAGACCAAATGGATTTAATAGATATCTACAGAGAATTACACCCCAAAACTACAGAATACACATTTTTCTCAAGGGCACATGGGATATTCTCAAAGACAGACCACATGATAGGGAACAAACTAAATCTCTACAAGTTCAAGAAGATTAAAATCATATCAAGCATCTTCTCAGATCACAATGGCATGAAACTAGAAATCAATTGCAACAAGAACATGCAAAGACATTTCAACACATGGAGGCTAAATAGCATGTTATTAAACAATGAATGGGTTACTGAGGAGATCAAGAAAGAAATTAAAAACTTCCTGGAAACCAATGAAAATGAACACACAACAACACAAAATCTATGGGATGCAACGAAAGCAGTTCTGAAAGGGAAGTTCATAGCACTACAGGCCTACCTCAAAAAACAAGAAAAATGTCTAATTGACTGTCTAACCTCACAACTTAAAGAATTAGAAAGCAAACAAAAAGCAAACCCCAGAGCAAGTAGAAGGAAGGAAATAGTAAAGATCAGAGCAGAAATAAATGACATAGAGACCAAAAAAACAATTCAAAGGATCAATGAAACAAAGAGCTGGTTTTTTGAAAAAATAAACAAGATTGATGGACCCTTAGCTAGGCTCACCAAGAAACAAAGAGAGAGAACCCAAATACGCAAAATCAGAAATGAAAGAGGAGAAGTAACAACCAACACCACGGAAATACAAAAGATCGTTAACAACTACTATGAACAACTATATGGCAACAAATTAGACAATTTAAGGGAAATGGACAAATTTCTAGAAACACACAGACTCCCAAAACTGGACCCGGAAGAGATAGAAAACTTGAACAGACCAATAACAACTAAGGAAATTGAAGAGGTAATCAAGACTCTCCCAGCAAACAAAAGCCCAGGCCTAGATGGCTTCACGGGGGAGTTTTACCGAACATTCAAAAAAGAACTAACACCCATTCTCCTCAAACTATTTCAAAAAATTCAAGAAGAAGGAAGACTTCCAAACACATTCTATGAGGCCAGCATAATTCTAATTCCAAAATCAGAAAAAGACACTACGAAGAAAGAAAACTACAGGCCAATATCCCTGATGAACATAGACGCCAAAATCCTGAACAAAATATTAGCAAATCGGATCCAGAAATACATCAAAAAAATTATCCACCATGACCAAGTGGGATTCATTCCAGGGATGCAAGGCTGGTACAATATTCGCAAATCAATAAATGTGATACACCACATAAACAAAATGAAGAATAAAAACCACATGATCATATCAATAGATGCTGAAAAAGCATTCTACAAAATCCAGCATCCATTTCTGATAAAAACGCTCAGCAGTGTGGGAATAGAGGGATCATATCTCAACATAATAAAGGCCATATATGAAAGACCTACAGCCAACATCATACTCAATGGACAGAAACTAAAAACATTTCCATTAAGAACAGGAACAAGACAGGGATGTTCACTTTCGCCACTCTTATTTAACATAGTACTGGAAGTCTTAGCCACAGCAATCAGACATGAAGAAAAAATAAAAGGGATACAAATTGGAAAGGAGGAAGTGAAACTGTCATTATTTGCAGATGACATGATATTATACATAGAAAACCCTAAACACTCCATCAAAAATCTACTAGACTTAATAAACAAATTTGGCAAAGTAGCAGGATACAAAATTAACATCAAGAAATCGACGGCATTCTTGTACACCAATGATGAACTCACAGAAAGAGAAACTGAAAAAACAATCCCATTTACCATCGCGCCAAAAAAATTAAGATACCTAGGAATAAACTTCACCAAAGAAGTAAAGGACCTATTTGCAGAAAACTACAGGTCACTGAAAAAAGAAATAGAGGAAGATATAAAAAAGTGGAAGCACATATCCTGTTCATGGATTGGAAGAATTAACATCATTAAAATGTCCATACTACCCAAAGCAATCTATAGATTCAATGCAATCCCCATCAAAATACCAACGACATATTTCATAGAACTAGAACAAATACTTCAAAAGTTCATATGGAACCAAAAAAGACCCCGAATAGCCACAGCAATCTTGAAAAAGAAGAACAAAGTAGGTGGGATCACAATACCATATATCAGGTTATACTACAAAGCGACTGTAACCAAAACAGCCTGGTACTGGCACAAGAACAGGCATATAGACCAGTGGAACAGAACTGAAAACCCAGAAATGGACCCAAAGCAATACGTTCAATTAATATTTGACAAAGGTGGCAAGAGCATACAGTGGAGTAAAGACAGCCTCTTTAATAAATGGTGTTGGGAAAATTGGACAGCTACATGCAAAAAAAAATGAAACTAGACCATCAACTTACACCATACACAAAAATAAACTCAAAATGGATAAAAGACTTAAATGTGACCCGTGAATCCATAAAAATCCTAGAAGAGAATGTAGGCAACAAAATTTCGGACATCATACGGAGCAGAAATTTCACTGATACATCACCTAAGGCAACAGAAACAAAGGAAAAAATGAACACATGGGACTACATCAAACTTTATGCAAACTACATAAAAGGCTTCTGCACAGCAAAAGAAACAATCATCAAAATGGAAAGGCACCCTGCTGTATGGGAGAACATCATTGCCAATGATGTATCAGATAAGGGGTTAATTTCCAATATATATAGAGTGCTCATAGAACTCAACAAGAGGAAGACAAAGCACCCAATTAAAAAATGGGCAGAGGAGCTAAATAGACACCTCTCCAAACAGGACATACAAATGGCCAAGAGACATATGAAGAAATGCTCAACATCACTAATCATCAGAAAGATGCAAATTAAAACAACAATGAGGTATCACCTCACACCTGTCAGAATGGCCGTCATCAACAAATCATCAAACAACAAGTGTTGGCGAGGTTGTGGAGAAATGGAGACTCTAATACACTGCTGGTGGGAATGCAGACTGGTGCAGCCACTATGGAAAACAATATGGTGTTACCTCAAAAATTAAAAATTGAACTTCCATTTGACCCAGTGATCCCACTTCTAGGAATATACCCTAAGAAGCCTGAAGCACCAATCAGGTAGAATATATGTATCCCCATGTTCATAGCAGCACTATTTACAATAGCTAAGATCTGGAAACAGCCCAAGTGTCCATCAGTAGATGAATGGATAAAAAAGCAGTGGTCGCCCTGGCCGGTTTGGCTCAGCGGTTAGAGCGTCGGCCTGCGGTCCAGAGAGACCCGGGTTCAGTTCCCGCTAAGGGCATGTACCTCGGTTGCAGTGTGTCCCCAGCCCTGGTTGGTCGTGCGGGTGGCAGCCACTCGATGTGTCCCTTCACATCGATGTTTCTCTCTCTCTCTCTCTTCCTCTCTCTCCCTCCCGCTCTATCTGAACAAAAAATGGAAAAGTGTCCTCGGGTGAGGATAAAAAAAAAAAAAAAAAAAAAAAAAAAAAAGCAGTGGTACATGTACACAATGGAGTACTATGCAGCGGTAAGAAAGATAGATCTCTTATCCTTTGAGACGACATGGAGGGACCTGGAAAGTATTATCCTAAGTGAAAGAAACCAAGCAGAAAAAGACAAATACCACATGATCTCACTTATATACGGAATATAATGAACATAACAGTCTGAGGAATACAATAGACCCAGAAACATGGAAGTAGGGCACAGACTGACATCCCTCAGAAGAGGGGGTGGGGGGGTGGGAAGAGATAAACCACAGAACTTATATGCATGTATGCATGATCAATGGACTTGGACAACTAAGCCGGGGACGGGGCAGGGGTGGGGTGGGGAGGGTGGTGCCAATGGGGTAAAAAAGGTAAAATATCTGTAACAAAAAAATAAATAAAAATTAAAAAAAAAAAGACAACCAAACTGCACATTTAGCATGTTGCTGCTTTAAAAATTACACACACACACACACCACACTTTCAGGTACACATTTAGAACTTTAGATATACATAAAAATATTAAGAAAGATTAAGTGATTGGATTTTAGAGATTATTGTTAGTTTTAATTGTTTTCTTTTCCCCTTTAAAAATTTTTCAACATTAAACACAAGCTTATTTTTTAATTTAGAAGTCATTAAAAATAACATAATTTCTATAACAATGCAGCCTATCGTTTGTTTGTTTTTGTGGTGGTTGTTGTTAATCCTCATCTGAGGATATTTTTCCTTTTTTTTTAAGATAGAGTGGAAGGGAAGGAGGAAGAGAGAGAGGAAAACATCAATGTGAGAGGGACACATAGATTGGTTGCCTCCCCCAGACATGGCCGCGTATTGAACCTGCAACCCAGGTAAGTACGTGCTAAGCCAAACCAGCCAGGGCTCATTTGGTTTTAATTTTTATAAAGAAGAGGATGTAGGGTACTTTTGGGAAAGTTTTATTATTGTTCATTTTTTCTTTTCTTTTTTTTTAATCCTCACCTGAGGACATTTTTCTATTTTTTGTTCAGGTAGAGTGAGAGGGAGAGAGAGGAAGAGAGAGAGAGAGAAACATCGATGTGAAAGGGACACATCGAGTGGCTGCCACCCACATGACCAACCAGGGCCAGGGACAAACTGCAACCGAGGTACATGCCCTTAGCGGGAACCAAACCCGGGTGTCTCTGGACCGCAGGCCGATGCTCTAACCGCTGAGCCAAACTGGCCAGGGCCATTTTTTCTTTAAATCACTATCATATAGTTCAGTTCTTACAAAGTGGACTCAAGTTGATTTGTATGGAGCACCTATTGTTTCTAATTCAGATATTTTAAAGTCTTTGTTTAAATCTCAATGGTACAATTTATTTCAAGTTTGTGCTTCTTCATTGCAGTGGTTCTCAAGCAAAGACACCATAGAAATCTATGAGGATATTAACCAGAATGTGTGGGCTATTTCTGGGATGTCCAAAATTTAATAGGCACTGGGGTATAGATGACAATGCAGGGTTTGACAGGGTACATATCCTGATTCTTTTCTCAAGTAGCTTCAGAAAAGAAGGCTAAACTCTCCGAGCCTCTATTTTCTTATCTTTAAAATGGAAATAACAATATTAACTCTCCAGTTTCTCAGTTACCACCTCATTACTGCCAAAAGTTCTGTTGTACTTTGGGTTATCAAATTTCCCCAAACCGCCCTGGCGGGTTTGGCTCAGCGGTTAGAGCATCGGCCTGTGGTCCGGAGAGACCCGGGTTCAGTTCCAGCTAAGGGCATGTACCTCGGTTGCAGTTTGTCCTCGGCCCTGGTTGGATCATGTGGGTGGCAGCCACTCTATGTGTCCCTTTCACGTCGATGTTTCTCTCTCCCCCTCCCCCCCCCCTACTCTATCTGAACAAAATATCGAAAAGTGTCCTTGGGTGAGGATAAAAAAAAAAAATTTTCCCGAAACCTGGGATACAGTAATAAAAGATTATTAAAATGGTCCTTGCTGAGAGGAAGAATGAGTGCTTCTAGCTTTATGATAAGAACACTAGATGGCAGCATTCAGGCGGGATTTTAAAACCAATTGGGATCCTCCCTTCACCCACAAGCCCCTCTCCCGGAAAACAGAACAGAAACCCAGAGATCTTCCTGCTTGTCTCAGTTGGAACAGCAATTGAAGGGCAATATTTGACATTGTTTGCCAGGGACTAAACTAAAAGAAATACACTTGGTAGAGGAGGGGAATAATAGTAAAAGCTCATATAGTATTTACTTTTGGCAGGCACTGTTCTAATAATTTTATATATGGTAAAACAAAGAGTAAATAAATTAACAAACAAAATCCTAGCCCACAAGCCCCATATATGACATTAGAAAAAATGAAAAGGAAGTGATTTCATCTTTATTGTAGTGGATGGGCAGGTACATTTTAAAAAAAATTTCTTCCTTTTTCCTTTTCCTTTTCTCTTTTATTTTCCTTCATGCTTTCAACAAAACAAGTATTTTTTAAGCATATGCTATGTTCGAGGTACTAAGAGCTTTATCAGATGGCAAAGGAGGTATGAATCATTTTATATTGGGATGAATACACAGAGAGAAAAAAGAGATCAACATTTATTGAAAGCTTACTAGTGCTCACCTCGGCAGCACATAAACTAAAATTGGAATGATACAGAGAAGATTAGCATGGCCCCTGTTCAAGGATGAAATGCAAATTCATGAAGCGTTTTATATTTGTTTGTTTGTTTGTTTATGTTATTGTTAATCCTCACCTGAGAGTATTTTGTTCCATTGATTTTTTGTTTATTAATTTTTTTAGAGAGAGAGAAAGGGAGAGGGAGAGAGAGAGAAACATCAATGAGAGAGAACATCGATTGGCTGCGTCCTGCATGCCCCCCGCTGGGAATCGGGCCCACAACCTGGGCATGTGCCCTGACTGGGAATCAAACCGGCAACCTCGTGGTTCATGGGTGGACACTCAGTCCCTGAGCCACACCAGCTGGGCTGTTCCATTTACTTTTAGAGAATGGAAGGAAGGGGGTGGGGAGAGGAAGAGAGAGAGAAAGAGAAACATAACATCGATGTGAGAGAGAGACATATCAATTGATTGCCTCCTGCATGTGCCCCGACTGGGGCTGGCGATCAAACCTGCAACCCAGGTATGTGCCCTTGACCAGAAATTGAACCCAAAACCCTTCAGTCCACAGGCCCACACTATAACCACTGTGTTACATCAGCCAGGGCAAGCATTCCATACTTTAAAAAAAAACATAAAGAACCCTGGTCGGTTTGGCTCAGCAGTTAGAGAGTCGGCCTGTGGTCCAGAGAGACCCAGGCTTGGATCCTGCTAAGGGCACTACCTCGGTTGCAGTTTGTCCCCAGCCCTGACCCAATCAGGGCCATGCGGAAGGCAGCCACTCGATGTGTCCTTTTCACATTGATGTTTCTCTCTCTCTCTCTCCCTCCCACTCTATCTGAACAAAAACTGAAAAAATGTCCTTGGGTAAGGATAAAAAAAAAAAAAAGAAAGAAAGGTTACTATATGCTAGGACCCTGCAAGGCATTTTACATCCAGTATTTCATTTACTAGAATATATTTTTATTTATGTTAAGTGGTTGTTAATATTCCCATTTTCAGGTGAAAACATTCAGTCTTAAAGAGAGTAAGTAACCTGACCACAGGTACATAGTTAGGAAGGGGTAGAATGAAGCACTGTGGATAGGTAAAAATTGCTGCTCTTTGTTTCAACTTAAAAAGAGAATACAGATGTATTTTCAGAAGACCCAGTAATAGACGTGCATTCCAGGGTGGTAGAGTTCTGATAGGACAGATGGAGGCAGAGAGCCTCTGGGCACAGCATGAAGACACACAGGCCAAAGGAATGTGTTTACAAGTCTGACAGGAATGTGTGTAAACAGTTAATATTTTTTTTAAAGGGGAAAAGAGTTTTAAAAATCTACCCAGAGGTGGAAGACATTAGCAAAGTATGTCACTGAAGAGCGTTCTCCATCTGCCCCAACAGCCCCCTCCAGTTCAGCCTCTCTTTATGTTTTTCCTGTTGCCGTTCAAATGCTGATCTTATCCACAAAACTCAGATAAGCGAGGGACATCAGGTTCTGGTCCCCCATACATGAACAGTTTTGACTTTCACTTCAACACAAACTACTTGACTCTAAAACTAACTATACACCAAACACTGGACTGCAAGGTCAATGTACAGATGCCAATGACATCAGGTGCCTGCCTCAGGTCTTTCCCTCCAAATCCCTGTGAAATTGGTGGTTCCGAGAGGATAGTAGGAGACGCGTGGGCCACTCCCTTTATATTTTCTTACACATACACAGTAGTTAAAACATGGACTTTAGCCCTGGACAGTTTGGCTCAGCAGTTGAGCGTCAGCCTGTGGATCAGAGTCCCTGGTTCGGTTCCCGCTAGGGGCAGGCACCACAAAACAAAAAAAACATGGACTTTAGAGACAGACAGACCCACATTCAATGAAACAGGGTAAGAGAAAAGTGAAGACCCCAGCAGTAGAGGCCAGATTCTGAAGAAGCAGGCGCTCAGGCTGACATCAACACTGTGCTGACACTGTCTCGGTCTCTAGGTGTTTCAATAACTACGTGGGCTCAGGCTCAGGCTGCTGAAGCCCCTAAAGGTGCATGGTCTCTGCTTATGTGCCTGGGATGCCTCTGACTGATTTCTGACCCCTCCTGACCTTGAGCTTCTCTGACCCTTGAACAGTCTGCTTTCAGTCTGGGTTAATTAACACCGAGGTGGAGGAGAGGTGGTGGTTGAAAGGAAGACTGTAGGCCCTGAATAAGGGAGTCACAAAGTAATTGGCAATGAAAATGTTCCAAGAGCAGGACCCCGCCAGGGAGTGAATGAAACCAGGCTGCACTGAAGTGGAAATTGTGACTAAAAAGGGAAGATATGACTTGCAGTGTGCTGGCTCCTGGTCATCCTTGTCCTCAGGTCAGAGGCTAACACTCACGGCACTTCTGCGGAGGGAGACGTGGGAGAGCTACATTTGGAGATCAAGTCAGTTCTTCCTCCAGCCTGCTTATTGCTCCTCAGAGCTGAGAGGGGGAGAAGCTAGGCCCAGCTCCCCAATCCTGCGTCTGCCATTGGGACCCTTTGCCTGGAACTGGAGGAGAGTCCTTACCCTGGGGTGAGGTCAGAGGCAGAGACCAGGGAGCTCCAAGGAATCCCAACTAAATGTGGAGAAGCCAGAATGCCGCAGTGGAATGACCCACTCTGATTGCACGTGGAGAGTTGTGGTATAATAAGAAATGTATTTAACATCTGTCTTCAGCTCCTGGCACAAAGCTCCTAAAACTCTTGTAAGTTCCTGAGTGATAGGAGCGTCTTTTTTTGTTTATAAGAAGCCCTTTTTGAGCACACTTGAGTTTATACTGATGAAGTGACTTAGAGTGGGGCCTCCAGACAGCTTCAGGATGGGGCTGGTCACCAGAAAGACCTAGAGATTAGACAGTTGGCCCTGGTTGGGTTGCTCAGTTGTTTGGAGCATCATCCCGATACACCAAGTTTTGGGGTTCAATTCCCAGTCAGAGCACATACAAGAATCAACTAATGAATGCATAAATAAGTTGAACAACAAATCAATGTTTTTCTCTCTCTGAGTGTGTCTCTCTCTTCCTCTCTCTCTGTAATCAATCAATTAATAAAAAGATTATTGAAAGAAAAGAAGTCAGGTGAGTTCCTGGACCACTGTTTTATAGCTAGCTATTCATAACTGCCATCGTTCTGGCAGGGCTTGACTCAGTGGAGCATTTTGGGGAACATCTTATTCCACCTGTTTCAGGATCTGATGCTATCTCCAGGCCGTGTCAAAATGAATTAAATTGTAGGACACCGAGTTAGGTCCCTTGAGAATTGGATAATTGTGCATGGGAGAAAGAAATTTTCCTCTACCCTCTAGTTTCTTCTGGCTGGTCTAATAAGTAAATCTACATAGGACAATTAAGAAGAAAAAAATAACCAAATTTTATTACATATGGATGCATGGGAACCTCACTTTCAGGACTGACTTCAGAGACTCCACAGACATGAGAGGTTCAGGGACAAAAAGTTAAAATGAAGTATATATGGTGTTCTGAGCTAAGGTGCTATGGTGCTTCAAAGGGTCATTGCTGGATGATAAAAAGAGCTGAAGTTCAGTAATTGGTAGTTTGCCCTGCCATACAGATAGGTCAAAAAAAGGTTATCTAGCCCTGCCAGTGTGGCTCAGTGGTTGAGCATGTACCCATGCACCAAGAGGTCACTGGTTCGATTCCTGGTCAGGGCACATGCCCAGGCTGTGGGACCAATCCCCAGTAGGGGGCATGCAGGAGGGGGCTAATCAATGTTCTCTCTCATCGACGTTTCTATCGCCCTCTCCTTCTCCCTTCCTCTCTCTCTAAAAATCAATAAAGAAAAAAAAATTTTAAAAAAAGGTTATCTAGATACACTTTTCCTTCCTCTTTTTCTTCCCCTGAAGCATATTACCTTTGTGTTTCTCTCTCCTAAACTCTAAGGGCCTACCTTTGCCTCTGTTTGTAACTTGTTTCCTGAGCTTACACAGCCTAGCTGGCTCACTTCTACTACCCCGGTAACTTCCTAAATGAACTTTCTCTTTAAATAAAAATAAAGGTTATCTAGGTAGTTAAAGGGAGGAGGGCAGAATTTTTCTTGAACCCACAGGTTGTTAGTTGCTTTTAGCTCAAAATAATGTTCGACCACAGAGGCACATCTTGGGGTGACTTGTTCTGAACTTCTACAAGTGCTTGGTGGTGCTGGAAAACAGAGTCAGTGCCCAAGGCTGAGCTGGACACATAACTTTGGCAATGGCTGACCTGGTTCTGGCCCCAGATCCCTCTCACTTCCTCCTTGCTGCAGGCCTTGATTTACTCCAGACGCTGAGAGTAACCCACTTATCTGGTCTCTAAGCAGGGTTAAGTATTTAGAAGCTTCGTTTTCCTGCTTAGCCTGGGTGGGGGCAGGTGGTTCACTACTTGAATCCTATTCCTGGTTCCCATAACTGGGATTTTGCCTGGATTTTTAGTAATGGGCATCCGGTATCATTCATGACTCCACCACCCAAATTAATTTTAAGTTCCAAGTGGATTTTCTATTACCCCAGTGTTTCGAGGGCCTTATAGTTTTGGAGGCAATCCTCACATTCAAGTGACTGGACTGTTTTTGGAGTCATTGATTGCTGGAACCTCTGCCTACTACAACTGAAAAAGAAAAGTTACCTGGGGCCAAGCTCTGGCTTCTGGTGGTGAAAAATCATCTACCCACCCCACAGTGACTGTTGCTAACAGCTGAACCCCCCACATTCCAGGCTCCTGAAGGGTTCTTACTCTCACCCTTCTGCCACTCCCTGAACTGTGAACTAGCCTCATGACCCTTCCCATCTCACAGGCTCTCCAAGCCCCTGCTCAGAGGCACCACCACCACCAGCCAGTGCCAGTCTGATAAAGTTAGGGGTTTTCATCTTGTGTGTGTTTTCATCTCCATTCAGTCTTTTCTCTCTTTGTTTCTTGTTTGTTTGTTTGTTTGTTTGTTTGTTTTGCAAGAACTGTATTTGTCTAGACTCCAACTTCCACAGACATAAGGAAGAGCTGTTCATTTTCCGATGCAATGTCTCTAATACATTTCTTTTCCAAAATGGGTAGAGGAGCTTCTATGTACTATTCCAGAGGTCATTTTTGTAGAGATAATGGGATTTGAGAGAGAAAGAAAAACAAAACAAAAAATAACACCCATGTTCTATTTGTTCTTTGCACCAGCCAACCACTGAGTGAACTTTGGAATTGACTCTGATACCTGCTGGTGTAAAACTCTGACCAGGGAGTGCTGGATTACACAGCGTGGCCAGCATCCTCCAGGACACCCTACATGGAAAGGCCTCAGAAGAGGTGACATGTAAATGTACCACCCAATGCCATGAGGGTGAGGGTCTGCCCATTTTGAAAACTATCTGTCGCCAGTCCCTCAAGGCACCATGGGATTTCCCTCCCTTCTTTCATCACCAGATATCTCAAGTAGATGACTAGAACCTGCTCATCCCTCCCCCTCTCACTGCCTCAGCTCCAGCCCTGCATGACAAGCTCTCCACCTGGGGTAATTGCTCTCTCAGAGGTCACAAGGTTTCCTCAGTGCAAACTTCAGTGAATTTGTTCTGTTAACCCTTCCCTCCACCTCTCTGGAGAACCTGGGCACAGCGCCCACACTGGTGCCTGACAGCTCTGCTCAGAGTCTCGGTCCTCACTTGCCAGGACTCTAGGCCATCCTGGGCCTCCTCCCTCTTTCTCGAGACTTTTCTTTGCTTCCTTCAGGGACTTTGCAAACCCTCAAGGTTTGGACAGATCTGTTTAGTCAAATCCCTTTCCAGAGAAATGCTTCCCCCTGGAAGTAAGTGGTTCTCAGGCCCAGATCCCTGGACCAGACTTCTGACCTCAACCCTACAGTATCACAGGCCTCTGTCCTTCCCTTGAGCACCCCTCCCCTCCACCACAAACTCACTTTTTGGGAGATAAGGTAAACATCCTACATCTTGAACTTGCTCTCCTCCTGAGCAGTTTTATTTTCATTATGTCTGCCAACATACTTCCACTTTTTTAGACTTAAAACTCTGGAGTGACCTTTTATTATTCCCTTTATCTTGTCTTTTACCTATAAATATTAAGTGTCTTCACCATATCTTACAAATATTAAGTTCTATTTTTGTCTTTTAAAAAAGTTTAAAATCTTTTCAGAAGTGTATTTTCCACCACAATATTAGGCTTAATTGTATACTGTTTCCTTTTAAAATAATTGGATTACCAGCAATAAAATAAAATCCCATATACATCTTATTCTGACTGTAAGGATGCCCCAACTCCCTTCTCCTTGGCTTGTCTACAAATACAGGGGAAAGTGGCGCTTCCCAGCATGCAGGAGTGGCTATGAGACCATTCTGACCAAGGAAATTCAGGAGGAAGTTTGTTGATTCATCCATAAAATGACTTGATTTCTTAATCCAACTCCTGTATTTTCTCTCTTTCTCTTTCTTCTCTCTCTCTCTCTCTCTCTCTCTCTCTCTCTCTCTCTCTCTCTCTTCTCCTCCTCCTCCTCTCCCTCTCCTTCCTTCCTTCCTTCCTTCCTTCCTTCCTTCCTTCCTTCCTTCCTTCCTTCCTTCCTTCCTTCCTCTTTCTGTTATACACAACAGACATTAATTTTTCACAGTTCTGGAGGCTGGAAGATGAAGATCAGATGTCAACATGATCAGGTTCTGATGAGGGCCCAATTCCTGGTTGCAGACAGCTTTCTCATTGTATCCTCTTAGGAGAGGGGGGCAGATTTTTTTGTTAAGTTGAGATATAATGTATTAGTTTTAGGTGTATAACATAATGATTTGATATATGTATACATTGCAAAATGATCACCACAATAAGTTTAGTTAATACCCATCACCATACATAGTTACAGATATTTTTATTGTGACCCAGGAGAAAAGGAAAAAGTCTGTGGTAACCTAGTCAGGGCACATACAAGAATCAACCAATGAATACATAAGTAAGTGCAACAACAAATCTCCCTCTTCCTCTCTCACTCTCAAATAAAAAGGAGTTACTTGATACAAGCATAAAAGTTTATTGTTATATACAGCTGTTTTTCATTCTTATTCTTAAAAGTTGTGTTCCCAAATAATGGTCTGGCTTGTGTAATTCTGAGAAAGAGAGATTCAGCGATTCACCCAGAAAAATCACTGCCCTAACTGCTTTCTTTTTATTCATACCATTGAAACCACTCTCTGAAGCCTTCACCTTGATGCAGCTGTTCCCTAGCCTCCTAGATCCTTTCCTTTTACCAAAAGACTGTTTGCAAAATGTCCTTCCTCGCTGAAAGGAAGGTCCTGACAGAACTAGAACTTTGGACCTTTTCTTGCCACAGCTGGGACTAGCTGCCCTATACCTGCACACTCAGCCCAGGTTCTCAGGCCCTGGGACAATCCCAAATGCTGGGCCTGCCTGAGATGTGGTGGAACCTCATATGAGCTAATAATTTGAAGTTCCTTTTGATATTTTTTCAACATTTATTTAATGGGAGCTGCACTGGTACTTTTAGGCAACGTTTGTTGTTAGAGTTCTCTTAATTTTCCACCCAGGGGGTGGAACCAGTGGGCTTGGGCAGCTGTGTAAGTGGCTCCTTATGGACACCTGTGTGAAAGGGTGCCCTGGTGCTGGCTCATTCCTGGTAGTTCAGTTCCCTAGGATTGGTGCTCAGGCCATGGCTTGAGGGGCCTGCCCCTGATCTGGATCTTACAGGAGTAGTTTGAGGAGACTTCATATCTTGTTTAGTGCTTGCTTAAGAATAGGCATCAGCGCTGGCCAGTTTGGCTCAGCGATTAGAGCAATGGCCCATGGTCCAGAGAGACCTGGGTTTGGTTCCCGCTACGGGCACATGCCTCAGTTTTGGTTTGTCCCTGGCCCGGTTGGGGTTGTGCGAGAGGCAGCAACTCGATGTGTTCCTTTCATGTCAATATTTCTCTCTCTGTCTCTCTCTTCTTCTCTTTCCTTCCCACTCTGTCTGAGCAAAAATGGGAAAATGTCCTCAGTGAGGATAAAAAAAAAAGAGACTAGGCATCAAATCAGTTCTGATGCTGCCCACCCATGCCATTTAATAATGAAGACATGTATTAGGGCTTGGGGGAGGGGTGATTAAAGTCCCCAAATGTCCTACCATTGTCTCCTTGACATCCTTTATCCTGTACCTGACATTACTCTGAATTTATCATATCCTCAATGATATGGCTTTTGCCGTTTCAGATCCTGTGGGCATGAACGACAAGATTTCTGCCCAGTATACAACCAAGGATGTCTTGCTCCTATTGCATCATGTTGATTTACCAGTTAGGAAACTATGATGCAAGCAATAAAAATAGCAATCTCTGTAAATATTTAAGTTTGTAAAGATTAACACTTTGGTCCAGCTGGTGTGGCTCAGTGGTTGAGCATCAACCCACAGACCAAGAGGTCACTGGTTCAATTCCCAGTCAGGGCACATGCCCAGGTTGTGGGCTTGATCCCCAGTGGGGTGCGTGCAGGAGGCAACCAATCAATGTTTCTCTCTCATTGATGTTTCTATCTCTCTCTCTCTCTAAAAATCAATAAAAACATTTAACAAAATATCAACACTTTGGCAATACAAGAAGAGGAAGGGAAGGAAAGCAAACATTTCATTTATTCATAACTCACAATGATTGTATCTTGCTAATGAGGAATAGTCGGAGCAAGGGTAAGGTCTGCTACACCACATACTTTCAGTAACTGGCAGAGCCAGGACTCAGCCACAGGGACTGTGGTCAGAGAGCTGAGTTTTTGCTCCCATCTCACAGAAAATGGTTATTTGCTTGAGGTGGCTCCCTTGCTTGCCCAAAGTACTAATGTCTCCTGTATATTTTTTCCATTATAAAATACATTGCATTAAAAAAACAAGTTTCATTAAAAAAAATAGCTTCTAAAGGAAGAAACAGAACAAGAAAAACCTGTTTTCTATTGGTTTCATAGAAAGAGCAATACTTATAATTTTTGCAATGAACGAGGTGGTTATGTTGAGTTGGTGGCTAGCCCTGCACTGAAATCCTGCTGCATATACAAGAACAGCCCAGGTCTGGAAGCAAATGCTGTGTGCACATTGCCTGTTCTTAGCAGTGAATTATTGCTCTTCTGGGCTTTGTGTCAGTCAGTCTTTTGCTTTCTGTCCTCCTACACCGCTGTGCTGGTCAATGAGCAAGACTTGAGGATGATCTTCTTCCAATGTGTTTTCTCCATTCGCTGCCACAGCCTTCTTTCTGAATCTGCCTTCCATCTTCAATTGTAATACATGGAGACATGCATCTGCTTCATAAATTTGCTCTTTGGTAAATCCGGGGACTCTAACCAGACACTTGCAGGGCCTCAGCGGACAGGTAAGTGAATTGTCTGTTTAAAGGAAATCACACTGAGTTGTTAATGAGGCTTGACATGGCAGTAATTACTTATATAAAAGTGGTTAACACAAATGTATCTCTAACTAGTGTATAGTGGGAAGGGATATTTTTGGACAGGGGCCACTGGTATCCTCGTGTTCCCTGCTCCCCACCCCACCCTTAGTCAGCCCAGAAAGAAATTTCAAGTACCAAACTTGCATCTAAATTCTGCTTCTCTCAGAAAACAGAGCATCTCCTGGGAGCCAGGACTGCTTGGTTCTCTTACTGGGAATCGAAAATCTATAAATTATTTAATAGTATCTTAAGTAAGAGCCTGTGGGTTCACAGCATAGCATTAAGTCCAGTACTACAACACTAGCATCCATAGTGCCAATATTTAGACCTCATTTAGATGAGAAGAAATATGTCACTGTTATTTCAGGTTTTCTGTTACTCATAACCTAACCTAACCTAAATAATAAGGTCTGTTATTAAAAGGCAGAAATTTTGGTGAAGCGAGTCCTTAAAGAAATACAACTAGTCCCTGCTAGTTTCCTTTGAAACGAGATATTAGATGGTAAATCAGGGTGTCATTTAGTTGCAAGAGCAAATCCTGAACATGGATCCAAACATATAATATTTGTAGGTCTAAGCTTCCATAGGGATTGAAGGATGTTCACACAATGTTGATTGTGTGTAAGCTCTGTGCTGAGCATGTCAAAGGTGCTGCTCTGCATTTATTCTGCTTTGCGATTGCTGTGGATTTGATAGCAAAGTATAATGCAGTGGAGAAGAGGGCAAGAAATATTTCAAAGCATTTTCCCAGATGCTTCTGTCTAAGTCCCTCAAACCCCAGCAGTATATTCTTTTTTTTTCTACATAGATAACCAACTGAGCTACCCGACCAGGGCCATCTCTCTTTACATTGGCCATCTTTTCTTACATATTGTCTACCTTTCCTGAGAGCTTTAATAGAAAAGTCTGGGATTTTATTTATTTGCTTGGTGTATTAGTGAGGGTTCTCCAGAGAAACAAAAATCAATATAAATATAACTATATATATTTTATATATATCAATTATATGTAAATTATTATCTATCTATCTATCTACCTATCTATGAGATTTTAAGGAATTGGCTAATGTGATTATAGGGACTGGCAAGTCCGAAATCTGCACTAGCAGGCTAGTGGGCTGGAGACCCAGAGAAGAGCCAATGTTGCAGTTTGAATCCAAAGGCTGTTAACATAATTCCCTCTTTCTCAGGGGAGATCAGTCTTTTGGTCTATTCAGGTTTCTGACTGATTGGGTGAGGTCCATCCACTTTATGGAGGGAAATCTACTTAAAGTCTGCTCATTTAAATGTTAATCCCATCCAAAAACATTCTCACAGAAACATCCAGACTAATATTTTACCATATATCTGGATGCTATGGTCCAGATAAATTGATATATAAAATTAACCATCACATTTGGCAAATGGCCCCAGATATCTTATATGTATGTATATTTATAGCAGGGTCATAGATCTTTTCTCAAGGATTCTTTTTTTTTTTTTTTATCCTTGCCTAAGGATATCTCTCTCTCTCTCTCTCTCTCTCTCTCTGTTTTAATCCTCACCTGAGGGTATTTCTCTATTTATCTTAAGACAGAGTGGGAGAGGGAGAGAAAGGGAAAGAGAGAAGAACATGGACGTGAGAGGAACACATTGACTGGTTGCCTCCTGCACAACCCTGACCAGGGCTGGGGACTAACTGAAACTGAGGTACATGCCCTTAACCAGAATTGAACCCATGATCATTGGTTCGTGGGCCGATGCTCTACTGCTGAGCCAAACTGGCCAGGGCAGGATATATTTTATTGATTTTTTAAATTAATTAATTTTTGTTACAGATATTTTTTCTTTTCCCCCCCTTGACACCCTCTTCCCAACCCCCCCACACACCCCGTGGCATTGGTGTCTATGTCCATTGGTTATGCATATACATATAAGTTCTGTGGTTTATCTCTTCCCTCCCCCCACCACCCCCTCTTTTGAGGGTTGTCAATCTGTACCCTACTTCCATGTCTCTGGGTCTACCCTATTCCTCAGACTGTTATGTTCATTATATTCCACAGATAAGTGAGATCATGTGATACTTGTCTTTCTCTGATTGGCTTATTTTGCTTAGTGCAATACTCTCCAGGTCCCTCCAGGTCATCTCAAAGGATAAGAGATCTTTCTTTCTTACAGCGGCATAGTACTCCATTGTGTTTACGTACCACCACTTTTTTATCCACTCATCTATTGATGGACACTTGGGCTGTTTCCAGATCTTAGCAATTGTAAATAGTGCTGCTATGAACATAGGGGTACATATATTATTTCTGATTGGTGTTTCAGATTTCTTAGGATATATTCCTAGAAGTGGGATCACTAGGATGGCACTCAATTTTTAATTTTTTGAGGTAACACCATATTGTTTTCCATAGTGGCTGCACCAGTCTGCATTCCCACTGGCAGTGTACTAGAGTCTTTATTGATTTTTTCTTTTTTTAAGAGAGAAAGGAGGGGGAGAGAGAGAAACATAGATGTAAGAGAGAAACATCAGTTTGAGAGAGAAACATTGATCAGCTGCCTCCTATATGCATCCTGACTAGGGATGGAACCCACAGCTAGGTATGTTCCTTAATCAGGAATTGAACCTGCAGCCCCTTGGTGTACCAGATGATGCTCCAACCAACTGAGCCACCCAGCCAGGGCTCAAGGATTTTTTTCTTAAGGTCCCCTTCATCTGATAGGCTCTGGGTCTACGAACCAGGTAATGTAAGAGAACTGATTGAGAGACTAGGTCTCTCCATTTGGGTGACATCAAATTTTGGTTCACCAGATTAACTAAAATTTTCATAGGCTGCTCATTAATTAGTGAGCCCCAAAGATCCCTGTGGATCAAGCCTGATTTTTTTTCTTTATTGATTTTAGAGAGAGAGAAAGGGAGAGAGAAATAGAAACATCACATAGATGAAAGAGAACATCGATTGGCCGCCTCCTGCATGCCCCCCTACTGAGGATTTGACCCACAACCTGGGCATGTGCTCTGACCGGAAATCGAAGTGGTGACCTCTTGGTGCATGGGTCAATGCTCAAAAACCGAGCCACACCAGCTGGGCAAGCCTGATTATTTACCTCTCTGACTCTGCTGCCCATTACAGCAACCTTGCCCACTTTGCTCTGTTTTCTAGTGCTACCACTGGCCTCTACCACATTGAAATGAGGGAACCCATTTCAACAGTGGCATCTTCCATCATCATCTCACAGAAAGCACATAGAAAGTCCACGAATACTGCTGCTCCTTTTCAATGGATTTCTCAATGTTTAAGTGAAATGACTATCCTCTCTACCCATCTGAGGGATACACTGAGAGGATTGAAGAATACGTGATCAATCCATTCCAACATTTCTATGTCACAAAGTCTGTAGATCATTTCTTTTCTATTATATCAAGAAAACTCTAGTATCTTAACCTGGTATCTAATTTAATGAAGGCAATTGTTGAGTTTGGTTCTAGTCGATCAATTCAGCAAATCCTTAGAGCTACTCCTGGCTGATTGAGCTAATACACTGAATCTAGAATCTCTGGTGCTATGATATATCAATAATTTGAATATTATATTCCTTCTTCATTGGTCTAGAATCCACTCCTACACAAAAATTCTCCAGTGGTAATATACATAAACAGTATCTTGCAATTCTTTCCCTGGGTATGCTTCTCCTCTGGTGTCAGATATCTTACCCAACTTCCTAGGGTATAGGGAGATCTAATTCTGGTTGTGGATCTAGAGGTAAGGAATCACTGGCATACCTTTGCAAGATCAATGCTTTAGTAAAGCCATTATAGGATCTTTAAGCAAGGGATGGCCAACATCTCAGAAAGGGGTAGAGGGGCTGTATCAGCAAGCAAGGGGGACTCCATGGGGTTTAGGGGTTCAATATAATCAAATTCAACCCAAACTACCAAAATGTCCCCATTCTAAGTCTTAGGATTTTAAATGAATCCCAAACTTTCACATATAAGACCTAATAAGGTTGTGAATTCAACTGCTGTGATAATGTGGCAATCTATAGGATCAAATATTGGATCTGATTTGTAAATACTTTCTGCAGCTACAGAAGTTAAGTTCTTTTAGAGCATTGAAGCTCTCTAGTTCTCTGAGATGTCATTTTATTCTGTAAACTTTAGGGCATACAGAAGCTACTAGCTCTCTCTCAGTGGTCCTTGTAGGTATTATTCCTGCTAGAAAGTCTAAAATAGCAAAGACCTGTCTTCAATAGGCACTTTATTCCCCACTGATAATTTAAGTGATTGCTCCCATTTCATGCCTAAGACTATCAAGATCTCATTTTTTGACTAGTAATAATGTATCATTGACTTCAAACAGAACCCAATCAGATAGCTAATCCTGGATTCCTATCTTTGGGGGCCAGTTTTCTAAAGCCCATGTGGCCTCAGTTACAGTCTCTGTTAAACATTATTTAGGAAACAGCCCTGGCTGGTTAGGCTCAGCGGTTGGAGCGTCAGCCTGTGGACCAGAGAGTCCCGGGTTCAGTTCCTGCTAAGGGCACGTACCAAAGGGAAAAAAAAGATTATTTAGGAAACAAACAAATAAAAACACTCACAGCATTTCAAGCACAGGAGGATTAAAATGCCAGTAATAGGTGCACATAAAGCCTTTGGAAGATCAAGACAGGGTAGATAGACTAGCACTATCTTCAGATCAACCACTGAAACTGTCTGTAGTCCAGGACAGTGAGAAATTCTTGCTGCCTCCTAGGTTGGAAAACCACAGGATATTTCCATTATGGGACACAGCTACCCTGCTGTTTCATTGTGAGTGACTGATAAAGAAGTACTTCATGTCTACTACCACCCATGCATTTGTCTGCTGCTGTCAGAGAAACAAGAAAATAGTCTCTGCTTTTATCCCATTTTCCAGTTCTCACACAAGTGTATCTTGTTGTCAGAAGATTAATAACATCCAGAGCTCTGGAGCCAAAGGAATCTGGGAATTATTGTTCTCTGGCTTCCAGTCCCTGTGATACTTAGAAGAGCATAGACAATAATGGGAATAAATGAAGATTGCTCCCCCCACCCCCACATGGCATCGGGTACCGAGGATATCTCCCAACTTTTACGAAGACTGTAATTTAGATTCCAAATGGATGAAAACTGTTTAGACATTCAACCCAGTCCTTCTAGCTCACCAATCATCCTGCCTGCCACACACACACATTTTGCCTACTGTTCTAGGTTTTATACTTTTCTGCCTCTCCACTAGTCTCTGTGCCTGTCAGTTCCAGAACCCAGATTATGCAGAGCATGATTAAAGGAGGAAGTTTAGAGGAAGAGCAAGAGGACAGGTTCTCTTTTTCCCTAGTCTAAATACAAGTATGGTTCTGATGACTTCAGTCCCTCTTTCTTACTCACATTAGATGGACAATAGGAATTTTGTAAGTTCAATCTTTTAATAAAAATCTCAAGAGATAGCCAGAGAGCTTAGATTTACAAAATACCTAGGTATAAATAATTTTCCAACTAAGATGATAGTACAAAATATATGCCTTAATATCTTGCATTTTCCATGCACATATGTATACATAGAATGCATATATGTAGATAGATAGAAATATCAAGCCCTCTGTTATGGGGGTGCTTCCGAGGATATTTTCCCATTTCCAAGGATATTTTCCCACTCAGATAGAGTGGGAGGAAGGGAGAAACACATTGACTGGATGCCTCCCCCATGACCCTGACCCAGGGCCAGAGACTACTACAACCGAATAGAATCGAATCCTCAACTCTTTGGTCCTGGGCACATGCTCTAACCGCTGAGCCAAACCTACCAGGACTGTATAGTCTATTTTTAAATTCCATTCAACTCTGTGAGATGAGAAATCCAAGCTCAGAGGTTGAGTAACTTGCCCACCATCCTACAACTATAAAAAGAACTCTCATCTGTCCATATTGGTTTCCATGAGATATGACAGGGAAAGATACTACAAAATTAATGAACAGAGACTAACCAACTCAAAGTGTTTGGCCTCTCGTTGGTCAGAATCACTTTCCATCTCAGCTGAATCCCTTAGGCACTGCGCCCGCGGCAGTGCCACCGGATCCTGCACGAGTGAGGTCCCAGATTGGCGTCCCGCACTTGGTGCGCCCCAGCATCTGCCTCAGCCAGAGATGGAGTAGGAGTAACTGAGGATGACGGGAGCAGGGGCCCGAAAAGGGGGCAGGGAGAGGGGGCGGGGTGGGCTCTGCCCCGCCCTCTACCCTTCGTTCACTCCCATTGGAGGAGCGTTTGCTGGCCCCATCCCACGGCCCGCCCCCAGGGCGACGCTTAAAGTGTGCCGAGCAGGTGCCTAGCGTTTAGCAACAACTTTGCGCGCGTGTCCACGCTTAGCGCTGCGCCCATTCATCGCCCGGGAGCATACATACACCAATCTGTTGCGCTGATCATCCTCTAGGAAGGGACCCCAGGCCGGAGGCAGCCGCTACCTGGGGCACCGCGACCAGAAGACGGGCCGAGAGCGCAACTGACTCTAGCTGTCCGGGGCAGGAGACTGTGGCGCGACCATGCAGACGTGCGCCAGGGCCTGGGGGCTGCGTCTGGGCTGCAGAGTGGCGGGCGGACGCCGCCTGGCCGGAGACGCGGGGCCGCGTTGGGCGCCGCAGAGCCGTGACAACAGTAGCGGCGGTGGGGACAGCGGCGGGGCTGGGGCCTCGCGCCTTCTCGAGCGCCTCCTGCCCAGACACGAAGACTTCGCCCGGAGGCACATCGGACCTGGGGACAAAGACCAGAGGGAGATGCTACAGGCCCTGGGGCTGGCGGTAAGGACCCTCGCCCGGCCCGCCGGACCTCACTCCGCCCCGCCCGGCTTCTGCCGGCGCGGCCTCCCGCCCCTTCCCAGGCTTTGCTCCGCTCCGCGTGGGACCCGCGCCCCGTCCCGGGCCCTGGCGTGAAAGCGAGTCCGCGCGCTCGGTCCTGGTGCCTCAGCCTTCTCCCGCCCGCGTCTTTTCTCCTCCACCCGCTCTTCCCGTTTCAAAACCGTTTGTTTTTCAACCCAAATCGCCCTGCTGCTAAGCCCTAACTTTGCGAGAGGAGGACCTCCTAGTCTATCCGATTATCTCCGGTTGCCGACTGAAATCCAACCCCGAGCGGCTGAATCACTACCCCACTTCATTCTTTCCTTCCCTCCGTAGTTTGCTCAAAGTCGTTCTTTTCTTTTGAAAAAGAAACCGTAATTAGGCGATTTAAATGAGGTTCCCACAAGTCTTTGTAGATGCAAAACAGAGGTGACTCTTAACTCAGAAGCATTTTCCTGTTGCTTTCGTGTTCACCGTCTTGCGTTTTAATTTTAGAGCATTGATGAGTTGATGGAGAAGACGGTCCCCGCCAGCATCCGTTTGAAAAGACCCTTGAAAATGGAAGACCCTGTTTGTAAGTGGCCGGGAGGGCTCCTTAGATGCCGCTTGCGCTGGCCTATTTGTCTTCTATGGTCTCTGAAAGGGCAGCTCTGGGTTAGGATTGCTCAAGACCGGGAATGAATATGTTTATTTAAATAAAACAGCGGCGGGTACCTCAAGGGGAGGGAGAGAGTGGAACATTTAGTTCTATAAGCAGTCAGTTTTGTACCTTAGGATGGAGTTGATGCAGCACCTTTCTAGGTCTTTATCCCAGGGCTCTGCGAGATGCCGGCAAACTTCCCAGGGCAGGCAGTGCTCAAACGCGTGGGAAGATGTCTCACTTCTCAGGCACGCGACCCTGGACCACGGCTCTCTCATCCTTGTAGTTGAGAGATGTCACCTCTGCAGATCAGGATGGACACAGAAAGGACAAAGGAATTGCCTGCAGTCGTGCAATTAGGGAAGTCAGACAAAAATGGGGAGACCCAGACATCTGGCCTCCAAGCCCAAGGTTCTTTATACCACAATAACTTTTAATTGTTCCCCTATCTCACACCTAAATTTTATTTATACCTACTGAAAGGCAGCAGTACTTTTTAAGCCTGAATGATTTTTATAGAGAAACACACAAATAAGATTAATGGTTGTTCAGAGAACTTAGTTTACTCATAGACTTCCTT
The DNA here is from genome assembly GCF_014108415.1 of Molossus molossus. Classification (NCBI taxonomy): domain Eukaryota; kingdom Metazoa; phylum Chordata; class Mammalia; order Chiroptera; family Molossidae; genus Molossus; species Molossus molossus. The sequence goes on along the minus strand of NW_023425349.1, from coordinate 58,252,065 downwards.
TTTTTTTTTTTTTTGAATCCTCACCTGAGGACATTTTTGCATTCATCCACAGAGAGAGCGGGAGGGACAGAGGGAGGAAGAGAGACAGAGAGAAACATCCACGTAAGAGAGACACATCGACTGGTTGCCACCCACATGACCCCATCCGGGACGGGGACAAACTGCAACCAAGGTTGCAGGAGCCGAACCCAGGACTCTCTGGTCTGCCAACTGACGCTCTAACCACTGAGTCAAACCAGCCAGGGCTACTCATAGACTTTCTTATAATTTTATATTTATTTTTTTAAATTTATCTTTATTGTTGAAAGTATTACCGATGTTCCTCCTTTTTTTCCCCAATGACACCCTCCTCCCCACTCCTGCCCACCCCCCTGCCTTCACCACACTGTTGTCTGTGTCCATTGGTTATGCATACATGCATATAAGTTCTTTGGTTTATAAGTCCTCACCTGAGGATATGTATTTTTTCCATTTACCTTTAGACAGAGTGGGAGGGAGAGAGAGAGAGAGAGAGAAACATCAACATGAGAGAGACACATTGACTGGCTGCCCCCCAAAGGACCCCAACCAGGGCTGGGGACAGAACTGCAACTGCCCTTGGCTGGAATTGAACCCGTGACTCTTTGGTCCTTGGCGCAATGCTCTAACCACTGAGCAAAACCAGCCAGGGCCCTACCCCCTTTTAGAATTTTATTTTATATTTAAAATGTTTTTTAATAGTCTGAAGACTGCCTTTCAGACGTCATCCAGGACTGAGGCAAGAATCTACAAGTCAAACAGACAGGCAGAACTTAAGAGGTCTTTAAAACAAAACAAAACAAAAAACAGGAAAGAATTCTCATGGGTTTATCTGATTTTGAATCATAGAGATGATATTTCTTTTACTTAAGGAGTTAAATGAAGAGAAGTCAACTAATTTACTTTGTTTTAGGTTTTAGGACAGAAAGGATATATGGAAGAGAAGATTGATTTTGTTTTCAAATAGAGAACTTGAAGTAGGAAGCCCGGCCAGCTCAGGCTGGCTAATGTAAGTCAAGCTGTGCTGAAGACTGCTCCCCTCATGAGTCTCAAATCTGAACCAGTTCCCCTGATGGCAGCTCACAGAAGGAAATCTGCACATTTTGTTCTGTTGAATTGATTCAGACCTAGGGATAGCTGGAAGCCTTATCTGTTTCGATTTGAGGCCATCTGAATCCTGATTCATTGGATGTTTAAAGAATTTAGAGTTGTATATTTTTAAAGCAAGCTTTGGGTGAATATATGAACAAGTAAATACCTTTCTGAGACTTTCAAAGTCAGAAAATGTTTAGGTCAGCACTTCTTACAATATAATCTAAAATAAGATGTTCTTTAAGAGCATTAAAGCCTAGGAAATGTGTCAAAGTTGTCTTTCCTTTTTTAATTCAGCTACCTGTTTCCAACTGAATAATTTGAAGCTCAGGAAATTCCATTTCTCTCTCTCTTTCACGGTCTCCCTGCCTCTCCCTCTCCCTCTCCCTCTCCCTCTCCCTTTCTTCCCCCCTTCCATCTCTCTCTCTCTCTCTCTCTCTCTCTCTCTCTCTCTCTCTCCTTGGAAGTGAACTTTTTATAGTAATTAGAGACTTAAGTGTAAACTTTAAACCCAGTAGCTGCTGTGAGATTTGGGGCTGGTTCCATCTAGTTGGTCTGAGGTGACTCAGAAAATACTGCACCGTCATGACTGGCTCTCCAGCAAAGCTTGCTTCATGGAAGAGTGAGCTGAGGGCGAGGAGGGCGAGGTGCATCAGAAAGGTATCAGTGTTTTACTCAGAGGTGTGAACATGTCATGGGAAATGAATATTCTCCACAAAGGCTGAGCAAATTGGTACGAGTAAACTCCAGTAGTCGCATTTCCATTTAATAGTGAGGCAGCGTTATCCAAACTTGGTTTCACAGTAATGCCTGTGTTCTATTATAGTCAGAGAGAAACTCTGGACTAAATATTTGTTTGCCATGAACAGAGAAAACGAATACGAGCTAGTTAGTCAGGAATTCTCAGAGCCCTCACAGCTGAGTAAAAAGATTGTGAGAACTGTAAGTAGCATGGAGATACTTGTGTTAGTTCTTATGAATAACTTAATACTCTCTAGAGTTTATGTAGTGCTTACAATGCACTGGGCATCTTGTACTTTCATGTGTTAATTAAATTATGATGCTGGTAAGGTAAATACCATTAAAGATGAAGAAACCATGGTATACAGAGGACACATAACTTGCCCTGGGTCACAGCACAGCTGGTAAGCAGTGAAGCAGAATTCAACCCAACCCATGCAGTCCAGCTCCACTGACCACAGTCCAACCACCAGTCTACACTGTCTTCATTGTGTCCCCTGCAAGGGGGTGGGTATGCAAAGTAGAAAATTTCTGTCCTGACTCTCTGAAGTATCCAGTTTACGGATATGCACAATCCAGTCACATAAATCAGTGCCATTTGCCAACTGCCCTAGTGGAAATGCAGTAGCATGTGGAGAGCACAGGTATGGTAACACTGCCTGCTGCCAGGGTGCAGGACTAGGGCTGGGTATTGAAGGATGAGTGGTGATGCTCTGCTGGACAAGGCTGGGGGAGGCTGCTGCAGTCAGAGGGACCAGCATGTACAGGACAGAGTGTCCTGACAAAATCAGGGACATACAGATGGCTCACCTATCATGCAGGATCCTCCCCCTACCATTGGACACTTCAGGAAATGTCTTGAAAGAATACCTTGATTATCAGTTGGCTTCTCAGTAAGTCATACTTCAGAGGTATAAGCAAGGCTACTCAGTTCAAAACCCTATCAGTTTCATCCCATTGAGTGAATCTTCTGTCTGTCATCCACATACATACACAGGAAAAAAAAAAAGAGCATTTGTTTCTCCGTATGGTCATTATGGATGATTTTAGCTTTCTTTTCATTACTTTGCTTTTTCTAGATTTTCTACAATATGTTTTTATTTTGTAATTAATACAAAATTTAAAAGTACTTTAAAGACAAGCCAATCACTTTTAGCTGTGTTATGCCTCACTGTGTAATATTTTCAGGCAAGTCATGTCAAGTTAATCAGACTAAACTAGGCCATAATTTCACAGAAGCACAGAAGCTCTAGGGTTTAAAGTTTACACAAAATCGCACGTTGCTTATTGTGATCACGCTCAGGAAGAGAGGAGAAACTAAACTGCCTACTGTTCAAATTGGTCAACCAGAACAAAGTAGCTGAGCTGTCAGAATGAGACTTTTGGTGGACTTGTAAAAACTTAATGTTCTAAGCTACCTCGCTTAGAGTGATTTTTAAAAAATATATGTTTGTATTGATTTTTTTAGAGAGAGAGGACTGGAGAGAGAGATAGAAACTTCGATATGAGAGAGAAACATCAGTCAGCTACCTCCTGCATACCCTGACCCAGGGATCGAGTCTGCAACCCAGGCATGTGCCCTGACAGAGAATCAAACCTGGACCTCTCAGTTCAAGGGACGATGCTCAATCCACTGAGCCACACTGGCCAGGCAGCTTAGAGTGATTTTTAAAAAATTTATTTATTTTGGAAAGAGAGGAAGAGAGAGAGAAACATGTTGATTTGTTGTTCCGCTTTTTTATGCATTTACTGGTTGCTTCTTGTATGTGCCCTGACCGAGGATTGAACCTGAGAGTATCAGAATGACACTCTCAGCAACTGAGCTACCTGGCCAGGGCACTTAGGATGATTTTTAATGGAGGGCAGTGAGCAGAGGGAGGGGCTATTATGTAATGCAGCTACTCTGTCACCCCAGTGGGGTTGGGCACTCTCCTGAACTGACCCCAAGGACACCTAGATAGATGGAGCAGCTGTTTCCCAGGCTGTGGCTGGTTGTCTTCCAGCCAGATGATGTCTGTAATCAGGCCCTCCCCATAGACTCCTCAGTCTATGACAAGGCTCTCCCTTGGCCATTCCTTGATCCTTTAGTTCCCAGCTTAAATTAATTATTATTTCATTGTTTAGCTAGGATGATTTCCAATGGATTTTTATTATATAATTGTGGAAATAAAGATCAATCAAATGATGAAAGCAAATATTATTTATTCTGAATTTGCTGCAGGGGTTAGCCTTTGTTTGGGCAGACAATGGGTAAGTCTCCTTGTGGAGTAAAGGCTTCAGGTGATGCCTCTTTGGAGGCTGTTGTCATGGAGAAGCTGTAGCCAGGCTAATTAGAAGCAAGGCTTCCTATGTGACTGGTTGGGGTGCATATTTCACTTTGTCTGATTGGTCCTAAATTGGAAGCAGAGACCACAATTAATGAAGCTGTCAGTTATTCATCAAGTCCTCACCATTTGGGGCTGATTATTACAGAAGTTATTGTGCATGCTTAGGTACATGCCCTTGACCAGGAATTGAATCCTCAACCCTTTGGTCTGTAGGCTGACACTCCAACCACTGAGCCCAAACAGCCAGGGCTGGAGTGTTTTTTAATATCACCAAACAATTCACGGGGACACTGATGGGGTGTCCTACAATTTAACTCAGTTCTGAGGGATAGTTCTGGATTGTCACTGGAGAAAGCAATGTCATTCTGCAAGTCTATCTTATAGCAGGCTGGCTTCTGGGTAGTTGATGGTATGTAAGGGGGTGTGCTTCCTGAGCAGGTTGCTGCAAGATATGGGTATAAGTTCTATGGTTATATATGATCTGGCCACTGTCTGTTTAATTTAGTCTCTCTCATAGAGCCTATCTTGTCCTTAACTCTTGTTAAGCAGACCCTGCAGATCTGACTGATAACTTAGACAGTCAACCTGCTGCTGCTTAATTGTTAAATGTTTATTGGCTGTTTGCTGTGTGCAAGATACTGTGAAGATAGATATATGAATAAACAAAATCACTATCCTCAAGGAGCTTATATCTTACCTTCATAATATAATTCAAGCCAGAAAGTTAAGAAGTCTCAGATGCTGTGAGAACTGTGGATAAAATGCTATCAATGTTCAGAAATGATGTGAAATTGAATAGAAAACAGGGATTTCTGAAACAGTGTAAGAGTTGAAATATATCTTCCTTTTGTTAAATGCAAAGACAATATCTTTACATTGACAATTTTTGCATGTATATTATAGAAAAAGACTCAAAGAAATAAAGGCAGTTCCTTCACTTTGAAACAGAAAATGGCAAACAGCAATGTGCGAAAGCGTAATTACAGATGTGTTTGAGTATTGTTGCAGTCTCATCCTTGATAGAATTTTATCCGAATAATTATGTGTCAATCCTTTTGAAATTCTAGAGTGTTTTTTTGTTTTGTTTCGTTAATCCTCACCCGAGAATATTTTAGATAAAGTAGAAGAGAGGGAGGGAGGGGGAGAGAGAGAGAAATATAGATGTGAGACAGGCACATCTACTGGTTGCCTCCCACATGACCTCAACCAGAGCTGAGGATCGAACCTGCAACCCAGGTACATGCCCTTCACCAGGAATTGAACCCTCAACCCTTTGGTCCGCAGGCTGATGCTCCAACCGCTGAGCCCAAACAGCCAGGGCTGGAGTGTTTTTTAATACCACCAAGCAATTCACCGGGACACTGACAGGTTATCCTACAATTTAACTCGGTTCTGACATTATCTGGAGATAGCATCAGATCTTATAGATTCAAGACTCAGTTCCCAAGACTGCTCCTACTTTGGATGTCAATAGCAAGTCCAGGTTGTCACCTGTGCTTCTGACCAACAAGCTATAAATTGAAGGCTTCCATGACCCACTCCTTGGGTTTGTTTAATTTGCTGGAGTAGCTCACAGAACTCAGAAACATCTCCTGAAGTTTACCAGTTAATTGTAATGGATATTGTAAAAGATCCTGGTGGATACCCCAGTGGAGAGGTACATAAGGTGAGGTCTGGAAGGGTCCTGAGCACAGGAGCTTCTGTCCCTCTGAAACTGTGGTGGGCTACCCTCTCAGCAGCCATTTCAGAAACCCATCAAATCCATTGTTCAACAGTTTTTATAGCACTTAATCTGAACTTTCATCCTCTTCCCCTTCCCAGAGGTCTGTGGGTGGGGCTGAAATTTCCAACCTCTAATCACATGGTCTTTCTGGTGATCAGCTCTATCCTGAGGCCAGGTAAGGACCCCACCTTATGAACAACAAGACTCCTATCACTCAGGAAATTTCAAAGGCAACGACCAAATATATTATTATACCATAGGGATATTTCAGATAAATATGTGGTGATATATCCTGATAGAAGTGAAGAAGTGAAAATATTTTATTTATTATTATTATTATTCTTTTAATCCTCACCCGAGGACATTTTTCCATTTTTTGTTCAGACAGAGTGGGAGGGAGAGAGAGAAACATCGACATGAAAGGGACACATCGAGTGGCTGCCACCTGCACGACCAACCAGGGCCCCGGACAAACTGCAACCGAGGTACACGCCCTTAGCGGGAAATGAACCCAGGTCTCTCTGGACCTCAGGCCAACGCTCTAACCGCTGAGCCAAACAAGCCAGGGCAAGAAGTGAAAATATTTTAAAAGAGATGACTCTGACTGGCTGATGTGGCTTAGTGGATTAAGCATCATCCCATGGACTGAGAGGTCCCAGTTCGATTCCTTGTCAGGGCACATGCCCAGGTTGTAGGCTCCATCCCCTGTAGGGGGACGTGCAGGAGGCAGCTGATGGGTGTTTCTTTCTCACATCGATGTTTCTATCTCTCCCTCTTCCTTCCTCTCTCTCTGAAAAAAATCAATAAAAACATGTTAAAAAAGAGAAATGAATCTGAAAATAAATTATAATCATTTTCTCCCTTTTATTTTATTTTTTTTATTTTTATTTTTTTGGTACATGCCCCTAGCAGAAACCGAACCTGGGACTCTCTGGTCCATAGGCTGATGCTCCAACTGCTGAGCGAAACCAGCCAGGGCCATTTTCTCCCTTTTAAATTTAAAATACCAAGCTAGAAATCACAGTCTTTATGAAGTATCATTTTTTAGCATTAAAATGTTTTGAACAGTCAACCTAAATAAGGAGGCAAATTGAGGCAAGCTCAAATTATCAGAAATCTGAGTTTATTTGGGAATGAATAGCAGAAGAATTATAATTCAGGAAACTCAAGCTACAGGAGAAATCCATTGAGAGTTTGGGGCAGGCTGTATTTATGGGCAAGGAGCACAAAGATGGGAAAGTTGAGCTAGAGTCCAAGCAGTACATTCATTGGTCAGGAGGTAAATCTTCATTTTCTGTAGGGCAGACATTTATGGGAAATCAGTTTTTCAGTTAAGTTCCATTCTTCTGAGGGGAAGCATGTGCAAGATTCTTCATTTCATATCCTCTAGTTTCCATTTTTATTGAAATCTTTTCACAGGGCTTTCTTATTTTTCGATATACAAAGGATATAAACAGCCTGGCCGGTGTGGCTCAGTGGTTGAGCATCGACCCATGCACCAAGAGGTCGGCAGTTCAATTCCCAGTCAGGGCACGGCACTTGCCTAGGTTGTGAGCCAAATCCCCAGTGGGAGGCATGCACGAGGTAGCCAATCCATGTTCTCTTTAGTCAATGTTTCTCTCTTTCATTCTCCCTTCCCCTCTTTCTAAAATTAATAAAGAAAAATTATTTTTTAAAAATTAAAAAAAAAGATATTTTATATAAATGAAACCAATAATTTAACAATATTTTTTTAATGGATTCTTTTTTGGAAAAGCCATTGTGTCAGTTATCTTTTGCTGTATAAGAAATTACTGCAAAACTCAGTGGCTTAAAATAACAATGAGCATTTATTATCTTCACAGTTCCTGTGGGTCAGGAATCCAGGAGCAAGTAAGCAGGGTGGCTCTGGCTTGGAGTCTCCCATGAGGGTACAGTCGTACATTTGTGGGTGCTCAACCCACATTGGAGGAGCCACTTCCAAGGTGGCTCATTCAGATTGCTGGCAAGTTGGTGCCAGCTGTTAGGGAGCCCCCTTTTTGCCCACTCAGATGGGTTTCTCCACAGGCTGCTTGAGCATCCTAATAACATGGCAGCTGGATTCCCCCAGAACCAGTGATTCTAGAGAGAAGGAGAGCCAGGCAGAAACTATTCTTTTTATGATCTAGTCTTAGAAGTCCTATAGCATCACTTACACCATATTCTACTCATCAGAGTCACATTATGGCCCAAGAGAAGGGCTATTAGATTCTTTCTTTTGAAGGGAGGAGTGTAAAAATTACAGACATATTTTTTAAATGGACTTTCCTTTTTAGAGCAGTTTTAGTTTCACAGCAAAATTGAGGGGAAGGTACAGGAGAACCTCCTCCCATATACTCTTCAGCCTCATATGCATAGCCTCCCTCATTATCCTATCCCCCACAAGACTGGTACATATGCTACAACTGATGAACCTACATTGACACATCACTATCACCTGAAGTCCATAGTTTACTTTAGGGTTCATTCTTGGTGTTGTACATTCGGTGGATTTGGACAAATGTATAATGGCATGTATCTACCATTATAGTGTCATACAGAATAGTTTCACTGCCTTAAAAATCCTTTGCAGACATATTTCTTAAAAACTATCACATTCAGCCCTGGCCGGTTTGGCTCAGCAGTTAGAGCGTTAACCTACGGTCCACAGAGACCCAGGTTCGGTTCCTGCTAAGAGCACATACCTCGGTTGCAGTTTGTCCCCAGCCCTGGTTGGGTCGTGTGGGTGGCAGCCACTCGATGTGTCTCTTTCACGTCGATGTTTCTCTCTCTCTCTCCCCCTCCCACTGTATCTGAACAAAAAATGGAAAAAAATGTCCTCAGGTGAGGATAAAAAAAAACAACTATCACATTCAGCCCTGGCCAGTGTGGCTCGGTTGAACATTGTCCCATGCACTGAAAGATTGCCAGTTCAATTCCTGATTAGGGTACTTGTCCAGGTTGTGGGTTTGATCCCCAGTTGGGGTACATATGGGAGGCAACCAATCAACATTTCTCTCTCATTGATATTTTTCCTTCTCCCTCTCTTTCTAAAATCAATAAAAATATATTTACAAGAAAAAAAAACCCTCACTCTGGCTGGGTAGCTCAGTTGGTTAGAGCATCATCCCAATACTCTAAGGCTGTGGGCTCGATCCCTGGTCAAGGCACATATAAGAAATCAATCAATAAATACATAAATAAATGGAACAACAAATTGATATTTCTCTCTAAAATCAATTTAAAAACTACCATATTATCTAAATTAGCACACTTCTTATGTTAAATTATAATGTCTTATCTAACTTTTAACATTTTTCAATGAAATCAATTATACTGTATTGTAAATATAGTGTTACTCTTGAGAACTATTAAGGTACATAGGACCATTTGCCCATATACTAAATGCTCTAACCAACTCACTTTTTTCACCATTGAGTTATAAGATTTCACCAAATCTATTTTTACAGCTTCTTCTATCTGTTTTTCAATCTTCATTCATTGTGAGGCTTCTGTGGAGGATAAGATACTGTTTTAGGCACTGAGAGTACAAGAGTAAGGAAGTAAAGGACGATAAAGATATGACCCCTGAGTGAGTGTAGGGATTGATTGGGAGATCGATATCTGATAGCTCTACAGCTCTGCAAATCAGATAATGGTTTGGCTGAGGTTATGGCATGAGCAGCAGCATGGCAGTGTGGACATACATGGTTATCTGAGGGATGGTGTATAGAACATTAGGCTGCAGACAGGCATGGAGGGCTCAGAACCTGAGGGATTTGTTTTCCTCTAGGGAGATGTTAACAATTATTACGGAGGGAAGTGAAATGATTCAATATGCGTTTTCCAGAGTGCCTCTGAGGTCAGAGGCAAACAGATTGGAGAGTTTAGAGGTGAGATGTTAAAAATGCATTAGTTCAGGTCTACCAAAAAGCAGTCACCAAGATGATATTAGATATTGGGGGTGGGAGCAGGAGAAGGCAGGAAAGCCATCAGACTGTGATGTAATTCTGACACTGGTGGAAGGAGGATTGGGTAGGAAAAATCTTATTTTTTTTTTTATCCTCACCTGAGGACTTTTTTTTTTTTTTTTTTGCATTTATCTTCAGACAGAGCAGGAGGGAGAGAGGGGGAAGAGAGAGAGAGAGAAACATCGACATGAGAGAGACACATCGAGTGGCTGCTACCCACACGACCCCAACTGGGGTGGGGACAAACTGCAACCGAGCGAGGTACCTGCACTTAGTGGGAACCGAACCCAGGACTCTGATCTACAGGCCAACGCTCTAACTGCTGAGCCAAACTGGCCAGGGCTTATCTTTTTTTTTTTTTTTAATATGTTTTTATTGATTTTTTAGAGAGAGAGAGAGATAGAAATACTGATTGGCTGCCTCCTGCACTCTCCCTACTGGGGATCGAGCCTGCAACCCAGGCATGTGCTCTGACCGAGAATCAAACTGGGACCTTTCAGTCCATGGGATAATGCTCAGTTCACTGAGCCACACCGGGTGGGCTGGTTAGAAAAAATCTTAGACTGCAGCACAGATACAAGAAAGTTTGGTTATCCAAATGGGAGTCCTCGAGCTAAATTTGCCCTTTACAGGAGTCCTGCATCTTGCAAGAATGGGCTCAGCATTAGTTCTCCTGCTGGGCTTAGTAACTGGCTGGGAGCAGCCTGTGGGAAGTATGATTTCTGTACAAATTGGTGCTTGATCCAGAGCAGCAGCAGATGAGGCTGTCAGTCACTTCCTAGGATGAGTATTTGGGGTGATGATGATGTCATTCACAGAGAGGAATAGGGAGAAGAAGAGGGTCCTGGAGGAAGGCCAGGTCATGAGTCTTGTTTGAGCAGACTTGAATTTGAGGTGCTCATGGAACATCATTTGGACAAGTTACAGCAATAGTTAAAAAAATGAGTCTAGAGCTCAAGAGAGAAATAAGGTGTAGTTGCAGATACAGTGAGTCTTTGGAATGAATTCATGGGAATGAATGAGATTTCCTAGGGATGGAGCATGGGGAAGAAGGTGGAAGCCAGGATGTTGGGCAATGGAACATGTGAAAGGAGGGAGTAATCAAAGAGGCTGGATGGTAAATCCAGACAGGGGGTTGTGGATCCCAGTGTCATATTCTGGACCTCTCTTAGGCATAAGAGGGAAGAAAGTCCATTTGAAGACATAAGGATACTCTGAGATGGGAGACTTGAGGGGCTACCTGTCTGATCAAATGAGTGAGAGGCAGGAAGGGTAAGACTGAGAATTAGAGAAAAGGGGAAAAGTTCCAGCAGAGCTTTTGTGAACATCTGAGTAGTGAGGACCCTAGATCAGCCTGCAAGGAGAACCTGCTGAGACTGAATGGCTTGAATTGTAAGGTCTGTTCGGGTCCCCTCACCCCAGCACCATTTAGTGACCTGGGAGCAGAAACAGAAGGTGGTGACTAAATTTAGCTGAGGTTGAGGATGGGCAAAGTCAAGGGTTTCAAGTTCTGCTTGTGGCACCAACCACCCGGGGTCGGAGAGAGGTGAGGCAGTTTGGTCAGTTCACTGGGATGGAAGCTCAGTGGGCACCATCCCACCCCCTTCTCTGGGCTTCTTGCCCCTGAGGCGATTCAAGTTTTGGAGAGTGAGCTAAACTGCGAAGGTTGTGAGCTGCTTGCGGGCGGATCTGTGTTTTGACTTTTATCCTGTTACTCTTTCGGCTCTATCAAATGGTACTGGACCTTCATTTAATAAGTCTCCATCATGTGATGTGTGAATAATTGATCTCATTTTGACTTCTTAGGTTTGTTTTACTTATTAAGCCTAAAGTATGTTTTATAAAAATGCAAACAGGGTATTTTAGTAAGGATTCGCAATGTCTGTATTATCAACATACTAATTGATTAAACAACGAGGAAACAAAATTGTGGAAAATCTGAAATTATTGTAGGCACTGACTTATTTCACAGAACTTGCTTAATAGCTGCAAGTTTCCATTTACCAAGGTTTCTCTGAAATTCATGCTTTTTGGGATGTGAGAACAGTTTGTGCATTGATTTGTCATCATGGATTCTGTGATGGGTGAGTTACTGTGCATACTGAGCTAGCTGTATGTGGGAGTTTAAGTGAATTTTTATTGCAACACTTTGATTCACCTGTATTTTCTGAGCACCTACTAAGTGCCTAGCAACCCGCTATGCCCCTGTCCACATAGAGATTATAATTTAGTTCTTGAGATTCTGGGATGAACTACAAATTTCTCTATATGCTTATTCCTTTGATCTACAAAAAAAATATCTCTTTCCTGCAAGCATGTTAGATTGTTTGAGTTGGACTCTTAGAACATATTCTTCCCCTTTTGTTCTTGTTCTGCTGACCATAAAAATGTACCCGCAGGGCAGCAAAGAAAAAAAACAAATACTCCAGGACTTCCACCCTGACTCTCATTTCAAACTGATTATTTGACCTGATTCTGTAGGTCAACTGGTCTTCCAGATAAATATTATGAATTGTAATGTTTCTCTAGAAAACTCTCATAGATTGAATAAAGAGAGGCAGTGGAGGAGGCCTCCCACAGAAAGTAGTGTGACCCAAGTTCAAGGAGTAAATAACTGACATGGCGCCCCGCATTCCTGCTTCCCCACTGTGGGCTGTTCTGGTTTTCCTACAGCTGGTATAAAGATTTCAAATCTGTGTATCTTTTGGGAGAGCAGGAATTGCTGCAGGGACTGGACATGTCTTTGGAGACAAAGGACCAAGGAACCATCAGAAACACAGATTGGCCATGCCTCAGCTCCATTAATCATGAGGTGCCTGGTGGAGAAGTCTAACCCCCGAGGGCCATTTGGGGCTGGGAGAGGTGGGGTGTTAACTGGCTGAGCAGGAAGATGGGAAAGAGCCTGGCAGGATTAGGGCAAAGGGAGTCGGAGCCCCAGGTCAGGCCTTTGTGGTGCTGTCCTGACTCACAGCCCGGCTGGTGTGGCTCAGTGTTTGAGCATCGACCCAGGCACCAAGAGGTCACCAGTTTGATTCCCAGTCAGGGCACATGGCCAGGTTGTGGACCCGATCCCCAGTGGGGGTTATGCAGGAGGTGGCCAATCGATGTTCTTTCTTGTGGATGCTTCTATCTCTCTCCCTCTCCTTCCTCTCTCTTCAAAATCAATAAAGAAAAATAATCTGTGATTTACAGACTTTGGTTGTGAACCCCTTCTTGACAGGGGGAGGAAACTTGAGGAGTAGGGTTTGGGCTCTGGGTAAGTGGGGTTCGGCCAGGTTGTTATGGGAGAGTGAGAGGGGTGCTGCAAATGACTAGGTGATATTACCAAAAGGCTACCCATTAGCATGGAATTTATACACGAATTCTGGCTTCCACTCAGAAAAATCAGAGAATCCTGATAAATGCTATTATTCATGGTCTGCCCATCTTGTCTGAGACCCTCAGCCCCACTGCATGTTTTCCCGAGCAGCTTTGAAGTCAAGGATCTACATGGTAGCAAGAAAAATATGGCAAGGCAGGCTCTGTCCTCACATTCTGGACTCAGCTTTCCCCTTTAGAAAAGGCATTTCTGGGCAAATTCAAATGTGAGTTTGTTGGTTTTCAGTCGTGATGATTTCCTTAGAGAACTCTTCTGAGTATCTTGCCAAGCACACTAAGGGCAGGGTTTGGGAGGGAGGCCTTGATGCTTGTCAAGGCTGCTCTGTGCCGGGTGCTGGTGGGCTGTCAGAGATGCTCTTTGGATGGCCAGCCACTGGGGACTGACAGGTGTCTGCACCCGTATGTTTCATAAGGAGGATTTTGTTCTGGGCATAACATTTTAATTCAATTTATATTTTTGAATAAATTACATCGGCACATTGTCCAAAATTTAAAAAACACAAAAAGATAAACAGAGAAAAGCAAGACTCCTTCCCAATTATCAGTTTCTTGAGAATCAGCCAGAGATAATATATAGCATATACATATATATTTATTATTTTAAATATATAAGTGGCAGAATAATATAGGGGTGGGCAAAAGGAGGTTTATAATTGTGAGTACCTTGTATTCGTGTATTACTATTTATTAATTATTATATTATTTATTTGTATTGCAACTGTGAACTTACTTTTACCCACCCTTGTATATACTCTGAAAACTTAGGCATACTTTTTTAAATAAAAAAGCAAAAGCAAAGCATGGATATATTTTTCCATATATATAATTGAGGCAAAAATAATCAAAATGTGTTTAGGGTGGGAAACAAGGTGTATACATGTGTGTTTAGATATAGCAGGTACCTTGACCCATACAGCCTGTCTTTCCACTGTAATGATACTTTTCCAGTTCTTGTCAAAACTCACATATATGGGAAATTAAAAGCTAGGCCCAGTGGTGCTTTGGGCATTTAACAGTGATATCAGCTTATTCCTGTTAGAAAGTATTTATTTGGTGGAATCCTTGGTACAAAATTCTCCTTGATAGTTTAGGTAAAATTGACAAGGGAGTCGCTGTTGGAAAGACTCTCATGTGGAATTATTTAAGGAGGAAGCATTTCTCCTGAATTCTGAGAAGTAGGAATAGTATGAGACCCACCTGTGGATTTCTCTAGCGTGGTGCCGAGGCCACTGGACTCTGTTCTTGGTACATTAGGAACAGGCCATTACGCAATGCTCTGAGGCAAAGAAATAAATAAGGTCAGAAGCAGGTGTTTTATTTTTCCACCAGAAAATAACTTACTACTGAGATTCCTGAGGGCCAGCTGTAGGGTTTTCATGGCCCGGAGGGCTTGATCATGAATAGCATCTGGCCAGGCAGGCATCTGGAGAAGGACAGGTTGTCTCCAAGTGTTTTATATACTTTAAAATTTTATTTTTCAGTGACAATGTACATTCAGTATTATTTTGTTTTTGTTTCAGGTGTGCAACATAGTGGTTATATAGTCATAATACTTTAGACAGTGGTTCCCCTGATATTTCAAGTACCCACTTGGCACCATACATAGTTATTACAATAATATTGACTCTATTCCCTGGGCCGTGGTTTATGTCCCTGTGACTATTTTGCAACCAGTGATCTGTGCTTCTTAATCCCTTCACCTTTTTCACCCAGTTCTCCCACCTCCCTCCCCTCTGGCAATCATCAGTCTAATCTCTGTTGTGTTGTTGTTTTGTTTTTGGTTAGGAATTATTTATTTGTTTATTTATTTATATTTTTATTGTTGACAGTATTACAGATGTCTCCCATTTTCTTTCTTTTTGGCTCCCTCAACCCAACCCCTGCTTAATGGACACTCTCTCACCGGCCCCCCATCCCCCACCCCCCAAACCCCTCATTTCCTCCACTCCCTGACCCCCAACCCCACCCCCTTAGTTTCACTGTAGTCCACAAGGAAGAGAGTTACTAGAACTGGGCCTGTTTACAGGAGGAAGCTGTCAACTGGGAAGGAAGAGTGTGAGGAATGTGCTGTGGGGTTTGCTCTGGGGGAAATCTGAACTATTTCCTTTGTCCACACAAGTTTCCTTGGGCTGCCCCAGGTTTGGATGACACAATTGCCTTTTTATAATGTTTCTCTTATTGGGTAGGGAAAAAAAGGGTACAGTTTGGAGTTGAGGATCTCACACTATTTTCTCTAGAAAATAATTCTTTTCTAAGAGAGAATGGGATCTAAATGTACTGTGAAGTGCAGTGGTGGATACTGCGTGGCTGAGATTGGGGCTTCTATTGAGATTAATTATACCCCAAAACTTGCTCTTAGAGACTGACTCTGCTGTGTTCCATTTCAAATAGGTTCAGAGGGTAGATCTCTGATGTGAATTCTTATCTCTGCTCTTTTTTTTTTTTTTTCCAATTCTCACCTGAGGACATTTTTTTGTTTGTTTGTTTATCTTTAGATGGAGTGGGAGGGAGGGAGAGAGAGAGAGAGAGAGAAACATTCCCATGAGAGGAACACATTGACTGGTTGCCTCCCACATGACCCCAGCCTGGGATGAACCTCAGTCGAGATACGAGACGTACCCTTGGCTGGAATCAAAGCCGCGACTCATTGCTCCTTGGGTGACACTCTAACCAATGAGCCAAACCGGCCAGGGCACTGCTCTCTTTTTCTCCATGTTTACTGCATCATTTGACATAGTAACTCAAACTCTGGGCTTCTCAATACACTGGGTTTGCTCTTCTGCCAAATGGGCCAAAAGTGAGATTTCATGAGTGGGTATGAGAAACGGCATTCAGTGAACAAGCATTTGAAACAATTCAGACACTCACTAAGCTGTGTGTTTGAGAAATGTTTTTATAATATGTAATAGGAAAGCCCGAGGTCTTGATTTTATCACGGTAAGAGGCAGCTTAACTCTCTCCTAGGGAGTTTGGTCATGATGAGCAATGGATGAGTGGATGGGAAAGGTTTCTCACACCATTCTCATCTTCAGAAGCATGACCAAGTACCTGCCCTACTCTTGATGGCTCAGGAGTGTCCATTAGCTTGGTGTACAGAGGACTGCTCGTTCTATGAACTTATTTTGTTCCCAGTAGGAGGTAAAATGGGTTGTAAAGACCAGGCTAAGATAGTACCTGTCAGGGAATATCATAGTAGCCCCAAGCTAGGTAAAGGCAAAGCCCTTTGGTACTTGAAAGGTTTGGTCCTGTAGGAACTACAGTATGTGTGTTATAGGACTGGAAACTTCTGTGTCTCAAGTTGGACCATTTTTTATGCGTCTAGGTCTTATCTGTAATTAACTATTTTGCTCTTCATTTATGCATATTGGCCTTTGAATTTTTTCAAGTGTTTTATCCCAGTGTGGCATAGTAGCAGCTGTGAGGGATGCTGGTATGTGTCTGGAGACCCTGAACTTATGGGGAAGGTGCCAGTGGGCTCCTGGCTGGTCTGGCTTGATGTCTTCTTGTCCTTACTGTTGACGGCATATGGGAAGGACAGGACCAGGACCTGGGTGCAGGAGGCGGGTGGGTTGTAGTAGAGGCTCTTACTGGGGTTCTTCCTGGACAGCCTTGCTGGGAGATATGAGAGAATGGGTTTTCTTGTGAAAGGAAAATATCAGGTCCCTCCTTCGTTCTAGTTGAGAGTTTGGGGTCTCCAGATACGTATCAGCATTCCCCTCATAGCAGCCACTGATGTTTTATGCACTTGAATGAAACACCTGAAATTTAAAAAAAAAAAAATTTCTTTATTGATTTTAGAGAAAGAGGAAGGGAGAGGGAGAGAGCAGGTGCCCTGACCGGGAATCGAACCAGCAACCTCTTGGTGCATGGTCGACACTCAGCCACTGAGCCACACCGGCCAGGCAACACCTGAAATTTTTTAAAGGCTAATCGGCATAAATGAAGAACAAAATAATGAGTGATAGATAATACCTGGAAGCATTAAAATGATCAGTACAGACGCTGATGTTTCTAGCGGAGAGAGTTGCAGGGGGAAGAGCTCAGAAGCAGAGGGGCTGCGCTCGGTCCATGGCAGCCATCTCCTTGTGCCTCTGGGGGTTCGTGTCTTTTCCTCAGTTACCATGAACTCCCTTGCCACAGTCCAATCTTTTAAGGGGTAAACATGAAACACTTTTTAAAAATTTAATTTTATTAAAATATAGCTGAAATGCAATATTATATGAGTTTCAAGTGCACAACATATTGATTCAACATTTATGTACCTTATGAAGTGACCATGATAAGTGGTCACCATCTGTCACCTTATGAAGTTCTTACGATATTATTAACTCTTTTCCCTGTGCTGTACATTACAGGCTCGTGACTTGTTTATTTTATAACAAAAATGAAAGCCTTATAATCACACAGAAGAATTGCAACAGGAAAAGTCAAGCTTGAGAAGTGAGGCCTGTTGATCCGGTAGTGGCTCCGCCATCACCTGCTGCTCTCCTTGTATGGGTGCTCCATGTCCAAATGTCCCTTTTCTTGTGAGGACACTGGTCATTGAATTAGGGCTGACCCTAACACAGCACAACTTCATCTTAACTTGATTACATCAGCAAAATCCTATTTCCAAATAATGTCACATTGACAGGTATCTGGGATTAGGGCTTTGATATATCATTTTAGAGGATACAGTTCAACCCACAACACCCCCTTGCCCATCTCCCTCCTGGACTGTTGTGCTGACCTCTTACCATATCTGCCTGTTTCCAGGGCCTCCCCTCTGACCTATGTACACTACTAATAGAATTATCTTTCTATAATGTGTGTGTGTGTGTGGGTGGAGTGGGGGAGTTGTATTATTCTATACGCTATGACTCCCAAAGGTTAAGCTTGTGGTGTGACAAAGCACTTCACAGACTGTTCTGATTTGAGACTGAACCTTTTGTCTTCATGGCATAATGTGAAACAGGGACCTCTTCCTCTTAAGTGGGATCTTAATTGAAGCTGGCCTTGATGAATCATGTACTAGCCAGGAACTGCTAATTAATCTCCCCTCCTACTGGGCTTCTCAATCACTCTGCCCAAGGGAGACTTTGGGAAGTGGTTGGATTTCTTGCATGATTGTTTCTAAGGATGCTGTACTTGCAGACCTCTGTGGATACTGGTTTATTATGCTATGCTTTCACTTTAATTTCCTAAACTTTCAATGGCAGAAGGCAAGATTGCCAATCATAAGGCAATTGGATTATATTTACTCATGAAACGGATTCTTACAAAACTGTCCTCTCTTTCCTTAACCCAGTCTGGCAAAATGGCACATCTCTTATGAATTTATTTTCTGTGAAAGCTTGTGGAGTGGGAGTGGGGGATGGAGGGTGAAAGTCTTTTCACTGAGGATAAAGAAGGACTAATGAGAATGATATACACAGAGAGTTCAGCAGGGTAAAATCAGTGTGAAGCATCTTCTTAGGCAGTCTGCCATCTTAGAGATTGCTGTATCCCGATTTTTCTCTCATATAGTAACAATAAAATCAATCAATTCTGTGATTTAAGTGACTGAGCCCCTCAGAAGATCTTAGAGGAGCCAGACACTTGCCTAAGTAGTTAAATTTTAGTAGCGTGATCTACCTATATGCAGAGGGGCAGAGAAGGAGCCATGTAAGGTCACTTGTATCTGGAAAGTATCTTTCAGTATAAGTGCTATACAGTTAGCAGGTCCGAACCTGGCCCAGAGGGAAAAGAGTGGAAGCTGGAGGTAGACCGACTGGGTGCAACCCTTTCACTTAACGCATTGCAGCCGTAGGTGAGGGATCCTCTTCAAGCCTTAGTTTTCTAAGCTGCATGAAAAGCATTTGATGCAATTCCTGGCAAAGAGTAAGTACTAAAAATGTCAGATGCTAATATTACTTTGTTTTTATTAAATGAAAGACCCCAAATAGGGTCTCTCCTGCATCCAAGACCTTTATTAATTTCTAACTAAATTACCTATGCATCCTAGTGGGAATGCTGGTTAAAGCTACACATACATAGATCTTTTATTACAACTGAAATTTTACATTGTTGAGTGAAGGACTTTTTATAAGTAGCCCTTTCAGTGACACAAAGGAAAAAGCGTTAGAGATAGTAGAGCAATTTTAGAGAGAAATGTAGGCCACGTATTATTTAAGACATATCAATTATTGTTATAAGGCAATTTAAAAGGGAAAGCGGTATTTGACTGAGAGAAAGTAGAATTTTTATTTAAAGGGGACAGAAGAAACCTGGAATGAGACAAGTGTTAAAATTGGGCAAAATTGGACAAACAAAATCAAAAGAAGAGCCCCCTCTCACCCCCTCCCCCCAATTCTGAAGAACCAACCTCAAGGAATAATTGAGTGCTGTTTTGGGATTTTTCAGATTTCTGCATATAATGCTTAGTGTGGTGTGTGTTGGGGGGACAATTTTTATATTTTCCATATAGCTGTTCTCTTTATTTACATATCCAAACAAAAAGAGTGTTTAGAACTATAATTAGAGCTCTCTTTTGAGACATTTTCTCTCTGTAACATTTCTCTCTTTCTTACCATCAGGTGAAAATGAAATCCTTGCAACTCTGCGTGCAATTTCCAGCAAAAACCAGATCTGGAGGTCGTACATTGGCATGGGCTATTATAACTGCTCGGTGCCACAAGCTATTTTGCGCAACTTACTGGAAAACTCAGGATGGTAATGTGTTACGTCATTAGAAACAGAAGTATTGTGATTTCATTTGCATGATTCTCCCCACTTTCCCGTACCTTCTACCCCTGGGAGCCTCAGGACGTACCCACCGACACGTACACTCGTGCTGTCTCTGACCTCCAGGAACCTACCTGGCTTTCGAAATTTCCTTACTCAAATGTAGAGGAAATAGAAGCCTCTTCCTGCTTCTATTCCCATTAAACATTCTAGAGCTCTAGATTGTGGGTGCTGGTAACCTCTTTCCGTCTCTGACTTAATGTTTATTCTGACTTTGTAAGCACATTTGAGCAACATATCAAACCTGCAGGAGAGCAGATGCAGGGCTTTATTCCTTGGAAACCTGGGATGTTAGGCTGTAGACAGCCTTAGAACTGACCCAGTGAGTCAGAATCTTGGTCCGTTTCCTTTTGTCGGGATTTTAGGAAGATTGTTGTCGCTCCCTGACTCCATGCTCTATGTTCTGGATTCACAACTAACTGGGGGAAAAAAAAAAGTCAGTGTCAGGTGAATGGAGATCAGAATATTAGCTTTACTATTTAGCACTTTGTAGAGAAAGAGATCATGTGTATTCCATGAACAGGCTCCAATAGGACCCAAAAAAGAAGGAGTTGAGCTGTACATGTTTACTTGCTTATTTTGTGCTCACCACCTATCAGGTAACTCATTCCTAGACGTGTGTGTGTGTGTGTGTGTGTGTGTGTGTGTGTGTGTGTGTGATGTCTGTCTATCTTTGTCCCTGCCTACTCTGGCTGTTACTGAATGCACAATACTGAAATTGTTTCTTCCACACTTGAGGAAAACTTTGCATGTCCACTTCCATACTATTTTGTTATTTTCCATTGTCATTTGCTATATGATATAAAGAATGAAACAGCCCGGCCAATGTGGCTCAGTGGATTGAGCATCATCCCACAGACTGAGAGGTTCTGGTTCAATTCCCGGTCAGGGCACATGTTCCAATTTCAGGCTCAATCCCCAGTAGGGGATGTGCAGGAGACAGCTGATCAATGTTTCTATCTCTGTTTCCCTTCCTCTCTCTCTAAAAAATCAATTAAAAAACATTAAAAAAAAAAAAAAAAGAATGAAACAGAGGTTCATTTCCCAATACAAAACAAGAAAACACTTTGAATCTTTGGATATTTCTTGGCAGGCAGAGGCCATGGCTCCAAAAGTGCCTGGGAGCAGATTAAGGGCCTCTGTTTTTTTCTGCCCACTGGGAAATACTGCCTGAGTGTGGAGAGGAAAGATGGGGACCCCTGGGCCTTTCTTTTCCTTGTTTCTGGACCAGTATCATTTTAAATACCTGTGTCTTTGAATTGAAACTTTATTTCAACTGATGACTTAGTCTCCAAAAGAATGGTGCACTTATTTCTAGCATAGAAACAAACCAAACCCTGGCCAGGTAGCTCAACTGGTTAGAGTATAGTCCTGATTGCCAAGGTTGTGAGTTCAATTTCTGGGTCAGGGCAATTACAAATTGACATTTTTCTCTCTCTCTCTCAAATTAGTAAATAAAATTTTAAAAAGAGAGAGAAAGAAACAAACAAAGTGTGGAGAGGTGATGATAATTCATAGGTGATTTTATTTATTTATTTAAAATATGTTTTTATTGATTTTAGAGAGAAAGGAAGGGAGAGGGAGAGAAACATGGATAAGAGAGAAACATCAATCTGCTGCCTCTTGCATGTTTCCTACTGGGTATTGAGCCCACAACCCAGGGCACGTGCCCTTACTGGAAATTGAACTGGGATCTCTCAGTCCATGGGACAGTGCTTAATCCACTGAGCCAGACTGATTGGGCTGGTTTTATTTTTTAGTTAGTATATGAGATAATTTCCAGTAGGACCTGTTATTATGTGAGGACAGAGTAAGTGATTGCCTCTGCAATTGAAAGACACAGCAAGATGCAGAGATTGCCTTTTTATTGACTTTTGAGATAGGTGGGGAGAGAGAAAGAGAGAGAGAAAAACACTGATTTGTTGATCCACTTATTTATGCATTCATTGGTTGCTTCTTGTATGTGCCCTGACTGGGGATCGAACCCACAACCTTGGTGTATTTGGACGATGCTCTAACTAACTGAGCTACCTGGCCAGGGCCCAGAGATTGTGTTTTAGGTTAGCATGTATTAAAAAACAAATCAACCTTAGTAAAGGAAAGGTAGGCCTCCCTATGGGAAATCATGAAATTGATCCCCACATGAGCTTTTAAAATATCAAGTGCATGCTCCCCAGCAATAAACCTTAAACATTTGTTGAACACTGCATCTTTTTATCCTCACCCGAGGACATTTTTGCATTTATCTTCAGATAGAGTGGGAGGGAGAGAAGGAGGAAGAGGGAGAGAAAGAAACATCAATGTGAGAGAGACATATCGAGTGGTTGCCACCCACATGACCCCAACCGAGGCCAGGGACAAACTGCAACCGAGATACGTGCCCTTAGCGGGAACTGAACCCGGGACTCTCTGGTCTGCGGGCCGATGCTCTAACTGCTGTGCCAAACTGGCCAGGGCCACTTTGCATCTTTCAAAAAAATATTATTTGATAAAATTTTGTCAGAATTAATTTTAATTCTGAGTGAGCAGTATTCTCATTTCTGCATAACTGCCTCATATAAAGAACTTTCTTCCTACCATCCTAAGACAGACTATTGAGACAGTCATTAGTCCTTTATTTTTCACCTTTAAAACAGAAATAATTGCCTGCCCAAGAAAATTCTATGATACCAAAAAATTTACTGTTTCTGTCAGTCAGCACGTGGAGGTAGGGTCCCTGTCTCTCAGCTTCTGGGAGGATAGGAACCTAACTTCTATGAGTGTCGGTTAACAAACCCAGATAGTTTTCCCATGGACCAGCTCCCTTCTTCCTGGTTTTTGTACTCTTTCATTTCCCTGACTCTCCTGAGCCTCTGCTCATTCCCCTCCTCAGTCCCTCATTCTGTCTTTAAAATATTCAGTCACCTCTAAAACACACACGAGGAGAAAGAAGAGAGAAAAAGGTGTGCATACTCATCTAAGAATACACACTTTTGACAAGTTTGAAAAGTAAACCTGACACCCTGCTTAATTTCAAATCTTGCACAAAGTGTTCTTATTCTTAGTACTAGGAATAGACGAGCGCCGACTACTACTTAAGACATGTGAACTTATACTCCCTCCATTATCATCCACACGCATACCTGGTTTCTGTGTGTTTGGGTCTGTGAGTGAGAGAGTGTGTTTGGCCATTAGCACAGCTAACCCTCACCTGCTGCCTCAAGTCCAGACCTCTGGTTCTGAGGACTAGGGCATTTGTTTAGCTCATGGCATAGGTCAGGCTGGGTGGGGAGCACAGCACCCTTGCGCATTTTGTCTGCTTTTGTGTACGTGAACAGGTGGTCCGGGGAGGGGGTGTGAGAGTGCTTTGTCCTAGATGTCCCATCATTATAGGAGCCAGATCTGGTGGCATAATCACTCTTGTCTTGCCATCCCTGTCCAGAGCTCTTAGTTAAAATACGCTCCATTTCTTTATTAATAACAAAACAGGAAAAAAATGTCAAGAACCTTGTTTTTCTGCTTTTGTTGTGTGTGTGAAAGTATTTGCATTGCTGAGGGCATCTTTCCACTGTGGTATTGGTAAAAGTTTGAATGGCAAACTCCAAGGTTGATTTCTAAAGCAAATGGCCTGTCTTTCTTCCTCATTACAAAATCAGCTGCAAAAGTACACAAATGGGCTGCAGCGTCCCAGCCGTCTGAACACTGGCCAGCGGCCTTTGCTTGTGGTGGCCGTACAGAATATTCACCATATTGCTTCCTGGCTGTGAGCTGATGTGTTCATTTACTTTAGGAGCCGCCAGCAATGTGGGAGGGAGACAGTGCTCTTTGCTTTGCAGTCCTGTTTTTTGGGTGCATTTTAAATACTGTTCCTTTCCGTTCTCCGAAAGCGGATCTGAACTAGAGGGTGTACCTCGCCAGCACTGATAGGAAGAGCTGTGCACATGAGGGTGGTGGACTTCACCACCCCTCTGAATGGTTTCCATAGAGATGGAACCAACAAATTCCGGGGACGTGAGGTGAAAATAAATGGACAACATAGCCTCGAAAGAATACAAACATTTGGGCTCTTACAAGAAAATTTACACCGGGTCTAGAATTTATTTTATGGGGTCCACGATTCCAAATTTTTGACTACTGATAACATCAATAACTAATATTTTCAAAATCTATATTTTCCTTGTGGCTATTTCTGTTTTGTGTAACTTTGGCACTGGGATTAAAATGAGAGAATCTCATGAATGTTTGTTCTGCTGCAAACCCCCCCCCACTACCTCCCTCTTTCTCAATTCCAGAAGTCACAGCCAAAATCATAGAGAATACTGATTATTTTGGAATAAATATTAATGCCATATTGAATACATCAAGCATCTTATTTAAACAGCACAAAATGCCTTCTTGGATATGCAGTTACTTTTTTTTTTTTTTTTAACATTAAAATACATCTAGAAACACAAACCAATTGAGTTAGTCATTTGGAACACCGACATTGTGGATCACAGACACATTTTCTTAATCACTATGTTTTGCCTAATTGTTGAGGCAAGTAAACCCTTGTATGCAAGATAGGCAGGTCCTGTGCTAGCATTTTTCTCCTCAAATGAGGGTTTATTTGTTATCTCCCAGCTTGAGACTCACGGATCTAAGAGTCCTTTAATAGATGATTGTGAAGGGCATTCATGCGTGTTTTATTGTAGTAGTGTAAAAACCTGCAGATTATAAAAGAAGTTTACAAGTATAAAAAGGGGTTCAAAAATTTGTCATCTTTGCAAGAAAACAATTTTAAAGCTCTCTAATGAGCATCAGCCTAAGCTGGGACTTACATAAAGGATGAACAAGCAGAGGGGAAGAGTAAATCCCACAGGTTGTGATGGAAGGAATAACACAGTCTCGGGTACGAAGGACTATGCTTGAGAGGTTTGGGTTTTCCTCCTGCAGGTAATAGGGAGCCATCCACTTGAGCAGGTGAGTAAAATATACTTAAACCACAAATACTCAGTAATATCTTATTTTAAGCACTGTGCTGGCTAGTGTTGCAACAAAGAAGAAAGGGGTGGATATAAAACATTAGAAGGGCTTTGGCGAGTTTGGTTCAGCGGTTAGAGCTTCGACTCTCGGACTGAAGGGTCATGGGTTCGATTCTGGTCAAGGGCACATACCTGGGTTGCAGATTCGATCCCTGGCACCGGTTGGGGTCATGCAGGAGGCAACTAATTAATGTGTCTCCCTCACATTGATGTTTTTTTCTCTCTCTCTCTTCCCCTCCCTGCCTCGCTTCCACTCTCTCTTAAATTAAAAAAAAAAAAATCAATGGAAAAAATATCCTTGGGTGAAGATTAACAAAAAATAAATAAAAATAAAAAGTTCATGTTAGTCAGGCAATCTCAACATATGTCTTCAAGGTGGCAGGCCCCGCTGTATGTGAATGTCTTATCTGATCTGAGGTCACAATTGCCCCTTGTCTAGGCCTTTTGTGTGGCTCCACTTCCGTTCAGATTCCCTTTCTACTCTGTCGGCACCATGCATTGTGTGCCTCATTCATTCCAGTTCACCACCCACGTAGAATTTGGCAAACAGACTTACAGTTCTTAAGCCAGGCTGTTCAAGAAGTTAACTAAAGCAAAAATGTACTCTGCTATGTACACACTCATGCGCGCGTGCACACGCACACACACACACACAAACACACACCTCTACACCAATAAAAGCTTCAGAAAAATTATGTCAGTGTGGACATTTTACTGCTTGGCAAGGCAAGCTTCCCTACCCCACTGCTCCTCAAAGGTAAGACAACATTGATCTCAAAAGCCTTCAAAACAAAAAACACACATACCTAAAGGATGGATGCAAATATCCTGAACATGATTACCAGAATAGGAGAGAAAGGAGAAGGGCTTGAAAACATGAAAACAAAACAAAGCAAAAAACCTAAAATATTTTCCTAATACTCTTCTGGCTGGAAAGACAAAAGAGTAGAGAAATGAAGCAATGCCAGTCACGTGTGGGAGCCTGGACCCCCAATCTGACCCACTTTGGTGGAATGGATTCTTAGTGAAGAGACAGTAGCTCTGTCATAAATCCTCAGTCACTCTCTATTCCATCTTCTTATTTTATTTTTAAATATTCATCACTCTGGAATAATTTCACTCATTCATTGTCTCTTTTTCCCTATTACAATGTATTGTCCTTGAGACCAGGGACTGTTATCCATTGTGCTTATTAGGTATCTCCAGAAGCTATCATATCTTAAGCAGTAAGCATGAGGTAAATATTTGAAGGATGAGTGAATGAATGAAATAATGAAAAAAAGGATGAAGGTACTGAGTGGGTTACCGCACATAACTAAGACACATTTTTGGTTAATAATTGGAGGAGGTAAGATTGGAATTCATGTTTTTGCTCCCTTCTAACAATTTCATCCTCGAACTTTGATAGCTACTGAGTAAACATCTATAGACTCTTAATAACTGGATAGTTAGAATTTTTAAATAAACCTCTTAATTTCTTAGGAGCACATAGAACTTCTGGTTAGTATAAAACAAAGAGCCCCCCCATTCCCGCCAATAAACAAGTTTTGAGCATTAGATATTAGATTCTTGAATACTTTCCTATTGTGAACTGTGAATAAGATAAGCTTTTTAGATAAAAGAAAGATAGTAGGAAGTAAAAGTTCTGTTTATAATCTCATAGGTAAGGCTCAAGTGGATTGTAAGAGCCAGCTTACCATAAAACATATACAAAAAGATCCTTAAAATAGAAATGTAGCCTTGGCCAGGCAGCATAGTTGTTTAGTGTCATCCCAATACACCAAGGTTGCTGGTTCAATTTCTGGTCTGGGCATATACTAGAAACAACCAATGAATGCATAAATAAGTGAAACAACAAATTGATCTCTCTCTCTCCTTTCTCTCTAAAATCAATAAATAAAATTTAAAGAAAAAAATAAAATAGAAGTATAAAATTAAAAAATCACTTAGAGGAATAGAAAAGTAAATACTGATAATCTCCAAACACAGAATAATATTGTTACTATGATTTAATTCTGAGCTTCCTTATAGAGGCCAAAAGGGAAGCTTACTGATTTATTATATAATTCTCAAGAGCAGCAAACTTAATTTTCAGGTAATGAATTCTAAAATGAAGACATTTTGTGAACTTTTCTGAATAGTGGAGTCACAGTACGGACACGGCCCTTTGTGTCCCTCACAGGATCACCCAGTATACTCCGTACCAGCCAGAGGTGTCTCAGGGGAGACTGGAGAGTTTACTGAATTACCAGACCATGGTGTGTGACATCACAGGCATGGACATGGCCAATGCATCCCTGCTGGATGAAGCGACTGCGGCTGCAGAGGCCATGCAGCTATGCCACAGGTGAGAGCCCCCGCATGAGACTCTGGCAGGGTTAGGGACATCTTCCAGGCTTGCTCCTCTTTGTCAAAAGCTCTGATTATTTCCTGAGGATGCATTTCTAGAGGTAGAATTGCTGGGTCATGGTGTAGAGTTAGTTCAGTGCTCTCCAGTTCCTCACCTTTTTTCTTGTTTTGCCCTATAAACACGTTTGAGCTACGTTCCTGTAGAATTTTCATGTAGATGATCATCTGGTTGGGAAATCTGCCCACATTCATGGTGTATCTGTCCGCAATTTTGTGCCTCTGGTCTCGCATGCCCATATAAGTGTCTTTCTTGGCTTTCGCAGATTTGAGGGGTGGTTAGCTCCAACCTCGCTCAGCAGATATGGAGGCATCTAACTTTCAGGCAAGGGCCCTTCTGCTTTCCAAGTAGCCCTGGGGGTGGATTCAGGCTCTTCCTCCTGTCTTGGATAAACAGCTACAAAGGAATGCTGCCCACTCACCCCTCTGGCTATTATTCTTTGCTTTTCACTTATTTTCATCATTTCTTTTCCTCACCCATTTGCTTTCCCATTCACCACCACCGATTTTGCTAAGTAGGATTGGAGTTGGATTTCAGTGGAAATCTATTCAGTAAAGGTCATTATTAGTCATAATAACCCAGCATTTTTTACACTGTCTACATAAGAAACATCCAAACCTGTAGGGAATTTTTATGAGTTTACTTGAACCAAACTGAGAACATATGCCACGGAGCAAGATCTCAATGGGAATGCGATTGCAACTTCTTTTCTGCATTCGAAATTAAGGAGGGAGTGTAAGGAAGATGACTGGGAGATGGGAGAAAAGCCAGGTGGGGATCGGATTACAGGCTGGTTAAGCTTTCTTGTCATTGGTTAGGGTTTATTTCAAAGGTGTTTTAATCTATATGCACAGAAACAATGAACAGGGCTTGCTTAAAGCAAAAATTAACCTTTTACTAAAGAAGTTACATGCTTGGCCCTGGCCGGTTTGGTTTAACCGTTAGAACTTCGACCTGCGGTCCAGAGAGATCTGGGTTCGGTTCCCACTAAGGGCATGTACCTTGGTTGCAGTTTGTCCCTGGCCCTGGTTGGGTTCTGCAGATGGCAGCCACTTGATATGTCCCTTTCACGTCGATGTCTCTCTCCCCCCACCCCCCCCCAATCTACCTGAACAGAAAAATGAAAAAATGTCCTCGGGTGAGGATTAAAAAAAAAGAAGTTATATGCATGACTATCCACCATGACTTGCCCAGTTAGGAATCTATGATCAGGTCACCCTCTGAGTTACTTCCATAGAAGTCCTTTTTTTTCATCCACAATACTATGCTCAGACTTTCCCTAAGTACCATCTTTGCTTTACATTCTTAGAAGATACTCTGATTTCTTTAATGTTCATGCTTGAATGTGATTTTCCTTTTCAACAGACACACCAAGAGGAGAAAATTTTTTGTTGACCCTCGTTGCCACCCACAGACAATAGCTGTCATCCAGACTCGAGCCAAGTAATTATTTTTATTCACATTTTGAACTCGGGTAATATCATGCTCATCTCACTGATTTTCTCCCTTCCAAACTGATTGGAGGTGAATCCAGTTTAAATTGGAGTTGTTGGGTTTTACTTTCCCTCCCACTTTCTCTCCCAGGATCTCACTGGTAAGTAAAATGTGTCAGAATTGAGGAGAAAACACACAGTGCCTTTGCTTTATATTGTCATGTTTTCCTGTTTTTGTAAAAAGAAAATTTTAAATATTAAAATAATTTCAGTAGTGTTGTGGAAACTGAAAAACAGAAGGAAAATATGGAAGTCTTACACAACTGTTAAGATTTTGCGTGCATTCCTGCCAACATAGTTGTAGTCTGTTGTAGGTGTAGAATGATACAGAAGAAAGTGTGTTGTATTTTACTGCTGCAATCAGATAAAACAAATATAGCACAACTACCACTTTGAGGGTATTTATTTGCTTTCTCTGTGTAAAAGCTGAGCAGTCTTCTTCCCACCCATATCACCATCCCTTCAGAAGGGGTTTCTCACAGGTGTTGGAATTAGATGATTTTAGGAACGTCTCCTCCTTGTCTTACTGATGTTTTCTATTCACCTAAGACTAATTCAAGGTGAAAGTAGGAATAGCGCTGCTGTTACAGATGTTGTTCTTTGGCCCTAGAAGGCAATATTTCTGGTCTTCTCTCAGGGTCTGGTTCTGACAGGAAAGGGAGTGATAAGAATGGACAAGAAAAACAAGCTAAGCTGTTGGATGCAATTGAGTGGGTGTGAAACACTGCTACCACTGAAGATCCCTGTGTGTGTGTGTGTGTGTGTGTGTGTGTGTGTGTGTGTGTGTGTGTGTTGGGATGGGGTGGTGGGTGGGCAATGAGGAAGGAGTGAGTATGAATCCTATATTATGGAAAAGAAACTGTAGGTCATTTGATTTTCCCTTACAAACCAAAAACATGATTGTTCTTTGTCTTCTTTCTTTCCAGATATGCTGGAGTCCTCATTGAGCTGAGGTTACCCCATGAAATGGACTTCAGTGGAAAAGATGCCAGTGGAGTGCTGTTCCAGTACCCAGACACTGAGGGGAAGGTGGAAGACTTTACTGAACTTGTGGAGAGAGCCCATCAATATGGGGTAGGCAAACCTCTCCTTGTGGGGTCCATGGAGGTGTGTCTCAACTTTGAATTATTATTATTTTTATTTTGGTGTGTCTTAATTTACATACATTTATCACCTAGAATGATAAACTGTCTTCTTTCTACTTTCTTTTTTTTATTAATTAATTAATTGATTTTTGTTACAGATGTTTCTCCCCCCCGCCACTGATTCCCCCTCCCCCTCCCTCCATGCCCTGTCCCCAGCTTTGTTGTCCATGTCCATTGTTCATGTATACATGCATACAAGTACTGTGGTTTATCTCTCTCCCCACCCCCTCTTCTGGGGATTGTCAATCTGTACCCCAATTCCACATCTCTGGGACTACCCCATTCCTCAGACTGTTATGTTCATTATATTCCACAAATAAGTGAGATCATATGATACTTGTCTTTCTCTGTTTGGCTTGTTTCACTTAAGATACTTTCCAGCTCCCTCCATGTTGTCTCAAAGGATAGCTGCATAGTATTCCATTGTGTATATGTACCACAGCTTTTTTATCCATTTGTCTACTGATGAACATTTGGGCTGTTTCTAGATCTTAGCTATTGTAAATAGTGCTGCTAAAAACATGGTGGTGCATATATTCTTTCTGATTTGTGTTTCAGACTTCTTAGGTATATTCCTAGAAGTGGAATCACTGGGTCAAATGGAAGTTCAATTTTTAATATTTTGAGGTAACACCATATTGTTATCCATAGTGGCTGCACCAGTCTGCATTCCCACCAGCAGTGTACTGGAGTCCCCTTTTCTCCACACCCTTGCCAACACTTGTTGTTTGATGATTTGTTGATGGCGGCCATTCTGACAGGTGTGAGGTGATACCTCATTGTTGTTTTAATTTGCAACTCTCTGATGATTAGTGATGTTGAGCATTTCTTCATATGTCTCTTAGCCATTTGTATGTCCTGTTTGGAGAGGTGTCTATTTAGTTCCTCTGCCCATTTTTTAATTGGGTTCTTTGTCTTCCTTTTGTTGAGTTGTATGAGTACTCTATATATTTTGGAAATTAACCCCTTATCTGATGTATCATTGGCAATGATGCTCTCCCATAGGCTGGGTTGCCTTTCCATTTTGGTGGTTGTTTCTTTTGCTGTGCAGAAGCTTTTGAGTTTGATGTAGTCCCATGTGTTCATTTTCTCCTTTGTTTCTATTGCCTTAAGTGATATATCAGTGAAAATTCTGTTGCGTAGGATGTCTAAAATGTTGTTGCCTACATTTTCTTCTGGAATTTTTATGGATTCATGAGTAACATTTAAGTCTTTTATTCATTTTGAGTTCATTCTTTTTTTTATCCTCACCCCAGGACATTTTTTCCATTTTTTGTTTAGATAGAGTAGGAGGGAGAGAGAGAGAAACATCAATGTGAAAGGGACACATCAAGTGGCTGCCACCTGCACGACCCAACCAGGGCCGGGGACAAACCACAACCAAGGTACATGCCCTTAGAGGGCACCGAACCCAGTCTCTCTGGACCACAAGCTGATGCTCTGACCGCTGAGCCAAACTGACCAGGGCTTGAGTTTGTTCTTGTGTATGGTATAAGTTGATGGTCTAGTTTCATTTTTTTGCAGGTAGCTGTCCAATTTTCCCAACACCATTTATTAAAGAGGCTGTCTTTATTCCAGTATATGCTCTTACCCCCTTTGTCAAATATTAATTGAGCATATTGCCTTGGGTCCATTTCTGGGTTCTCTATTCTGTTTCACTGTTCTATCTGCCTGTTCTTGTGCCAGTACCAGGCTGTTTTGATTACAGTCACTTTGTAGTATAACCTGAAATCTGGTAATGTGATCCCTCCAACTTTGCCCTTCTTTTTCAAGATTACTGTGGCTATTTGGGGTCTCTTTTGGTTCCATATGAACTTTTGAAGTATTTGTTCTAGTACTGCGAAGCATGTCATTGGTATTTTGATGGGGATTGCATTGAATCTATAGACTGCTTTGGGTAGTATAGACATTTTAATGATGTTAATTCTTCCAATCCATGAACAAGGTATGTGCTTTCACTTTTTTATATCTTCCTCTATTTCTTTTTTCAATGACCTGTAGTTTTCTGTAAATAGGTCCTTTACTTCTTTGGTTAAGTTTATTCCTAGGTATCTTAACTTTTTTGCTGTGACGGTAAATGGGATTTTTTTTCTTTTTAGTTTTTCTTTCTGTGAGTTCATCATTGGTGTATAAGAATGCTGTCAATTTCTTGACATTAATTTTGTATCTTGCTACTTTGCCAAATTCATTATTAAGTTTAGTAAATTTTTGATGGAGTCTTTGGGATTTTCTACTATAGTATCATGTCATCTGTGAATAACGACAATTTCACTTCCTCCTTTCCAATTTGGATTCGTTTTATTTTGTCTTCCTGTCTGATTGCTGTGGCTAAGACTTCCAGTACTATGTTAAATAAGAGTGGCAAAAGTGGGCATCCCTGTCTTATTCCTGTTCTTAAGGGAAATGCTTTTAGTTTTTGCCCATTGAGTATGATGTTGGCTGTAGGTCTTTCATATATGGCCTTTATTATGTCTAGATATGATCACTCTATTCCCATATTGCTGAACGTTTTTATCAGAAATGGGTGCTGGATTTTGTCAAATGCTTTTTCAGCGTCTATTGATATGATCATATGATTTTTTGTGGTGTATCACATTTGGTTTATGTGGTGTATCACATTTATTGATTTGTGAATATTGTACCAGCCTTGAATCCCTGAGATGAATCTCACTTGGTCATAGTGAATAATTTTTTTGATGTATTGCTGGATTCAATTTGTTAGTATTTTGTTCAGGATTTTGGCATCTATGTTCATCAGGGATGTGGCCTGTAGTTTTCTTTCTTTGCAGTGTCTTTTTCTGGTTTTGGAATTAGAATTATGCTGGCTTCATAAAACGAGTTTGGAAGTCTTCCTTCTTCTTGAATTCTTTGAAATAGTTTGAGGAGAATGGGTATTAGGTCTTCTTTGAATGTTTGGTAAAGTTGTCCCATGAAGCTATCCAGGCCCGGGCTTTTGTTTGCTGGGAGAGTCTTGATTACATCTTCATATTTTTTTTGTTGTTGTTGGTCTCTTCAAGTTTTCTATCTCTTCCTGGTTCACTTTCAGGAGACTATGTGTTTCTAGAAATGTGTCCATTTTGCTTAGATTGTCAAATTTGTTGCCATATAATTGTTTATAATATTTGTTAACAATCCTTTGTATTTCTGTGATGTCAGTTATTATTTCTCCTCTTTCATTTCTGATTTTATGTATTTGGGTTCTCTCTCCTTATTTCTTAGTGAGTCTAGGTAAGGGTCCATCAATCTTCTTTATCTTTTCAAAGAACCAGCTCTTTGTTTCATTCATCCTTTGAATTGTTTTTTTGGTCTCCATGTCATTTATTTCTGCTCTGACTTTTACTATTTCCTTCCTTCTTCTTGCTCTGGGGTTTTCTTTTTGTTTGCTTTCTAGTTCTTTAAGTTGTGAGGTTAGATAGTCTATTAGAAATGTTTCTTGTTTCTTGAGGTAGGCCTGTAGTGCTATGAAGTTCCCTCAGAACTGCTTTCGCTGCAGTTGTGTTGTGTGTTCATTTGCATTGGTTTCCAAGAAGTTTTTAATTTCTTCCTTGATCTCCATGGTAACCCATTCATTGTTCAATAACATGCTATTTAGCCTTCATGTGTTCCAATATCTTTGCATGTTCTTGTTGCAATTGATTTCTGGTTTCATGCCATTGTGATCTGAGAAGATGCTGGATATGATTTCAGTCTTCTTGAACTTGTAGAGACTTAGTTTGTTCCCTAACATGTGGTCTATCTTTGAGAATGTCCCATGTGCTCTTGAGATGAATATGAATCCTGTAGTTTTGGGGTGTAATTCTCTGTAGATATCTATTAAATCCATTTGATCTAGTGCTTCATTTAGAGTCAGTATTTCCTTGTTAATTTTTTGTCTAGATGATCTATCCAGTGATGTCAGCGAGGTGGTGAAGTTCCCTTTTTACTACTTTCTTTTTTCAAGTTTATTTTGTTTATTGATTGCACATAATAGGTACTCAGTAAATGTTTTTTTAAATAAATTTTCTTTTTTTTTTTTTTTAATTTTATTGATTTTTAGAGAGTGGAAAGGAGAGGGAGAGAGGAAGAAAAACATCAGTCAAATGCCTCCTATCCTGAAACTCAGGGATCTATCCTGAAACTCAGATATGTGCCCGGACCAGGAATTGAACCAACAACTTTTGGTGCTGGGGACAATGCCCAACCAACTGAACCACACTGGCCAGGGTTCAGTGAATATTTTATAAATATATTTTTATTGACTCTTTTAGAGAGAGAGATAGAAACGTCGATGTGAGAGAGAAACATCGATCAGCTGCCTCCTACATGCCCCACTAGTGGGGATCAACCCTAAAACCTGGGCATACGCGCCCTGATCAAGATTCAAACTGAGACCTCTCAGTCCATGGGACAACGTTCTATCCACTGAGCCACATGGGCTGGGTTTCAGTGAATATTTTATTTATTTATTTTAAGTTTTTTTTTTTTGTTTTTTTTTTTATTGATTTTAGAGAGAGAGGAAGAGAAAGGGAGAGGGAGATAGAAACATTGATGAGCAAGAACATTGATTGGCTGACTCCTGCATGCCCTGCACTGGGGATCTAGCCCACAACCTGGGCATGTGCCCTGACCAGGAACCAAACCGGCAGGAACCAAACTGGCAACCTCTTGGTTCATGGGTCAATATTCAACTACTGAGCCACACCAGCCAGGCTTCAGTGAATATTTTAAATGAATGAATAAATAAAGTTCACATAATATGAACTAACTGCCAGTCTACCTGTAATGGAGGTAATTTGCTACCTGCTCACTACCCTCAGGGAAGGTCTCAACCTTGTCCACTTTTTCTTGTTTCCTTTCTAGAGCTTGGTTTGCTGTGCTACCGACCTTTTAGCTCTGTGTATCTTGAGGCCTCCTGGAGAATTTGGGGTAGACATCGCCCTGGGCAGCTCACAGAGATTTGGGGTGCCACTGGGCTATGGCGGACCACATGCAGCGTTTTTTGCGGTCAGAGAAAGCTTGGTTAGGATGATGCCTGGAAGAATGGTGGGAGTTACAAGGTAAAGCAAGTCATGTTTGTCCTTTGTTATTGTGGCCATGGTTTTCCCTGTTCCTTCTCTTGAACATAAAGTTGTTGATTGCTCTTTAAACTTAACTGGGTCACTTGGCGTTGACTGAAGAAATGTACAACATAGATTCAGAACAGAGAATCTGTTTGGGGTATGAACTAGTTAGTACCTCTTCTCCAGTGCCATGGGTTTGTAAAAGTATGTGTGTAATTCATAACATAGTTGTTCTAAGGTCATATAAATAAGTTTATTTAGGTTGAAGAATACCTTGAGAGACTAAATATTTTAGGTGTGTTTTATATCTAACCAGTTTCTTTCTCAGAAGTATTACCATGCCACATGGTTATATAAAGACAAGTGCAGCCCTGGCCGGTTTGGCTCAGCGGTTAGAGCATCGGCCTGCGGTCCTGAGAGACCCGGGTTCGGTTCTCGCTAAGGGCGCGTACCTCGGTTGCAGTTTGTCCCCGGCCCTGGTCGGTCGTGCGGGTGGCAGCCACTCGATGTGTCCCTTTCACGTCGATGTTTCTCTCTCTCTCTCTCTCTCTGTTCCTCTCTCTCCCCCCCCACTCTACCTGAACAACAACAACAACAAAAAGACAAGTGCAATTAACATGCATATATTGAGTGAGATCCACATTATTTCCTAGAGGCCCGCCAGTGGGCCATTGGAGGAATTTCCAATATGCTGTCTTAAGTGCTTCTCATTGATGAAGCTCCTCAGATTAAGAATTTAGATGAATGCCATGATTCTTCTTCTTTTTTCTATTCTCACCCAAGGATATCTTTTCCATCAATTTGAGAGAGAGAGAGAGCGAGAAACATCGATTGGTTGCCTCCTGTATGAGCCCCGACTGGGGGTTGAACCCACAACATGAGTATGTGCCCTGAGTGGGAATCAGACCCAAGGTGCTTCAGTGTATGGGATGATGCTCCAACCACTGAGCAACACCAGCCAGGGTGAATGTCATGATTATTATTAGGAAATTTAGCATGATCTCTTTGACTCATCATAAAAGCTGATCTATTGATGTAAGTGAATAGTCTGAAGTAGGGAACGATGTGATGGTGATGTGAAGTGTGAAAGTACTCTCAATTTGCCACAGCTTAGCAAAAGGTGTTTTGTTTCAGTGTACAAATAAGTTTCTTCATGTATTCTTACATTAGCCTTGTTTTTTTCTCAGTTATGTCTCTTCACTAGACAAGATGGAGCACAGGGCTTTCCACTTTTTTTTTTTAATCCTCGCCTGAGGACATTTTTGAATCTATCTTCAGATAGAGCAGGAGGGAGAGAGGGAGGAAGAGAGAGAGAAACATTGATGTGAGAGAGACACATCGACTGGTTGCCACCCACATGACCCCAACCAGGGTCAGGGACGAACTGCAACCAAGTTATATGCCCTTAGCGGGAACCGAACCCAGCACTCTCTGGTCTGCGAAGAGGGCTTTCTAATTTTAAAAATGTAATATAGCCTGTCTGGTGTGGCTCAGTGGATTGAGTGTCGTCCCATGGACTGAGAGGTCCCGGTTCAATTCCCGGTCAGGGAACATGCCCAGGTTATGGGCTCTATCCCCAGTGAGGGGCTTGTTGGAGGCAGCCGATCGATGTTTCTCTCTCCCATTGATGTTTCTTTTTTTAATTTTTTTTTTCCTCACCCGAGGACACTTTCCCATTTTTTGTTCAGATAGTGTGAGAGGGAGAGAGAGAGAGAAATATCGATGTGAAAGGGACACATCTAGTGGCTGCCACCCACACGACCAACCAGGTCCAGGGACAAACTGCAACCAAGGTATGTTTTGGTGCCCTTAGCGGGAACCGAACCTGGGTCTCTCTGGACCACAGGCCGGCGCTCTAACCGTTGAGCCAAATCGGCCAGGGCTCTCCCATTGATGTTTTTATCTCTCCCTAACAAAATCAATAAAAACATATTTTTAAAAGTAAATAAATAAAATTTAAAATGCAACATATTAATTATTGTCTGTTGATTTTTTTAAATATATTTTAATTAATTAATTTATTTTTTTTAGAGAGAGAGAAGGGAGAGGGAGAGAGAGATAGAAATATCCATTGGTTGACTCCTGCATACCCCCTACTGGGGATCGAGCCGGAAATCCTGCCATGTGCCCTGACTGAGACCTCTTGGTGCATGGGAGGATGCTCAATACACTGAGCCACACCGGCCACGGCTGTCTGCTCAATTTTATATTGTACTTCCCACCTTTCTGGAAAATGGACCACAAAGCTTGATGAAATAAAGGATGAGACTGCTAAATATTTGTGTTTATCCACATTTTTAATTGTATTAGAAAGGAAAATGATTATTAGAGACAAGTGGTAAGTTGATTAACATCATTTTAATTTGTAGCCATATAGCCACTTCAGATTTCTAGTACAGAAATGCTTTTTCCTTTGTCAGATATTTCCCCTTTTCCTGAGTCTGCCAAGAAGCTCAGCGTGATAGTTAACCCTCAATTACCATCATTATATTTGGCTGGGTAATTCCTGGAAAATTTCCTTCCAAGGTTCTCAGCCTTTTTGTGTATTTCTCAGTGCCTCAAATCCCCTCAGCACAAACTAAAAATGAGTAGACCTACTTAGAAGAGGATGATTTGGAAATTATTTCTTTATGGCCTTGTACCCAAATAAATTAGCTAATTCACTTCAAGCAGGGAAGAAAAAAACCAAGTTCGTTTTTGACAATTCCTGGTGCTATGACTACCTGTGCTAATTGAATGTTTTATTCTTGGCCTAGAGATGCTACTGGGAAAGAAGTGTATCGTCTTGCTCTTCAAACCAGGGAGCAACACATCCGGAGAGACAAGGCTACCAGCAACATCTGTACAGCTCAGGTAGGTCACATACCTGATCTGTCACCTGCATGCCTTACGGTCTATAGAAATGAGCCACTCATCCATTCACTTTGTTGTTCATTAATTTATGCACCACCTATTGAGCAGTGTGTACACCGGAAATGTGAAGATCTTATTGGTAGAGAAGCCTTGTGGTCTTCTCAGAACCAGAATACAGCATATTTTACTGGTGCTCTGTGTATGTGCACACTTCACATTTCAGGGTCGCCAGCACTTGTCCTTGGGGCAGATTTATTATGGGTGGTGACTGGGCACCCTCTCTTCGGGCTGAGATCGGGGCCCTCCAGGATGGGGTGAGAAAGGCCAAGTGAGATGCTTGAGATGACTGTACTTGAGATGACTGTACCAACTGGCAAGCTGGTGGTGACCAAGGGGTACTCTTACTGGGAGCTCATGAGAGGCATTCCTGAAGTGGATGGGATAAAAGAAGAGGAGCTACTGGAGAGTTGCCCAAGGGCTCAAGTCAGGGGGAGCAGTATTTTCTGACATCCAGCCAACTCCTAGGATAAGATAGAGGGCCACTTCTGCACATATGATCTATTCTGCATCTGTCTTTTTCATACAGGGTCAGAGAAGGAGAAAGATTTCCCAGATACCTCAATGGGCAGTGCAGTGCTTTTCCCTCTCAGGGCACTGGCTCACAGCACCACGGGGGTTTAGAAAGCCTCTCCAGGGAGGCAGTAGGTGATAACGTCTTCTTATAGTTAGTTCTAAATGGAGCTGTCTCTCTTGTATTATTAGTATTATTATTATTATTATTATTAGTATTATTATTTTGCCTCAGGAAGGGGGCTGCTGCTTTTCAGGTACGAGCTCTTCTAGTGTCACAAGAAGGAGCCAGTCGGCACAGGCTTTTCCTCTGTTGACATCTAATGAATCTTTACATGATGCCTTTACTTTCTGTAGTTTATACTCCATTTATTGAATTCTCTTCTTACATATTTTCCCTTCCTCTGCCCTTTCTGCTCACATTCTTCCAGAAGGTGTCTGTCAGATATAAGTATATTATGGTTTTCTAGTTTTCCAAATGAATTTGGGCTGTCTACAATGAACAAGTTATGTTCATTCTTTTTTATTTCAGTTCTTATATAGCTGATATTTCATAATTCAACTTGATTATAAAAGATCTATATCTTTTTCAATAATTATCAAAGTGATGTTTACCCTGGAGACAGCCATACTCTGTCTTCTCTGAGTTTCACCTTCTCATTCTGAAGCTCTTGTAACTCTCTGTTGTTTATTTCATTTCATGTGTTTTCTTTTTAATGGATTCATTAAACAGTTGCTCGTAACTCCAGTGTCATTCTCTTTGCAAGCTCAAAATTATTCTCTTTTTTTAAAAGATGACAGATATATTTTGATTTGTTCCTTGAACACTCTGTGTCTTTGACTATAGACTTCTACTTCTTGTAGCAACTGCTCTGTGTTCTTTCTTCTCAAGGCTGCCCCTTTCCCCTTGAACATGACGAGGTCTACACTGGAATTCCCTTAGTTTTGCATTATTGATGGTGCAGAGCTGTTTATTTAAATCTCTGAAAGTGTGTTA
Organism: Molossus molossus; assembly: GCF_014108415.1. NCBI lineage: Eukaryota > Metazoa > Chordata > Mammalia > Chiroptera > Molossidae > Molossus > Molossus molossus. The sequence goes on along the minus strand of NW_023425349.1, from coordinate 58,212,549 downwards.
CTGAATTCCATTTTAAAAATCTTTCTATAGCCCTGGCCAGTTTGGCTCAGTGGTTAGAGTGTCAGCCTGCAGAGTGAGGGGTTGCATTTTTGATTCCCTGTCAAGGGCACTTGCCTGGGTTGTAGGTTCAATCTCTGGCTCTGTCAGGGTCATGCAGGAGGCAGCCAGTCAAGGTGTCTTTCTCAAATCTCTCTCTGCCTCTCTTCCCTACCCCCTTCACTCCCTTCCACTCTCTCTAAAAATCAATGGAAAAATATCCTCAGGTGAGGATTAACAAAAACAAAATGTCTATAAACTTGTGACATTTCTACAGATATCTGAATTTGCATCGTGTCCTGTTTTATAGTCTCTTGTATCTAAGCTTCTATCACAACAAGCAGTTTTTTTCCATTGGCTTTTTCTAAAGCCTGGTGTATTGAGACTTAATTTACATTTAGTAGCATTTTTATAGAGATACAACTCACCATAAAAGACACCCATTTAAAGCATGTAGTTCAGTAGTTGGTTGTTTTTCTTGAAGTTTGTAACAATTACCAGAATTTCATTTTTGAGCATTTTCATCACCCCCAAAAGAAACTCATTCCCATAAGCAATCATTCCCCATCTCTCTCTCCTCCCTTCAGCCCCTAGCAACCACTTGTCTACTTTTTGTCTCTATGGATTTGCCTATCCTTGATATTTCATATAAATAAGATCATATAATATGTGACTTTTTTTGTGCCTGGCTTCTATCACTTAGCATAATGTTTTCAAGGTTTATTCATACATTAGCATAAACCAGTACTTTATTCTTTTTTATGGCTGAATCGTATGGATATACCACACTTTGTTTATCAATTGGTGGACATTTGGGTTGTTTTTATTTTGGGGAATCTTGAATAAGTCTGCTATGCACAGTCATGTTTAAGATTTTGTGGGGACAGCCTGGCCAGTGTGGCTCAATGGATTGAGTATCCTCCCATGGACTGAGAGGTCCTGGTTCGATGCCTGAATTGTGGGCTTGATCCCCAGTAGGGGATGTGCAGGAGGCAGCCATTTGATGTGTCTCTCTCTCAAAATAATAATAATAATAATAATAATAATAATAATAATAATAATAATATTTTGTGGGGACATATTTTTTCAGTTTTCTTGGGTATATACCTAGGAATAGAATTGCTGGGTCATATGGTAACTTTGTGTTGAACATTTAAGGAATGTTTTATAAAGTAGCTGCACCATTTTACATTCCCACCCCCCAGTGTACGAGGGTTATAATGTCTCTGCATTTTCCTTAATGCTTGTTTTTGCCCATCTTTTTGGTCATAACCATCCTAGTGGGTATGAAGTTATATCTCATTGTGATATTGATTTGCATTTCCTTAATAACGAATGATTCTGAGCTTGTTTTCATCATTAGCTTTTGGTTATTTTAACTATCCTGATTGTATTGTTTATACAAATTATCAAGGAAATTTGACTTTTCTTGGTCTCTATCTTTGTTTTTCTGAACTTCCTTTGATATTCTAATGCCTTTCCAAGATTTTTTAAAGTAACTTTATACTTCTCATCAATTTGTTGGCCAGTCACTTGATAGAGTCTCCGGTTTGTGGAAAGAATGATCTCTAGGTTAAAAAGAGACATGAACCAACTTCCACAAGGCTACTGTGATGGGAGGCTTCCAGAGCATTCTGTGAACGTCAGGCCTGAGTTTCCGTTCCCAGCAGCATAGCCATGAGCATTTCATGCACTGTGTCTCGGATGGTTTGTCTCAGGCTTGCCCTCCCCACAGTTTTTGCTTCTGTATTTATTTCTAATTGTTATGTGTTGTCCACAAAAGTGTCTACACTATCTCTGGGATTTTTGGTGTAAGAAAGTCAATTCCTGTGTTCTCTGATAATCTTCTTTTCCTCCTCATTCTCTTTTTTGATTGCTGAGTTTACTTTCTGAGAACCTTTGAGAACTGCTGCTTGTTTTGTAGTGGCCCCATAGAAGTGCCTTCTAGCAGCCTAGTGGACAAAATGTGTACCTAACAAAATCGATATGATATTGAACAATATCCAACTTAAATTTTTTTTTCTTTATTGATTTTATTTTATTTTACTATTATTTTCTTTTAATCCTCATCTGAGGACATTTTTCTTTTTTAGGTTTTATTTATTTTATTTTTTATTTTTTTATTAATTAATTTTGGTTACAGGTGTTTCTCCTTTTTCCCCCACTGATTCCTCTCTCCCCCTCCCTCCCTGCCCTGTCCCCAGCTTTGTTGTCCATGTCCATTGTTTATGCAACATGCATATAAGACATTTTTCCATTTTTGGTTCAGATAGAGTGGGAGGGAAAAAGAGGAAGAGAGAGAAAGAGAGAGAAACATCGATGTGAAAGGGACACATCGAGTGGCTGCCTCCCGCACGACCAACCAGGGCTGGGGACACACTGCAACCAAGGTACGTGCCCTCAGCGGGGACAGAACCCAGGTCTCTCTGGACCACAGGCTGACGCTCTAACCACTGAGCAAAACCGGCCAGGGCTTCTTTATTGATTTTAGAGAGAGAGGAAGGGAGAGGGAAAGAGAGATAGAAACATCGATGAGAGAGAACATTGATTGGCCGCCTCCTGAGTGCCTGCCACTGGGGATTTATCCCACAATCCAGGCATGTACCCTGACCAGGAATCGAACTGGCGACCTCCAGATTCATGGGTCAATACTAAACCACTGAGTCACACTGGCCGGGCAACAATATCCAACTTTAAAGCAGCGTGTTTCTCAGTTGAGTAGAGGGTATTCTGTGTGGTGCCCCTTCCTACCCTGGTGTGATTGATCATGAAGGTGGACCTTGAACTACTGGCCTAGTACATTAGGACAAAAGTCACTTTAATGAAGCTAGAAACATCAGAGAGACCATGGTTCTGCACCAGCGAGGAGGGAGCTGCTGTGGGAGAACCAACTGGACTAGGCAGAGGAGGAGTCTGAGTCTTGAGTTTAGACAAGTTACTAGGGTAATAATTGTGTGGTTGGAAGACAGCTTATTGGCAGGATCTAAGGTGAGTAAACAGGTGAGGGATGGGGCTAAGAGGAGAAGCAGCAGGAGTTGAGCCTCCATCACTTCTCCCAAGTTGATATTTATTTTAGTTTCTGACCCTTGCCATCTTTTTTTAATCTTCCTTCCCAGCCCAAGGTACTGTCTTGGTGGTCCCTTCCTTGCTCCCCCTGTGGGACTCCCTCACTGAAGCATCCCTGAACTGTCTATGCCCCTTATCTCCAAGAGATTCCAATGCCATTTCTTTCTGTTTTCTGTCTCACTAGGGCACACATTTATGTGTAAATAATTTCATGAAACCTCAATCCAAAGTAAAGTAACCTTGCTGTCGGCTGGGAATAAGCCAGTAGGTTCTGGTTTTCCTTTTCTCATATATTTCCTGCCAACTCATGATGGTATTATTTCTCTGCCTTCTGCATTGTCATCTTTGGTAGTTCTTTGCCACAGATTCTCCATGTATCTCTTGGTTTTTTAAATTCAGCTCCACTGTTTTATTTAAGGCCTCAAGAGAATTGTGTTTTCTGCTTCTGAAAACTTTTGTTGCTTTTATCTTTGAAGAACTATTTGAGTATAAAATCCTTAGATCTCACTTTTTTCCCACTGAGGTCTTTTTTAAAAATTTTATTCATTTATTTATTTATGTACGTATTTATGTATTTATTTAACTTATCTTTATTGTTGAATGTATTACAGATGTTCCACCTTTTTCCCCCTGTTGACCTCCTCCTCCCCACTCCTGACCCCCTCCTGCCTTTCCCCACACTGTTGTCTGTATCCATTGGTTATGCATAGAAGTTCTTTTGTTTATCTCTCCCCCCCCACCCCCTTTTCCTTTGAGGTTTGTCAGTCTAACAACCAATTTGTGCTTCTTAATCCCTTCATCTTTTTCTTTCTTTTTTTTTTATCCTCACCCGAGGACATTTTTCCCCTTTTTGTTCAGATAGAGCGGGAGGGAGAGAGAGGAAGAGAGAGAGAGAGAAACATCAATGTGAAGGGACACATCGAGTGGCTGCCACCCACACGACCAACCAGGGCCGGGGACTAACTGCAACCGAGGTATGTGCCCTTAGCGGGAACCGAACCCGGGTCTCTCTGTACCGCAGGCTGACGCTCCAACCGCTGAGCCAAACCGGCCAGGGCCCCTTCACCTTTTTCACCCATTCCCCCAACCCCCCTCCCATCTGGCAACCAACAAAATGTTCTCTGTATCTATGAGAATGTTTCTGTTCTGCTTGTTCATTTTGTTTGTAGATTCAATTATCAATAGATATGTATTTATTGCCATTTTGTTTGTTCATATTTTTTATCTTTTCCTTCAAGAAGACCCTTCAAGCCCTGGCCAGTTTGGCTCAGTAGTTGGAGCGTTGGCCTGCAGACCAGAGAGTCCCGGGCTTGGTTCCTGCTAGGGGCACGTACCAAAAAAAAAAGAAAAGAAAAAGCCCCTTCAACATTTCATATAATAATGGTTTGGTGGTGATGAACTCCTTTAGCTTTTTCTTGTCTGGGAAACTCTTTATATAGCCATTGATTCTAAATGATAGCTTTGCAGGATAGAGTAATCTTGGTTGTAGGTTCTTGCTTTTCATCACTCTGAATATTTCTTGTCACTCCATTCTGGCCTGCAAAGTTTCTTTTGAGAAATCAGCTGACAGCCTTATGGAAACTCCCTTGTAGGTAACTAACTGCTTTTCTCTTGCTGCTTTTAAGATTCTTTCTTCGCCCTGGCCGGTTTGGCTCAGCGGTTAGAGCGTCGGCCTGCGGTCCAGAGAGACCCGGGTTCGGTTCCCGCTAAGGGCACGTACCTCGGTTGCAGTTTGTCCCCGGCCCTGGTTGGTCGTGCGGGTGGCAGCCACTCGATGTGTCCCTTTCACGTCGATGTTTCTCTCTCTCTCTCTCTTCCTCTCTCTCCCTCCCACTCTATCTGTACAAAAAAAATAAATAAAAAAAATAAGGAGGAGATTCTTTCTTTGTCTTGCACCTTTTGCATTTTGATGATGATGTGTCTTGGTGTGGGCCTCTTAGGGTTTGGGACTCTCTGTGCTTCCTGGACTTGTATGTCTGTTTCCTTCACTAAGTTAGGGACGTTTTCTGTCATTATTGTTTCAAATAGGTTTTCAATTTCTCGTTGTCTCTCTTCTTCTGGCACCCCCAAGATGCAAATGTTGGTATGCTTGAAGTTGTCCCAGAGGCTCCTTACACTATCCTCATTTTTTTGGATTCCCTTTTCTTTTTGCTGTTCTGATTGGGTGTTTTTTGCTTTCTTATATTCCAAATCTATGATTTGCTTCTTGGTTTTACCTATTCTACTATTGAATCTGTATAAATTATTCTTTATTTTAGTTAGTGCCTCCTTCATTTCTGACCATGCATCCTTCATTTCTGACTGGTCCTTTTTTATGCTCTTGAGGACCTCACTAAGTTCATTGACCATCCTTATCAGCAGTGTTTTGAACTCTGCATCTGTTAAGTTGCTTATCTCCATGTCACTTAGTTCTTTTCCTTGGGTTTTGTTCTGATCTTTCATTTGGGACCGGTTTCTTTGTCTCCGCATTTTGGCTGCCTCCCTATGTTTGTTTCTATGTATTAGGTAGAGTTGCTATGTGTTCTGTGCTTCCTAGGGTGGCCTGTTATAGTATGTGTCCTGTAGATTCCAGTGACAGAGCCTCCCTGATCTCTCAGCTGGGCCCTCAAGGTGCACCCCTCATGTGGACTTTATACCCTTCTGTTGTAATTGAGTCTTGATTGCTGTTGGCATGTCAATGAGAGGGCTTTACTCAGGCTGATCAGCTGCAAAGACTGGCTGTGCCCACTATCCACTGACCTCTGACTACCTTGGATGATCAGCTGTGCAGGGGCCCACCACACAGAACAAGGCTCTGGTACCCACGGAGTCCATTCCTTGAGTGTGTCACTTGTGGAGGGGTTTGGGTAGTGGTGCTTCACAGTGTTCTGAACTGTCCACTGGGTATGCTAGCTCTGGGGCCAGGTCAGCTACTACCTGTGTTCTACCCAGGGCCACCAGGCAGAAGCTACAAAGTGATCTGCAGGTGGTTGCTTTTTGTGCTGGGCTTGGAGATGCCCAGGAAAAGCCAAGTTGTGAACCAAGGCTGGCTGCTTTTAGTGCCAGGCCTGGGGCCACTTAATGAGAGGTATGGGGCTAGCTGAGACCAGATGTTGCTTGTCTGAAAGAATATAGGAAAATCTGAAGCAGGATCCAAAACAGGCCAATCCTATGGTAAAGTAATTGTCAACAGCTTTGGTGGGCCTGAAAGTTGGGTAGGGCAGGGCCTCAGGGAATCACCAGGGCAAAGAGTGTGAGCCAGGTTGCTGGAATCTCAGAAATGGTGGCTGTTTGCCACCCCAGGGAAGGGCTCACCAAAGGAACAAAGGCCTCTGACTGTTGTAAGTGTCAGCAAAACAACCAGAGACGCACAGATGAATTATAAATAAAAGGAGCACTTTATTCACCAGTGGGCTGGGGGGGAGGCATAGTCTCCCCAGATCAACAGCCCCAATTGTTCTTACTCATCTGCTTTTAAAGACAGAAGCCACATTCCCTTTTGGCTCCCCCTCAGGGGACCAGTACAATAGTGGGTGTGACAGCGATTACAGAAGTCAAAATAAGCATTGGGCTCATGATTTTCAGTTTCTGGTACTCAGTAACTGCAAGATACATCCCAACATGTAGGTCAACTATAACCTTAGGCAAAGTTCCTTTACTTCTAGGGGTAATTAACCTATTATTGGAAAAATACCGAGGAAGGTCCACTGCTGGTCCACTACCCATAAAAATGGAGTCATTTAGTTGCCTTAGATGAGCAGCCTAGATAAGGATGGAGTTGCCTAGTCACCAGTGGGCCTGATAAGAATGGAATCTAGTGATAAGACTGGAATCTAGTTGTCTTAGCCTTGGGGCCCAGGTCATGACAGTATGTCTGTCCAGGGGAAAGCTGCCTTTCCAGCCCTCGCCCCAATGCCAAACAACTCAGTTCTTCCCCATATGTCTCTGGTGCCTTTCAAGCTGGCTCCGCACACTGGAGCCTGGAGGGTGCAAGTCCAAGTAAGTCCATGAGCGGGCTTTTTAAGAGGAGCTACCTGGGGCTCCAGCAGCCTCAGTCTCCTTGAGCCTCAGTTCCTGCTGGTTTTTATAGTCAGAAGTGATGGGGACTTCTCTCCTGGCACTGGAACCCTGAGCTGGGTGCCGATGTGGGACAGAGACCCCTCAGTCCTCAGGGAGGACCTTCCCAGCCAAGGTATCCCTCCTAATTTTTATGTGACACACATGGGTGTGAGTCCAGCCCATCACACCTCCGCCCCTCCTACCAGTCTCGATGTGGCTTCTTCTTTAATTTTATAGTTGTAGGACTTCCATTCAGCTTGATTTAGGTGGTTTTAAATGATGGTTGTTCTGTAGTTTAGTTGTAACTTTGATGTGGTTATGGGAGGATTCAATACTGCGTTTACCTACACTACCATCTTGACCAGAAGTCTCCCAATGAGATCTTTATTGTGTCTTTCTACATTAAATTTTGTATCTGGATGTCTGGGTGACATGATTATATTGCATGGATGGAACCCTGTTATAATGATCACATTTGAATGTTTAATATAGTGAGTCCACGGTGTCTTTGATGTCGTATCTACTCCTCAGGTGTTCAGATGTGTTATAAATGATCTCCAACTATCATGGAGAATGCAGGAAATCTAATCATTTTGCTTTGTCCCTGTTTTCAATTCTGGTGTCAACATAATAGTCCCTTCTACTAAGTATGTTCCATCACATTGTTGAACATGATTCTTTAAATGCTCTTTGTTATTTTAGGCTCTCTTGGCGAACATGGCTGCCATGTTTGCAATCTACCATGGTTCCCGTGGGCTGGAGCATATTGCTAGGAGGGTACACAATGCCACTTTGATTTTGTCTGAAGGTGAGTCAGATATCTTTTTTTTTTTTTTTTTTTTGGTACATGCCCCTAGCGGGAACCAAACCCGGGACTCTTTGGTCTGCGGGTCAAAGCTCCAACTGCTGAGCCAAACCAGCCAGGGCCAGATATCTTTTTTAACACTTTTGGGCATTACAAGTGAAATTGAAAACTCACTGTATGTTCAATACTGTAATGCAGAATTAAAAGTCAAATAAAAAACTGGCTGCCCCCGTCCCATACACAAGAAGGATGAGTACCCTGAGAGAAAAACAGGCAAAGGACATTAAATGTAACTTTAAAAGAAATAAGTACACAAATAAATGGTCAATGAACATATATAATTTCAACCTCAATATTACTGAAATAAATGTAAATAGAAACAATAAAATACTTTTTCTCTTATTACATTGGCAAAGATTAAAAAGAATGCTGATATTGGTATGATTTTTTTTTTCCTCACCCGAGGACAATTTTCCTTTTTTTGTTCAGATAGAGTGGGAGGGAGAGAGAGAGAGAAACATGGACATCAAAGGGACACATCGAGTGGCTGCCACCCGCATGACCAACCAGGGCTGGGGACAAACTGCAACCGAGGTACGTGCCCTTAGCGGGAACCGAACCCGCGTCTCTCTGGACCGCAGGCCTATGCTCTAACTGCTGAGCCAAACCAGCCAGGGCTTGGTATGATTTTTATAAGGGCACTTAAATAATATGCATCAAAAGCTTTTATTTTTTATTTATTTATTTATTTTGATCTTCACCTGAGGATATTTCTCCATTGCTCCTTAGAGTGGAAGGGAGAAAGGAAAAGAGAGAGAGAGAGACATATCAATGTGAGAGACACATCAATTGTTTGCCTCCCACACAACCCGCACCAGGGCCAGGAATCAAACCTACAACCCAGGTATGTGCCCTTGACTGGGAATTGAACCTGTAACCCTTTGGTCCGAGGGCCAATGCTCTAACTGCTAGGCCAAATCAGCCAGGGCTGCATCAAAGGCTTTTAAAATCTGTCCATAATGTAATCCAGAAATTCTACTTCTAGGGATGTATTCAAAAGAAATAATCAAATAGAGAAGTAAAGGCACTGAAACACTGTTGACAATAGCACTATCTTAGAAATAGCCTAAATGTCCAGTAAAAAGTAATTAGTTAAATTATGGTACACCTATAAGTTTGACCATATACGGCCATTAAAAATAATGATATGGCCCTGGCCAGTTTGGCTCAGCGGTTAGAGCATTGGCCTATGGTCCAGAGAGACCCAGGTTCGGTTCCTGCTAAGGGCATGTACCTTGGTTGCAGTTTGTCCCCGGCCCTGGTTGGGTCATGTGGGTGGCAGCCACTCAATGTGTCCCTTTCATGTCGATGTTTCTCTCTCTCTCTCCCCCTCCCGCTCTATCTGAACAAAAAATGGAAAAATGTCCTCGGGTGAGGATTTAAAAAAAAAAAAAGATATGGGTTTTGATTTGTAGAAAAGCAGTGTTCACTATATATTAAAAATTTTTTAAATGTGTTTTTATTGATTTTTTAGAGAGGAAGCGAGAGAGAGAAAGACAGAAACATTGATGTGAGAAAGAAATGTAGATTGACTGCCTCCTGCAAGCCCCCTACTGGGGATCAAGCCCAAAACCTGGGCATGTGTCCTGACCAGGAATTGAACTGGGACCTCTCAGTTCATGGAATGACGCTCAATCCCCTCAGCCACACTGACTGGGCTATTAAAAAGTTTTTAGCCCTGGCTGGTTTGGCTCAGCGGTAGAGCATCAACCCTCAGACCAAAGAATTGCAGGTTCGATTCTGGTCAAGGGCATGTACCTCAGTTGCGGTTCGTGCCAGGCCCTGGTCAGGGTCGTGCAGGAGTCAACCAGTCCATGTGTCCCTCTCACGTCATTGTTTCCCTTTCTCTCACTCTCTCTCCCTCCAACTCTATCTGAAGATAAACAGAAAAATATCCTCGGAAGGGGATTTAAAAAAAAAGTTTTTAAAGGATAAAGAAATATATGTATGTGATCTATCAAACACACACATGCACACACACACACACACACACATACGCAGCTTCAAGAGGAATATATATCAGAATTTAACCACTAATTATTTCTGGATGGTTGTTATGATGATTTTTCTTCCTTTTTTATATACATTTTACAATTTTCTAGAGCACAGTAATAAATAATTAATTAAAAATTGTTTATAATTTTAATATAATATTTTTATAATAAACAATTAAAAAATTTTTAATTCCTCACCTGAGGGTAGTTTTTTCCCCATTTAACATCAGATAGAGTGGGAGGGAGGGAGAGAGAAAGAGAGAGAAATATCGATGTGATAGAGCCACATCGACTGGCTGCCTCACGACCCCAACCAGGGGGACAAACTGCAACCGAGGTATGTGCCCTTGACCTGAACTGAACCCAAAACTCATTGGTCCATGGGCCCACACTCTACTGCTGAGCCAAACTGCTTTTTTAAAAAGCAGCCACTAATACTGGGTAGAGCAGGAACTGACTATGTTGTAGTAGGATTTCCCTCTGTATTTCTTTGGGAAATGTCAGTGTCGGAGGAGCAGGTTTCTGTGTTGGAGACCGGTGGATGTCCTGTCTTGTCTAGGGCTCAAGCGAGCGGGGCATCAACTCCAGCACGACTTGTTCTTCGACACTTTGAAGGTTCAGTGTGGCTGCTCCGTGAAAGAGGTTTTGGGCAGAGCTGCTCAGAGGCAAATCAATTTTCGGCTTTTTGAGGATGGCACGGTAAGTCACTTTCAAGTTTTTTTTTTAACAAATCCTCTAAATTTTCATGACTATTATATTGAATAAATTTTTATGACTTTTGTCATTAAAAGTTTTTCTCTTTATTTAAAAAATATTACTATTAGAACTTTGGGCACAATGTATTTTTTTTCTCATATAAGTAATTTTCATTTCCAGTTTGGAAGCTTGTGACCCTTCAAAGAGTATTTCATTGTCATCTTTCCTTAAGATTCTGTGTTTTATGTTAGGCACAGAATCTTACTCCTCTCTTCACAATATGACTTTTCAAGGTGAAGGCTATGATAAGTGATGTAATAAAGCAAGTTAAGGGAAGAAAAAAGTGAGCATAGCTAGTACCAATAAGAGTACCCTGCAACCATCAGAGTGTTAGCATCCAGAAATGGCTTATAAACCTATAAACCCTGTGAAAAGTCTGAAGCTGGGCTAAGTCCCCTTCTCCGGATTAATTTGGTAACCAACTGGCACCCAAAATTTTATTTTATTTTTTTAAATATATTTTTATTGATTTTTTTAGGGACAGAGGAAGGGGGAGGGGGAGAGAGAGAGAAACATCGATGAGAGAGAACCATCGATCTTCTGCTTCCTGCATGCCCCCTACTGGAGACCCAGGCACGTGTGCATGGGGTGATGCTCAACTGACTGAGCTACACCCACCGGGGCCACCCTGATATTTTAGAACACTGGGAGTTTTGTCTAGCACCTTTTCCCCTTTGACCTCTCTTGGGTTTCTCCACTGATCCTTTGTGTTTAGAGCTGACGTTTTCTCTTTGGTTTTTATTTCTGTAGCTTGGTATTTCTGTTGATGAAACAGTCAATGAAAAAGATCTGGATGACTTGTTGTGGACCTTTGGCTGTGAGTCATCTGCAGTAAGTGAAATAAAAACATACATTTCTCATAATGACAATCTGAGGTAGTGTCAAAGATGGTTTGCCTCTTGTGGGCCTGAGTGTGAGGGAGGGGGGCCCAGGTGTGATATAGGATGGCCTGCTATTAAAAATTATGCCACTGTCCATTGCTACTGTGACTGCTGATAGAGATCAGTCGAGTGCATCCTAGCTAGGACCATGCATCCAGGCTAGTTGGAAGGATTGTTAATGCTATTTAATCAAAATTATCATGACATTGACATCTTGGTTATGTTGATTCTGGGAAAATTATCATACTCAACAGATATTTATTGAAGACCTAATATGTGCAGGTACTATGCTAGGCAGGGACATGTGAGGAGAAAGGTTACAATTCCATTGAACGGGAATGAAAGAGAAAGTCAGTAGTTACTTAGACCTGTGGCCAGGTGTTAATCACAACACTACACAGCCTGGTGCACAGGCAGCATTCAATACATATTTGATGAATGACTCAGTGAAAGGCAGTATTCACTAAACAAGTAAAAACAGGTTCTAGAGTGTTGAATGTTGCTGTCCTTGTTGTCTGTGTCCTCTTGGAGAGAGGGCTTCAGCATCAGATAACAAATGTAAATCTTCAAAGAAGTATCACATTGTTCTCTTTTAAACTTTAATTAATAAACGGGGCTAAATAAGCATCTTCTAGAACTCTGCACTCAATTTAATCACATTTATTCATTCCACATGTTTGAGGAATGTTTATGAAGCAAATGCCCACTGAAACCTCCACATGGCCATACCACCAGCCCGGGGCAGAATAAGGAGCAAGCATCTATTTAACTATGTATTCTATATATTAAACCCTTATTAGATATATGATTTGCAAATAGTGTCCCCTTCTGTAGGTTGTCTCTTAACTCTCTTGATAGTGTCTTCGATGTGCAAAAGTTTTTCATTTTAATGAGACTACTTTATTTTTTGTTGCTCATGCTTTTGGTGTTGTATTTAAGAAACCATTGCCAAATCCAAGGTCATACAGATTTGCCCCTATGTTTTCTTCCAAGAGTTTTATAAGTTTAGGTTTTAAATTTAGGCCCTTAATCCATTTTGAGTTACTTTTTGTATATGGTGTAAGGTAAGGATCCAGCTTCATTGTTTTGCATGTGTATACCCAGTTTTCTCAGCACAAGTTGTTGAAGAGATTGTTCTTTTCCCCATTAAATGGTCTGGGCACTTTGTATTTTATTAGACTTCTTCTCAAAGATAAAAGAGCAGTGTTAAGTGAGAATACTTACCTGAGTGTTTCATGGTAACTTTTTGATAGCCTTTTAAAATAATTTACTAGAACTTGCTTTATTATTCAAGGAACACACAGAAGCTGTCAACTTTGTTTGCAGTAAAAATTGTACCACTTTCTTTATTTTCTGTGGCTGAGGTCAACAGAACTTAAAAACAGTGTTCTGGAGAAGTTCCACAATTTGTAACTCCTGACACCTGTCAACATACCATTCCAGCTGCCTGGGGGGTAGGTGGTGAGTGAGTGGGCAGGGTGTCCTAGGGGATTTCTGATGCTGTCAGAAGACATGCTGACCGGAGGCCTAGGTGTCCACAAGTGGTTCTAGGCCCAATTCCTGCCTTTTAGTTTCTGTGGCCTTTCCATGCAGGAGCTGGTTGCTGAAAGCATGGGTGAGGAACGAAGAGGTATCCTAGCCACTGCCTTCAAGAGAACCAGCCCCTTCCTCACAAATCAAGTGTTCAACAGGTTTGTGTGGCTAGTGTGACTTTTGCATTGTGTGGTGTGCCTTGGGGACACAATAGAGTGGCCTCTGACTTCGATGTGATATGGCTGGGTTATTGTGGCTCACTAATAAATCGTCATTGTAAGGATCCCATTGCTGATTTGAACAAAGCACACGTTATTTCCTGTTGGCCCTGCTCCCTTGGCACTGTAACCCCTAATTCCACGTGTCAGGAAGAGGGAAGTTTAGATGCAGAGTTGCCAGGCTGAGGAGCATACCCAGGAAGTCAACACCCTCTTCTCAACCTTCTGCTCATTGTCCTGGGCCATCCACCGAGGTTCGTGGGGTTCTGTGCCCTTCCTTCTGAGGTTTGTTGGCATGTTGGCATGCCCTAATGTGATCTGGGTGTTGAAGGTAGATATCAATGTGTCTGATCTTTCAGGAGGATGTGTGTGGACTCTTATGTAACTATATTGGCCCAAATCATGTGTTTTGTGTTCACAGCTATCACTCAGAAACAAATATTGTTCGATATATGAAAAAATTGGAAAATAAAGACATTTCCCTTGTTCACAGCATGATTCCACTGGTAATTATTACTTTTTTGTTGTTGTTGTTAATCCTCATCCAAGGATATTTTTCCATTGATTTTTAGATAGAGTAGAAAGGAGGGCGGGAGGGAGAGGGAGAGAGAGAGACATTAATATAAGAGAGACACATCAATTGGTTGCCTCCCACATAATCCTGACTTAGGGCCGGGGTTCAAACCTGCAAACTAGGTACATACCCAAGGGCCAACGCTCTAACCACTGTGCAAAACTAACCAGGGCTGGTAATTATTACTTTTATTTCCCCTTCCAACCCCACTGTGATCCCACCTTTTTGGGCCACATCTAATATGCTGCAAGACGGATGAAAGGGTGGCCATGTGGGGAGATGGAATGGCTGATTATATGGACCATAGGTAGTCACTAATGTGATACATTTTGGCTGTGCTTCTTAAAGGGGTCCTGTACCATGAAGCTCAACAGTTCATCTGAACTCACAGTAAGTGGATCACTTCTATTAAGAAGGAACTTGTTCTGGGTTGTACATAACTAGAAAAAACTGCTACTGGGACTGTGATTTAATAACTCCTTCAATAATCCTTTACCTTGCTATTCAACAATCTTGGCAAAAACCCCAATTTTACCACAACCTGATCATTTAAATTTAGGAGTCAAATTACTTTTAAATATTAAAATAATTAACTATATAGTATTTATGCCTTCCTACCCTCCCACTCTCTTTTGTTAAACCTGCCACATTAAAACCTTTTATTTTTAAATCAATCTGTGGTTGTTGAGCTCAGAAGAACCTTAAGCCTTCTTTCTAGAAATCTATTCATAGTGCCAGTAGGATAGAGATTTGAGGTTTTAATCTCTTTCTTGTGTCAACAGATCTGTTTAACCTGTTGTGATGGTTGGTAAGCATCTCCTAGGCTAGGATCTGTTTAGCAACGTTATCTTATTTCTTTTAGATTCTGATGTGACAAGTCACATCAGGCAAAGGAAATCATTTTATATTGTGACAGCAAGATTTCCCCCATTTGCTTTCCTGTTGTTTTACTCTGCTTAATGAAGAGACAATAATATATATATGCTATGTACGAGTCTGAATCAACCATACTTGGAACAACTCATTGGGTTTTATGAATATAAATATCGTTTCAGGCCTTTCTGTCCCTAAAAAGATAGAAAAGAGGTTATATTTTTGCACAAGTTCCCTTTCTGGGACCCTGGGACCCATTTGTAAAATGAAGACAGTAATAGAACTTACCTTGGAAGATTGTGGTGCGAGTTAAATGAAGAAATATATTTAAAGTGCGGAGATCAGTGCCGGGCTCATAGTAAGCACTGTGTCAGATGAGGCTTTTATCATCGTTGTCGTCATCAAAGTTAATATTGTTAATGCTGTTACAATATGTGTATATGCATATGTTGTCTCCTTTCTTGCTCTTTAGCCAATCACATGGAGTGAATTTGCAAACATCCACCCCTTTGTGCCTTTGGACCAAGCTCAAGGGTACCAGCAGATTTTCCGAGAGCTTGAGAAGGATTTGTGTGAGCTCACAGGCTATGACCAAATCTGTTTACAGCCTAACAGGTAAGGGGATTTCTTCTCCTGTCATTTAAGTTATTGCTTGGGCTATAATACCCATCTTAAAACGTAGGGGTTTGAAACAACAGATATATCATCCTGAGAGTTGAGTAGACAGTTCCGCTCCATGGGGGTAGATGACTAGAAAGTCCAAAGTGGCCCCATTCACATAGCTGACAAGTTAGTAATGGGTTGTTGGCTGAGACAAGTTAGTTGAGGATATTGACCTGGGTCTTGGTTCTTCTCTATGTGGACGTCTCCATGTGGTCACCTGAACTCCCTCATGGAATGATGTCAGGATTCAAGGTAGAGTGCTTCAAGGTGGAAGGATGTGGAAGCTGCAAACCTCTTATGACTCGACCTCACTTCCAAGGCACTCTGTCTGTTAAAGCAAGTGGCCAGCCCAGATTTAATATGGGAGGGGCCAACACACGGGTGTGAGTGTTGAAAGTCATGGTTCATGGTGGGCCATCTTTGGAAACTAGTTACTAAACCTATCAATGATGTAGTATAAAAATTCGAATCAAGCACACACATTAACTCCTACAAAGCAGCAATGTCTCAGTCTAGTAGATACAGAAGAATCTGGATCCTGGTTTGTTCTGTCACTAACTTTGAAGGTTCCCTTCCCTTCTTCTGGCCTTCGATTTTTTGTCTGCAAAGTAAAAACTTTGAAGAACAGTGATTTTCAAACACAGAGGGCTCTAGCAACATCTCCTGGGTACTTGTTAAAAATAAAAATTTTACCCTGGTCGATGTGGCTCAGTTGGTTGAGTGTTATCCTATGCACTGAGAGGCTGTGGGTTTGATTCCAGGTCAGGGCACATGCCTGGGTTTTGAACTTGATTCCCCAGTAGGGGCATGCAGGAGGCAGCTGGTCAGTGGTTCTCTCTCATCAGTGTTTCTCTCTCTCCTTCGCCTTTCCTCTCTCAAAAAACAAAACAGAACAACAACAACAACAACAACAACACAACATATTAAAAACAAACAAGCAAATTCCTTGGCCCCACTCAGGAATTATGACCTACTGATCATAATCTTCAGAGGTTGAGACTAAATATCTTTATTATTAAAAAGCAACCAAGTGACACTGATATACAGCCAATTTGGAATCCATTGCATTTGTGATCTCTCTGTCTTCATGGGAATACAGACAGACATATTATCCGTATGTGAGTTAACATCTTAGAATATCTTCAGAAGAAGAGTCAATATGTGGCCCAAGTTCTCTACCTCCCACTACTCAAAGTGTAATTCTCCACTGGTAGTCTCAACATTGGCGTCATCTAGGATCTTGTTAGAAATGCAAAATTTCTATTTTATTTTTACATTTTTTTAAATTTATTGATTTGAGAGAGAGAGAAAAAGAGAGAGGAGAGAGAGAGAGAAACATTGCTTTGTTGTTCCACTTATGAATGCATTCACTGGTTGATTGTTGTACATGCCCTGACCAGGGATCGAACCCAAAACCTTTGCATATCAGGACAATGCTCTAACCAACTGAGCTCCTAAGCCAGGGCCAGAATTTTGATTTGAAGATAAAAAAAATAAAATAATTTAAAAACTGAGACATTTACTGTCTCACTTTCTGAAAGAGGAACTAATCAGATCTTAATCAGACATAATCAAGCTCTACCTCCTGTGTGGTAACTCGGCCACACAGCACACACAGCCATGCACTTTGTAAAAACAGAATCCCCTCTAAGGCACAAACCATTTAGGAAGAGAGCATGTGGCGAAGGACGGACATGGAGCTCTTTTAACAACAGCCTCTCAAACCCTCATTGCATGACTAGGAAGGAAACTGACATTCATGAAAATCAGGCTTTAGTATACTTTCATTAACCTGTCATCATTCAGCTTTTTTTTTTTTTTTTTTTTTTTAAGTATGAGAGGAACCTGATTGAATTCTTAACCTTAGACAATACTTTATTAAATGTTGAAAATGAAGAAACTTTGCCCTCTAGTGATGGAATAGGATAACATCTTTAGTGTCATAGTGAAGAGCAATTTTGTAAGATGAACCCTTAGGTCATTAGCCCTTGCAGTAAATTGAGGTCCCAGCCAGAGTCCCCAGAGGCTGACCTGAGGATGAGGAAGCTTGCCTTCCCTTAAAGCAATGGTTCCCAACCCTGTCTGGAAATTAGACTCACATGGTGAGTTTATAAAAATTCTGATGTCCAAGATCACAATTCCAGATTCAATCATAATCTCAATGGGGAAAGACAGGAGTGAGGGGTCCAGGCAGGAGTGTTTCTTTAAAGAAATACTGATTCCAACGTGCAGACAAGGTTGAGGACCACTATCTCAGAAGTTTCAGGGTTGCTTCCCTCAGTATACCTGATGTTCTTTCTCTGTCCTACTCTCATTCATATGATCAGCAGTAGGATTCAATAACCCATCTCAGCCTTGCAGGAGGGGAAGAGATCTCTATCAGGATGTTGTTCCTGGCAGTCCAGAGAACACCCATTTCCAGGAGAGTGATGGGCTGTCGAGGCTTAGATGAAGGATATTTCTGGTCCTGAACTGAGAATGCTATGACAGATAAGGAAATACCTTATTCTTTTTTATGTGTTTTTATTGATTTTTTTTTTTTTTTTTTTTTTTTTTTTTTTTGAGAGAGAGAGGAAGGGAGAGGGAGAGAGAAAGAATGATGAAAGAGAAATGTCAATTGGCTGCTGCCTGCACAACCCCCAATGGGGATCAAGCCTGAAACCTAGGCATGAGCCCAGGAATCAAACCAGTGACCTCTTGGTTCATGGGACAACACTCAACTATGAGCCATAACGGCCAGGGCAATGCCTTATTTGTTGGAAAAATATAGGAGCCATGCTTCCATTGAGTGGGGTGATTTGATTCTAAAATTTGGGGACAAGAGGAATGGATGTGCCACATGTTCTATATGTGAGTGATTTTACTTTTAGCTGTTACAACTATGTCTTGGTTTATTTTTGCTAATCTCTCCACAACTGGATTATAAATTCCAGGTCTTATAATTATTCTGTATTCCAGGTCTTATCATTTGTCTACCACAGGGCTAACTCTATGTTGGTTAATTCACCATGATTTACTGGTGGCTAGCGTCCACTTACATCTAAGGGACTGATGTAGGTTTCATATTTATTGTAAAAAGAAACACAAATTATCTTGACTACTCTGCACAGAGGAAGAATTTAGTGTACCACGTCAGCCACTGAGTTATACTCACAAAATAGAGGGTGCAGTCACAATTATCATCAAAGGACCATTTCTGGTTGTTTTCATGACCTGACTGGTTGGAGTTGGTCAGTGTGTCTGTAGAGTTCTGACTCTGGTTACCAAAAAAGTTTTGAATCTAAATATATTTCCTTTCCTTGTTATTTTATGAAAATTAAAAGATAAATATGGTGTAACTTTTCAAAAGTGGCATTAGTAACATTTTTCAACTCTAAAATTATTTTATTGTAAAATATACATAACACAAAATTTACCACTATTTTTATTTATTTTATTTAAAATTTTATTTTATTTTTTAAGTTGATGCATATATATTTTTTAGTTTTTCTTTTTTAAAAATTTTTGTAACAGATGTTTCTCCTTTTTCCCCCAATGACACCCTCCTCCAAATCCCGCCCCCCCAGCATTATTGTCTGTGTCCATGGTTATGCACACATGCGTATAAGTTCTGTGGTTTATCTCTTCCCTCTCCCCATTCCCCTCTTCAGAGGTTTGTCAGCCATTTCTAAGTGGACAGTTCAGTGGTGTTTAGTACATTCACTTTGTTGTGCAACCATCACTACCATCCTTCTCCAGAACTTCATCTTCCCTAATCGAAGCTCTGCCCCCATTAAACAATAAGTCCTCATTTTCCCCTTTCCCCAGCTCCTGGCAACTACAATTCTACTTTCTGTCTCTATTAATTTGACTATTCTGGGGGCATGATATAAGTGAAATCATACAATATTTGTCCTTTTGTGTCTGGCTTATTTCACTTAGCATAATGTCTTCAAGGTTCATCCAAGTGGTAGCATGTGTCAGAATTATCTTCATTTTTTAAAAATACTTTTTTCTTTATTGATTTAGGGAGAAGGAGAGAGAGTTAGCAACATCAATGAGAGAGAACATCGATTGGCCGCCTCCTGCATGCCTCCCGCTGGAGAATGGACCCACAACCTGGGCATGTGCTCTGACCGGGAATTGAACTGGTGACCTCCTGGTGCACCACCAGTGAACCACACTGGCTGGGCAGAATTTTCTTCATTTTTAAGGCGGAGTAGTATCCCATTGTATGCATGTGCCACATTTTGTTTATTCATTCATTCATCGGTGGACATTTTAACCTTTTGGCTGTCATGAATAATACTGCTATGAACACGGGTGTACAAATACCTGTTTGAGTCTCTGCTTTCAATTCTTTTGAGTATGTACCCAGATGTGAAATTGTTGGATATATGATAAATCTCTGTTTAATATTTTGGGAAACTGCCATGCTGTTTACACACTTATGCAGAGGCATAGGTGGAAGGAGGTATATAAGAAAGGACAGCCCTGGCCGGTTTGGCTCAGCGGTTAGAGCGTCCGCCTGCGGTCCGGAGAGACCCGGGTTCAGTTCCCGCTAAGGGCATGTACCTCGGTTGCAGTTTGTCCCCGGCCCTGGTTGGTCGTGCGAGTGGCAGCCACTAGATGTGTCCCTTTCACATTGATGTTTCCCTCTCTCTCTCTTCCTCTCTCTCCCTCCCACTCTGTCTGTACAGAAAATGGAAAAATGTCCTCGGATGAGGATAAATAAATAAATAAATAAATAAATAAAAAAGAAAGGACAGGCACTCAAATAGTTATCTCTAGGTGGTAGAATTTCAGGTAGTTTTACCTTTTTTTTAATCCTCACCTGATGACATTTTTCCATTTTTTGTTCCGATAGAGTGGAAGGGAGAGAGGAAGAGAGAGAGAAACATCGACATGAAAGGGACATATCGAGTGTTTGCCACCCACACGACCGAACCAGGGCTGGGGACAAACTGCAACCAAGGTACGTGCCCTTAGCAGGAACCGAACCCGGTCTTTCTGGACCGCAGGCTGACGCTCTAACCGCTGAGCAAAACTGGCCAGGACCAGGCGGTTTTACTTTTGGTTTTTATGCTGTTTTAGATTGCAAAAAAAAAATTTTTTTAGCTGTGATACATGTTATTTATACAATTAAAATGTTATTTTTTATTGTGGAGAACATACATGTCATGAACACAATTAAATGCATGGTAACATGCTTTACAGATTGATTTGCACCCTGGTTCTCCTGAAGTTTCTCCATCAGCTGATGGCATGATAATAGTGGCTTTGAAGCTTGCCCTGGGGGTGGAGGCATGCCACCTCCGTGTTCCTGAGCAGCAATGCAGGACTCACAAGTAAACTGAAGCAGGCTCTCGCAGCAAAGGACAAAGAAGCCATGCTCAGTTCAAGTTCTATAGGATGAAATAGTGTTTAACATCAAGTGCATTCCGCCCTGGCCAGTTTGGCTCAGCGGTAGAGCGTCGGCCTACGGAGCAGAGAGTCCCGGGTTCAGTTCCCACTAGGGGCTTGTACAACCAAAAAAAAAAGCATCAAGTGGATTCCACTTTCTGATTCTAAAAGGCCTAAGTAGGAGAAGTGCAATTTTTCAAGCATGAACCTGAGTGTTTCTGCGCGTGGCCCTAACACCTCTGCCTCCAGCTGCTGGACCCTTCCTCCCGTGTTCTGTCTTCCAGTTCGGTGTGGTCCATGTTATGCTCACAGAAAGCTTCTCTTTTTTCTCTCCTCCTCTGATAGTTCCTGCCTAGATACAGACCATCACAGGGCCTTTCTCTTCAGTGGGTTATTTTCCTGGGAGGGAATTCCATCCCTCAAGGGAACAGTTAGAACCCAGAATACATGAGCGCTATAAAGCTCTGTTATGTGGCTTCCTCCTTTGTGGTGATGTAGGTTTCTCTCTTATTCAGCAAGAAAGGGAATGGTATGTTATGGTTTGATTGAGATTTAATTGAGAACATAACCAAACAATATTTAATTACCTTTTAATTTCCTATTGTGCCCAGCATGGTTGCTTCTGTTTGTTTCTCATGACACTGACACTCTTAAATGCATTCAGCAGCTCACAAACACTCCAGGAATTACTTGGCTAGAATTATATATAATGCAATATTTAAGGCAGACAGAAACAGTGATTAACACCTTCCAAGGATATCTAAAAGGAAAGATGATCTAAAATTATTATTAGCCTACTTGGTTTATAAGAGGGAGGAAGCTGCTTTTTATCTTTGCAAACTGTAATCGTGAATGTAAATAGACCTGGCCTTTGCTTGCCCAGAATCTCCTCCCAGGAAGGTTCTTAAAGGAAGGTGTGAGCACCATGGGTGACTCTCAAACTTGACTGCATGAGAATCGCGGCAAGGGGTGGGGGTGGGGGTGGGGGTGGGGTGCATGTGTTAAATTACTAAACCCTCATCCAGAGCTTCTGATTCAGAGGTCTGGGATGGGGCCTGCGAATTTGCATTTCTAACAGATTCCCAGGTGATGCTGACCTGCTGTTTGGCCACCACACTGAAAACCATGGGTGTTGCAGGTTCTCAGTCCAGGCTGCATATTAGAATTATGTGGGGAGACTTGAAGAATGCTGATGCCCTCCCCACCCCACAACCTAGTTACATGGGGATCTCCTTGGATGGTGGGAGCCCAGGCATCACAGTTCCCCAGGTGATTCTCATGTGCACCTTTGGGTTGCAGAGTGAATTGACCTGGAAGAACACCAAAGGGGAGTGAATTCTGAAACTGGCCTTGGAGGCCACCACAGGTCACAGGCATCGTTTAGAGTAGTGAGTCAAACCTCTAATAATCGCCATCTCTGTCTCCTTTCCTGATTCTAAAACGGTTGACATCCCTGATCATCCCTGATATGCTTTCCTACTGAGCCTAGAGCATCTTCAGAACCCTCCCCTACAGAGCTCTGAGAGGCCAGATATCGGAGACCTTTGATTAGGGACTGATTTTCCAAAGAAACACTCAGAATGCCAGGAAGAAGAGAAAGAGGGAGAAGAATGAAGGGCCACTTTGGGGGAAGGCAATGGCTAGAAGGGTCTTGCCTCCCCCAATTTCCTTAACTCTCCAAAGTATAATTCGATGTTTGCAGTTTGTAAGGCTCTTAAGCAGCGGTCCTCACACTTGCCTGCATCCCTGAAATTTCTGATTTAGCAGCACTGGGCAGGAACAGCCGAGAGTCTGCATTTCTAATTACTCCCCGGTGATGCTGATGCTATGGTTTGGGGATCTCCAGTTTGAGAACCACTGCTTTAAGGTAGTCTTCAGGTATCAGAAAGTTTAGAACCACTGGATTTATCCAGATGTTTCTTGACCATAATTCAAAGGTTAAATGTAGAATTTGGCTTCTATCAAATTAGATACAGATTGGTAAGAATATCGGAGAATGACATGTTGAGGGGGCTTTATTTTAAGCTTATAAAAGTAGAGACCCAGGTAGTGTTTGGGATTTTTAAGGTATGTAAGAGTTTGATTAAAATCCTATTGCTTCTAAGGTATGTGTACTGGTAAATTGTCAGTCACCCTGTTAATCTGGCCTGTAAGATAGGAATTGGGCACCAATCTTTACTTAAAATTCTTGGGAGTGGTCTTATGAAGTTGCCATGAACTGATGATGTGGGTCATTTCAACACAGTGGCTAGAATTTTGATCATTTTACTTCTATCGGCTTTACCATATGGCAGTTTTTTTAGCTAAGGTTTCACTTGGATCATTTTTGTTCCTGATCACTTGAGGGTAGTATTTTTAAAGTAAAGAAGGGTCTGGATAAGGGGAGCCTGGCATCAAAGTGTCCAACATCAAAACATTTTTAATCATAAGAAATTTAATAGTGTTTCTTTCTGGAGAATGAGCTGGGAAAAATGGGAAGGGTTGCTTTTTTTTTTGCTTTAAGCTTCATATTCTTCAGCACTGATGTAAATTTAAAAATCTCTTGAATGTATTACTTTTTTCTATTTTATTCCCCACCCGAGGTTTTTTTCTACTTATCAGATAGAGTAGCAGGGAAGGAGAGACAGAGACAGAGAAAAACATCAATGTGAGAGTCACACTGATTGGCTGCCTTCCGCACGACCTGACTCGGGCCAGGATCGAACCACAACTGAAGTACATGCTCTTGCCCAGAATCAAACCCGAGACTCTTTGGTATGAAGCTATCGCTCTAACTGCTGAGCAAAACTGGCCAGAGTGAATGTATTACTTTTATAATAAAAAAATTAAATTCACCTCTGAATTAGGAGGCATACGATGCAATTAAGATCCAGAGGACTGATTTGCTCAGGGTCCAACCGCTTGAAAAGGGACAGCAGGTTGAGGGAGGCTTTGATGCTGGAGGCAGGAGAAACCCCAGGATGGCAACTGCAAGCATCTCTTTGTTAGACCTGCCTAGGAACGAGTGATTTTAAGACGCTGTGTTGTAGGATAAATTTGATAACCACACATAAGGGTTCGTGGTTGCAAACAACAGAAAATAGCGTGGGCTAACTTAAGCAGAAAGGCAATTTATAGGGAAGATATCGGGCACTTCGCAGAATAGATGGAAAAGCTGGAGAATGGGGCTTCAGAAGTGAGCAAGACCCAAGAGAGGCTGGCGGCAGAGGACAAATCCAGGTTACTCCAGAGGAAGAGTTCCTACCACCTCAGTGGAAAATCTGAGACTGTCCATTCCTTGAGTCACTATCTCCAGATTCATAAAGTTTCAGGCTGACGTCTCCTATGGGCTGAGACTAGGTCACATGTCCAGCACCCTGTTATTGGGTAGTGGTTGGGAATGTCTGGTCCCTTTCTGCTTCCATTAGGAGATTTAGGACCCTGTCTTTCCCCTAAACTCATACGAAAGGGGAAATTCCCTCAAATAGTAAGGAAATGAAAGGCTGTGCATTCCCACCTACGCACCCATAAAAACAGCAACAATGAAGTGCAATTTATCGATCTTTTGTGAATTGTGCTTCTGATGTCAAGTCTAAGAACACTTTGCCTAGTCCTAGATTCTAGAGATTTTCTTCTGTTTATTCCTAAAAGTTTTATATTTTACACTTAAATCCATTATATTATGAGATCATTTTTGTATGAGATTGAGATTTAGGCTGACATGGTTGTCTAATTGCTCCAGCACTGTCTGTTAAAAAAGTTCCTTCCTCCACTGAATTGCTTTTGCAACTTTGTCACAAATCGGTTGGATTTATTTATGTGACTCTATTCTGGTGTCTGTATGTCATCCCATTGATCTACATGTATCCTTCCATCACTAACACACAATCTTGATTGCCATAGCTGTATAATAAGTTTTGGCATTGGATAGACTGATTCCTCCCACTTTCTTCTTTTTCAGAAATTAGCTATTTCCGTTACTTTGTCTTTACATATACATTTTAGAATAATCTTGCTTATATCTACAAAAATCTTGGCTTTATTATATAGTGCACTTTTTAGCTTCAAAAGTTATAATTTGTACATTGGGCTAGATGCCAGACAGTATAGATATCATAGATGGTTAAAAAAAAATCTACTTCATATTTAAATTTATAATTTGTCACTTATAGAAATTATTTTTCATGAAAAATGCCTTTTTAAATGTAATTATATATATATATATATATATATATATATATATATAACATACTATAAGAAACTTCTTAGGAAGTTTAAATATTACTAGAAATAAAAATGTCTCACTGACCTATAAACAGCTTTAAAAAATTTTTCTGAAATTGCACACTTCATGTGGCCATCAGTGTGCACACTATAATGGTGTGTTAAAAACTATAAAATGGCCCTGGCCAGTTTGGCTCAGCAGTTAGAGCATCAGCCTGCGGTCCAAACAGACCCAGGTTTGGTTCCCACTAAGGGCACGTACCTTGGTTGCATTTTGTCCCCAGCCCCGTTGGGGTCATGTGGGTGGCAGCCAGTCAATGTGAATCTCTTACATCGATGTTTCTCTCTCTCTCTCTCTCTCTCTCTCTCTCTCTCTCTCTCTTCCTCTTGGTCTATGAATGCAAAAAGTGTCCTCAGGTGAGGATTAAAAAAAAACAAAACCATAAAATAATCTTTAGTAGAATCGCAAGAGAAAATTAAACCAAGAGTAGATCTGGTAAACCTTAGTAGTTGATAATTTTTTTAAATGTACAAATCTTAAATTACTAGCACCAAAATTTAAAAATGTTAGTATCTGTAACATGATCATCTTCTCTAGGGCATATTTAAAGAATATATATGTTTTCATTGATTTTTTTTTTTTTAGAGAAAGAGAGGAAGGGAGAGATAAACACATTGATGTGAGAGAAACATCGATTGGCTATCTCCTGCATGTGCCCCACTGGGGACTGAGCTCACAACCTGGGCATGTGCCCTGACCAAGAATCGAACTAGGACCTCTCAGTCTATGGGAGGATGCTCAATCCACTGAGCCACATGAGCCAGGCTCTAGGGCACATTTTTAACACCCTTTGATGTGTATGAATACAATATCCTATTTGATAGCACAATGAAAATAAAATTCAGCAGTTTTGGTGACTGCTGGGACTCTACTTAAATTATGAATTATAGCATATTCTGCAGTCTGGCAAAGTGGTTTCTGTTACTTTTTTGTTAAAAATAACACCTATAGTCTGGCTGGTGTGGCTCAGTGGGTTGAGCGTCCTCCCATGGACTCAGAGGTCCTAGTTCAATTCCCAGTCAGGGCACATGCCCAGGTTGCAGACTCGATCCCCAGTAGGGGATGTGCAGGAGGCAGCCAATCAATGTTTCTATCTCTCCGTTCCTCTCTCTCAAAAAAATCAATAAAAACATATTTAAAAATAAATAAAAATTACAAAAAATAGCATCTATGATAATCTATCTCCAAATATTCCATTGCAGCCAATTTCTCAGAAATTTCTTATGGTGTCTATAAAGTTTGCCACCATATTTCTTAAGCAGAATAAAGAGGTTATTTTACGACTGGTCAAGGATGACTTCTGCTGCAGGTCCATCATTGACAAATGTACAAAGAAACTGACCAAAATGCCTTCTTCATAGGATGCAATTCGTTTATAATCTTAATCCATCTGAAGTTTTATGCTTAAGAAGTGCTGTGCTTTCCACCTGTGACTTCTGGCCATTCATATTCTGCAAAATCAGAAGAGCGATCCATGTTCCCTCTTCATTGCAGATAGACATATCATCTGCAGTCTTATTTCTAAAATCTAGCAGAAGGTTCCAAATGTCCTTTGGGATTGAGCCTGTGTGATGGTCCAATCAAAAAATTGTTCTAGCCCTGGCCGGTTTGGCTCAGCAGTTAGAGCGTCAGCTTGTGGTCCAGAGTGACCCGGGTTTGGTTCCCACTAAGGGCACGTACTTCGGTTGCAGTTTGTCCCCCGGCCCTGGTTGGTCGTGCTGGTGGCAGCCACTCAATGTGTCCCTTTCACGTCGATGTTTCTCTCTCCTTCTCTCTTCCTCTCTCTCCCTCCCACTCTAAAAAAAAAAAAATTGTTCCAAAGATCTAAAATTTTAACCCTTAGAACTAAAGTGTAGTATTTCTAAATCTCAACTTTTTTGCTCAGGTTCTTAGCAAAGGTAAGGTGAAATGATAAAAATCTTTGAAGTTTATTGTGTCCTTAAACCCTTGTTCTAATCTTGGCAAAAGAGCTGAACTACCACCCTAGCCTTATCATGGGCTCTTCTTCAAATTCCGCCACTACGCTCATCCTTGTTTTTGTTGTTGTTGGCTAAATTCACATTGAGTAGCTGCCCTGAATTTCCACACTTATGATGATACACTGTTACCAATAGGGTCTAGGTTAAAATCATCACAAAACTGTTGAATCCCATCCACTCAAATTAATTTTCACCTTGGGAGTCATTGTACTTGTCATACGTGTTCTAGCTTCTTCTAGTCTACTGGATTTCTCGGTAGAATGAGTGTGGGTTTTGGAAGAAGTTGTCTGTGCATTTTCACTCATTCTGTGTTATACAGTATCATGTGTAGCAGTTCTTTCCCCAGCTTGAGTAAATGCCATGACTGGAGGACCTTGTTTTTCTAAAACAGTTTAATCTTATGCTTACTTGGCACCCCTGTGGGTCTGAGGCCCCATCCCTGGAGTCCTTCTTGCTGTGGCTGGCTCTGCAGGTCCAGGCCACTGGCTGCTTCATTTTATTTTTATTTTTATTTTTTTTTATCCTCACCTGAGGACATTTTTCGATATTTTGTTCAGATAGAGTGGGAGGGAGAGAGAGAGAGAGAGAGAAACATCGATGTGAAAGGGACACATCGAGTGGCTGCCACCCGCACGACCCAACCAGGGCCGGGGACAAACTGCAACCAAGATACGTGCCCTTAGCAGAAACCGAACCCGGGTCTCTCCAGACCGCAGGCTGATGCTCTAACCACTGAGCCAAACCGGCCAGGGCCTGGCTGCTTCATTTTAAAGAGATGTCAAAATCCACTATCCTAGCGGCCCCTCCACGTGGAATAGTTTTCTAATGGTTTCTTAATCTGGGTTATGAAAATAAAGCACTTTTTTTTTTTTTTTTTAATGAGAATGTGTTTGAGCCAAACAGGACATGCCTGGAAGCAAGATCTCAATAGACTGAGAACAATCCTTCCAAGCACTTATTTTTCATAATACTTTCTCACCAACAGGTGGCACTAACAATTTCTTTTAGTTTAATAGTAGCCCAGTAGTAAGCCACGTGTGGCATTTAGATCTTATCTTTCACACTTTTTTGAATTAAACAGTGTCTCAGGCAAAAACAAAAATCCAGGATTTCTGATCAAGTCTTTAGCATATTGACTTTCTCTTGGATTACTTGCCTAGCCCCTTCTTTTATTCCTACTCTCAACACCTTGATTGGTTTTCCAACAAAATAAGATGAATAGAAGTCATGAGAAAAACACAGAGGGAAATACTAAATTCATTCTTTGAGGCCCCTTTCCATTGGGGAAAGGAAGTCTTTGGGGGAAGGCTTGATGGAAGAGGTAGAACTTGAGTTGGGATTAGGAAGAATGGATGGGATTTAACTATTGAGAGAATAATCTAAGTGGAGGATTGTAGAAGTGCTCATTCAAATGCTTTGTTAACCCATCCACAGTGCCCGAGTTTCAGAGTGGTCAGGGTTGCTACATTGCTGATGATGATGTGAAGAGAGGAGGAAAAGGAGGAGGACGACGACAACGATGACAACAACAACAGTGATGCTAGTTGCCAGCACTTAGTCAGTGTTTACCTTGTGCCAGGCACTGTGATAAGCACTTTACCATGGATTGTCTCATTGCTCAACACCTCTGCCCTTCAATGTGGGTGCAGTTACTCCCATTTTAGAGATGAGAACACCAAGGCACAGAGAGCCTGAGTAACTAACTAATGGTGTGAGTGGTTTGCTGGAGTGTAGCATATTCATTTTCCTGTTTTCTAAATAAAAACCATCAAATGAGCTAGGAATAGTTTGTCAGAAGCCTGGAAAACAAAACATCGGTGTTTGTCTCCCCCCCTGGAAGACAGTGGAGAGGCAAAGCAAAGCTCACTCGGTGTGGGTGACAAGGAACTGTGCATCCCTGGTCATATGGAGTCAGGCCTTCTTTTACGTATACCTAAACCTCCCAGTTCCATCAGTTAGACAAGGGTTGTGTGAAGAGAAGCCCGTGTTCGCTCCCACAACTCTTTGGGGGCAGCATAGCCTGCTCGGAGGCGCTGCACTGCTCACAAGGAGGGCATGAGGCTCCTGGAGACAGGCTGCCTTGTACCAAAGACTCTGGTTGTCACTGCTGCCTGTTTGGGCAGATCTACTCTGACCTCAGTTTTTTCGTGTGCAAAGTAGGGGTGATGGTACCTCATGGGATTATTGGGAGGATTCAATAAGATGACATAAAATGCTTGGTGGCAATGACAGCAGCAGCTACCATTTACCTGTGCTTACCCCTTGCAGACTGCCTGGTAAATAGGAAGTGTTTAAGTAATGGAGCAATTTATACTTTCTGTTATTATTATCACCTAGCTCGTCTAGACTCTTCTGTTGCTCTGTGGTGCCCATCACCACTTTCCTTCCCTTTTGCCAGCCAGGCTTAAAGCCCTTCACCCCCAGGTGCTTCCCTGCTCCCTGTCCTGCCCTTTCCCCCCGCTGAGCCCTAAAATCATTCATTCTGCCATCTCCCTACACTCGTTTGCAAACATTTCAAATAAACTGGTTGCAGGCCAGCGTTCTCTTTAAAACAAACAAACAAACAAAAACAAAAACACACACAAAACATTTCTTGTCTAACCACTATACTGTACACCTGAAACTAATACAAAATATTGAATGTAAGCTGTAGTTGAAAAAGGAAATTAAAAAAAAAAAATGTCCAATGCTCAAAATTTTAACTTTTAGTTAAGAAATAAAAGAAAGTTAATCTAATTTATTCATTTTAAAAAAATCTAATTTATTCTTAAGCCTGTGCTTTTAGAGTATGATCTCAGTATTACTGGGTGACCAGAGGGATGAATGCTAGACCGCCGGGTCTTCCAGAGTCAAAGGATGGTGACGTTTTGCAAAATGGAGGAAGTATGTATTTTGAATGGGACTTAAAAACCTATTACTCACTTCCCTTTCCTTCCTGCAGAGTGTACGGAGAACATTAAGTAACAGTTTATGATTGACTCAGCGTTGCTCACTGAGATATTAGTCATTACCTGTGTTCTAAAAGTGGTGCCTTTAAGGACTGTTTTGTTGGGCGTGGCCGGCCCCTAGCAGCTCTGCGCTTGTGGGAAAGCCACCCTGAGAGGGGCGGGAATGCTGCCACATTCAAAGTGCATGGTTCCTTTGGGGCAATCTGATCATTGACTAAGTATTTGATGATATTAAGAAATTGTTGTGTTTGGTTCAGTGCTTAGGTGGATCTGTGGACTGAAGGGTCTCAAGTTTGTTTGTTTTTTTTTTTATCCTCACCTGAGGACATTTTTTGTTCAGGTAGAGTGGGAGGGAGAGAGAGAGAAACATCGATGTGAAAGGGACACATCGAGTGGCTGCCACCCTCATGACCAACCAGGGCCGGGGACAAACTGCAACCGAAGTACATGCCCTTAGCGGGAACCGAACTGGGATCTCTCTGGACCGCAGGCCTACGCTCTAACTGCTGAGCCAAACCGGCCAGGGCAAGGGTCTCAAGTTTGATTCCTGGTCATGGGCATGTACCTGGGTTGCAGGTTCATTCCCCAGCCCCAGCTGAAGTTGTGGGGGAGGCAACCAATCAATGTGTCTCTCTCACATCATGTCTCTCTCTCCCTCCCTTCTACTCTATCTAAAAATTAATGGAAAAATATCCTTGGGTGAGGATTAACCAAAAAAAAAAAGAAAGAAATCACTGTTTGTGGTTTTAGGCGTGATAATTCTTATCTTGAGAGATACAAATTGAAATGTGAATTGATAAAATGATAATGATATGATATGATTGAGTGTTGTTTCAAAATAATCTAGTTCAGAGTGAGGAGGGTTAGTGAGGGATATAGTTGGAAACAAGACTGACCAGCCTGGCCGGTGTCGTTCCGAGGCTGAGCGTAAACCCATGCACCAAGAGGTCGCCAATTTGATTCCTGGTCAGGGCACATGCCTGGGTTATGGGCTTGATCCCCAGTGTGGGGTGTGCAGGAGGCGGCCTATCGATGTCCTATCGATGCTTCTCTCTCACTCTCCCTCTTCCTTCCTCTAAAATCAATAAAAAAAATATATTAAAAAAAAAGATTGACCATAATCTAATAATAACTGTTAAAGCTGGGTTATAGGTACAGTCGGCCCTCGTTTATCGCGGTTAATCAGTTCCAGACTCTACCACAATAAATGAATTTCCGTGAAGTAGGATTCTTTATTTATACATAGTTGTCCCTCGCCACTTCATGCTTCCACTTTACATGGCAGTTCCTTATATTATTTTCTCTATTTTTGTATAATTTTGAAATTTTCTGTGATAAAAAAGATTTTTTAGGTTCATGGTTCAGAGTGAGGGTCCCCAGGCCCACCTCTGAGTGGGAGTGGGTGAGCTTGAGAGCACAGACCGGGTGCTCTTCCAGTCCTGTGGGTTCACGCAGAGCTCCACCGTGCGCTCCCATGCTGTCCGGGAGTGACTTTGTGTCACGTTGGTGAGCACATGGCCTGTGCCCCATGAATACTGAATGAATAATTGAAAGCAAAAAGGCTCAAAGCCCTGATCCTTCTCTTCTTGTCTTTGCAGTGGAGCGCAGGGGGAATATGCCGGGCTGGCCACTATCCGAGCTTACTTAGAAGGGAAAGGAGAGAGACACAGAACGGTGAGTATGGACAGGTGGTGCCTGCTCACCACTGGGTGGCAGCAGGTGTAGCTCCCCGGGTCCCTTTTGTTCTGTAGGACACTCCCTCCAAGCCTTCCTGGAAGCAGTTGCGGGAATGTAGAATCAAGAAACAAATTTCTGTGGACTGGCCACACGATTCTTGCCTCCAAGACACTTCACTGGACCATTTTGAGGGAGAACATTTGGAGATAAAAGGCTTTTGCTCAAACCCCATCAGTGAAAGCCAGTGAAACTGCTCTCCTGAGGGAGCAAAGGGAGTAAGGGGCAGGAATGTTGCTATTCCAAGCCTCCTGTCCTTGGCTCAGCCCTGGCCCCAGGCCTGGACAAAGGGCAGAGGCTGAGCTTTCTTCTGTAACCCCTGCTATGCCTAAGTGCAGTTTTGATCATATGTATGCTCAAAAGATATAGAGTTAATAAATGCTCTGTTAAGTGGCTGTCAGCTCTAAGCAACAAAGGAAGACGTGGAACAGAGTTCATGGTTCTGCTTTATCGTCTGCTTTGGGTATAAGAGTCTAGTGCCAGGGTCCAAACTGTTCTTGGGGGCCCTTGTGGGGACCAGCATGTACTATGGGATTGATGAGACTCCTAATCCCCAGGGGCAGTGCCTTTAGCTGTTGATCTGACACAGGCTTCGAATTGTGGCTGAAGGAGGTCTGTGTTCTGGGGCCTTCATTTTGGTGATGTCCAGGGCTCAGCTGGAGCGTCCCCGGGGTTCAGAGGCGGGGTTCTTAGAGGAGCAGTGAGGAGTCAAGAGCAGGACAGAAGAGTCTGCCCATCCCAGGAGGGTTAGAGCAAAGGGTGCTGCGGTGGTTCTGGCTGCCTAAGCAAGTGGGGCGTGATAGGTGGTGGCCCGATCTTTGTCTGTTGTTGGTTTTATTAAAACTGGGATTGTTTATGGCTGGTTGCCTGGACTTCACAAGGAGAGAATCAAAAAACCGTTTCACTTTCCTTTCAGAAAGGGGGGAGCAAAAGAATATTTTCGCTCTTGTTCCCTTGCTTATTCATTCTAATTCCACAGGTGTGTTTTCCCAAACCTTTGACCTGGTTGGGGAATAGAATAGATTTTCAAAGACCTTTGAAAACCAGGACATTCACTAATTGAATGAATTATTGAATACTGGCTACGTGCACGGCACTGTGTGTGCCGGTCCAGAGACACAGTCTCTGACATTCCAGCTCGGTTTGTTTTCACTGGAGTGTTCTCGCGGTTTTGAATTCTTTAGCTTTCTAAGGAAGGGGTAGTTTAGAACTGTCTCATTGTTTGTGGACCGCAGAGTCTCAGCACTGTCATCGATTCAGAAAGGAATGTTGCGGCTCCAGTTGTCCAGCGAAAGGATAACAGATGACTGACAATAAAGTTTCCTCTTCTGTTTCTCCTCCTGGGCCTTCATGGACTGCATAGCCCGCAGAGCCCCTCATCATTCTGCTCTTTAACCACGAGGTGTCTGGGGATCCTGGGAAGGGATCTGTTCATCCTGTGTGGCATCTCTGTGTTGCTTGCCTCCCTGACCCCACTCCGCTCACGGAAGGACGCTAAAGAGCTAAGGACAAAGAGCCAGCTAAAAATCCAGGTCCCATCGCTCTGTGATGCTTCCCACCCCTCCCTGGTTCCCAGTTCTCCAGCCCACAGCCAGAGTCTCTGTGAATGCTCCGGAGCTGGGGACCAAACTGGGAAGATCAAAGAGAAAGGACGAGAGACCTTTTGATTGGGCCTGAGCTGAGTTCTCTGTGACTCACAGATTCTTTTTGGCTCCTTTTCCCTCTCTTTGTGTTTTCCATCCCTGTCTTCTCTCTCCATCCCCTCGTGTGATGTTTCTTCGGCACCATTGTCCATACTGCCATCACTGAGGTGTCGTGACGGGCGCTTCTCCACATTGTCGGAAAGGGAGGAAGAGGCAGGGGGGGCCACCTAGTCACCGAGTTTGCAGAAATACAGAACTCCTAAGTTTGGAAATGTTGGCATCCTCTTCAGATTAAAGATTTTAACTAAAGGCGACTTTTTTAGTTAGAGGAGAAGGAAATGACTTCTTTGCATCAGAGAATTGAGAGACCGCGGCCCCTGCACAATAGAGTAATGGAATCCAGTAAGATGAGAAGTTTGGGGGAATCACTACAGGACCACCCAGGTTTCAAGCTGTTTTTGAAAGTTATTTTCACTTTGCCGTTAGGTTAAATTTCAGGAGTTCCTAAAATGCAACGACCAAGTTCTTGATTTACCAGTTTAATTTGGGAGAATGCAAATTTATTTACCAAATTCTTATATCGCAATCACCGTGTGCCAGGCGCTGTCCTAAGCACTTTGTAATAACTGAATTTGCTAGTCAGGTTTGCTAATCAAAGACTGAATTTCCTGTACAAAGGGAAAACAGTGACCAAAATGAAACAAAAAACCACCTCCCGAAAACCTGTGTGTTTTTCTCTTCCTAATTGCCCGAGGCAGAGTAGTGGCCTTTGGTTATTCAGTGTTTACCAGCAGTGAGAAATTGGTTTCTCTTGCAAAGGACGTTCCTCCTGAATCCTTCAAGGATGAGCTATGTTGGGTCTATGCCAGACACATTGGGAAACAGCAGCACTTTTTTTTTTTTTAAATGTCAACAGGTTTTCTTTTTTTTAATTTTATTTTTATTTATTTTTTATTTTTTTTAAATCCTCACCCAAGGACATTTTCCATTTTTTTTTTGTTCAGATAGAGTGGGAGGGAGAGAGAGAGAGAGCGAGCGAGAAACATCGACGTGAAAGGGACACATCGAGTAGCTGCCACCCACACGACCAACCAGGGCCAGGGACAAACTGCAACCGAGGTATGTGCCCTTAGCGGGAACCAAACACGGGTCTCTCTGGACCACAGGCCGACGCTCTAACCGCTGAGCCAAACCGGCCAGGGCCAGCATTTCTAAATGGGCATAAATGTACCAAAGTGGATTCGTTTTGGGTGAACTAACCTATCAAATCTGGGTCCCGTTGTTTCCATGTCCCTCGTAACACAATTCTAAAGTGGGGAAAAATTAACATTAAAAAATGAATGAGTTTCCTAAATCCATGTAGAAAACCAGAAATGTCTAACAGCAACTTAGGAAAGAATCGTTGACACAACCACCGAGACCTTTCCTTTCCACTGTTTCTTACATCAGAATGTGTATTCGTTTTCAGTGACTGCTGTAACAAATTACTACAAAATTAGTGGCTTAAAATAACACAAATTTATTTTCTTACAGTGAATGGAGGCCAAAAGTCTGAAATTGGTTTCACTTGGCTAAGGCCAGTTGGCAGGGCTGGTTCTGAAGGATCCAGGAGAGAATCTGTTTCTTTGCCTCGTTCCCGATGTCTAGAGGCCTCCTGCATTTCATGGCTCACGGCCCCTTCCTGCCATCACTCCAACCTCTGTGCAGTCATCACATCTCTCTCCACCTCCCTCTGATGAGAACACTTGTGAATACATTTGGAGCCCAATCTTAAATTCAGATTTCAAGATTCCATCTTAAGATCCTTAATCTCTCACCTCAAGACTCTTAATCACATCAGCAAAGTCCCTTTTGCCACAGGAGGGAACAGTCATCAGTTCTGGGGATTAGGATGTGGACATCTTTTTGGAGGCCCATTATTCAGTGTACCACAAGGTGGTTGACATTTTTAGCTTGGATGTTTTTGTTTCAGCAGAACTTTCCCGGTAGGAATTCTTCACTTAGGACTTTTAACAAATATTTTATATTCGTTTAAAAAAGATTCACTTTTCCCTTCCTTGATCAATGTTCTGCCCCTGGGGATTCTTTTATCCAAAGATTCTTTGGTAGAAATAAAAATACCTTGTGAGAAAGGACAAGTGACTGTAGCTTTGGTCCTAAGAAATTAAAGAAAATTCAATACAAATGGGAGTCCTTTAAACAAGAAAAAGGATTTGAGGACAACACAGCATAACCAGCGTGAGGCGAGGAGCCATTCAAAAGAGGCACAAACTTGCTGTCAGCAGAAGACTGACAAAGTAATTTTATGTGTGCCTCTGGTGACGATTCTCTTTTTGTACAAATGCATTTCTACTAAGTAGGCGACTTTGCTGTTTTTGAGGAAACAGCTGTAAGCTAAGTTTTCCTTTTGTAAGCCCATTCTATATGGACATGTGTCCATTTCTCTTCAAGCAGTAGCAGTATTGATTCTGGGATTAAAAACAAAAACAAAAAACCAGGCGGATTATTTTCAGGGTGCTTGTTGCTGCATCTTTTTATTGTATTCTTTTAGGAAAAGTCTGTAATGCACTTTTCCTGTAGTGGGGCATTGTCTGAGCTACCAGAACATGTTTTTGCCTGTGTTCACGTGATCTGGAGAGAAGAAATGAAAATGATTTAAGTCTGAGGATTCTAACAATGCACTTACCATCCACTTTCCATATGAATTCAATACAGCCCTGGCCGGTTTGGCTCAGCGGTTAGAGCGTTGGCCTGCGGTCCCGAGAGACCCAGGTTCAGTTCCCGCTAAGGGCACGTACCTCAGTTGCAGTTTGTCCCCGGCCCTGGTTGGGTTGTGCCGGTGGCAGCCACTCGATGTGTCCCTTTCACGTCGATGTTTCTCTCTCTCTCTCTCTCTCCCCCTCCCACTCTATTTGAACAAAATATCCAAAAAAAATGTCCTCGGGTGAGGATAAAAAAAAAAAAAGAATTCAATACATCTTTAAGCTCTAGGTCTTGACACACTTTCTCTTCATCTCTTTAACCTGAAGTGACCCCCACTTTCCTTATTCTGAGTTCCTCCAGCACCCGTGGGTTCCAGACATTGATTTGTATGTGTGGCAGTGTTGTCAGGGAACAAGTCATGTGAGCACAGGGCAGAGGCTGACTAGATTTTGTGCTTAGTCTATGATTCTCATGGGGACTATTTGTTGCACTGCATAAACAACCAATACATGATGACACTGGGAAGCTTTGGAATTCTGTCTACCCTTATCATGTCTCCTGGACCTCAGCAGAGCCAAGCAGAGCATGGACACTGATGTGGGCATTTGAGTCCTCGAGTTGAACTTCCAATCTGTAAGATGGGGTCTGCCTATTATAACTGAGACAAGGTTAGAATAAGCCCAGGTCTATTTTTGGTGCGTTGGGATAGGGATGAGAGTACTTAGGAAACATTATGTGGACATCCAAAGGGAAACTCCTCTTTTGGACATTGTTTTGCAATATAGTAACAATAAAATTGTAGCAGATTTTAAGGCACTAGCAGTCAGTTTAAATAAAGGATGTGGTGCCTATTTAACTTGTGAAGTAAGCATGTTGTAGGGCTTTTCTGTCATTATGAAGAGCCTGGTGATTCTTTTTTCTCCTTCCTTCCTTCCTTTCATTCCATTCCTAAGGTTTGCCTCATTCCGAAATCAGCTCATGGAACCAATCCCGCAAGTGCCCACATGGCAGGCATGAAGATTCAGCCTGTAGAGGTGGATAAATACGGAAATATCGACACAGCTCACCTCAAGGCCATGGTACCCGTCCTCTACTTCACAGATGGGAGAGGTCTGGGTTGGGAAGAGGTGGTGGGGATCGGGGACTGGATGGTTTATATTAACGTTATCTTCTTTTACCTTCTAATTAAAAGATTGCAACTCCTACTGTGAATGGGTCTGGTTAAAACGGCGTGAAATCAGAAAACCTAACTGTTTCCATAAGAACAATAAAAGGCAACAGTTACATTTTTGGTCCAGAATAAAGCTGACCATAGTCTACTTCCTTCACCAACAGGGAGAAGGTTCTTTAAATTGAAATCCTATTCTCTAATTTATGCATGAGTAAGAAACTAAATGAATTATTCATGGTGGTAGTAAGGGTACTCTTTGCAGGACCTGCCTAGTCCTGTCGAACATACCCCTCCTTCCTCCATTAATAATCAAACTGGCAGTCACAGTTTTTCTCAATCTTTGTGTTGGGAATTAAAACAGAAATGTAGATTTTGAAATTGTCTGTGACCATCCCAGCCATTACCTGCTGAATTTCCGGCAGCATTCCACCCTCCTTCCTGAAACACCAACCCCCACTCCCAACCTCCCAACCTCCAGGAAGAGGTTGCCTAGCAACCGTATCTGCTTTCCACTGGTGGACTGGAGGCTGCATCTTAAGAGGGAAGGAAATCAGTTGAATAGCAATGTGATTTTGTCAGGGTTATTAGGCATGGAGTCTGGGAACTTCAAGTAACATTTCAAAGGGAAGCTGAAAATACATAGCATTGCTCATCTCTCTCATTTACCTCCTCTCTTCCATCACTCCACAAAGTTTTTATCAACAAATATTGTGGGTCAGTAATTATTAAGTCTCTCTAATATAGGTTATGACCTTAAAATGTTGGGTTTTTCTTTTTGTTTTCACACAAGCCTGCTCTGATTTGCTGGCTAGAAAAACAGGAACTTTTAAAAATGCTTGTTTGTTATATATGCTTGCCTTCTGTCAAAAGGAAAAATGAGGGAGACTTTTTTTTTTTGTCAGAGCAGGAATACTCCTTGTGGGAATTCAAATTTCAACAGAATGAGAGAGAAAGGGAGGGTGGATACAGCAAGATGAGCAGAGAGAGATTAACTGCGAGAATAGACATGTCTGGAACCAAAAAGATCTGAAATGATTACTGAGATGACTTGAACCAAATAAAAACCATTTTAGACAGTTGAGCCCAAAATATCTCAAAAGCTTCTGAACAGTGTTTTTGGTCTTGATCATAGAGACCTAGCCTGAGGGATCTTGTTATTTCTTTGGAATGAGGAATGGAGTAATTAATGGCTGTGGATCTTCAATTGTTATCATCACACCTCTAGACAATTTCAGCAATGAAAAGATGTCATCTTTCTGAATCCTTTAAAATAAAAAGCAAGGGTATGAGCAAGAAAGAAATGTTTCCTCCTTTGTCTCCTTCTGCCCTTTTCTATCCCACAGGTGGACAAACACAAGGAGAACCTGGCAGCAATCATGATTACGTATCCATCCACCAACGGAGTGTTTGAAGAGAACATCAGCGACGTGTGTGACCTGATTCACCAACACGGAGGCCAGGTCTACCTAGACGGGGCAAATATGAACGCTCAGGTGGGCAACATGAGATGAGCTCCCTGAGAAAACTATTAAGTGAAAAAACATTTTTTTTTTTTTTTTTTTTTTTACTTTTTGACTGTTGTTTTAAAGCATGGCACTGAGTTCAGCCCTGGCCGGTTTGGCTCAGTGGTTAGAGCTTCAGCCTGTGGACCACAGAGTCCTGGGTTTGGTTCCCGCTAAGGGCACGTGCCTCGGTTGCAGTTTGTACCCGGCCCGTTGGGGTCATGTGGGTGGTAACCACTCGATGTGTCTCATGTCGAAGTTTCTCTCTCTCACTTCCTCCTTCTCTTCCTCCCACTCTATCTGAAG
Organism: Molossus molossus; assembly: GCF_014108415.1. Classification (NCBI taxonomy): domain Eukaryota; kingdom Metazoa; phylum Chordata; class Mammalia; order Chiroptera; family Molossidae; genus Molossus; species Molossus molossus. The sequence continues at coordinate 58,173,420 of NW_023425349.1, read as the reverse complement.
ATAAATACAAAAAAAAAAAGTGTACTCTGGTGAGGATAAAAAAAAAAAAAAGCATGGCACTGAATTCAGAACTGAGGCTGACTTTATTGCCAATTTCAAAGTCCCTCAATTTTACTGAGATTACAGATCCTAGATGAGGTGATAGGGGATGCTGGGGAGGAGGCAAAATGATTGAAAGGACCCAGGGAATGAGCTGAACACCTTTAGCTTGTCAGGGGGTGTGAGCCCTCTGGGGGTGCTAGAGGCAAGAAGTTCACCTGACTGCCTTCCTGAGGGCACTCTGACCCAAGTTCTGGCCACCGGTGAATGTTGATCTGCCATGGCCTTGGACAACCATTGACATGGCTTCAGCTTCATCAGTGTGGAACAACTGAATTAGTTCTGTTCCTGAAAGGCAGACCCTGACCACCTCGGGAAGGGAGGGGGGCCTGTGTCATGTGCACCTCAGGAAATGCTGGATGGGGCCACTGGAGCCAAGCAATGCTAGTATCTCTCAGAGTCTTCCTAACTTATTTCTCATTGTTCGTTTTACTATTTCAGACTCATTCTGCTTTTCTTTGCTTCCATCTGATTCCCTTTGTAAGTACAATCCAGGGATTGTCTATTGCTTCTCTAGCAGAAATGCATTTTTTATCTTTGCCATATTTGAAGTCAGCCCTAAGCCAAAGTGGCAGGGATGTCCGTTGAATGTTGTCATTGGCATCAGGATGGTTTCAGGAAAACTGACAGCCTCCCTTTTTCTCCCTGGCATAGCATCCTCTTGGGCAGTCCTCCAGCCCCTTCAATCAGGGTGCCCAAAAGCCCTTCGGTAAAGTGCATGATACCCAAAGCTGACCATGTACGGGGAAGTAGAACTGCTGGGGTGAAAGTTGCCTGTTTCAGTAGCAAAGAGCACTAACTTTTCTTGTGCTGAGACACGTTCTTTCTTTGCTTTGGGGGTGGATAATTAGGAATTGACTATATATTCAACTCTGTATTTTAGAATCTAACTTAGGCTAAATGGTCAGTTGCTGTTTCCACAGAAACCACAAGCCACACTGCCTATGGAATGCCAGGCTTTGCCTGCAGAACTCAGCCGGCACTGAGGATGTGTCTGTGAGCTGCTCTGCCTGCCTTTCCTCTGAGGGAGGGGCTGCAGCAAACAGTGGCTGCCTCTCCAGACCACCTTTCAAGTTCTTGACTTTTGCTTTTTGCTTTCCCTTTGTGGTAGGTGGGAATCTGTCGTCCTGGAGACTTTGGGTCTGATGTCTCGCACCTAAATCTTCACAAGACCTTCTGCATTCCTCATGGAGGAGGCGGCCCTGGCATGGGGCCCATCGGAGTGTGAGTTCTGGGCCGCTGGGTTCAGCATGACTGTGGAGACCGAAAAGAAAAGAATGACCCCAAAACTCGCTATTATTCCCACTGAGATTTTCAAGTGTCGAGGTTACCCTCCTATGCAGTGTGCTTCTAGAGGCTGGGTCAGAAGCAGTGACAGGATGCCTTTAGGGTGTGTCCAAAGAAGACCATAATTAGCTTTTATTAACCACAGTGTTTGGCCACACTAAGCTCCTGTTCATGCACAGACAGGGCACGTTTATTAACAGAGCAATGAAGAAGGAGCTTTACTGGAGTATTATGGGTCAGAACTGGAATATTAGCACCTAGAAGTGCTTTTCAGACTCAGACTTTCAAGCAAATTTTTTTTTTCGTTCTTTCTCTTTAAAATCAGCTGGTGGTTACATTGAAAGTGAATTCTCTAACAACAACAAGAAGAACTCAGCAGAAAAGTGGCTGCCAGGAGCTATGGGGCAGGGTGGGGTAGGGTGGGGGAGTAGGGCGAGGTTGGTAAAATGGTACAAACTTTCAGCTATGAGATGAATAAGGTCTGAGGATCTAATGTATTGATAACACTGTTATAAATTGAAATTTGCTAAGACAGCAGAACTTGAATGTTCCTCTCCCAGCTCTCCACAAATGAATTGGACGTAAGGTGTTGAACACTGTAGCCTGAATTCTTATTACATCTGAGATAAGTAAGGAGGAAACCAACATTGTTCCTAAAAATAGATGAAGTCAGAACAAGACCAAAGGAATATCTTGTAGCTGTTACATCTTTTTACACTGTGAAATCGAATCATCTTATGAAAATAAGGCTAAGCAGCCACATTCTGGCTTCAGTACTCCAAAGTGTGCCAAAGGGGCCAGTCTTCAGGATTGCTGGGATCCTGCTCCCTGTCTTCTGCTTTCTTTTTTGATGATGGTTATTTATTGTAAGTGGAAGAGGCCCAGGGCCTCAACTGTGGGGAAGGTGGGGTGAATGGCGTTCACATGCCTCTGATGTGTAGCCCCATGGGCTTCTTCTCAGCAGCACCCTTCTGCATCCCTTAGGTGCCTCTGGACAGAGTGTAGGGTGTGGGGCTGGGATGTCCCTACATCCTGGTGAGCCCAGGGCTCTGCGTGTTGGTCCAGGCTGCCTGCCTCTGTCAAATCCTCGGCCACAGTTCTTGGGTTGGCCCCTGGGACCCTGGTGGCTGGTGAGCTGTGCTTCCAGTGAAGAAGGAAGGAAGGGACACTTCCTGAACATCTGCCTCTTAACAGATGTCAGGTCCCTTCCACTGTCACAGTTCCTCTGATATCAACAGTTTCCTGAGAGGGCCCAGCACTTACCTGTCTGGTTGTAGTGGATCTTTTTACATCTTATAAATTTGTGCTTTAAAACTGCAGGAAGAAGCATCTTGCTCCCTTTCTTCCCAATCATCCTATCATTTCCGTAAAGCCCGATGAGGATGCCCAGCCCGTGGGTACTGTCAGCGCAGCCCCGTGGGGCTCCAGTTCTATCCTGCCCATTTCATGGGCTTATATTAAGGTGAGGCCTGTGAATGTGTGTTAGGTGGGTGGGGGATGTGATGTGTAGGTGGGGAACTACACATTGCAGACTTCCTTCTTAACTTGAAAAGAAAAGAAAAAAAAAATCCATGATCTGAGATGTGGTTAGTGAAGACTGCTGATGACTCTGGGTGGAGGAAACCTTCCTACAGCGATCAGCTAAAATTCATTTCATCTCATCTTCATTATGCTATTTCCTCTGGGTTCTCATAGCGGGTTTAACATCAGAGAAATTAACACGCCAGATACATTTTTCCAGACAGAGTTAAGTTCTGTGAGTCATGTGGATGTTCTGGCCACGTCATCTGGTTTCCTGTAGGATTTGCATGGCCTCTTGCAAGTGAAAAACAGTGTGCATACTAAGTATTACACTTGGTTGAGATCCTGGGATAAATTCTAGGAATACATCTCACTGCACTTTATATTTCTTGGAAGCCTGGAGGATAAGATGAAAAGTAGCAGAAATTTGCTTATGTGGTGGTTTCCCAAAGCTCTTTGCCCTTTATGGCTGGTAGAACTGCACTCTCGGGGGTAATTAGACTGTCAGAAAACAGGCTTCCTTCCTTTGTGTTTCTCAAAAAAACACTCGCGCCAGAGTTTATACAGCTCTTGTTCAAACCGTCCTGCCCACCTCCTGGGCTGACAAGACTGTGCATCGGATAGGAGCATTTGTTCAGCTGCTAATTAGAGCAGCCTTTCCACATTGGCTCCCCTCTTTAAAGGAAGGGTGGCTTCTGGTGAAAGAAAACCCCAAACTCAGCTATGCAAATCGTGCCGGACGGCTCTCTGGGGCTGGCTGTTATTCTTGAACAGTGTGGCATTTATGATTCTTCAGGAAAACTTTCTGGGAAACTAGAACAACAATTTTGTACCTCAGAGACTAAAACCTGCTTTTTAAAATGATCCTCGAGTTGTTTTGCAAATAGGAACAACAAACACAATCATAATAAAGGTCTGTTTCTTTGCAAACAATCTAATTCCTAGCTTCCTTTTGGCCCCAAGGTCCTGTAAACCTCAGTTATTTGTTACAGACCTGTTTGGATTGGAGATGATTTCCCACGTATAGAAAATAAATGCCTTAGGCTGATTTGGCCATATGCCAGGAACACCAGACAGAGCCTCAGTTTAAAAGTGAAATAAATAAAATAGAGTTTAAGCTACCCCTTTGACTTTGGCCCCTCTTTTTATTTCAGGCTGTTGTTAATTATCACCAGGACTCTAGAATGATCTTTTCTCTCCCTGCTTCAGTCTTGAACACTCCCTACAGGACTGCCCTCTAAGGGCCCCAAATTCACTCCTTGCTTCCCTTTGCAATCACCACTGGGCCTCACTAGCCTACATAGAAACCTTAGGGGATTCTTCCAAAATGCACGTGCCTAGGTTCCAGAGAGAATCTAAGTCAGCATAGGTGGGGTAGGGCTTGGACCATCACGCTGCTCAGTAACTCTGACACACAAGTTGAGAGCCAGTGGCTGAACCAAGTCCAAGTCCTTAGCAAAAGTTTGAGACTTATAAGAGGTAGTCACACCTCACCAGGCTCTACAGTAACTCCCAGACTGCATCCATGCGCCTTCCCTTCTATACCGTGGTTTTTGCCATTCTTCTCACCTGGAGTGTCTTCCCCTTTCTTGTCTATCCAAATTCTACCTGATTTAAAATTTTCACTCAAGTTCTAACTCTTATTCTAGGTACCCTTCTGTGACCAGCCTGGAAAAATGTGGCTTGTCCTTACTTTGGATGTTGGTGCCCTTGTTGTTTTATCTGATGCTCTCTCATGTGCTTTACATTAGTTATGTATTTAATGCATATCAAGCCTCGATTGTGTATTCTGGGAAGAAAGTAGGCAACAAAAATTGTGCAGTCTTGACTTTAACTCTTTGCTGGTGATGATGTTCACCCCATATAATCACAGGGGCTTATGAACCATCAGAAAAGGATATGACTGAACCTGGCAGCTTTTAAACACAAATGGCCTTTACTGTGGACAGTTGGAAGATAAACCACACAAAATTGATTCAGTAAGAAATTTGGCCAAGATCCCATGGGATTCTTGGCAATTATCAAGACATCTCAAATTCATAGTAAACAAAACTCCCCTAAATAAGTAAAACAATTCTTTTGCCTTTTTAGATAACACAGTAGTAAGCAGTCAATTTTGCCCCACGGTAGGCTTTGTTACTACAATAAGAAATGTAAAATTACTGTTCCAAGGAGAAAAGCAAAAATTGTTTCAGGCTTAGAGAGGACTGACAGATGACCTTGTTAGGGTTTTCCACTCATCTGTATTGTATAGTGATGGTGGGCTGACTTCCTTTGTGGGGGGATTTCTCTGGGGGAGTCTTTGTGCCCATTGGGTTTACCTGTTCCTTGATTGATGGCTCTTTCCCCCTCTGTTGCAGATGATGGGAGGAAAGGGCCTAAAACAAGCCACGGAAATTGCTATATTAAATGCCAACTACATGGCCAAGCGATTAGAAAAACACTACAGAGTTCTTTTCCGAGGTGCAAGAGGCAAGTATTAACTTGAATCTACCATCACTTTTGTTTTTTTCTTGGCCAAACCAAGCTTGACCTAGTTGATGTGGTTTTCTGAAGTAGGAGGAAAACTTGTGTTTCTTAGCATATACCAGAGAAAAGTATAGAGTTATTGGACATCACTTCAGTGTGGTGAACAGTTCAGGGATATCAGCATTTGCAAGGCTCTGCAATGAAGTTAGTCTACATAGTCCAGGCCAACAAGGAGCCTACATCACTGAGATGTATACATAAACGCCACTAACTCCTTACCTCACAAAGTATGGGAATGCCCCCAAAGAGTGGAGAAATTCAGATTGGGCAGAGGCGGGATGGAATATTTGGGACAGCCTTCTGGGAGGAGCCATTTGAGTGAGCCTGGAAGGAAAGGTAGCAGCGCCCAAGTAAACGGAGATGCAGGAGAAGCCAAGGACAAAGGAGTGGTCCGGGTGGGGGGAGGGTTCAGTGGGTTGAAGGGTGGGAGAGGAGGGGAGGGAGCAGGTAAGGATGAGGTTGGAGAGGCAACATGGGGCCTTGAAGGTCTTTGAAGGCTCTGGACTTGACCTCTGAGCCAAAAAGGTTTTTGAGGGAGGAATGACAGAATTAGGAGAATGTTGAAATCTTTAAGACCATGGCATGGGACGAACATGCTATTGGAAGTAGAATCAGTGACACTTTGTTGTTGATCAGTTGAATGTGAAGAGAGATTTTAGGTAAGCCACTTAGGCATGCAATACAGGGAATAATAGACAGGAACAAAGTCCCTTTGGCAGTGAGGGTAGGGGATGGAGTCACCTAGACATGCCGAGGACACAGCATCTGAGAGCAGAGTCTTGGAAGTGGTGGGGCGCAAGAAAGTATTGAAAAACCAGAGCAAAACTCCTCAAGCAGGTGGCTACACTAAGAGGGATGCAAAAGGACCCCAGCCCGTGAGGGGGGACTCCATTCCTGAGGTAGCTGCAGGGCTCCCCCCACCCCATTCGTCACTGTGCCTCTCCGCAGAAACCCCCTTCTTCTCCTTCCTGCCTCTATTCTGGCTCCATCTCCTCCCTGGAGCCTCCCTTTCCCTGGGGCACAGAACTACTTCCGCCTCTGGGCTCCCTCCGCACTGAGGATTTCTCCCACTGAACTATTGTCTGGCTCTGCCACGGACCCCAAACTCCTGCAGGGTGGGGCCTGCCTGCTGCCCCTCTGGAGCTCGCGTACCTGGCACCCTGCCTGGCACAGCACGCACCATCAACGAACAGATGCCGCGTGCTTCCAGCGGGAGAGCCAGGCTGAAGGCGCAGAGCGCCCGTCTTACCTTAGGCGTCTGCAAAGGCACCCTTGCCTTTCGCGCTTAGGAAGCCTTGGGTCACCTGTGAAAGCAGCTAGGGCAAAATGGTGAGGCCGATGCCAGGTGGAAAGGCTGAGGAGTGGACGGAGGTTGGGAAGAGATGGGAAGCACTCATGGTTTGGGGGAGTTTGGCAGTGAAGGTGAATGGGAGCTGCTGCAATAGGATGCAGTTTTGTTTTGTTTTTAAATAAGCAAACGGCATGATTTTAAGTTTCCAGGGAAAAGGTAGTGAAGAGGGGAGAGCGAAGCTTCAATAGAGAGAATAATAGGCGGGGAACAGAGTCACCTGGAGGTGATGGGAGGGGACGGTGCCAGGTAGACACTGTGCGTGGACTCAGAAGCCCAGAGCAGGAAGGAGCAGAGTGGCTGGGAGCGGAGGGCGGTAGGCAGCAGCGCAGACCTTGGGCCCCAGGAACGAGGCCTCTCTCTGGCTTTGGGTTTCTCTGGCCCAGGAGGAGTGTACATCTACATCTAAAGGCTGTAGGTGTCATTTTTCATTTAAAGGCTGGTCTTGCCTTATAAATATGTACCCAAAGGGGGTGGTTCCAGAGTTTGAAAATATAAAAGAATCAAATGACCAGAAGCTCTCAGTAGGAATGCTCCCCAGAGTAGGAAGGAAAGTTGTGGGCTATATGTCTCTAAGCAACACAATGAAATGCTTCTGAAGTGGACATTAAAGAAGCTACTAGAGCTATTAATTAATTGAAATACAGCTCCTGCACTGTGATGCATCCTGCTTGTGTGTTGGCCTTCAGGAATAGCTTCAATATTTGTTTTGTCTGGTTATATAATAATATATAAGATCCTCAACATGGAAAATCTGGAAAATATAAAAGGATGAGGAAGACAATGGGAAGGATCCATGGTTCCCTCCAGCAGACACAACTGCGATTCATATGTTGCTGTATTCCTTCCCATCTTAGTTTTAGACCATGGAGATCATATTATAAACACAGTTTGTATCCTGTTTTTTTAATGTTATCTTATATTGCGATCATTTCCCCATGCCATTAAATGCTCTTTGAAAGTGGCTGTATCATTCTATTGTGTGAGTGTAGGTTACCATGATTCAAGCAACTCTGTAGGGTACCCCCCTGAGTTGTTTGCATCACTTAGATTTTTAAAAAATCTCTGAATATTTCCTTAGGTTAGAGTCATAGAAGAGACATTATTATCTCAGAGGATATGAATTCATTCAAGCTCTTGATACATATGGCCTAGTTGTCCCCCTAGAAACTTCAGACCAATTTATCCCACACTGTTAGCAGATGAGAGGGACCATCCCACCAGGGCCTAGTGAGCATGAAAAAGCAACGCAAACCAAAACCAAAATGTCTTTGCCAATTTGATGACTGAAAAATAATATTTTTGCTTGAATTCATCCAGATTTATTTATTTTTTCCTATTTTTAATTTTTTTTTTTTTTTATCCTCACCCGAGGACATTTTTCCATTTTTGTACAGACAGAGTGGGAGGGAGAGAGAGGAAGAGAGAGAGAGGGAAACATCGATGTGAAGGGACACATCGAGTGGCTGCCACCCGTATGATCAACCAGGGCCGGGGACAAACTGCAACCGAGGTACATGCCCTTAGCGGGAACCGAACCCGGGTCTCTCCGGACTGCAGGCGGACGCTCTAACCGCTGAGCCAAACTGGCCAGGGCCTATTTTTAATTTTTTTTATATTGAACAATGATTAACTTTATTTGACATCTTCATTGACAGAGAATTCACATACCACACACACCACCCACTTAAAATGTATAACTCACAACTCAGTGATGTTTAGTATCAGTGACGTGCAGAGCAGCGTGGTGTGTCGTTTTGTTTTGAAAGCAGGAGTGGTGTGCTCTGGACTGTGGGAGTGAGCAGCCCTCCTGGAGAGAGGAAAGGAACAAGTGTTCAGGTGCCTGCCATGTGCTTAGCATTCAAGTGACTGCTTTGGGCAGAGACAGTCCCAGTCCTAGGGGATTTGCAGCACAAAAAGACAGATACAATTTTCATCTGTTTTGACAGTTTACCCCAGAATTAAATAATGAATCCTATTTCTCATCCCAAGCAGAAAAAGACTGGTGATTACAGACCTTATTACCCTGTCCCAAAGTTCATGAAACCAAAAATTGTCTCATGTTTGGTCTGGTAAACACATTCATTATACAAGTTAAGGCTTCATATTTTAGGGCCTAGAAAAGAATTATCACCGCACCTCCCAAGGGCCCCAAATAGGAATGTTTTTAAACATTGTATTCCAAAATGTGTAACGGCAATATTCGAAGACCGTTATTCATCTTAATCCTATTTACTAGCTCAAAATAAGACTTCAGAATTACCCATGACTATGAAGCAATACTTTTAATGAACTCCAGGCTTCCCATTATGAACCATTTCTTTGAGAGATTTGAAAAGACCAGCTAAACGTTTGAGGCTTATGGTTTTGTGAAGCAAGGAAGTGGCAGACACACACTGGAATGGGGAGCTGCAGTATTTATTCTGCTAGGATGTGGGAAGAAAGGAATCACCTCAGGTACAATTGAAACCTTTTTATTTATTTTTTAAATCCCTACCTGAGGATATTTTCCCATTGATTTTCTAGATAGAATGAAGGGAGGGAAGGAGAAAGAAACATCAATGTGAGAAACACATCGACTGGTTGCCTCCCGTGCGTGCCCTTGACCAGGAGTCGAATCCGTGACCCCTTGGTCCGCAGGCCGATGCTCTAACCACTGAGGCAAACCGGCCAGGGCAAAATGAAACCTTTTTAAAGGAGAACTTTAAAAATTCAAAGGTGTCTATTCTTGTGGGAGGCTAAGCTCACTTTTTGATCTAAATGATGTTCGTTTTGGCGGAACAGATGACTTTGTTCATATCCCAATGTTTTATTTATGTTTTAAAGCCTTAAATGCCTGTCCTGTTTTGACCTTGGACAAACCTAACTCTGCTTGGAAACTCTCGTCCCTGAATAGTTTTCCCAGTGGCCTTTATGGGCGGACATTGGCCTCAGAACTGGCCCTCACATCCCTGGCTGGGAAGAGACCCCTCCTGAGGCCAGGGGCCCTGCCTACCCCACCTCATTCCCAGGGAGCCCATCAGGAGTTTTGAGTCTGTTAGTTGTGGTCCCTGGGTTGCAACTAAAAAGCTTGACTGAGCATTGATTCCCCACTCAAGCTATCTGGTCAGCTGGTGAGCTCCATGTATTTCTAGGTAGTCACTCTGCGGCTTAGGGATAAGTGAGGTCCGGCCCCTGCTCTCAAGGAGGGTTTTGAGAAGTCGTCTCCTTCTGTAGCATGTTCTGTAGCCTTGGAAGATCATTAACTTTGTGAGCTTGGGCCAAGCCACTTTTAATTTGCTTTTCCATCATCCCGCTGCCTCCTCTCATTGCTCCTTTGACTTGCTGTCTATTTAAACTCTCAGTTCTAGTCATGGTTAGACCCAGCACAAACACCTACTCAGTGAAAATTAAAACTTGCACTGGTCAGTTTATACAATTTCTACTTCAGATTGCGCTGACTCACCATATACCATAGCAGGTTTGTATATCTTTTCTCCTTAAAAACTGTAAACAGAGATGAGCATCTTGGGATCTGGCCTCCAAAAGCCACCAAGTTTAAATTTCACCCCTTTCAGGGCTCAAGCAGAGAGAGAGAGATGCTGAAATTCCACTACAGTTTCCATTTGAGCACATCAGACTATGGATTTAGAAAATAACATCTGAACCTCATTTTAAAAATGGAGCTCTTCCCAAACCACTTGGCTGTGGCGGGCCCTCTGTAGATGAAGTCTTGGTATTAGCAATGCTGGGCTGGGCTGGGCTGGGCTGGGCTGGGCTGGGCTGGATGCGCCCTTAAAGCTTTTGCTGAACCTCTGGGAGATCCTGCTTGCTGCCCACCAGCAAGAGATCTCCTCTCCGTGCCGTGTGTCCCTGTCTTCCTCCCCTGCGGCTCAGTGTCCTCCAGAGCAGTGAGCTTCATTGACCTCTTTCCTTAAGTCATTGTCACAATGCTGGGTTGGCTGCCAGAGGCTCAGAGCAGAAAGGTCAAAGGTTGGGCTCCCAAAGTGGAGTAGCATAATAGGGCATTTAGGATTCTTAGAATTAATAGTTAATAAGGACTTTAATCATGATTTCCCCCCGATCATTTCAACCGACACCTCTTCCCCTCCCTGTGAATACAACAGTCTCCTTTGGAGTCACACTCCTCACAAGTGCAATTGCCATCATTGTCAGAAAGCATGTTTTAAAAATACTGTGCAGTGACAGTGTATTCAGAGCCTCAGGATCTCATACTTTTGTTTCCAAATAAAACCAATCCTTTCATATGTGTTCACTACATTAAAAGTAGAGCAGTTCACAGACTGTCTTCAGGGGCTGCTAATAGCTGGAGCTATTCTCAGGCTTGAGGAGTTGTCTGCTCCAAGGAAACGTAAGTCGATTCATTGTTTGCTGAGAATCAGGAGCTCAGGTTAAGAAAGAGTGTATTTTTATCTCATGCTAGATACTTTCCTCAAAGGAAATTCATCAGTTGTGTGGTCCATGGCATTTGGGAAGCTCCTGGGAATGTTGTTCTGTTTATGAAAATGCTGACTTACGTGGTGGTTTAGTTTTGATGAGGGATGGGTGGTCAGCAGCTCCTGCTGGGGAGATGGCAGCCTGGCCCAGAGAGGCAATCGGTTTGTGAGCTAGGACAAAGTGAACTGACCCCCATGGAGGTTTTGGTCTCATCACCTCCTGGCCACTGCAGTGTGCTGTTTGACAGGCTCTGTTTCTAATTCTCAGTCTGAAACTGAAACTTCAAAAGCCCCTTTGAAGAGCAACATAAAATTTTGTGTGTGGCTTATGGATACATATCTAGTGTATTTATATACACAGAGAAGAAACAGTTATTTGATGTTGGGGGAAATGTTGCTGAAAAGGGTGTCAATGGATCTTTAGTTTTAGAAATATTTTGTATAGAAGGATCAGGCCTGTGATGACTTGCAAGTAGATTGTAGGTCCTCAGAGTTAGAAACAACCTCACCCCCAGAAATCCCTGTTGAACGCTCCAGCAGTGCCTTGGCACCAAAGTCTCACCTCCCGTTAGCTTCTTGGCTCGTGGGTATGTTATGCACTAAGGATCGGATACACTGGCAGGTTAAACATTTTTATTTGTAATAGAGCAGAGAAAGTCTTTGTTTCCATCTATAAACTTACCAAGTGCCCATGCATTTTAATGTGCATGAAAAACCTGATTTATTTGCCCATTTGCTTCAGTAAAACAACAAGCTAATGCAAATCTTAAAATGAAACAATTTTCCCAAACAGGTTATGTGGCTCATGAATTTATTTTGGATACAAGACCCTTCAAAAAGTCTGCAAATATTGAGGCTGTGGATGTGGCCAAGAGGCTTCAGGATTACGGTGAGTGGCTTCATGGGAGTGATCCCTTGTAGGCAGGGGAACTCGGGCTTTTGACATTCATGCAGCTGCCTGTGCTGGCTGTGGGCCACTTCCTGGAGGCACAAACCGAATGCACAGTCTCCACAGGAAACCGATCCACAGGCGAAATGGGGAGGCCAGGGTTCTAGGCAACCTTCAAAGTGATAAAGAAAAAACTCTCCCTTATAGCTACATTCTACTGCCCTTTGAAACATACTCACGTATGCATTCTGACTCCAAGAAAAGAGTCTGTATAGTTAACAAAGCTTAAAATCCCCCCAAAAATGATGGTTGCTCTCTGCCCATGTTTCTGGTAAATTCTTATTTCTGTCCGACTCCTGGGAAACAGAGAGGACCCTGAAGAGGTACGGTGGTGGAATGGGGGAAGCTGAGTGACCTGGAGACGTGTTAGAGTTGAGTGGCATTTCCGAGTCATATTTATAACTATGGCGGGCACGACCTAGCTGTTTCCGCTGCATCTAGAGATGAAGGAATAGGCACATGTTTTTCACAGCAGTGAGGCAATTTTCTTTGAAGGATTTTAAGAGACACGGGCCCTTTGTATATCAGTGGATGTTCATTCAGCACGGCCCTTATTAAAATTCATTTTCTTAGTGACATTATTAATAATATCAAAGACCCTTTGCTTCTCAGAAATGCTAAGTTGGAGAGAACTTCGCCTTTCAGAGGATGTGGAGTCCTATCTGAACCTTAATGATGATTTGACAGAGTTCTTTTAATAAGGAAAGTAAAAACTTTAATAATTTAGTAGGTTTACTACTGCATCATAATGGGAGTCCCACGTGTGTGACTCATTCTCTTTTGAATGAATGATCTTATTATGCAAAGTTGCACTGATAATAAATGGGAAAGCCAGAGAATGGTTTCATTAATGAGATTTGCAGTTGCCTCATCAGAATCTCCTGTTGACTATTCCTATAACCCAACTCAGTCTCCTGGCATCACACATCTGGCTGCAGCAGCATTTGGGGGAAGAGAGAAGGAGCTGGGATGGAGGTGATAATTGAAGTTACCACCCAGTATTTCCAAGTCCTTTGCTATCTGCAGCCTTGACATTATTTTGATATTTGATGGAGTGATTGCCACTTTTGCCCTAAGCCCAGAATTGTCCAGGAGCCTAGCATTTAGTAGGCACTCAGAATATATGTGTGTGTGATGAGAGAATGAATGAATAAATGAATGATTAAGTAAAGGGAAAAAAAAAACAATGGAAATGTCAACACAGATGCTGGCTCTTTTTAAATTTATTTTTACAGCTCTCTTTCTGGTCCAGGCCCCCTTTTTTAATTCTTTTTAAAATATTTTTTTCTTTATTGATTTTTAGAGAAAGAGGAAGGGAGAGGAAGAGAGAGAGAGAAAAATCTATGAGAGAGAACACGGATTGGCCACCTCTTGCATGTTCCCCACTGGGGATCGGGCCCACAACCAGGGCATGTGCTCTGACCAGCAATCGAACTGGTGACCTCTTGGTGCATGGGTCAACACTAAACCAGTGAGCCATACCAGCCGGGACAGATGCTGAATCTTAATCATGCCTACTGAATCAGAATTTCTAGGGGAAAGGCCTAATCATCTGTATATTTAACAGGCACCCCACAGATGAGTCTTAGCAGACAAGTGTTGGGCTCAATGCTTTAGAGGTTTTCAAACACAACTAATGATTAGAATCACCTAGAGAGTTTTTAAACTCAGATTTCTGAGCCCTCCCTTGGACTGCCTGAATGAGGGTCGAGATCCAGGAATTTGTATTTCTGACACAACATATTGAAACCCTGCAGCAGGTCTGGCCAGTGTGGCTCAGCGGTTGAGCGTCAACCCATGCACCAAGAGGTCGCCAGTTCGATTCCCGGTCAGGGCACATGCCCAGGTTGTGGGCCTGATCCCCAATGAGAGGCATGCAGGAGGCGGCCAATCCATGTTCTCTCTCACTGATGTTTCTATCTCCCTCTCCCTCTCACTTCTTCTCTCTCTAAAATTAATAAAGAAACCCTACAGCAGAATATGTTGGGCTGAACTTGCTCACACAGAATTCAGGTCAGACTTTATGAGACCAACTTTTTGTTAAAAAAAAAAAATCCCTTGTCCAGCCGGTGTGGCTCAGTGGATTGAACATACTCCTATGGACTGAGAGGTCCCAGTTCGATTCCTGGTCAGGGCATATGACTGGGTAGTGGGCTCGATCCCCAGTGGGGGGCGTGCAGGAAGCAGCCGATTGATGTTTCTTTCTTGCATCAATGTTTCTGTCTCTCTCTCCCTTCCTCTTTTTCTTTAAGAAATCAATAAAAAATATAGTTTTTAAAAAAAAAAATCCCTTTCTGGTTTGGGTGACAGTTTTGTGCATTTGTCAAAAGTCTTTAAAACAGTACATTTATGATTTGTGCATTTCACTGTAGGTGAATTTTATCACAAAAATATATGAACCAGATATTGAATTCTAGTTAATGGTTTGCATGCTGAAGTGTTTAAGGGAGAAGTGCACTATGACAGCAACATATTTTGAAATGCATCAAAAATAGGGTGGATGGATGAGTAGATATGTGGTAAAGCAAACAGCGTCATTGTAGAATCTAGGTGGAAGGTATATGGGTGTCCACTCCTTTTAACTTATCTGTATGTTTGAAAATTTTGTGATAAAATGTTGAGGAGACAATTCCTTATAGCATGATGCTCCAACGCCCGGGTAATGGTGCACCAGAACTGGGAACCACTGTGCTCCAGAACTAACTGAGCCGACAGGTATATCAACCTGGGAGCTGTTCTTCATCTTTTGAAGTTCCACAGAAAAAGTGTAAAATATGGCAAAAGTTGTTTTGGGCCTTTGTGCAGGAAATCTCGCTCTTGGCCATGTTTCTTTTCGATTCATGTTACATGTGAAAACTTAAGAAAATGTAGGGACCCCTTCAGCCTGTATTCAGTGTAAAGGCGAAGACTTTCCACGCAGTCCCCAAATCTCGGTTCCCGTCACAGGGGTGGGACGCTCACTCCAGGCTCCTTACCGCTGTTACCTCTCTACTTAACTTTTAATAGGCTTTAATGCTTTAATTTCTCTTAATTGCCTGTACTACATGAGCATATAGAAAGATTCTAAAACACAAAGTGAAATAAAAATCCCAGTCTCATTTTCTGGCAATAACCCCTGTTAAAACTTTACTATTTCTCTTTAGTATTTATTCCTTTGTATTCTTTACTATTTATTCTTCAAGGTGTCTTTCCTTACACTACATATATATATATATATACACACACATATATAAGATACTTTGCCATGTAGCCTGTTTTTTTCCACTTAATATTTTTGAATGTTTATTCAATTTAAAAAATAGAAATTTAGCCCTGGCCGGTTGGCTCAGCGGTTGGAGCGTCAGCCTGCGGTACAGAGAGACCTGGGTTTGGTTCCCACTAAGGGCACGTATCTCGGTTGCAGTTTGTCCTCAGCCCTGGTTGGTCGTGCAGGTGGCAGCCACTCAATGTGTCCCTTCACATCGATGTTTCTCTCTCTCTCTCTCTTCTTCTCTCTCCCTCCCACTCTATCTGAACAAAAAATGGAAAAATGTCCCCAGGTGAGGATAAAAAATAAAATAAAATAAAATAAAATAATATATAACATAGAAATTTACATACTTTTTGATGGTTGGATATTTATTGTATGGATAACTTGTAAATTTGCTTACCTGATCCTCTATTGTTAGATGTTATTTCCTGTTTTCTTTCATCCACAGTGGTGAAAGGAATCCCCAAATACATATATTAGTAACTGGACCCGATGATTTCCTTGGGATAACTTAGAAGATAGGGCGTGCCTCTTCCAAACTGGGGAGGTCAAAATTGGTGTCACATGTTCCTGGTCTCCCTTACAGGATTTCACGCCCCTACCATGTCCTGGCCAGTGGCAGGGACTCTCATGATCGAGCCCACTGAGTCAGAAGACAAGGCAGAGCTGGATAGGTTCTGTGATGCCATGATCAGCATCCGGCAGGAAATCGCCGACATTGAGGAAGGCCGCATCGACCCCAGGGTCAATCCACTGAAGGTGTGTGGGTGCTGGTACTTAATCCAAAATGTCCCATAGGGGAGAAAAATTGTCGGGTCAGTGTGTCAGCAACCCCTGAACTCTCTGTTCAGAAGATAGTATTCTTGCCTAGAATTAAGGCCATTCTTCTGAGAAGGTGATGCATTCATTACTTGGAAGTTTAAATCTTTAACATGGCAGTTACTCAAGTCTAACGTAGATATTTTCTGTCTTAACTTTGATTATGTAATTGTTTTGGGGTTGTTGTGGGAGCTACAAACCACATGTACCCAGTTAGTAGCTAAAGAGGGAGCAGAGGCTGAAGGGCTCCATTTAGTTCAGGAAGTCTTACTCAGGGTGTCTGTCTGGTACACTCCAGTGAGATTATTTACCTCACAAACTCTAGATAAAGATAAGTTCTTATATTAGAGAAGTTACCTCTTAGAACGACTGGATTGGTACTTGGCCTGAATGTTTTACAATTTTATGGCTTATGTTGGAGAAAAATTTGTTAGGCATTGCCCCACCTCTTCTAAAATATGTTCATTTCATATCTGTTCTGAGTCCTAAGTTTCTCATTAGGTCTAGATATTATTAAGCTGGGGTATCATGACTTGAGAATATGTGAAGGCTGTGGTTGTGATGTTATGGCTCCAGGCCGGACAACACGTCTGCTGCTCAGGGAAGCTCAGAAAGTTCCATAACTGCCCAGCTGAAGGTGCAGTGCAGGGGCTAGAGGCTGTCGAGAAGGCAGGCACCTTACTCAGTTTGAGTTTGACAGGTAATGAAAAAATACAATATGATCACTTGTACTGTTTTTATTTATTTATTTTTCTGGATACTGCTGCTTCAAGATTTAGGCTGTTTTTAAAAATGGCAATAGACATTTAAAGAACATAATACTGAGTTTCACAAGTGGAGAATAACACTCATAGGATGATATATGGTTTAAAAGTTATGCTATATGCTGTTAATTAATATCTGCAATAGTATAAAAACATGATAGGAATGGTGAACACCAAATTCAAGACAGTGGTTATCACTGGGGAGGGGGGCAAACGATGAGAGGGAGAGGGAAATACAAGCAGCTTCAACCGCCTGTAATGTTTTTTACTTGAAAAGATTAAGCAGATTTGATAAAATGTTGACTTATGTTGGGTAGTTGATTGCTTATTACCATGATTTTCAGATATTTGAAATATTTCACAATAAAAAATTTCCTCTCCCCCCTCCCCCCAAATTGAAACCAAACAATAGTCTTCTCTGTCCACGGGCTTCCGTCCGAAGCTCACTGATTGAGGAGGCAGTGTTCTGCTCTGACTCCTCCTTGTCCATGTCTCTCAGATGTCTCCACACTCCCTGACCTGTGTCACATCGTCGCACTGGGACCGGCCGTATTCCAGAGAGGTGGCAGCCTTCCCCCTCGTAAGTTCTCCTCTGGAGCTGACTGTGCCAGCTGGGATAGTGTCACATGCCCAAGAGGGGCTCCCACCCTTATAGTCTCATATGCACTGTATGTGGACACACTGTGAAATGAGTCCTGGTGAGGGAAGTCCGCAGAGCACAGGTGTTGGCTTTCAGATCTCTGAAGTCAGAGTCTGAGTGTCAACCTCAGGCCTGGGGATCTGCAGGGCACACAGTGGAGGAAGACCAAGTAGGAGTCCCTGTGAAGTCAATGATTTCTACCATCATCCAACAGTGAAATGGGCCCCCGTGCAACTTCTCTTTCTTTTCTGGTTCTTATATGAAGGAGGAGATGCTGTGCAGTTTGATGAGGGGGAACAAGAGTCAAAAGTTGGATTTGGGGGGATGGGATAGCTTTTAGCTTCTAATACCTTTTGAGTACTTGTTTGGCTAGTGGTGTCTTAGGGTGTGTGGATATCATTGCAATCTCTTCTCCCAAGAGAAACCTTTCAGAATATCGCAGAACATTTTCATCGTTTGTTCTTACAGCCCTTTGTGAAACCAGACAGCAAATTCTGGCCAACGATTGCCCGGATTGATGACATCTATGGAGATCAGCACTTGGTCTGTACCTGCCCACCCATGGAAGTTTATGAGTCTCCATTTTCTGAACAGAAGAGGGCCTCTTCTTAGTCCTCTCTCCCCGAGTTCAAGAGACTGAACTGATGCCTCTCTCTGGAGCATTTGATAAGCAAGGAATATTTCACCGACCACCCCAAACTCAAGTAGGGGTTTATATACTGTGTATATTTTTGTAATCTGTCAAGGTAAATGCAAACACAATCAGCGTAGTGAGTGGGAGCTGGTTGTTGGAAGACTGATTTGCTGTTCCTCTGCCTCCAGTGTAGCAGTTGGTGTTCAAATTGCCTTGATTGGGAGCCATTTTTAGTTTGTTTGTTTTTTGCATAGAAAATGTAGGGCGTGATGGGAACTTTAACTTTCAGTGTAGCAAATTCACAGACATTGTAGAGGCTGAACTGGAGACCCGATAGACACATTTTTGTTCCAAATAAGTCCTTATGGACTGTGCCATCTGTGAGAAATCCCAGGGCAAATGTTTACATTTTGTATACACTGCAGTAATCTTTTTCCTCTGACTAATTTGCCTAATCTGTAATAGCATTTGAGTGTTTTTTTTTCTTTCTTTCTTTTTTCATGTTTGTGTGTTTTTTTATCTGCAATTATTAGTATTCTAATAAAAGCATTTCAATTTGAAGAATACCTTCTTGGTCCATTTTTCAATCTTACTATCATGTACAGGCTCAGAGGGAATTGAAGGGTAATGAGCATACCTAACCCAATGGCCATTGTTACATTATCAGTTTTGTCTTTGGCTGGCTAAAGAAACAGTATGTATGTCTTATCCCTTTTTGTTAGACTTGTGTTAGGTTGCATGTAAGTGAAACCCAGCTACAGAAGTTTAATCAAATAGTTTATTTTTTTCTCATTTAACAGTAAGTCCAGAGGTAATAAGCCAAGGACTAGTGTTCCTTCAGTCTTTCAGATCTGCCTTCCTTTGCATAGTGGAGTTTTCGTCCTCATAGTCTTAAGATGGCTGCTGCATATCCAGGCATCACACACCCATTCTAGATAGAAAAAAAAGGGAGAAAACAAGAGACAAAAGGCAGATGCCGTCCAAGTTGGCTGCTTTTGAAATGCTTTCCCAGAGGTTCCACCCAGTAACCTCTGCTTCCTTTTGACTGGCCAGAATTGGTTCAAATTGCCACTCCCAGCCGCAAGGGGTACAGGAGGTCTTTTAGCTGGACATGTTACTGCCCCCAAAGAAAAGCAGGCATTTATTAATTAAAGAAAAGGGGAAGAATGGGTTTCAGGTAGGCAAGTAGCATGCCTGCCACAAATATGTTTCTCCTAGAAACAGCAAATGTTTCAGATGTTCTTCCCTGATAGTTACTAAGCACTCTCTAGCCCTGGCTACTTGGTTCCTCACATGGCCGCTTACTCAACTATCACTCAAGTTATGATAGTGATCTGGACAAAAGCTCAACTGCTCTGTAAGTGGTCCACTTATTCTCATACTTAAAAAACATTTGTAAAACAACGTATTTCAGCCTAATTAAGCAGGAGCAAATTGATGGGATCCATGGCTTCTTTTAAACATAACTTTTTATTGATTGATTGATTTTAGAGAGGGAAAGAAACATCCATTTGTTGTTCCACTTATTTATGCATTCTTTGGTTGATTCTTGCATGTGCCCTGACCTGGAATCAAACCCACAACCTTGGCATATTGAGACGACACTCGAACTAACCGAGCTACCCAGCCAAAGGCTAATATACTAATTAAGTGATTACTATCTATTGAGTACTTCTCAGGTGTCAGGTACTATTCTAAGTGTTTAAAACATATTATCTCATTGGAACCTTATAACATTCCACTTGTACACATGAGGGGAGTGGTATGGAGAGGTGCCCAAGGTCACATAGCTGGTGAACAGCTCCAGTACCCACTGGTAAAAGCAGGCTGCCCCATGGCTACGGTCACTGCCCTGCCTGTGCTGAAAACCAGGCTGTCCACACAGGCTGGCCATCGGGGCACGGGGTAGCCCCTTCCAAGGAAGGACAAGCATATGAAAACAAGTGGAGGAGGTGAACAGCAGTTTTCGAGTTCCTTTACCAGGCTGTGACGCGTCAGTGGTTGAACGCCAAAGCTGCTTCCACAACGGCTCCTCCACGGGCGATTACGCGTCGAAGTGAACTGTTTGTCCTTCACGAAGAAGTCACTTATGTGTTTACCTGACACTCATGCACCCGATTTCCCGCCTCCGAGTCTTTACCTGTGTGGTGTCCTCCATCTGGAGCATTGCCAGTCACCTTTGCTCTGCTGGCTCCTGTTTCTTCATCTCTCAGCATCTCAGAACTGGGCTATTTTCTATCTTGGTGCTCAGTTTGTTTTCCTGTACTCTTAGCACCATTAGTAATTATTCTGTTCAGATGGTTTTTGTCTGCTTCATTCAACCAAGTCCCCCTCGTACATCAGTGGATTCCCAGTGCTGAGCCAGGATCCCACCTGTACCAAGTGTCTGACAAACACAAAGATGAGTGGACTGAATAAAGGGATGATCTTTGATCTCAAACACTGATCACAGAGACCAGTATTCCCAGTGCCTTCAGTGAATCCTGTTCAAGCTAAGTACAGAACGCTGGACCTTGAAACAGCACCTCTGGACAGACATTGTGGTGGGCTCTCCCCTCCTTTATTGTGGTAAAATATATATAACGTTGACCATTTTAACCTTTTTCTGCAGTTCAGTGGCATCAAGGACATCCACCATGTTGTACAGGATGTGCTTGAAAATGAGGGGTCTGAGGTGGACACACACACTCATCCTTGGACACCCCCCCATCCCAGCCCCGGAACAATCCTAGCCTTGCAAGCATGTGGTAGAGGGTATGGGTCCCATCGGGAAAACCCATGAAAGCTCTAGATATATATAGGGGTTGTTTTCCGATGACAAACTGGTGTTGTTTATCCAAATAAAGAACGTGGGTGCCACTGTTGGGTGCAAGAAGTCATCTGGGACAAGTAGTTTGGAAACTCAGATGCTAGTGCTTTTAGAGATTCCCAGAGCCCCAGGACAGATGTTTTGGCTCAGACATGGGGCAGGCTCACAGATGTTTCCTAGGGCAGTGATTTTTCAAACCTCAGTGTATCTAGATCACCGGGAGGGCTTGTTGACACAGAACCCTGGGCCCCGCCGGCGTCTCTGATTCAGTAGGTCTGGGGCAGGGCCAGTTTCCATTTCGAACAAGTTCTAGGTATTGCCTCTCAGCTTTCTTTGTTCACATTTCAGGGAAATTTCCTGAACGCTAAGCTTTTAAGGGATGGTGAGGGTGGGAAAGATGCTGAACTTAGTCACCCTTGTATCTTTTAATCTTACAAATCTTACTATTTTGAGAGAACAATCCCTTTCCTGGCTTTGGCCGAGGCGCCTGCGGCCGGAGACTGAGAGTCCGCGCCACGTGCGCTTCGGCCTCGCTCCTGCCGGCGCTCCACCGAGGAAGTCTTTTTGCTTTTTTTTTTTTTAAGATCAGAATGTGATCTTTATTACCAACAAAGCTGGTGACGGGTTTTAGATCTCTAACCAGAAGGCTTGCTGTCCATTTTTGCCCTTGATGCTTCACCAGGCTAAGCCTGGGGACCCCACGCCCAGGGAGTCTGAGTCTGTGGAGCACATACAAAGGCCCAGAACTGCCGCCCCGCTGATCCCAGGTGCGAGGGAAGGTAAAAAGGGGCGTTTCCCCAGCGCTGGTGCAGCCACGAGGACCAATGGCAGTCATTATCAATCACCTTCCCTATGGAGAACAGGAGGCAGGCCAGTCAGGGGTGTCACACAGCTGAGGTCTTTCCACAAAGAACGCAGGGATCCAGGACGCAGGAGCTGGTGCCCAACACGGAGCACCTGTCTTGTAAGCCTGGTGGTTCTCTGCTGGGGGAGAGCAGGATAGCAACGAGACCACTCGCTCTGTAGTCACAGTGCTTTTAGCCATATCCCAGCTCCCCTACAGCCTAGCTGTATGATCTTAGAGAAGATAACCGACATCTCTGAGCCTCAGTCTCCTTACCTGTAAAATGATATCACCTGCAACTCCTAGGTGAGTATTGAATATACTGCTCTGAACAGTGCCTGACACAAAGCGAGTAAATGTTAGCTATTCTTCTCACCTTCAGTTAGGATCTTGTGTCCTAGACTGTACATTCCTGCACGCCTTGCCCAGGGTAGGAGCCCGACCCTAATCCGAAGTACCCCATTTTCAGACCCATCTTCCTCTCCTTTGCTTTCCATGCCTAATGGTCCTTTCCCTCTGGATGGCCAGAGAAAGTAAAAGAAACATGGGCTGTGACTTCATACGGATCTGGATGAAATCCTCAAGATACGCCAATTGTTTTGAGACAACAGACAAGGTCACGTATCCTTTCTTCCTTTCAGTTTCTTAAGGTATCAAATAGCAGTAATACAAGCACTGACCTCGATCAGGCTTGTTAAACGGATTAAATGAGGTAACACAAAGTGAGTACTTAGCATAGTGTCTGGCACCAGAAATCACTACCTTACTCAGCAAACACTGAGCCATTATGTACCTAGCAGGCACCATTCTAAATGACAGAGATACATGGTGAACAACAAAGATAAGTCCTTTCACAGAGAATCAATTCTAGATGGACAAACAGACAACACATAAATTAAGATTTCACAATGTTAAATGTTTGTTAGAAAACAAAAACCAATGTGATACTTGTGTGGGGGTTTGGGACTCCTTTATATTGGGTGGGCAGGGAAGGGTTCTCGGAAAGCTGACTTTTAGGCAAAAATCTGAAAAGAAACCAGCCGTAACTCGATGTGGGATGGGAGGTATTCAGAAAGAGGGAGGAGCATGTTTGAAAGCCTGGGTATCTGTACTCTCCACTTTTACATTTAGTTATTTTAAATCTCACATGTAAAGGGTTTTAAGAATCCCTGGGAAATAGGGAGGGGAGAAGGATGAGGAATAAAAGCTGGGGTTGAAGCAAGGTGTACAAATCTTGCTAGGAGTTAGAAATGGGGAGAGGGTGTTGAACCTAGAGAATCAAGATCACAGAGAATAAAAATAGGGTCTAGAGAAGAA
The DNA here is from genome assembly GCF_014108415.1 of Molossus molossus. NCBI lineage: Eukaryota > Metazoa > Chordata > Mammalia > Chiroptera > Molossidae > Molossus > Molossus molossus. The sequence goes on along the minus strand of NW_023425349.1, from coordinate 58,150,174 downwards.
GGGGACCCTGACTCAGGTGGAAAGCTTTGAGGAAAAAGAGGTACAGGTATGTGTGTGTGTGTGTGTGTGGGGGGGGTTCTTGTGTCAGGAAGGGAGGAAGCATTTGTGATGGAGGGAGCCGGAATCAAAGTGGGAGAAGATGCAGATCAGGAACAGGAAAAGAAGTGGGGGTGGGGGGAGGCAGATAAGGACCTATGGTGGGAATAAGGAGAAAAATTAAGATGTGAAAGTGGAGAAAAACATCATCAGCTCAGTGATGGCAGATGAAAGAAGAGTCCGGAGGGGGGAGGGGAGAAAAGCCAGAGATGGTGGGGTCCAGGAGGTGGGAGAAGGCTGTCCAGGGTGGGATGAGAAGGGAGTCCAGAGAAGGAGCAGCAAGGCCCACTCAAATTAGGGAGAGAGAGATCAAGAGAATGGGGAAGAGAGAAGATTAAAAAGTTGGCTTGAGATGGCAAAGGGGAAGGGTAGAGGCAGGAGGCCCTGCGTTTGGGAGGGGCAGGCAGGGGCGGAGCAGACCCAGGGCCCAAGTTCCCTGGATGAGAAACAGCACAGGGAGAAGCACTGGACATTGAGAGCCAAGGTCATGGATGGGACCACCTCTCAGTGAACGGGTAGAGGGAGGACCCCTTGAGTAGGAGGAAAAGGTGTCTGGGAGGGGAGAATCCTGAGAGAAAGGGAAGAGCCAAGACGTCTTTTTTGGAAACCAACAAGACAGCAAGACTGTTGAACTGAAGGGACAAGTGGAAGGGACTGCCAATGCCCCCCGGGTTAGAGTGTCTTAGAAGCTGAACACAGTCCACAGAGCAGCAAGCCCTGAGGACTTCCCAAGATCACAGAATCTGAAGGGCTGGAGGACCCACTTGTTCATTGCCGGATATGTATGTAGGCAGGTACTCTGACATGTATGATGAATGTGGAGCGTGTTCGTGTGCATGAGTGTATGATGTTCTTTCCCTCCCTTCTCCTGTTCATATGTAATTCTCATTGCTGGCCTCACTGAGTACATGGTCTCCTTCCCTGTCCCCCACTCCTCAAGTCCTCCCAACTGTTGCTTGAACTTGACAGGCTCTACCTTCTCAGCCTTCATACCTGTACCCCTTGTTCATCTGGAGCTTTTCCAGGGTCTCCTCCACACGTTCCATACATACAACTCCCAGGGGGTGGCGGGAAGTCCCTAATATTACAGATACAATCCCGTCAGGTGACTCATCCCAAAGTTTGTTTGGAAATGTAGACAATTTGCAGCAGGAGGTCTCTGGTGCCTGAAAGTGGCAAGGGTTATTGGGTGCCTTTTCCCTACAAACAGTGCTGACAGATTATGCTTTAATTGGCTTTACAGGCCACTTTAGGAAACAAGCCCTTTCCTCTATATCACTGTTCCTACCGGAAACATTTGTACCAATTCTACGAACAAGAGGTTATTTCATTTTCAGCCTACATCGTCAGAGATGATGGCTATCATTCTTTTACAAATTAACTTCTAAAATACAAGTTTGAAATTGCCTGTAATTCTTCTGAATTCAACAGAATTGATGGGAGGGTTGAAAAAAATCAACTATTTTTTTTTAATGGGCCTACAGGGAGGGCTTTCTGGGTATCTATAGAGGTTAGGGTTTTCAGAACTGATGCAAGAGAAACTGTAGTGGGCTTTTGATCTGATTGTTGCATTGTGCTTTAACATCATTAGTAAAAATGTTTGTATAGTTCGAGTGACATTTTAAATTTTCTACAAAAGCACTTCTGAAGATCATTTGAAAAAACATAAGACTTGGTGAGACTCAAGATTTACATGCTTTAAATAACAGCCAAACTCCCAGAAAACAGGGTAGAATCCAATGGCACCAGGAGTGATGTCAGTCGTCCTAAAAAAAATGCAGTTTTCCCGAAGGTGTTGCCTCCGGGAACTTGATCCAGAAGTGCCCCTCACTGAAGTAGGAGCAGCCGAAGAAGAATGAGATGCAAACAGATTCTTTCTTAAAAGACTGGCATAAAGACTGGAAAAAAAGAAAAGATAACTTGCTTGCATTCAATATATTTTATCCAACATGAACTACACAGGAATATTCAAGTTTCCTAAAATAGAAGAACTAAATGCTTTTACTGGTTAAAAGAAGCTGCTTCAAATGCATTCCAAAAGACAAGGAGGAAAATACTTTCCATGGAAGGAGACAGTGGGTAGGCTGTTAAATAAACTTGCAAATAGCCAAGGAGTGAGCACTGGATGCGGTGCCAGCCATGTTGGGAGGGGCAGGGAAGGAGTGTGCAGGGAGGGTGAGCGCTTCTGTATTTTGTCAAAAATAGAGCCTTTCATTGGTGGCGGTGTCTGCCATTCAGGAAAGTGCTGTCAGTCTGAAGTCTAATGCCAGTGAGCACGAGGCAGTTCTGGTAGGAGATGCTGAAAGGTGGCACAGTTAAGCAGCTCAATCCAGAAATTAGCTGCATTTAAGAATGCAGCCCACGGTTTTTATACGTATGAAAATGAGAAGAAGTATGTGCCATTGAACAACCAGTCAGATATTTTTAGATGAAATTCAGTCAGGTTGCATATTTGTTCTCTTCAAATGTCCAAACCTGATTTTCAAAGGGCAAAAGGATGTAAATTAAAAATAAACAACACAGTGAAACAGGAAAAGTAGTGGAAAACAACACAGTCTTGAGTTTAAATTCTAAGTCTGCGAGTTGACTACCTGTGACTTATGGTGAGTAACTCTCAAACCACTACCTCGTCTGTAAAATGGAGATAATGCCATTTACTTCACAGGTTGTGAGGAGTAAGTGAAATAATACATGAAAAATACTGACAGCACTTCCTTCCTTTTGGAGAAACTGAGGAACTGTATGTGAAACATTGCTATCCCTGCTCCAAAGACATGGATATGATGGTGAAACATTCCTCTTCTCCTCGTTAAAAAAAAAAAAAAAAAAAAAAGGTACTCAAGTACTCAAGGAAGAAACGAATGGACAGTAAGGAGCAGAAATGGGGCATTTTCGGAACCAGGAAAGCCCTGTTTCAATATGAGGACTCGAAAATCAGTATCTACTAAACTCAGGGTCATAGTAGAAAACAAGCTTTCCCTCCCAGACCACGGGCCACTAACAACACATGAACGCAGAAGCCAAATTCATACCAGCTACATCTTGGACTTGCATTCAACAAAATTAGCATAACAAATGGCTTAGTTTCAGGAAAACATCTAGCGCCCCAGTAGAAACAATCTAAAAATTTCTCCAAACAAAGCAATTGTGTCTACACAAAATGAAGCCCTAAACAAAACACTCGCAGAAGAAAATGCCACAGATGAACTCACAAACTTATAAAACACAGTGAAATTCAATGTTAAGCAACAATAAGTGGCAGAATTCTTACTTTAAGAACCAGAAATGAGAGAAAGATTAAAAGGACTTTGAAATTAGTGTTTTTGCTTGGCCGGAGTGGCTCAGTGGATTGAGTGTCGTCCCATGAACTGAGGTCCCGGTTGGATTTCCAGTCAGGGCACATGCCCGGGTTGTGGACTTGATCCCCAGTAGGGGGCGTGCAGGAGGCAGTTGACTGATGTTTCTCTCTCCCCCTTCCTCTAAAAAAGAAAAAAATCAATAAAAACATATTTTTAAGTGTGTTTTAAATGTTCAAATACTGGAAAAACTAAAATTCATCGATGAGCACAAGAGATTATGAAACTAGAACAGATGAACAAAATGAGAAAAAAAATAGTTCTTAGAATAAAATAAAACTTATTTAGATGGGTTAACAGTAGACTAGACTCAGAGAAAATTCAATGAATTGGAAGAAAGATATGAAGAAACCACCCAGAGCATAACACAGAGGGAGGGGGTAGAGAGGTGAATGATATGAGATGTTAAGGTTATGGAAGGTAGACTGCTGAAAACTTCTAATAGGTCAAGACAGATAGAAAATATGAAAGAGGAGCAATATTTTTAAAAGAAAGTAATTTCTAGAACAGAAGTCACATGTTTTCAATTTAAAGGGGTACAATGAGTCCCAAACAAAAAGTCCAGGATCCAGTGCAAAATTACTCATCTCGTGAACCAGGAAAATATCAACTTGAATAACAAATATATAAAAGACTAAAATGGAAATTTTAAAACTGAAAAATATAATAACGAAAACAAAAAAACTTACCAGATGGGCTTAAACAGCAGAATGTAGATGACTGAGAAAAGAGTCAGTGAAATCTGCAGATAGACCATTAAGGATGATCTAATCTGAACAGAATATAAATTGAATAAAAATGAACAAAATCTCAGAGACTTGTGGGACTATAACGAAAGAGCTAACATTCAAGTAGAGTTCCAGAAGAGGAGAAAGAATGAGGGACTAAATCAGAAAGATATAATGACTGAAAACTTTCCGTATTTGACAGAAGATATAATCTAGAGTCAAGAAGCCAAGTGAACCCAAAACAAGATGACCCCAAAGAATCCCATGCTCAAACACATCATAATCAAATTTCTGAAGATTAAAGAAAGAAAAAGGTCTTGAAAAAAGCCAGAGAAAAATAACACATTACCCGTAAGGGGACATAATGAGTTAACAGCAGATTTATCAGAAACCAAGGTTCAACTGGGTGAAAATCCACTTCTGTGCTTGTTCTTGTGGCTTCAGGACCTTGCTGGCTGTTGGCTGGAGACATCAGTTTCTTGCTACACGGGCCTCTCCATAAAGGAGCACAAAACATGGCAGTTGTCTTCTCTCAAGAGCGAGCAAGACAGGCTGTCCAAAGTTAAAGACACAGCCCTGGTTGGCTTGGCGCAACGGTCAGAGCATCAATCCATGGACCAAAGGGTCTTGGGTTCGATTCCCAGTCAAGGGCATGTGCCTGGGTTTCAAGTTTGATCCCTGGCCCTGGTCGGGGTCATACAGGAGGCAACCAATTGATGTGTCTTTCTCACATCAATGTCACTCTCTCTCAATAGAAAATATACTCAGGGGCAGATTACAAAACAAAACAAAAAAAATCAATTCCTAGGCTGAAGAATTTAGGAATGCTTCAATTTACCAGAATAGGCTAGGTCATGTTGTACTAAAAACTCGAACATCTCAGGGCCTTAAAGATTTATTTTTCATTCATGTTGCATGTCCATCCCAAGTTGGCTGCAGGCTCTGAAACATTCTCATACTAGAACCTAGGCTGATATGAAAGTTTTACCTGGATGCTACTGATCTCCATGGAAGGAGAAAGAAAACTCTGGAGGGCAATGAAATATTTTGCCTAGAAGTGACACATGGCATTTTTGTCACAACTAACTGATCAATTGGTCACCTGGCCCTAGCCAACCACAAGGAGGCTAGTATGTGTAATCCTAACACATGTACTTGAGACCCAGAAACAGCCGGTGAACAGTACAAATAAGCACTACAGTCATTCTGGTCACTAAATAGCCCATTCTTCTCTCTTACAGAAACTACACACCCTTTGGAATGGTTACAATAAAATGAACAAAACAAAGTATTAGTATGTGGGGCAACCAGAACTCTCACACACCACTGACAGGAATATAAAATGATATAAACTACTTTTGAAATACCTCTTCATTTTTGAGTGAAAAATTATAAAATTGGTATGTATGGTAAGCATATATATACTGTTTTACAAAGATTTACACACAAAGGTTCATAGCAGCTTTATTAATAGCAAAATCCTGGAAACTTAAATATCCACCAGCAGATGAATAAATAAAACGTTGTGGAATAGTCATATAATGAATTACTCAGCGATATGTTCAAACTTTGGCAGTATCCATTGTTTTGTCTGTTACATTTTTTTCCCCAAAATCATGTTTGTTTCAAAAGATTTTAATCTCAAATTGCTCTTCACACAGCAGCTTGTTCTTCCATCAATGCAATGCAATCGCATCCTTAAAGAATAGTTTTAAGCCCAGCCGGTGTGGCTCAGTGGTTGAGCACTGACCCCTGCACCAAGATGTCACCAGCTTGATTCCCAGGCTGTGGGCCCAATCCCTAGTGGGGGGGCATGCAGGAGGCGGCCAATTGATATTCTCTCATTCTCTGTCATCGATGTTTCTATCTCTCCCTCTCCCTAAAATCAATAAAAGAAAAAAAGTTAAAAAAAAAAAAAAAGTTGTAAAACTCTTATTCTTTCATTCATTGTTTTCAACAGAGGTAATTAGGTCATTCTGCTTGGTCTGTCTAGCTAGCTCTTGATTTCTAATGTCCAGTGACTGGTGTTTTAATATTTCTTTTTGTGTGTAGTGTCTGATTAACCCAGGTTACTAAATATCAGTTTCTTCAGGATTTAAAGGTCTGGTATATGGGGACCGGTCAGCAGACAGTGGACAAGCAATAACAGCTCTTACCAACATGAGCTGGTGGCAAGCAGGCCATCAAGCTCAATTTCCACAAATTAGGTAGACAGCCATGACCTCTGTCTTCCAGGGTATTCTGAAGAATGGGGAAAGGTTTGGTCCCTAATGAGCAAAGAAAGAAAAAGGAGAAGTGGGCAAGTCAGAGTAAATCTCTACCCAGCTCTGATAAGTAGGATCTACACTAAAATCCAAAGCTTTAAGTAATATAGGCAGGGTCCCTTTCTGTTAGCCAGACTGTCACAACAAGGTTGTGAGAGAACAAAGGTTTTATTTTTATTTTTTAATCCTTACCCAAGGATATGGTTTTACCGACTTGGGGGGGGGGGGGCGGGGGGAGAGAAAGAGAGAAACACTGATCGTGGTTGCCTCCCTCCTGACCAGGATCAAAACCACAACCTGGGTATGTGCCCTGACTGGGAGTCAAACCCACTACCTTTTGGTGTACAGGATGACATCCAACCAAGTTAATCACACTTGCCAGGGCCAAAGAGTGTTTTAGATTACCAGCTTTTGAAAGATTACCTAGTATCCTTAAACATACTAGCTTACATATATTTGTTAAATAAAACATATTATCTAAAAGTGAGGTCTAAAACTAGAGGGCCTGCCTACACTAGAAAAAGTAATAAAAAATATATATATATCCTACCCATATTCGAGTGGCTGAATACTTAATAGTAATCACTGTAACCTACTAAATGTAACAGAAGCCAGTGAAAAGCTCATCTTTCAAACTTAAGCTTAAGAGACAACCAGATACTCCGGATCACCTGAAGGACAACCACCCACTTATAAAGAAGTCTTGGGGGGAAAAAATCAAATCTGAATCTGGTCATGCTTGAATTCTAACTACCAATTTACAAAAAATAAAGAGAAACAGGTTGAACCATTCCACATGGTTATAGTCAGAAAAATCTATTCTGCCAGAAAGACTTTAGAACAATTTTAACCCACAAATTGTAAAAGGTAAAGAAAAACAAAGATTGAGGGGTTTATAGAGATTAAAAGATATTTAACAGATAGTAATAACAGCGCAAGTTCCTTATTAGTATCCCGATTCAAACAAACTCAAAATATCCATGTATAACATTTGAGAAAATGGAAATTGAACACTTACCAGATATTTGATATAATTACCATTAATTTTTTTTTACATGTATTTAAAGGTATTGTGGTTATGCTTCTTTCAGATACAAACCAAAATATTTATGTGAAAAAAAAAAACAGTCTTCTAAAATATTTTAAGAGCAACATAAAATTGTTTATAGCTTTTGGCTCTACTTGATGCTTCTGAACATGTTAAGCTGTAATCAGCTTTGTTTCCTAGTCTATCCTGTTATAAGCCGAGTTAAGACAATATGTAGCATAACTGTGGGAATCATCTTACTAATAAAAGTGGTAGAACTAAACCAGTTCAAGTGGCCGAATATGGGACACATTCCCCACCCTTCATGCAGAGATATAGCCAATGCAGGAGGAAATTAGACCAGATGATGCAATTTACTGATCCATTTTCAATTTGATTCTTCAAAATAAAAATGATTCTCATGTTTATAACTAGCCCTAAGTGACAATAGCTTCAATCATTATGCTGTAAAGCAGAACCTGGTTTTGAATTTAATTGAAAACAAGAAAAGCACTGTAACTAGTTTAACTTATGTTCAAATGTGAGAGCCTCTATAGTACAAAAGTAATTAAAGATTGCCACGTCTAGACTCAGATTGCCTAAATTTACAGTTCTGCCACTTTTTTGGTATTATGAGCTTTAGCACATTTCTTAACCTTTCTTTGCCTTTAATGTTCATCCATAAGATGGGGATAAGACTGTCAGCAGGATTAAACAAATACATATAAAAACATACAAGTGACTAGTGCAAAGCAAATAGTCAATGCATATTAGCTATATATATGACTAAATTCAGGGGTGGGAAAATTGATTCAATCAAATTAAAACTTTGGTGAAAAAATATAATAATCTAGTTTCAGAGACTAAAACTTTTAGAATATTCTTGTGTCTATGAAATAAGAAGTAGCACTGATTAAGTGAAAATTGAACATAAGAGTGAAGTTATTATAAATAAAATAGGTCACTAGATTCTTATAGTGAAAGTTTCCCATTTAGTTAAAAAAAAATAAAAGGCAAACCTAGAGTGAAATCTGTCCTTAGTGCTTAAGATTTCATAGTAGTTCTCATTACCAAAAATCAAGAGCAAAAAGTTGTGCGAAATGTCTTTTTCAATAAAAACATACAATAAAATACTGTGAAAATTATTCTTTTTTTAAAAAAAACCCTTACCTGAGGATATTTTTTCCAATGACTTTTAGAAAGTAGAAGGGAAGAAGGAAGAGAGAGAGAGGTAAAGAGGGAAAGGAGGGGGAAGGAAGGGGAGGGAGGAAAAGGGGGAGAGGGAGAGAGAGAGATCACTTGGTTGCCTCTCACACAACCCCAACCAGGGCTTGAACCTGCAACCCTTCAGTCCACAGGCCGACACTCTAACCGCTGAGACAAACCAGCCAGGGCGAAATGATTGATTCTTAGACATACATACTATCAGCCAGACAAATGTGTAACAGTGAAGCAAGATGAGCTATTTTGCTGGTCATAAAATATTTATTAAGGTATACTTTAGGGAGTATAGTGAATATAAAATTTAGGATCACAATATGAAGCAATTTCAGCCCTCTCAAAAGTCAGCCCAGTCCTCAATGCTCTGCAGATGTAAAACCACTGGTGAGACTCACTAAAAGCAGTTTGACTAGTACAGAAGAGGCTTTTCATAAACATTTACAATTAGAGCATCCGAATACCTCTTTTAAGTGCAAAACCACACCACATTACACTAATGCAGCAATAATGCATTCATATTGTTCTCATTAGTCATTAGTAGTCAACTTGCATAAAACACCAGAAAAAAGCACAATGGAGCTCACAAAATGGGCTAAAAAATGAACTTTTTCTTGCAAAACACACATTGTAATGGAAGAAGATATTAAAAATGTATTATGCACACTACAGAAGCTGCGTTCATTCCAATGATCTCAAGTGTCATTTCCTTTTCTGTAAAATCAAATTACATGAACCAGGCACAACTAATATCGGGGAGGCAGTGTGTAGCTAAAATTTCATTTAACTAATTATTCAATGATTTAAAAAATCCCCATAAATCTTTTCTGTCCTGAGGTAGTTGCAAAATAAATCATAACTTGGATATCAACTAGAGCTGAGGTTTCAACTTTTACTCATTACAACTAGTTGTTAATGACAGAAACTACCTTTTGATATTTAAAAGACAGTTGAGAAATGGGCCTCTTACTACACACACACACACGATGATGGCTATGTAGGAAAAGAGGATTAGCTGCTTCAGAACATGAGAGATATGGTCCACCATTGCTTCCACCCCTACCCACCCCCAACCACTTTAGATTCTTTATTGTCCAAAAAAATCACCAGGAGCAACACAGTGGAAGTAGACAAATCATCGTCCTTTGCTGTAGCCAGGGAAGAAAAGGTCAAGTAGAGTCTGCAGAATTTCATTGGGAATCATGATGTAATTCTGGCCAAGATCATGCCGGCAAGCGGGACAGGAGAAAACTTGAGCCTTAAAGGAACGCTGTAAACAATCCTAAGGCAAAACACAACAAAAAACACCAAAAATACACTCAATTTCCTCTGAGTGCAGAGCATGTAGAAAAGTACTCAACAATTTATGCTTTTGAATAGGAACTAGAAATGTACTGTTTGGCAACAAGAAAAATATAAAAGATGACTAACTAGAAAAGGCCTGAATCTATACTATGCACACTGGTCTACAGACATGGCTTTAGCTCTACCTCTAGGCACAGTGATTTTCAGCCTTTTCAATCTCCTGGCACACAGACTAATTTCTAAAATTCTGTGGTACACCAAAAATATGTTTTTTTGTGGATCTAATAAAAAATACATATAATTTTGATTGATTTAGTAAAAAGAAATAGAGGTAATAGTAATTGCCTACCCCTTTTGCTCCAAAGTGACTTTAAAAAATCAGGTGGCTATACTTGTATGTAAGAATTTCTAACCCTGGCTGGTTTGGCTCAGCGGTTAGAGCTTCAGCCCGCGGACCAGAGAGTCCCGGGTTCGGTTCCCTCTATGGGCATGTACCTCGGTTGCAGTTTGTCCCCTGCCCTGGTTGGGGCCGTGTGGGTGGCAACTATTTGATGTGTCTCTCCACCATCGATGTTTCTCTCTCTCTCTCTTCCTCCTGCTCTATCTGAAGATAAATGCAAAAATGTCCTTAAGTGACGATAAAAAGAAGAATTTCTAGTACCAAGAATTAACCAATCAGACGTAACCTTATTATGCAACATGACCAATAAAATGCAACTCTACTATGTGACCTATATATTTATGGTTCGAGACAGGGGTATTCACACCTTATGGCTATTGTGTTGTCTGTTGTCATTTTTTTATTTGATAATCTAAGGGAAAAGAAGTCAGTGTCCCTGACCAAATACTCAGTTATTTGTGTGTTTTAAAAATTCTTGCAGTACAAAGCCCTGGCCGGTGTGGCTCAGCAGTTAGAGCGTCAGCCTGCGGTCCAGAGAGACCCAGGTTCGGTTCCCGCTAAGGGCATGTACCTTGGTTGCAGTTTGTCCCCAGTCCTGGTCGGGTTGTGTGGGTGGCAACCACTCGATGTTTCTCTCTCTCTCTCCCTCCCACTCTATCTGAACAAAAAATAGAAAAATGTCCTCAGGTGATAAAAAAAAAAAATTCTTGCAGTACACAGATTAAAAGTCGCTGCTCTAGCACATACTGTGAGACTTCAGGTAAATCACTTAACGTTTGTATGCTTTAATTTCCTCATCCAGTAAAATGACAGTGTTAAAGATTATGGTCCTCACTAGCCTCATCTTCTAGGTTGGATTTTAATCCTGTTCTTTTCTGATAGAGTACTACAGAAAAAAAAATTCAGGATTCTCCTGTTTAGAACTAATACTTAAGTTATCATGTGTCTTCCAAAAATATATTTAAAAAGGACTCAATTTATTACACAGTTAACTAGCTCAAGGTAAGGCACAGACACACATGTGGAAGGTTTTCATTTTACAATAGAAACTAAAGTTTGGAAGTTAGGTCAGGGCACACAACTACCAAGCAGTAAAGTCAGATTCCAACCTTGTTTTTACTATAGCTCAAATTTTCCTTTCACACCACACTGATAACACAATATTCAACTCCTCTGAGCATGTTGCCAGATAGTAAACACTAATGACACCTTACTCTCTCTTCTCCATTTCTACCCTTCTCCAAAAACATCAAACACGATAGAATACCTCAACTATATATATTAGAATTACTATTACTATCTAATTAAAACATGCATCTATCACCAAGGTGTAATTAAGTACTTCTGAACTGGCAAAGTTCTATGACTATTCTGTTTTATGGAAAAATGCTTCTTCACATGCTAAAAACAGGCTGGGCGGTTAGTGTGCCTTCTGGCCTAATAGGGAAAATGAGAAAGAAATTCTACTTACTTTACAGACATTGTGGAGGCAATCTGTTGTCACAGGCTGGTAAACTAGCTCCTGGCAGCAGACACACATAAAAGATTGTTCCAATTTTTTCAGGAAATTCTAGATGGTACCCAAAGGGAAGAAAACAAAGGTTAGCAAGTAATTTTAAAAAGTATCTTAGTCATATTTAATACATTTTCTACTAAAAAAAAAAATCAAGTAGTGATTGTAATGATTAGCAAACACATAACAGAAATGGAAAAAAAAATTTTATAAGATATACACATTAGTTTTAAATCTCAGGATTGGGTTGAGAAAGGCTGCAAAGTCAAATATATAGCATTAAAATGTAAATGTTTCCACCCACAACCCCAATCTCACATTCCAGAGGTTATTATTTTTCACTGTTAAAAAAATTACGGCTCATGGACATGGAGAATAGTGTGGTGACTGGGGGGGGGGGGGGGGGGGGGGGGAGAACAAGTATTCTTTATTCAATCTTTTGCTACAAAATTTGAATATTTAAGATTAAAAGAAAGGGGAAAAAAAGCACTGGGCAATAATACTGTTTAATATCTAAGACTCCAAAGAATCAACATATTTATTTTCCTAGGATTATCTTCTGTGATATTTCACCTTAACTCCCAAATCCCTTATTTCCCTGATGCTAGTGTTTACTCAAATTGGGACTAAATTATAAAAGGTAGAGCCACTGAAAGCAAATGTGATCAAATGGGTGTTCTATACTCTTCAAACCATTACTTGTTCCATTTTACCCAAGCTGTTTGTTTCTTTTAAACTAGAAAGATAAGCCTTTTTTTTTTTTGAATAGTCACAGGACAATGCACTCAGTTATTTTTGGCAGTAAAGGAGTGTATTTTATGTTCTTTATGTTAATAGAAAAAGTAGTTTTTACAAGAATTTCAAGTAAAAATAAAAAACCCCAAATCCTAAAGTGTAAGACAAATATCATACAATCTCACTTATATGTGGAATCTAAACAAACAAATGTAACCTCATAAATATAGAAAGAAGTCAAATTGGTGGCGGCCAGGGGTGTGGTAGGGGGGCAAAATGGGTGAAGAGAGTCAAAAGGCGTAAACTTCCAGTTAAAAAATAAATAACTCGTAGCGATGTTATGTGCAGCATAGTGACTTGCATAGTTGAAAGTAGCTAAAAAAGTAAATCTTAAGGTTTTCATCACAAGAAAAAAGTTTTTTGTAACTATGCATGAGACAGATGTTAACTAGACTTATTGTAGTTTGCAATATACCAATATCAAATCATTATGCTGTATACACTGAAGCTAATATGTTTTATATTAATTATACCTCAATTAAAGGAAAATCAAAGGTCCTATTTCAAAGTTATGTCTTGATACTAACTTATTAGTAAACATGGATTATAAAAGTCAAGTAAATTATCAGCAAAGCATTATGCAATACATTAAAAGAATAAACCAGCCCAGCCGGTGTGGCTCAGTGGTTGAGCACTGACCCCATGCACCAACAGGTCACCAGTTCTATTCCCGGTCAGGGCACATGCTCAGGTTGTGGGTGGGCCTAATCACCCCTCTCTCTCTCAAAGAAATAAAGAAAAAAAAAAAAGAATAAACCAGTTTAAAACTATAAATTTAATACCAGGTACTCTCTCCCTGAGAAATGCCGTTTTTTGTTTGTTTGTTTTAAATCCTGACTTGAGGTTGTTTTTCCATTTTTGGATAGAGTGGAAGGAAGAGAGTGAGGGAGGGAGGGAGGGAGGAACATTGATTGGTAGTATCCTGCTGGTCCCTATCTGAGGCTGAAGATAGAACCTGAGACCCAGGTACGTGCCCTTGACCGGGGGACCCTTTGGTTCTCAGGCTAACAGTCTAACCACTGAGCCAAACTGGCCAGGGTGACAAATGCCTTTTTAAATGACTGATATTTCCCTGGTACCTCCATGGTGCCTATAATATGTACTAGAGGTCTTCTGAGTTGTTGTTTTTTTTTTTTTTATCCTCACCCGAGGACATTTTTTGTTCAGGTAGAGCGGGAGGGAGAGAGAGAGAGAGAGAGAAACATCGATGTGAAAGGGACACATCGAGTGGCTGCCACCCGCACGACCAACCAGGGGCGGGGACAAACTGCAACCGAGGTACATGCCCTTAGCGGGAACCGAACCCGGGTCTCTCGGGACCGCAGGCCGATGCTCTAACCGCTGAGCAAAACCGGCCAGGGCTCTTCTGAGTTTTGCAATGTGCTAGGCACTCATCTATATAGCAAGTCTCTGCTTTCATGAAACTTTATATTCCTTTAGGAGAACAAACTGACGGAAAAAAATTCAATTTCAGATAGTAATAACTAAAGTAACAAAGCAAATTAAAGCAACAGAGTAAAGCATGGCTACTTTAGAAGGGGTAGTCAACGATAATTATGACTATTTCTGAAACAAAGTAATATAAAAACTCTATGAGAGTTCCCTTTAAATATAGATAGAAAGCACATATAGATATTCAATGACCCCATTTCAGATACATTAAAAGTTTTAGCTGATGCAGAAAGAAATAAAATAAGTATCAGAAGGAAGAAATTACTACAAGATGACAAGATGGAATTTCAAGAGAGGATTCTACAGGTCAACACCAGTAGCTGCACTTCACAATAATTTGGAGGGAAAAAACAACAAAAAAATAACCATATTACACAAAACAAGGGGTTAATATCTAATGAAATAGAAGGTTTGAATTTATAGGCAAAATTAAAGACAATAAAAACAAGTGAGCAAGCAAGGAATGAGTAGACAATTCATATTTAAATCCTCTAAGCTTAAAAAAAAAAATCCTCTAAGTTTTGGGGATCTGATAAGAAGCTTTGTTTGTAAAACACGACTTCATAAAAAATCCACACATCAGTTAATTTTGCAATTCTTTTTCATTTAAAAATTTTATGATTATAAAAAAAAACACAAAAAACCTAAAACCCAAAACATATCAAGTATTTAAACATATCAATGCTGGTTGATTTACCCCTAGGTTGAACACGCAGGCATTCCGATTGTGCTGAATTGCTTAAGCCTTATGCTATCAGGTAACAAAAACTTTCCTGATGCGTTTTAGATTAAGCTGAGTATGTTCCACAACTGAAAATTCTTCCCATGAAAAGTAACCTCAACATAAATTTTTAAGTTCATGCACAGAGAGGTTAAAAACCAGTATCAAAGAGGTCTAAAATAAATTGAAAAGCATTTAAGTACTGCCTCAGACTGTTTCTGAAAACTGAAGGCACAGAATGAAAAGATTCAAGGATCAAGTTTTGACCAACTTGATGTCTAATCACCATTTTCTACACCTGACACTAATATAATATTGTATGTCAACTATACTTAAAAATAAAGTTAAAAAACAAATTAAAGGCATGTAATTATAATGGGAAAAAAATCTTTACATACTGGTCCTTCCACAAGATGTGCAAGCACTTCATCCCACAGCTTCTGGTTTTGATGATCTTCTCTGATCAGACGCTGTTGTTGAGGGGTTAGCTGGAAAGCCTCAACTGCTTCTGCTGAATCTGATGTTTTCAACACTTTGGAGGCACTTGCACAGTCGTCTAGATTTATTTAAAAATATACCAGAAGACTTACAAGTGGTTCTAAGCAGAACTATGAAACATGAGTTACTGGTGCCAGTAATGTTTAGCATGAAGATAACCTGCATAAAACAGCATCTAACTTTCCCTGGAGTGTAGGATACTACTACATTGACTGCTGTTTTGGTTCTGACACCATCAAAATACAATAAAAATACGCCCCCCACCACACAACGACAAAAACCCCTCCTCACTTGGCTTTTAATTTCTTATGAGTTTCTCAATGTAGTCTTTTAATATTTTTCTTTATTAGAAACTATGTTATTACGATATGTTTTCTGTAATTATTACCTACCATCATCTGGAGCTGGCCTCTTTGAGGCTCCACTGGCCTGCTTCTTGGACTGTCCTTTAGTCTTCTTCCCCTCTTTATCTGAAGGGTAACCTACTGGATACTGATGAGGGGAAAGAGTATAATGCAGACTTAAGCTTTACAGAGAAGGGAAGTTCTAGATACTGGTGAGAAATTTTAAAAGGGGAGGGAGGAGGAGCCTACATTTTCCCTAATGGAATGACTTTATATAAAGAAAACAGACAATTAAAAGAAACAAATTCAAATCCCAAAAGAAACTATTAAAATCCCAAATTCAGTGTAAAACCATGTAGTTTTTTTTTATTGTTAAGAAATTCCACTTTATTATACAATGATCTTAGTTTCAGATCTAAAACAGGAAAGATAAGTTTACAGGAGTTGTGACTAGGTGGCTTGAAAATTTTGAGGAAGAAAGTGGAATCTTGATGTGAAGATAAGTGAAGATCAACCAGAGCACAACAGATGATACTCACGTAGATGGGATTACACTAAATTGTGGGGCCATTCTTAAAGACAAAACACCCTTCCCTCAAAACATTAAGGGCTAAATTTCTTCTCTCTCAAAATTGGGGGGGGGGGGGGGATAAAAGCTCTTAGAAGACTTAATGCCACTAAATCACTGAATTATGAGCCAAAGGTCAGAATTTAAGGAATAAATTCTACCTGTTATGTTTGTGTTTTACTGGCTACCTTTTGGGGCAGGGCATGCTTTGTGATAACACATGTTTAAAACTCAGTATGTTTCAGGCCTCATCAATGACACATTAACTCATCATAGTAGACAGGCTTATAAGCTTCCCCTCAGTTTCATGTCTAACCTATTTATAACATTCTTTGATGAACAGTGGATCTGAAAAAGTATTTTAAAAATGGATTTAACAAAAGGTTTTTTAATTAATATCAGTTACAAAAAGAATCAGAGTTGACCCTTGAACAACCCAGGTTTGACTTGTTTGGGTCCACTTATATGCAAATTATTTTCAATAAATATAACTGAAAAAATCTTTTGGAGATTTTATTACATGAATTGTTGTACCTATAAATATGAATTTTTCATATTACCTTTTTATTTTTCATGACTATTATTAGTAATACATATAATATCTAGTGTTTTGTATCATATAAAACAATAATGATGTAGGTACTAACAGATAATTCATCTTATAAACAGATGACATAAACTTAAAGTAACAATATAATACAGTATTGTAAAAGTTTTTCTCTTCCTTACATTTTTCTTTTCTCTAGTTTACTGTAAGAATATAGTTAATAACATACAAAATATGTGTCAATAGTCTGTTAATGTTATCAGTAAGGTTTCTTTCTGGTCAACAGTAGGTTAGTAGTACTTAAGTTTTGTGGAAAATACAAAGTTTTACATGTCTTTTCGATTGCACGGAGGTTGATGCCCCTAACCCCCGTGTTGTTCAAGGGTCAACTGTATTTTGGCAGTTATTTTAGCAGCTGATGAGTCTCATTTAAACAATCAATTCTACAAATTTTAAAAGAAAACAAAAACAGAAACAGACTTGCACTAAAAGACACACACTCACCTGCCTGGGTGGTCAGACACTTGCCCATAGTTCAGCCCCTACACATGCAGTGTGGGCAGAGCCAGGGAAAATGACAAAGCTGGTAGTCTTTAAGGAAAGCACAGCAATGGGGAATGATGGCGGGTGAACTCAAACCATGCTCTGAAGTCAGTGTCAGGGACAAAGTCTAGGCAGGGGAGGGGGAATGTAGCCATATCATCCACTATGCGCACAAAACCAACAAAGTCTTATATGGGTTAACAGCTGAGCATGGGCAAAGGGAAAAAAAAGGCACAACACTAAAGGTGGTGACAGGACAGGGAAGCAGCTTTGAGGGGGAAGAGAGAAAAGGGGTGAGGAAAAGTGAGAAGGGTAGGAAGCAGACCACTCTTATAAGCCACCTCCCCCCTTCCCTTACCAGAGACACACCCCCTGTGCCATCTAGGATACACTTCCCTTCTCAAGGTTTCCTATACCTAATTTTATGTATCTTTTCCCCTCATACTTCAAATCATTTCCATATTGAGTTGGAAATACTTTATTTTTCAATGACCAGCCCAATTTTTCCCAAGCACAATTCTTGGTCTGAGGGCACTTTGACACCTAGGATGCTATCTTTTACTGCCTTTCCTTCTGTATACTTGCACGATCTCATTCTCACCCCTTACCATCCACTGATCAACTGCTGTGGGTTATATCCAGTGTTAAGGCACGTTGATAGTAGATGTGTACGTTTTTATGAATATGCAAGTAGCCTAGACAAATGCAATCTAACCTGTAAAC
Organism: Molossus molossus; assembly: GCF_014108415.1. NCBI lineage: Eukaryota > Metazoa > Chordata > Mammalia > Chiroptera > Molossidae > Molossus > Molossus molossus. The sequence goes on along the minus strand of NW_023425349.1, from coordinate 58,132,076 downwards.
GTAGGCATAATCTCCTTGACCGTTCTATTCCTTCTGAGGTCCAAGGAGCAGGTTCAACATCATCTCTTCTTAAAAGATAGCGCCAAACCAAGAATCCGTGGCTTGATGAAATCTCTGGCCAGTATTTCACCACCTAAATCATAATATTTCAGTACTAGTTTGAGATTTAAATTTATTCATAATGTCATTATATTAGTGGTTTAAACTTGCCAAACTAAATGCAACTTCAAAAGGTACTTGTTTTGCTGTAATAAAGAATATTCACCAAAATATTATTTTGACCATATTTCTTAAGATACTTCCCCAAATAAGTATAAATTGCTATAAATTTGAAATACTAACAAGATTATGCTCATTAATAGAATTTTGCATAATAGTAAATAGAAATGGTGACAGAAGATGCCAGTGTTTTAAACAAAGAATACAACCTATTTTAAAAATTATAATGTGCTCTGCTTGAAAATCTTTCGCAATTAAAATCATTCTGAAAGATATATAAGAATCAAGATCTACAGTGGCCAAGTTATTTAAATGGCTTCATCACACAGAATATACTTATAAAAAGCTTACCCCAAAATATAGTTCTGCCCTTATGGATTTGAAATTAGCCATAAAAGTATCAAAGTTAAGAGCTCACTTTGTGTGTCTGTTCTATTTCCAGAAAAAAACAAATACCGACTAAGATGGTCTACTGCTTCCTCCAGCCCACCCACGGAGAGTCCAGTTCCCTCTGGCAACCCTGTCCTGAAAGCCCGGGAAGAGTGACTAACAAGAGGTCATGCCAGATAGAGCACCTTATAAATGCCATCATATCTGTTGCCTTCTTCAGGAGCATATTTGCTGATCTTCCTCCCTTTAAAACTGCGTATCACTCTGACTGGCTTACCAGCTCTCCAATTCCGAGATTCTGCTCCAATTTTATCATCCAATGGAGCATCACAGTTTAGGGCCAATGCCCTAAAAAATAAAACAAAGTCTTTATACCAAGTAATCTTTCTTCAAGTATATAATCGCATCATTAGCTCAATTAAAAGGTGAATTATGCCTTACCTGATGGTTAAGATTCTATGATTCTTTCCATATTATTCCAGATAATAGGATTATGCTTTCCCCCACCAGCAGAGAAGACAAATCAGTTTTCTGATGTCACCCCCAAGCCAGGGGATTGGTTCTCAGATAGCCTGTAGGGTTCTTCTGAAAGTAATAACATCTGTGCCACGTATAATAGAAAACAACTAGAAATACACGGAATTTTCTTTAAATAACGTTTGTTGAGGGAAGGGAAAAGTTGGTAAACTAAAGCAAGTGATTGTTGTAATAGTTATTTTTGATATGGGAGTGAGGTAAATTGCTGGAATAATGTAGAAAGAAATCCAGAAAAATAAATTTGTCAGCAAGGTACAAATGACCTCTCTAGGCCCACTTTCCATATTCCAGACAACAGGGATTCCTTAAAGTTCAGAAGATATTAAGAACAAGTTCAGTATGTGACTATCCTTTAAAGACCTCCAGTAAAAAGACATGCTTAAATAAAACTGACGCATTCAAATGTCTGTGCTAAATCATGACAACAAAGATTTCTGGCTGCTCAAGATCACTGCATTTTACTGATGACATATGAACGAGGAGGAACACTGAGCTGGAAGCAGCACCTAATTGAGCTAATGCTTCTTTAGTATGTGTACTCACTTAGTAATAATTAATCAGTAAGGTTATTAGATGTTAAAAGACCTTTCTTGGGAGCTTAGTCCTGCCTGGAGGAAAAAAAAAAAGATCAGACTAGAATCTATTTAAAATTAGTATTTTTCCTCTAAGACACCTAATTCCTAACTTAGGTGAAAAGGAACCACTGAGAACATACAAGGACTAAAATATATACACATACAATCTGATGAGATCAGATATGACACAAAATATTTGTTCAGGGTATAGTTCTCTATATGCAGGCTCGAAAAATAGGCCTTAAGACTAAATGACTAGTCTGGTGAAATATCTTAATAAAAAACCAAAAAGAAATATATCGATCATAGTTCATATTGTTAAAGTAAATGAACTTAAGAAAGTGTTTCTTAAAAAAACAAAACTTTTATAGATATGGCCAAAGAGTTAAAGCTTACCAAGTTATCCTTTTTTCTCAAAGGAAGATGTATTAAAACTCTGGGAGATAGAGGAAAGCACTGGGCTAGTATTACATCTTTACGAAATATCTATCTCAATACATACTTCGTCTTCTTAGAGCCAGCATAAGGATAGATACTATCTTCGTGTTAATGAGTGGAATACACCTGTGCTCACAGGTTCCTTCAGTCATGACTGCCACCACTAGCTGGCATTAACTCACTTCTAGCGTCACATAAGTATTCAGGCTGTCAAATATGTGAAAAGAGTCTAAGAAGATGAAACTAACCAAAACAATAAGGTTCTTTCATTACTTGATCCACTACTCAATCAATTGCCTCTAACTGCCCCGATAAAGGGCAGGCAGGTTACCTTGCTGTCCTTTTCAGTTTCATAAAGTGGAAGAGCTAAGAAGAAATAGAAACAAATTTCTCAAAAGAAAAAGGCAGGTATCTAACTACCTCTTAGCAGAGAAGCAAAAATGAATTGGACTATATACCAGTCAGAAAGGAGTATACTGTCAGTCAGAGCTAAGGGCCTTTCACCTCAGTTTTCATGTTTAAAACATATAGGTACCTATGCCCAAGAGGTCTTTACAATCAATCACAAGGTGTACTCACAGCTTAATGTATAAATTAACTGAATGGATGTTAGAGTCTTTAGGATATATCAATCCTAAAGTGTTTGAGTTCATATTTCATTTTCACTACCTTCCTTTTAAAACATTTTTACTATTTGTCAATTATTCTGTAATGAGATTATATAACAATGTAAACAGTGTATGCTTATTAGATTCTTCAAAGGCTTGAAAAGAACTACGGTGTACATTTCAAGTGCAGGTAGTTACGACAAGTTCCATTCGAGCACAATTATCTAGTATTAAAGGGGAAAATGTAATTTTCAGATCTGACAACCTGGAATAGCCCTTTGCAAATACAAGATACATTTTCATCAACAAAAACACATCAAAATACTTCTAATTCCTTTTAAGATCACTGCTAAAGAGCTGCTACCTTGCTAGAAAATGACTAGCTAGTGCCTGGACTCCTGCCTCGGGAATGTTTTCACCAGCAAAGCTGACCTGTCTCCTCTGCTGGTTCAGTAAAATAATCCTACTGTCAGAAATAATATAGAAGGAAGACATGAAAACAGAGTCTATACAACTTGGTATGCAACAAAGTCTTGAAATCATACTGGTATATTCTTTACTTTACAAGGTAATCAGAAATTTTGGGCACACTACTTAAAACCGTGTGATTTAGACTCAAGGAAGCAAAAACAAACAAACTCACTTTTACTCAATAACCCACATACCCTTATTATAGAATACAAAAATTTAAACTATGAAATGATGATAAATTATCAGTATGACAAGTTATAATGTAGTCATTGCTAGCTGATGATTTGGGTTACTTAATATATTATTATTGATATTAGTATGCATTTATAAAAGACATCATTTTGAAGTTATTAAATTTTCTGTTTCCACGGAAGCTGGAATGTCATTAATACTTCTATAGAATCAAGAACAACATATGATGACTTTTTGTAATGGCTTATAAGTATTTAGTTTAAAAAGGTCACTTATGTCACTAAGCATTTTCTTATAACATTTAAAGAATCTTATTATAAATCATAAAAACACCTTAAGTGTAGTTCTGATTAAGTTATGTGATGTGTTATTTATATACATAAATGTGGTTCCTAAACATAACCCTGTTCCACATCAGTGTGTTTCTACTAAAAATAACTTTGTCACTTTAAAAGATAAATCTATGGCCTGAGCCAGAGTGGCTCAGATGACTGGGTGTTGTCCCATGCACCAAAAGGTTGCTGGTTCAATTCCTGGTCAATGCACATGCCTGGTTTCGGGTTTGATCCCCAGTAGGGGGCATGCAGAAGGCAGCTGATAGATGTTTTTCTCTCTCTCCCCATCTCTCTAAAATCAATTTTAAAAAGCTTAAAAAAAAAAAAAAAAAAGATAAATCTTGTGTTGAGTAGAATATAACTTTGATCTGTGGGGTAGTAGATAAGCCATCTTGTCCTCAATTTTACTTCAATTATATAGGCTCCTTTCTTTCAAAAAATTCAACATGTTTTCAAATGCAAAGTACATTTACTAAAACTGGGAATTACGTCCTTTTAAAAATAATTTGAAGAAATAAGTTAGGATGCAAATAATTATATAATTGGGTAATGGGATTTTAAGTTTAGATCTTTAACTTTCAATGCAAGATTCTCCTCTACAGTCTAAGTTATAAATTATAGTCCTATAATCAAACATTTATACAAAATCCATATTCTAAATAGTCTTTACAAACTCTAACAATAAAGAGTACCTGTTCATATTTGTTAATGTTTGATCAGCCGATGGTGCACCAATTCTTTTATTACCAGCAAGGTTTTTACCACCACTCCCGGTGTATGTGAATTCATCACCTCGGTCCTGCAGGAGAAGATTTTTCATCATTAAGACACCTAAACCCAAGTATAATTTCATTAATTCTTGTTTCAGAGTCAGAATTTGGTTAGGATGTTGTAAACTGACATGTTCTGTCAAGGTATCTACCAAAATAAGGCCAATTCAAATGCAATCTTATGTGCTGTATACCTTTAACTTACAAAGATTTCATTTTAAAGTTATACACTTCTAAACAGGGCTATTTTCATTGTGTGTGTGCGTGAGTGTGTGTGCGTGTGTGTGTAAAATCATAATCTGTGGAATGTTAGAAAATTAGCTCTTATGGGTTGAGAATTTTGTTTCATTTAATTCAGTATTATTAAAATAAACTTATTTATGAAGTTTACCATTTTAAAAATATTTCATAACAGATTTCCTGACAGCAATCTACACCCAAGTCTGCCACTAAATTTCCACTTTAAAATCCTAAAAGCACCGTGAGTTCTCTACATTTCGCACTCTATGAATTCACTCACATTACATTCAGGGAAAATAATTACCTATTATTAAGCTGTATAAAGTGTCTACCAAATGTGAAAAAAAATGCCAAAAGAAGTAGATGGTAGGTAAACGAGGCTCCATAAGTTTTTCTGTAGTGGCTATAAATTTATATCGATATTGCATTTCTACTAGTGTTTAAAGTAAATTGAGAAAAGTAACTATCAGTATACAAATTAATTATCTTTAATGCAATTAAAGTAATTTAAATTAATTACTTCAGACTGAACTTAAGATAATGACGTTTTCTCTACTAAATTCTTACTTGTAATAAAAGTCAATTATTTTGCATCTTGTTTTTCCTCTGGTATGAAAGTCATAACTAAAATCTCATGGTTTTAATAATCTGTCTAAAAACCTTGAATTCACCTATTGGTGAACCATTATGAAGGTCTATATTTTAAAGAAGAGGCATTAAGAAATTTCATCTTTAGTGTATATGTCATTTGAAGAAATTCAAATAAGTAAGTACACCCGAACAGTCCAGAACACTTCTTAAATTGACTAGAAAGTTTTCCAAATGATATCTGGATTGACTTCACAAGCTCATAGTCATAACCTTATCAACTTTTAAAGTTATAAGTGTGATAGTGTTATAAAAAAAAAAAAAGTAGTGGGAAGTAGGAGAGCCTAAGGGGGGGAAACCTAAGCTAAAGTGTTTAAAACAGAAGAACAAAAACTTCTGATTCTTCTTTAAGAAGCTAATCATCAAGTAAAAATAGTTAAAATTCTGTTATTAACTCATCCATATTTTAACCTTTATGCCAGTGAAAACTTTTAATTATCACTGGGGGAAATACTGCCACAGTGTCTGAGCTCAGTCAATATTATTTCAAAGTATTTTCCCCCTGAAAACTGTCAGCCTAAATTTGTTGCCTTTTTATAGTCCATGCCTACTCAGTAGTACCCCTGTGAGGCAGTAGCTTAAACAACATTTTTTTAATGTTGAAAAGCTCACAAAAAGCCATCATCTACACAGGGGCTGTAGTGCTGTCCCAGAGTGACTGCATTTCCCATGATTTCCCAATCTCTACTCTTGTCCCAAGTTATAAAGCAGCTGCCTAACACAATAAGCTGGGTGCTCCCATTCCTGCCATCACTCTCATCAAGCAAAAGATTTTAATCTCAATCTTTTTACCCATCCCCCCACAAGACTATCAGATAAATATCCTAAAGCACAATTAAAATCATTAAACTTTTCCCATATACCTTTAATGATTCCTTAATTCAAGGCTATCTAAAACATAGCCTCAATTTTTACCAGTTTCTCTTTCCTAATACCCTTCTCAGGCCAGCAAAACTGGGTACTACCACTACTACTGATAATACCTACATAGCACTTACTGTGTGTGAAGGTTAGGCTAAGCTAAGCATTTTACATATAATTCATTCATTTAACTCTCATATCAACCCTATGAGGTAGTCTTATAAGCCCTATTTTATAGATGAAGCAGAGGGGCTCAGTAACTTGCCTGGTCACACAGCCAGTAAGAGATGGCACCAGGACACCAACCCAAACAGCTTGGCTCCAGAGTTTGTCCCTGATCATTGAGTAAACTACTTCTCTGGACACCTCTAAAGAGCAGATCATCTTTGTGGGTCAGGTCTTCATTTCTCAAGTGAGGTAATCAAACGCAAGGCACCAAGCTAGCATTTGATTAATTCTCAAGTTACTAGACTAAAATGTTAACCACTTTATCAGCAGGTATTCAATAGTTTCATGTCCACTCATCCAATTAAAGCAAAAATCACTGGCTCTATGAATATTATACCAAAGTAAAGGTTTCAGAACAATTTTTTTTTCTTGAATGAGAAAAGTTTATCCAGGCTTCCTCCACCTATTTCTGTAGATATGATCTGCCTACAATAAAAGATCAAAAGATTGTAAACACTTACAAGATATAACATCTCCAGATACGTCTTAGTTGGCAATCTAAGCCTAAATATATGATTCTTTACATTATTTCACAGACTAAGAATTAATGGCTTAAGACACCTCATTAGCACTTTTCTCCACAAATGTTTAATGTCTGACTAGTAAATATATTCAAAAGATGAAAAAAAGGAAGTAGTAACACACATCTAACTTCAACATGGTACTCATTTTTAGTTTTAACATGACATGATTATAAGTTTCATATACTTAAGATAAGCTTTTGATTCAGACCATAGAACCGTCTGAATCCTTGTCATATACTCAGGACTACATAAATTACTACATTTAAAATCCATAACTTTCTGATATAAAATTTTACTATTTTTTTTTTCTATTTTATACATGGGGAAACTGAGGTTTACTGGAGTTAAATAATTTGGCCAAGATCTCACACACAAATGTCAGAGCCCAGATCAAAACAACTGGTTGCTAAAAACATGTTAGAGAGACTTCATTTTAGTTGGTTTGTTTTCTTACAGAGCCTTAAAAAATTCTAAGTGCTGATTTTAATAAGCTATATAACATTCTTTGTATTTCTGAAAAATACTTAAAAGATACAGCTTTAGCTCTGGCTAGTTTGGCTCAGCAGTTAGAGCATCGGCCTGTGGACCAAAGAATTGTGGGCTCAATTCCAGTCAAGGGACATGCCTTGGTTGCAATTCAATCTCCCACAATGGCTGGGGTCATGGGGGAGGTAAGTAGTCAATGTGTCTCTCCCACATCAATGTCTCTCTCTCTCTCTTCCCCCTCCCCCCTCCCTCCCTCCCTCCCACTCTATTTGAAATATCAATGGAAAAATATCCTCAGGTGAGTACTAAAAAAAAAAAAGAAAGATATAGCTTCAAAATATGCATGTCAACTAGCATACAACCCAGAAACTGTACTTCTGGGCATTTATACCAGAGAATTGGAGACTTATGCCAATATAAATAAATAAAACAAACCTGTACACAAATGTTTATTGCAGCTTTATTCACAATAGAAAAACACTGAAAATAATCCAGATGTTCTTCCAGAGGTGAATGGTTAAACTACAATATACCTATATCACAGACTACTACTCAGCAGTAAAAAGCAATGAACTATTGATACATGCCATAATTTGAGAATTATGCTGAGCAAAAAAAAAAAAAGCCATTTTCAAAGGTTACATAGTATATGATTCCATTTATAAAGATTTTTGAAGCAACAAAATTTTAGAAATGGAGAACAGATTAGTGGGTGCCAGGGGTTAAGAAGGCTTTGGGGGCGTGGATATAGAATGTATGGCTATAAAAGGGCAACATGAGGGATCCATGTGGTAAAGAAAATAAATGTTCAGTGTCTTGAATGTATCACATCAATATCCTAGCTGTGATACTGCTCTATAACTTTGTACATGGTGCCATTGAGGGAAAATGGGTAAAGGGCACAAAGATCTCTGTACTGTTTTTAATGCTACATTTCAATCTACAATTATCCCCAAATCATTAAGTTTAATTTTAAAAATGAGCTCTACAGAGAATGTATCTTCATTGCAATAATCAGTAACCATATATATATATATAAATCAAAACAATACAAAGATTAAATACTGCCAACTGATTTACCTTATAACTTGCATAAAACTGACCACTTTAACATAAACATTACACTAAAAAGAGATAGGATTTGACAGACCCTAGAAAAAACTTCTGTATTTTACTGAATGTCAAGACAGGTTCTAAAGTACAAGGCTGTATCATGACTTACTACTTCATCTGCAAATCCACCAGCCAGGACAAGAGAATAAGCCCCATCATTACTTCGACCATGAATTCCACCAACATGGGGCCTATGTACACCTGCTTCGCTCACCTATAAAATAAACAGAGCCTCAAAATACCTTTGAACAGTTAGTTAAGTTACATTTACAAAATGCTTTCACATATACCACTGGACCCGAAAGGCCTCCAACTAAGAACTGCATGTCACCCAGAGTTCTACTTTTGCTTACCGACTTTATGTCTCCCCAACTATATCCCTTAGGCACTAAGCTGATGACTCTTAAAAGTGCCCAGGCTTAGAATTCTGAGTTTCAAAATAACCATTAAATAATAATTTTTTTTTTTTTTGGTCTACTGCTAATAACAGCTCAAATTGGGTAAACAAGAATTTACTATCAGTGCTACAAATCTCTTCCCTTCTTATTTCTTGTCTTTGATTATGGCACTGCTCCCTAGCCATGTGAAAATGGCAAGTCATTTTAGCCTCATTCTTCTCTTTTACTGTTCAAACCCATTTACTTGGTCACAAGTACTGCTGATTCGATCTCCCAAATTTATCTTTTTCTCCTTCCATGGCTGTAAATGCTTAAAGTAGACCCTATTTCACCACTTTGTTTTATTCCTTTAAACCAGCAGTTCTCAACCTGTGGGTCGTGACCCCTTTGGGGGTCGAACGACCCTTTCACAGGGGTTGCCTAAGACCATCTGAAAACACCTATTTCCGATGGCAATTCATAACAGTAGCAAAATTACAGTTATGAAGTAGCAACAAAAATAATTTTATGGTTGGGGGTTACCACAACATGAGGAACTGTATTAAAGGGTCACTGCATTAGGAAGGTTAAGAACCACTGCTTTAAACCCATTCTACCCACCACAAACAGAATGATCCTTTTAAGCAGAAATCTGCTTAAAATATATTAAATGGTCTGATAGCCAGTCTATGTAACCCAAGTTAAGTACTACACATTATCCTCTCTCAGTGTGGTTCCTATTTCCTTATCTCTAGCTTCTCCTTCATGGAGCCTCTATGTTTGAACCCAAACTACTCAAGGTTACACAAACATGCTACCCGTTCTCTTATTTTACTCATGCTATTCTACTTCTTCAGTGGCCAATTACTTTCCCCACATACCTTCAAATCTGGCTCACTAAAATAAATGTCAACTTATTTTGTGTACTTTAAACTCCTTGAGAAAAGTACTGTAATTCATCTGCTTAACATACAAGTATTCTTAGGAGAGAAGAAGAAGCTGAAATCCATGCCTGAATAGTGGGCTAGGGAAAGGGGCACATTAGAAGCCCATGAGAAGCTGGTAAGGGCAGCAGAACCTGGATTTAGTCCTTGGATAAACACCAGGTAATTCAGAAGATAGGACCACTTGATTCCCAACCTCACCAATCCTGAAAAAAATACATCTGTTCTGAATCTTCCCCACTTCCTAAATGGCAAATTTATCCTTCTAGTTGTTCAGGCCAACAACCTTAAAATCATCTTAGATCATAATAATGGGGCTTTTTGAGCTTGGGAATGCATTACTGACAGGTATACAAAGAACAAAACAAAAAACAAAGCAAATAAAAAACAAGACAATTAAAAATACAGTGTATTTTTTTTCTTACTATATTTTATTATATTGTATTTATTTGTCCAAAGTCATAAGAGTACAAACCTCAAACACGAATTTAGCCAAAATTATTTTAACTATTGCAAGGATGGGAGGACAAAGTGTGTTAAACTAATGTCCATCCTCTTTAGAAGGAAGGTAATAAAACTAATATATAAAGACAAAAGCAGTTTAAACACATCAGTTAGAAATGAGGTAAATCCAAAAGAAAACAACTAAAATGTTAAAATTGTTGTTTCTGACCAACAGAAAATGGGGACAAAAAAAGGGTCAGTTTTAACCCTGGCCGGTTTGGCTCAGCGGTTAGAGAGTCGGCCTGCGGTCCAGAGAGATCCGGGTTCAGTTCCCGCTAAGGGCACGCACCTCAGTTGCAGCTTGTCCCCGGCCCTGGGTGGGGTTGTGTGGGTGGCAGCCAATCAATGTGTCTCTCTCACATTGTTGTTTCTCTCTTTCTCTCTTCCTCCCTCTCTCCCTCTCGCTCTATCTGAAGATGAATGCATAAAGTGTCCTCAGGTGAGGATAAAAAAACCAAAAAACATAAAAAGGGTCAGTTTAAAAAATTTGTCATACACTAGTACTGAACTTTTCAAGCTATGTGTATGTATTACATTATTTTTATTTTAAAATGTTACCACTCTAGGCCCTGGCTAGGTAGCTCAGCTGGTTCGAGTGTTATCCCAATATGCCAGGGTTGCTGGTTTAATCCCCAGTAAGAGCACAAACAAGAATCAACCAATGAATGAATGGATAAGTGGAATGAATTGATATCTCTCTCTCAAATTAGTAAGGAAAAGAAAATTTATTATTCTACTCTTATTTAAAGTTCAAAATCCTCTAATTAAAAACTGTTCTAAGATTTTTTTCCCCCCACATTAAGTTTTCCATAATGATAAAATTACCTTTTTAAAGAAGAAATCAGGAATAAATACAGGGGGAAAAGAGAAGTAATTTTATCCTGAAATTATCTGACAGTTCCTCTGATCAATAACTTAATCATTCAAGATAAGCCCCAAAGAAAATACCTAAAGTGAGCTTTCTTGGAGTTCAATGGCATTAGATGGGAACTTACCACATAAGTGACTTAAAGAAAAAAATTTAGTATTTCAAATATTAAAGTCTTTGCAACAAAAATTATTTAGAATGCTTACCTAATAATGTTAACTAGCATAACTGTAATAGAAAAGTAAAACAAAATGATGAAAAGACATAGCTGATGCCTAATTTCATTCTGCATGTTCCTCTGTCTGTTCAGCTGTGGGGAAGAACCTATCCATCACAACAGAAAATCTTTCATTCTAACAAATGAATACTGTGTGATACTATCTAGATTAGTCCATTTATAATCAACACGCACTGATATTTTTTACAATTTGAACTATACTCAATTTTACCCTTTCAAGTAAGCCAATTTTAAAAATACCTGAACTCTAAATCTCCAAGTTGATCCAACAGGAATCCCAGGAATAGGTCCATAATGATTAGAAGGAACAATAGTACATTCTCTCGTGCGACCAACACAGGCCATTCCCTACAAGTCACAGAACAGCTGTTTGAGAAATCAGTTATGTTAAATCTTAAAGTCCTTAAATCCCCAAAATGTGAATAAAATAGAAACCCATTATTCATATGATTAACAATATATAGCAATTTATGATTAAATTCAATTAAGAATAACAATTATAAATTAACAATATCATTAAACAACATAGTTATTTAATATTTCTGACATTTACAGTGCCATTTATACCTTTACTACTATTGTTATTAAAACATTATAATTTGCATTAGTTATAAATATTCTAACTAGGCAGAAAAGAAGAATATTTTCTTTACCCTGCCCCAATCTCTCCGGCTTTCGGTACTAGCTGATGGCATCTTTGCTTTCTTTTTACTCATCTTAAGTTTTTCACCAGCCTTTACAACTTCACTGGAATCAGTTTTACAGGAAGGACAATACCTTTAAAAAAAAAAAGAATTTTGATAATAATGCATTAAAGCCAATAACAGCCTTTCTATAAGATAGAATGAGTTTTAAGACGTTATAATATATATTATAAAGCTTCAGCTGGCACTTAAGTATTAACATTTTCAAAATATTTACATAGTTATGCTGGTCAAAAAACAAAACAAAACAAAAACAGTTGATGCCCTGGCTGGTTTGGCTCAGTGGAAAGAGCATCAGCCCATGGACCAATGAGTCGTGGGTTCAGTTCCAGTCAAGGGCATGTGCCTCGGCTATGGTTCGTCCCTGGCCGTGGCTGGGTCATGTGGGAGGCAACCAGTCCATGTGGCTCTATCACATTGATGTTTTTCTCTGTCTGTCTCTCTCTCCTTTCCCTCCTCTCCCACTCTCTCTGATAATAATTGGGGAAATGTCTTCAGGTGAGGAATTAAAAAAACACAAAGAAACCCCAGTTGTTACTTTTGTTTTTAGAAAACATAGAAGATTTTTCATATCACTAATTCTCCAACTTAATTCAAAAACCAGACACAGCTGTACAATTCAAATGGTATCAAGATCTTATCACTAACCCTGAGAATGGAAATTATTCATTTGAAGTTCATATCATTAAAACAAAGCACCAAGAATTGATGATTCTAGACTGAACACTGAACTATACAATTCATACATTTCTCCATCTAAACTGGTTATTAGAATTCTCAAAGTGAGAAATGTATAGTCTACTATAACAAGCATTCAAGGATGTTTATTTATATTAGCCTTATTCCTAGTCAATCTTTTTTTTTTCTCTATTGATTTGAGAGAGAGGGGAAGGGAGAGAGAGGGAGAGAATGAAACATCGACGAGAGAGAACATCGACTGGCTGCCTCCTGCATGCCCCCCACTGGGGATTGGGCCCACAACCTGGACATGTTCCCTGACTGGGAATCAAACCCATGACCTCTTGGTGCATGGGTCAACGCTATGTCACTGAGCCACACCAGCTGGGCTCAATTTTAATTCTCTATACTTGTTTGTCCTTTGACTTATTTGATGTTAGTCATGCTGCTGTAACCTGTACAGGCATACCTTGGAGATACTGTAGGTCTGGCTCCAGACCACTAAAATAAAGTGAGTACTGCAATAAAGCAATTATAATTTGCTTGCTGGTGGAGTGTCTTGCCTTCCATTTGTAAAAAAAAACATAACATCTGTGAAGCACAATAAAATGAGGTATGCCTATATATCATATAAGCAGTCTTAAATAATTTCTAAAAAGCAAAGTATAAGTATGTCTATAGAATGAAATGGGCTATTCTGTGTAACCAAGGAATAAAATATCTTAATAAAGATCAATGCCTCCTTCCCCATTAATTTTAAATTTCTTTGTATATACTTTCCATTTCATAATTATCTATTCTCTTTTGCCTATAGAGCAAAGAAGATACCTATGCCCAACAAGTTAATTTTAAAGTCTAATTATAAAGTATCTTGTTTAGGGCTATAGGAAAAAAAATGTACATAATTCAGTCCCTGAGATTAGTTAGGCAGTGAGACAGACACAAATTCAAGATAAAATTATGTATAAGAAGGCAATAAATACTATAAAGTGAAATCCCTCCTAAATTAGGAAATCAGGAAAGCTTCCAAAAACCAATTTGTTAAAACTGCATTTTACCTGATGTGCTAACCTTTACAAAATAATTTTATCAAAGATCTTATGACCAAACAGGTATTATCTCTATCTGATGAAAAAATTAGTTCAAAGGTGAAATATTCATCCCTGCCCAGCTTGGCCAGCGATTAGAGCCACGGCATGCAGACCAAAGAACCATGGATTCGAACCCAGTTAAAGGCATGTACCTTGGTTGCAGTTCAGTCCCCAGCCCTGCTCAGGATTGTGTGAGAGGCAACCAATCGATGTCTCTCTCTCACATCAATGTTTCTCTCTCTCTCCCTCCCTCCCGCTCTATTTGAAAATCAATGGAAAAATATCCTCGGGTGAGGATTAAAAAATAATTAAATAAGTATTTTTAAAAAGGGTAAAATATCCACACAACATGATTTGGATTAGTGGAAAAGATTTAAGGTTAAGGATGTCCAGATGAAGTGCGGGGCCTCGATATGAATGTAGAGATATTCCATAGTGTAATCTAAGACAATCTTCTAATTAAATGATCCTAAAGTCATTCCTGGATCCATTCCTTCATCAGGTTTGTTCAAAACCTGATGCTAGGCACTATTTTGATGCTAGGGATTAATGTTTGTGATAAAAATGTCTGTACATAGTAGTTAAGGAAAACTAGTCCATACAATGAACCAATTCCAGAAAATGCTAAGTGCTATAAAGGAAAATACATTAGTGTTGTGGGTGTGCTAAGAGTGATTAGAAATGCTGTGTCTTTCAGACAGTTAAAGCTCCTGAGGTGGTATTCCAGTTGAGACCAGGAGTCAGTCATATGAAGAAGTCAGGGAAAGCATTTCAGGCAAAAAGACATGAAGTGTAAAGGTCTTGAGGAAAGGAAGGAATGGTATGATTTAAAGAACATTAAGGTGGGTAGAGCTGAAGTTTAGTAACCCTGATAATCATACCAGTATTTCTCTTCAGAGGCCTTATCCAAAGGTGGATTCAGGCAGTAAGTATGATAGGGCAGGTTACATTCAGAGGAGATTGGGCATGTTCAGGGTGGTGTGACCACAGGCAGGCCAGGTTACATTTAAGAGGAAGACATTAGGGGTTTTCAATAGGTGCGTAACCTGATTCAGAACTCAGTGCGATCACTCTGCTGCCATGGAAGAAAGGAAGCTGGTGAGCAATGTGAAAGCAAGGAGACTAGGCATTTATTATAGAAGTTCAGGGAAGAGATGGTGATTTGGACTGAGGTTGAGAAGAAAGATTATGGAGAACCAATGAGATATGCTCGTATATCATTGGATGTAGGGTACACAAGGGCGGTGTAAACAGGGAATCAAAGATTCCCCTCACTAATTTTGGACTCACTAATTTTGTGATGCCAGGCAAGTAAGCAGTTGAATATAGGAATATAAAACTCAAGGGAGATTAGATCTGAAGGTATAAATTCAGAAAACAAGTGAGTAGTGCTTTGGGAAACTCTGAAATCTGGTAAGTGAGAGAAGACCAAGTAGGAGAAAAGTCAGATCATATGGTATCATTCAATCTATACAGAGTTAGCAGCTGAGCAGTACAGCAAGGAGAGGACTGAGAAGCCACCACTGGGTCTGACAACAGAATAAGTTTGTGAGCCTGACATAAGCTGATAGAGTGGAGTAGTGGGAAGGAAAAGTCAGACTGGAGTATTGAAGTACGAATGAGAGGAGAGAAAATAAAATAATCTGTGGAGATAGCTCTTCAGAAGCTATGCCATGAAGGGTACAGAGAAATAGGATAGGTAGCTGGTGGGAGAAATGGATTCAAGGGGAGAGGGTGTGTGTCTGTTTAGAAAACACAACAAGATTCTAGCATACAGCCCTGGCCGGGTGGCTCCAATGGTTGGAGTGTCATCCCATACACCGAAGGGTTATGGATTCGTTTCCTGATCAGGAGTCAAGGTTGTAGGTTACATCCCCAGTCAAGGCATGTACAGGAGGCAAATGATCAGTTTCTCTCTCTTTTCCTCTCTAAAAATCAGTAAAAACAGCCCAGGTCAGTTTGGCTCAGTAGTCAGAGCGTCGGCCTGTGGACCAGGGAGTCCTGGGTTCGGTTCCCACTAAGGGCACGTACCTCGGTTGCGGTTTGTCCCTGGCCCTAGTTGGGGTTGTGTGGGTGGCAACGAGTTGATATGTCTCTCACATAGATGTTTTGCTCTCTCTTCCTCCCTCTCTCCCTCCCGCTCTATCTGAAGATAAAATGCAAAAAAAAAAAATTCCTCAGGTGAGGATAAAAAAATCAGTAAAAACATCCTCAGGTGAGGATTAAAAATAAAAAATATTCTAATATTCTAAAAATATATAATATTCTAATGAGTATAACCTCGCAATGGTGATTCAGGAGAGTAATTCACTATAGGAACAAAGTTCCTGAAAAAACAAAGGATATGGAATTGTGAGAGAAGGTAGAAGGGGTCGCATTTCAGAGAAACAGGAATTTACCGCCCATAGAAACAAAAGGAAAATATGAGGCTTAAGAGGAAATATGGTTACTGTGTTAGTAAAATGTGAAGCGGGGGTAAAAGAAGTTATACCCCTTCCTTTCTTCTATCACTCCTACACTCTCTGTTGTAATAAAAACTGTCCTAAAATAGGGGTGGGGAAGCAACTTAAACATCCTCCATGCTAGCAACAAGGCCCATAGTTTAAAAAGAAAACTCTTACTATGACATTAAAAAGTTCATTATAACTTTGGATACATTTTACCCCAGTCTCCTTTCTAATAATTTCTTTTTGTAACTAATTCAATGGAAGAAATACAGATTTTTTGTCAAGTATATTTAACCTTGGTGCCTGTTTCTATTTATTAACCTCATAGGATTAAATACAATAATCCATATAAAGCACCGTTAGTGTCTAGCATTTATTAAGTGCTTAATAGCTACTAAGTACTATTTTAGAACATAATAGGCACATCTAAAATAATTGGGAGTTAGAGGAAAACCATCCACAAAGGTTTCCCAAATGAAGTCATATTTAAATGAAAACGTGAAGAGCCCGGCCACTATGGCTCAGTGGTTGAGGGTCAACCCATGCACCAGGAGGTTGCCGGTTCAGTTCCCAGTCAGGGCATATGCCCATGTTGTGGGCCAAATCCCCAGTGAGAGACATGCACAAGGTGGCCAATCGATATTCTCTCTCATCGATGTTTCTCTCTCTCTCTCTCAAATCAATAAAGAAAAAAAAATTTTTAAATGAGAACCTGAAGAAATAATATCATCCTGAAGTGAAGCAAAGAGTGAAGTGAAGCACATTTTCCAAGAAGAAAATGTGTTAAGAGTGAAAGCCCAGCCCTGGCCGGTTTGGCTCAGCGGTTAGAGCGTTGGCCTACGGACCAGAGAGTCCTGGGTTCGGTTCCCGCTAGGGGCACGTACCAAAAAAAAAGGGTAAAAGCCCAGAGGAGAGAAAGAACATGACTTATTTAAAGAGCTATAAGAGCCCTGGCCGGTTTGGCTCAGCAGTTGGAGCATCAGCCTGTGGACCAGAGAGTCCCAGGTTCAGTTCCTGCTAGGGGCACATACCAAAAAAAAAAAAAAAAAAAAAGAGCTACAAGATATTTAATTTGGCTAGAGGATAGAATATTTGGGGAAATAAAGAGAAAAGTGGTAAGAAATATAGCTGGAATCGCTGGAGAAATCAACTAAAAAATACTGTGCAGGACTCTAAGGCAACATAAAGCCTTTGAAGCAAAGCAGTAACACATTCAGATTCGCATTTTGAATGAACAGATTCCATATTGGAGAAGAGACTGGAGGGATTAAATATAGAGCTAGAGACTGGTTCAGAAGTTGTAATAACTGAATATAATAAATGAATAAAGGTATCAATGTCAGGTGACCATTGGCTATAAAATGTTAAGTACTTTAATATACATTATGCATCTTTAGAAATCTGTGTTTGGTGGTTCAAATACCTATTTCACATTCAATTTTAACATAGTAAAACAAACAAACAAAAATCCTGATGGTCATACCAGTATTCCTCTTCAGGGACCTTATCCAAAGGTGGGTTCAGGCAGTAAATATGATAGGCCAGGTTACATTCGTCACAAAGAAGCTGCATGCTGGGTTCCTGTTTTCCACCACATATATGACAGGAGCAAGAATGGCAGTTCTTTTCTGGGTCTCCGCCACAAAAGTCACATTCGGGGTCATTTTTCCCTAATAAGAACAAAATACAGCAAGCCTAGTCTTAAAATCATTTTTACACCTATGAATCTTCTAAGGAAAAACCCATGAAAATACCACACAGCTTTTTTAATGAAGAGAAAGGAACCATATAATAATCAAGTTTGGGACTTTTAAGAATAAATGCCTGAGCTTCATTCTAGACTTATGAATTAAAATTTTGGGGATTGAGCCCAGGCATATGCCAATAATAAATCTAATTACACTCAATCATGAGGGTAATGCACTTCTGTCTTAAAAATTTGTATTGACTAGACTCACGGTTCCCCACCCAAATGTGTACCAATGCAGTGAACTCACTGGAGAACCTAAGATATCTTACAATTTCAAGGGAAATACAGTATTTTGAACAAAGTTGTTTGGACCTAATTAGTAAATAGAACTGTTAGGTATCATTTGTCTTGCAGATCCAAACCCTTCCTTGGGTGGACTGAACTAGGAGGGGGAGGGCCGTTAGGGGTTGGCAAGCCCATTTAGTTCCCATTTTATGCCTCCAATATTCTCTTTATTAGTAATATAAGTGGCATTTCTAACTCAGTCGATTTTTATTTTGTCAATTGGTTCAGAATTCTGGCAAGTTAAGAAGTACCATTTATTGCCCCTTCCACATCTAAATCCAAACACCTTTTGACAAAGTGTTCCCTTGAAATTTAAAAATGTACATAGGTACACAGAAAGTCTTACAGTAATGTTCAGAAAACCAAAAGTTAAACTTAAATGTCAACCAAAAGAGGAACAGTTGGATAGGTTTTATGTAAAACATGGGTAAATTTACAAGAACTATTAATACAGAGGAAGCCAGGTATATTAAATTCAAAAGGAAATTGGAGAATAATTTAAAAAAAAAACAAAATTATTTAAATACACAAAGATGAATTATGTAGAGGAAGATGTCTAGAGTGGCATGCGCTGTTAGAGTGATTACCACCTGGGAGTTCTATACTATTTGAATTTATATAGTTCTACATTCTGAATTTCTTACAAATGTAATTTACCATATCAGGACTAATCTAGCAATATAAGGAAAATGGGGGAAAGCACTGACAAATGAGATTGAGGAAGAAAAAAAAAAGGCTACAACTGATTTTAGCACTAACTTTTGACTGATCACTGAATATTCTTGCTAATGAAGATTATAATTTTGTTTGACTTCTAGTAAGGTAGCTGGAACAACATCTAAGTAATGGAAACATAACAAACCTAAAGGGCAAATGTCAGATTTTTGGTTTGGAGAGTGAGTGATCTGATGAATGGAAGTCTGGCTGTGGCCCTGAAATGGTTTCTTTACATAAATTTCAAAGTTGTAGCTATTAGCATTAGATAGAGAACAAAAATATATGTAGACATACTAGGGAGAAAACAGAAGATGTGAAAAAAACCTAGTCAATGTTGGTTTTCTATTGTGTTTCACTGAGAAAGACTAAGTCACATTAAATAGGTTACTCATCAAGTTACCTCTATCCCTACAATATAACCATACAAGTAGCCATACAGAGTATGCCTTAAGGTTCTTAACTCAAATCTAGATATATTAGCATTGCAGCTTCAAAAAATGAGAAGGGCCTAGACAGGTAACATGAAAGTCTGTTTATTAATGTGTTCAAGTTCTTGTCTTATAATCTTGCACAATTGTGGTAAGAAGAGGTTAGGCAGGATCCCTTTCATCTTAAATAGTTTTTTTCCAGAATACACTAGACATGGACATGTGGCATAAAGTCAATGAATTTCTCTCCACAAAAAATCCTGAATTAACAAAGTGTGAGACACTGTAATCTATTTGGAAAGATAGCAATTGAATCATGACTGAAAAGACCTAGAATCTAGTCGTTCCTCTGTTACCAACTAGATGTATGATATTAAGCAAGTAAAATACGTACAATGAAGAGGTAGGGCTACATTCTAATGATTATATAAACCTCATTTATTACCTTCCAAAAATATAAGGATCGATCAGCACTATTACTCTTAGGCTCTACCGGTATAAAATAAATTTCATTAGTAAAAATTAATCTTGGATGGCCATAAAATTAGTGAAATAGAATTTTTATTTGAACAGAACCTATAGCAGAGAAAATGGCAATAAAATGCCAAGATAAGAAAATATTTCTTTGAAAACAAATTTTATCATGAGAAAAATCCATTAGACCAAAATGGATCTTAAAACTGCTGTCTTGAAAATAAAATTGTATGGGCTAAGTTTTCTACTTCCTCAAAAGTTATTCCCTGGCCAATTAAAATGCCAATCATATACAATATATGTAGTCTAAGCCCATAAAAAAATTCATACTTAAAAACTTTCCATCTGCCAATGAAAGAGGATGGGCTCCAGGTTTCTCGATCTTGAAGATTTCATTTACAAATCTTATCTGGCAGTCATTTAATTTTCCTTCGGAACCCCTGTTTAAAAAAGGAAGAAAGGTTAACTTCTGCCAGCAAAATCTAATCATATGCAAATAATAATTAAAAGTCAGTGTGAAAACTCACTGAACTTTATCTATTTACTAATTGGGATTATAATTATTCCAATTACTCTGAGTCATTGTTTCCAATAGAGAAAAAAGTCCAAAAGTAATTATTTAATATTCAAAAGTTAAGTGTAACTTTAATGTAATATTAGGAAAAAATTTAGAGACTACACTTAGGTTATCTGGTAAGAAGATAGGTATCTTGTAAATTTAATTTAAAGACTAGATAAAATGATTCTCTCAATTAAATGAAAGATTGAAACATATTCCCAATAAATACAGTGAGTTTCTAGGTAATAAGATAACATCATTAAAAAGAAATGTTTCAGCCCTGGCTGGTATGGCTCGATTGGAGCATTGTCCTGTATGATTCCCAGTCAGGGCTCCTATGGAAGGCAACCAATCAATGTCTCTGTCTGTCTGTTTGTCTCTCTCCCTTTCCCTCTCTCTCTAAAAATCAATAAGCAAGTCCTTGGGTGAAGATTTTTTAAAAAGTCTTTCAAGTACTAAGCCATATTTTTCATAGATACAATCTATACCTGTTTGCATATGTTTCATCAAAGTTTCCTGCTATGACTGTAGATATGTACATTTCTCCTTTTAATCTGTCAAGTTTTGCTTTATATTTCTGAAGCTATGTCATTGGGAGTATACAGATTTAGGATTCTTAAATCTTATGAAGTGTCTCTACTAATACATTCTGTACCAAAAATGTATCTTTTTTAATTTGCTTGATGACATTTTCCATCCTTTCACCTTTCTTTTAAAACTATTAATGTCAATACACACAAATGCAGAAAAGTGCATAGACAAATGTATAATTTTTGCCTATGTTTTGAAGACTCTAATCTATAAATTTCCACACAATCTCTTTCTTCCTTGCAATCTGTTGAACTCCCATCATTTATCCTATAAAGTTTCCCACAGTGTTGATTTTGACATTTACAGTCCCAAAGCGTAGTTTAGTTTTTTCTGTTTGTATTTCCAGTAAATTGGTAGTTGGATCCAGAGCAGTGGTCAAAAAACTTGGTCCACTGCCTGCTTCTGTAAGTAAAGTTTTACAGAAACATAGCTACGCCTCCTCATTTATGTATTCTCAATGGCTGGTTTCCTGCTACAATGGCAGAGTTGTATAGTTTTGACAGAGACCACCTGGCCACCAAAGCTTAAACAACTTACTATCTGGACCTTTACAAAAAAAATTGTTTTTGTCAAACCTGGCTTCAAAAAGCATAATCAAATCCAGGTTCATTTTTCGGTAGAACTATTTAAAGTCTATTTCCATCAGGAAGCACCTAGTTATTTAGTTGCATTTTCCTATGATGACAGCAGCCACAGATGCTCAATGCCTAGATTAATTCACTGGGGGTTAGAAAATGTTGATATTCCAGTTCTATCATTTCCTGCTCATTTATTTGCTGGAATAATTCCATACAGAGAAACTCAACATCACGAACTATTTGCTGACTCAGTGGTATAGTTCATATATATATATAACAAATGTAGATTAAATACTTTATCAGATTTTAAAAGAAATAGTTCCTCTAACATCCTATAGAGGTGACCCATGAGTTTCTATATTACTAGATATTCACATATTTAAAGTGCTTCAATACTCTGTAGTTATTTTCCTTATTAATGTTCAAATAGTCTCATCTTTGGCCAATGGGATCTTCCAGTTGACTCTCAAATTTTTCTGACAAGAACTTTGCAGCATTTGTGGGCTTCCTTATTATTTATAAGACAACACATTCCGAGTTCATCTTGTATGTTTTCTGCCCCTAGCCTGAAGACTTATGTCTAAGGAAGCCTTGTTTCTTTTAGGTACACATGGTATTTAGACCATAATTTAGGGACTAGAAAAGCTTGTTTGGAACTGGATTGATATTTCAGTGGACAGAGCTATAGAACTGAAACAACACATTAACACATACAAAATACCTCATGAGTTCATATAAGCTTTCTGTTCAAAATTCAGGACTAAAGGGTGAATTTACTTTAAAAAACAAACAAACAATTATATTTGTTTCTCCTTCTTCTCTAATCAGAAAATACACCAATGATCCCTAAATTATAATGCTACAGATACTTATTTGCTTTATCCCAAAGTATAAACAAGACATTCTCACCAGCTGTCATTATGACTGAAAATGCTTTAAAATTTTTCTGTATATTTTCCCTATGTCTTAGTTATATTTAGTGTCAGATCATATAACAATTACATACATATTATACTTCCTCCTTTCTATATCTCCTTTAGCCCTAGTTCTAAGTATAGCAATATTTTAATTTTTACAACCATTCTTTGTCAAATTCTCATGTCATCTCAGTGGTCTGAAGTTAGTTCTCTAGATTTCCCAGGAAGTGTTCAAGAAAACAATGCCTTCCTTAGTTCTAACAAGTTAATGAGTTGCCTCCAACCTTTATATTGAAGGCCAGTTTGGCTAGACTTAAAATCCTTGGCTCAGGTTTTCTTGACTCACGCATGTCTTTCTGTGATACTTTCATTGTAAGGGTGCTATCCTAGTTCCTTCTTGTTTTTTTCTAATTTTGTATGGTATTTGACATCAATTCTTGTCTTTTCTTATTTCATTATTTTATTTATTTATTTATTTATTTATCCTCACCTGAGGACATTTTTTGATAGTTTGTTCAGATAGAGTAGGAGGGAGAAAGAGAGAACCATCGACGTGAAAGGGACACATCGAGTGGTTGCCACCCACATGACCCAACCAGGGCCGGGGACAAACTGCAACCGAGGTACGTGCCCTTAGCGGGAACCGAATCCGGGTCTCTCCAGACCTCAGGCCAATGCTCTAACCGCTGAGCCAAACCGGCCAGGGCTCATTATTATTATTTTTTTTATAAAATTGACTTTCTTGAAATTTTAGAGGGTATAATTTCACTTAACTTTGCTAGTATATAGCTAGAGTTCCACAGAGCTCACTCTATTTCTTGTTGCTTTTTAAAGCATTAAATACTATGGCAGCTAAAATCCAACCAGACAGAAATCAGATCAGTAGTTGTCTGGAGTCAAGGCTGAAGGTGGTGGTGGTGGTGGTGGTGACTTTAATGGAGCCCACAGGAACTTTTTGGGGTGATCAAAATGTCCTATATCTGGATTACAGTGGTGGCACAGGTATATATACTTGCTAATATTCATTTTACTATATGTAAATTAGGACTCAAAAATTACTTTTTAAAAAGACATTATGGAAGTTTATTTCCTGAAATCTCTGGCTCTATTCCTCTCCCCTACTTTTTTTTTTTTTTTTAATTTATGTTTTGTGTGTGGTACATGCCCCTAGCAGGAACTGAACCCAAGACTCTCTGGTCCGCAGGTCAACGCTCAACCGCTGAGCCAAACTGGCCAGGGCTCCCCTCCCCTATTTTTTTTATTTTTATTTTTTTTTTTTTTATCCTCACCGAGGACATTTTTCCATTTTTTTGTACAGATAGAGTGGGAGGGAGAGAGAGGAAGGAGAGAGAGAGAGAGAAACATCGACGTGAAGGGACACATCGAGTGGCTGCCACCCGCACGACCAACCAGGGCCGGGGACAAACTGCAACCGAGGTACGTGCCCTTAGCGGGAACCGAACCCGGGTCTCTCCGGACCGCAGGCCGACGCTCTAACCGCTGAGCCAAACTGGCCAGGGCCCCTCCCCTATTTTTAATTGGATCCCTTTTTCCTTGGTCTTCATTGTCTCTGTTCTATTCAGTTTGGAGTGCATTCACAGTAGTTTCTTCTCAATATAGGGCTTTGTCTTGGAATGGAGCTTTAGTTAGTTTTGAGAGTTCATAGAGGTCTAATTCCTACAGACCTCACTGCAAACTGCTTATACTCACCCAAACTGGGGTGCCTACTTCCTTTTAGCTTCAATTGTATTATTACCTATTGTTGCATAACAAATAAATTGCCCTAAAACTAGTAGCATAAAACAAAGATTACCTTACAGTTTTGGTGGATCAGGAATTTGGAAGAGGCTTAGCTGGGTAGGTCTGGTTCAAGATCTCTCACGAGGTTTCAGTCAACCTGCTGACCAGGGTTGCAGTCTCATCTAAAGGCTCAAACTGGGGAAAGACTGAATTCTCAACACAGTAGCTGGCTTCCCCCAGAGGAAGTGATCTGAGAGAGCCCAAAATGGAAGCTTCAATGTTTTTATAACCCAATCTCAGAAGTTGTATACAATCACTTCTGCCTTATCCTGTTAGTCACACAGAGCAACCATAGAATATATGAAAGGCAACTATGCAACATGTGAGTACCAGGAAGCAGGAATTATTGGGGGTCATTTTGAAAGATGGCCACTAAGCTGCTATTCTCAAAAGAGCTTGCTGAGTTAACTTATTAGAGTTCTTGGATTCATCATTATACCCTGTAGTCAGCCTCTCCTTCCTCTTACACAGACATTGATACCACACAGGTCTTATAGCTTTCAGGTGTTTATCCCACCAACTATTTTGGTGTTTTGTGCAAAATGCCAAATCATCCTAACAGTTGTAGATGTTGCCCATAAGTTTTTTGGATTATTTTAGTTGCTCTATGTTTTTATATAAGGACATCTAGGGAGATTAAAAATCTATGGTGTTTCCCAGCTGGTATGGCTCAGTGGTTGAGCATCGACCCATGTACCAAGAGGTTGCTAGTTTGATTCCCGGTCAGGGCACATGCCCAGGTTGTGGGCCAAATCCCCAGTGGGGCCTATACAGAGGCGGCCAATCGATGTTCTCTGTCATCAATGTTTCTCTCTCTCTCTCTCTCTCTCTAATATCAATAAAGAAAAAAATCTATGCTGTCATCTTCTTAGAATTAATTCATTCTCATATTTTCAACTTTTATGACTTCATAGGTCTTTCTCACAAACAGCATATGGGTTTGGTTTTCATTTTAATCTAGTCTGCTGATTTTTTTTGTTTGTCATTGTAACATTTAGTTTACATATAGTTAATATAATGGCTGATATATTTGGGTTTCTTTCTACCATTATACTATGTTTTCTATTTTATCTACCTTTTTGTTTCTTTTACTCTTTTAACTGCCTTCTTTTGAATTTTTCTAATACTTATTATTGTTTGTACTCTATTCATTTGCTAACATTTTATTAATTTTTAGTGGTTCAAACTATTTTAAGTTTTACTTTCACTACTCCACTGATCATGTTAGAATTTCACAACTTCATTTACCAACTCCATCTTTTGCATGGTTGTCATGCATTTTAATCTATACATATTTGAAACTTCACTATTATTGGTTTGAATATAGTCGTCCCTTGCCACTTCGCGCTTCGACTTTGCGGCTTCACTCTATCGCGGTTTTTTCAAATCACCCTAAACAGTTGTAGGTGTTGCCTGGTTGAAAAAACCGCGATAGAGTGAAGCCTCGAAAGTCAAAGCGCAAAGTGGCAAGGGACGACTGTATATAAATAAAAAATCCTACTTCACTGAAAGTCATTTATAGAGGTAGAGTCTGGAACTGATCAACTGTGACAAATGAGGGTCGACTATAGTCTATTTGTACTTTACTTATATAGTTACCCTTCTTTTGTTCTTAATCCTTCCTGTATTTCCATGTTTCTAGCTGAGATCTCCTGCTTAAAGAACTCCCTTTAAGTATTTGTTTTGGTGCAGGTCAGTTAGCAGTGAATTCTCTCAGGTTTGGTTTGATAATGTCTTTATTTCAGCTTAATTTTGTAAGATATTTTCATTAGAAATGTATTTCTAAGTTGAGAATATTTTATCAGTGTATTCAGATGCCATTCCATTGTCTTCCAGCTCACAGTAAGTCATCTTCCCTTCGTTCTTATCTTTAGCTTTCAGCAGCCTTGTTACGGACATGACACTGCATGCTTTGTTTTATTTATCATCCTGTTTAGGATTCATAGAATTTCTTCAATCTGGGCAGATACTATTTATCAATTTTCAAAAATTCTAGCTACTATATTTTCAAATATTTTATTTTTACCCTACTCTCTCCTTTTTTTGGAACTAGAATAAAATGTAATGCATGCCTTTTCACCAAGTTCCATATGTCCAAAGTCTATTCTCTGCTGGTTTCCATGTTCCAAGTTGAATCTTTTTCATTGATGTAACCTTTTCTTCACTAATCCTATCTTCTA
The DNA here is from genome assembly GCF_014108415.1 of Molossus molossus. Classification (NCBI taxonomy): domain Eukaryota; kingdom Metazoa; phylum Chordata; class Mammalia; order Chiroptera; family Molossidae; genus Molossus; species Molossus molossus. Next base: position 58,105,311 of record NW_023425349.1, on the reverse strand, counting down.
CTGTATCTAATCTGCTGTTAAGTCAATCTAATGACGTCTTCTCTCAGACACTATATTTTTCAGTTCTAGAATCTCCATGATATTATAGATTCCAATTCTCTGTTGAAATTCATCCATTTTCTTGACCATTTTAATCACAATTACTTTAAAGTCCCTATCTGATAACAGATTTATCAATATCACCAATGAGTCTATTACTACAGTTGGTTTTTTCTTCTGGTTTTGGATTATATGGTCTTGTCTTTTGGTAGCATAGTATTTTTGGCTCCATGGCAGTGTATGTAAAACATTTGAGGCTTCAGATGTTGTCTTACCATATAGAAGGTACAACTTTCCTTCTGCTCAAAAGATATTATGTATTACTGATTTACAGTCTTGGTAGGATTTAGTCTACCTCTTTGCCTTAGCCATCTAGTTTTCAACTAAGGTATCCAAATATCTGCCAAAAGCTTTGAATTCTACCTCTAGCCTGTCCCCAGTGCAAAACTAGGTTTGTACTGCATCCATAATTTACAGAGTCCCCGGGGCAAAAAGCAACTACAAAGGCCAACTGCCTTTTAAGGTTTTTCCTTTAGAGTGATAGCCCCAGTAAGTTCTCCTTTTGTCTATGCTGCTTCGAACAGATGATAACTATATTTGATCTGGCTATTCTAGAATTTTAGATAAGAATGATGATTTACTGCCAGTTATTCCATTCTATCCAGAGACAGAAACCTTCCATATATTTAAGAACTTCAATAAATATCACAAAAAAGTGCTTCAAAACTAAATTCATTTCTTCACTCATATTATTTTAGTTGAAGGCTTATCTCACCCACTTCCTCTAAACAAAACTGATCAAGTCATGGATCAAAACAAAATGTGTAAATTGGCAATTCATTCCTTCAAGAAATACCATATTTCATTGAATCTAATAAACCAACAGTTGTATAACATTATTTTATGTACTAAAAAAAAGAAATTGGACTGTAATGAGGCAGTCTAAGGATCAATTGGGACACAAAATGGAAGCCAACAACTGAGATACATTATTTTATAAAATCCCAAGAAAGCAAAAAGCCAGAGATGAAGGACCCTCAAATAAAGCTAGAATGCCAAACAGCTTCTCTCATAGTTAAAGATAAATGTGATATATTACCTTACAATAAGAGACAGAAAGCAAATATGCCTATTTCAGTATTACCACTGGGTATAAGGAGAAAAAGTATCCCCTAAGAATTGAACCACAAGATATGATTCATGCAGCTTTGCAGATATGAATTGCACTACCAGTGTGGTCTAAAAAAGCTCTCAAACAGAAAATTTGACTTCAAGTTGGATGGCACTCCCAAGATGACTAGCAGAAACAAACTCAAATCTCTGAAAAGAACCCAAGTTCAGTCAGTCCAATGGCAATTTTAAGATACATCCTAATTTCAGAGATACTAAAATATGAAAAACTGTCAATATCCAATTCTATTAAATGTTACAGTTACTGAAAACCCATTGAAACTAGTGTCTAGAACAGGACCTGGCACACAGCAGCAAACAAAAATCAAGGCATTAACTATTCCAGTGGTAAGAGAGGCAGAATAGGCCTCAAAGATGTCGATGTCCTAAGCCTAGAAACCTATAAATATGTTACCTTACATGGCAAAAGTGACTTTGCAGGTATGATTAAATAAATAACCTTGAACTATGGTTGTCCAAGTAGGCCCAATGTAATCACAGGGGACCTTAAAAGTAGAAGAGGGAAGAAAAGATAATCTGAAAGAGATAACATTGTTGGTTTTGAAAATGGAGGAAGTGGGCCATAGGCCAAGAAATTAGGCCTCTAAAATACGAAAAAGGTAAGAGAAAGAATTCTCGTTAAGAATCTCCAAAAAGAACAGATCCTCGCTGATGCTTTTTTTTTTTTTAATTCCTTACCCGAGGATATTTTTTCTATTTATTATCAGACAGAGTGGGAGGAAGGGAGGGAGGGAAAGAGAGAGGCATAGAGAAACATCGACCTGACAGAGCCACATTGATTGGTTGCCTCCCACATGACCCAACCAGAGAGAATGAACGCCACTGAGGTACATGCCCTTGACCGGAATCAAACCTGCGACTCACTGGTATGCAGGCCGATGCTCTAACTGCTGAGCCAAACAGGCCAGGGCTCCTTGTTGACACTTTGATTTTAGCCCCGATTAAACCCATGTAAGACTTCTGATCTAGAGAACTATAAAATATAAGTGTTATTATTTAAGTTACTGGGTTTGTGGTAATTTGTTGCAGCAACAACAGGAAACCAATCCTACAATGTAAGGCAAGAAAAATAAATGTCATGATAATCAATACTATAAAGAAAAATCAAAGTAAGGGAAAATTTAAGTAACTTATGCCTGATATGTATATATGATGTTACATAGTGTGATAAAAAAAAGCCTCTTTCCAAGTGATATTTGAACAAAGAACTAAAACAAGAGACAGAGTGAGCCAAATGAATGCATGTGTGGAAGACCAGGCAGAGGGAACAGCAAATGTCAAGGCCTTGAAGCAAGAGCATGTTTATATGATTAAGCAACACAAGAAGGCCAACATTGTTGGAATACAGTGAACTTTGATTTATAACTTGATATAGACACTTAATTTGTACTCTACAATAACAGTACATTCAATGATAAGAATTATGACTAAAGAGATTTCATGATAAACAAGTATGAATAAAATTTAGTAAATAAATAAAACTCTATAAAAATGACACTGAAAATCAAGTAAGTACATTTACAGTGTTACAGTAAAACAAATTATTTTTTGCTATAGGATTCAAATTCTATTTATGAGTATATAAACTAGTATGACTTCCTGTGATACTAAATATAACATACATTACCATAATAAGTGAACAAATTATTTTGAAAAATACATTTAGACTATAAACTTTTGTTTTGAATTCTCTAAAATAGAAAAAATAAAAGTTAAAATAGAATTTGATAACTAGAATTCAACAGTTTAAGCATAGTCACTTTTTGGTACTCACAAATTAAAAAAAAACAAAACCATGAACTTTAACTCCAAATTCCCTTATCAAATCTCCAAAGAGATTAAAAATCATCCCTACTTGCTTCTTCCACTGCACCTTCAATACAATAGAAGATCAAAGCTGACAGTTCTTTGCAAAAGTCTAATAAAACTAATAAACCTCTGGTGAGATTAAGAAGTCACATACTAAATTCAAGAATAAAAAAGAGACCATCACAACAAAGACTCTACACATTAAAAGATGAGGCTACCAAATAAAATATGACAATCAACTGAAATTTAGATAAAACAGACAAGTTTCTAGAAAATTAAATCCTATTTTAAGAAGAGATAGAAAATCCAAATAGTCCTTTGATCATCACAGAAATTGAATCAATCTTAAAAAACCTTCTCACAAAGAAACTCAGCCCCAGAGGACTTTACTGAGAAATTCTAACAAACATTGAAGAAAAGGACACAAAACCCTGCCATAAGATAGAAAAATAATATTCTACCAAATTATTTTATAAAACCAGCATCATTCGTGAAGGACAGCTACATAGAAAAATTAACATGCAAATTTCACTCAACACAAATATAAAAATCCTATACAAAACATTGTCAAACAAACCCACGGAAGAATATGCATAAAATACCTGTATTAAACTAGTTAATGATGAATTTTGGAAGTTTTTCTTGGAGAGCAGGAGGAAAAAACAAACAAACATGCTATCAATATCTCCTTTCAACAATGTACTAAAGAGTAACTGATGAATAAAGAGAAAGCAATCAAATAAAGGGGCAAAACAAAAATGTCATCCACAGAATTATAATTATAAAAATTCAAAAACAGCCCTGGCCGGTTTGGCTTAGCGGTTAGAGCGTTGGGCCGCAGACCAAAGTCCCGGATTTGGTTCCTGCTAAGGGCACATACCTCGGTTGCAGTTTGTCCCCAACCCCGGTTGGGGTCGTGTGGGTGGCAGCCACTAGATGCATCTCTATCACATCAATGTTTCTCTCTCTCTCTTCCTCCCTCTCCATCCCACTCTAACTAAAAATAAATGCAAAAATGTCCTCAGGTGAGGAGAAAAAAAGAAAAAAAAATTCAAAAAAAATATACTTGTAAATTAAAATTAGTAAATCTAGTAACTTTCCTGTATCCAAGATTAAAAGTTACTTGTATACCAGTAACAAAGAGAAAAACAAAATAAAATACCATTTACAGTAACAATAAGTAGTACCTAAGGTTAAATAAGGATAACAAAGAATATATAAGATCAAATCTCTATCAGGTTGAACCATAATAATTGCCAACATTTAAATATTTGAACCTACAAAAGCATATTTCATATGGTTCAACCTAATAAAAACTTGAGAAAAATACATTAAAGACCTAATTAAATGGAGAGAAATCACATTATGAATTAGATTCAACGTAACACTTATCAAATTCCCAATGGTTTTTATGTGGACATTACCAAGATGACTGGAAAATTCAAATGAAAATATACAAAGCTAAGAATCTGCTGTGTCATATTATGAAAGTGTGTAACCGATATAAGGATACACAAAACAGATCAATGTTATAGAATGCTGACCAGATGGATGTATCAAATATAAAGATACTTGTGATGAGGTGATATTGAAGATCAATGAGGGAAAAGTGGGCTTTTTGATAATTGGTAAGTTAGTGCTCGTTTCGGCAGCACATATACTAAAAAATCAAGGTAAGTTAAACCCTTACCTCACACTGTACACAAAAAACAACTTCAAGTGGATTAAGGACCTAGAGAAAGGCACAACCACAAAATTTTTAAGGTAATAATGGAGAATGTCTGTATGCTTTCTGGGTAGGGAAAAGTTTCTCCATTCTCCCCTCTACATTTTATTGAGATATAATTGACATAGCATTGTATAAATTTAAGGTATATAACATAATAACCTGATATATGAATATATTGACAAATGATTACCACAAAAAGTTTAGTTAACATCCATGATCTCACAGTTAAAACTTTTTTTTCTTGTGATGAGAACTTTTAAGATCTACTCTCTTAGCAACTTCCAAATATACAATACACTATTGTTAACTATAGTCATCATGGTACTCATTACATTCCTGGAACTTGTATATCTTATAACTGGAAGTTTGTACCTTTTGACCATCCTCACCCATTTCTTTCCCCTGACCCTGCTCCTCAATCCTCGAAAGTTTCTTAAGCAAGAAGGTTTCTTACAGAAAGTATAAACACAAGAAAACAATTTTCATAAACTTGACTATTTAAAATTAAGAACACTATTCAAACATCAAGGAGAAAAGATAAGTCATAGAATTGGAGAAGATATTTTCTCCACATATAACTGAAATGGTCAAGTTTTCACAATTAGAACTCCTAAAAATCAGTAAGACAGACTACCCAACTAACAATAACAAAACACCAATGTTTGAAACAGGGTCCTCACAAAGATATCCAAATTGCCAATAAACGTAAGGTTCTCAATCTCATTAGGAGGCAGAGAAATAAAAAGTAAAGCTAATGATCTACTATTTCATTATACACCCCCAACTGATTATCAAAACCTCAAGTATGACAAAATGTGAATGAGAATGCAAAGAAATGGGAGTTCTTATATTGCTATGGAAGCACAATCCAGAACAACCACTTAAATATTTGGTCCTAGCCATTAAAGTTGAAGATGCACAGGTTTTACAATCCCACAATTCTACTTCTGCACAAGATGTGCACTACAAAAACTAATCCACAGAACCACCAGGTCACATATGTTGTCATGGCAGCACTGTCTGTAACAACCCCAAACTGTCTATGAACAGCAGAATACATGCATACCTTCACTCTATTTACCCACTATTTCCAGTGAGGAAAAAGATTTCTAACCATGAAAAAAATCCAATTCACAAGCCATACTGGCTCCTTTTTGGCTTTGTGTTCCTAATGTGTCTAGTAAAAATTTAAATGACGAAGAACATAATACTTTATATAGGACAGTGTGTTTTACTTTTGGGATAACTATCATATAACTTTTCTCTCTAGTGAGTCAATATTTACCTATCTATAATTTCTGCTCATTCTTAGTTCTAGTCCCTAAAACCAGGGTGGCTCCTTTCTAACTGTACTTCAGAATCACTCAAGGAAACTTTTTTTTTAATAGCAAGCCATTTTTCATCTCAATGTGATGTATTGTTATCCTCTCCTATTGTGTACACGTGCTTTTTTGAACTTCCTGAACTCAAGTACTTTATAAGGCTCCCTATATAACCAATTTATATATATATTTTCTCTCCTTTTCTTCATGATCTGTATCCATATCAGAATTTCAAGTGGCTTGGAAGTTTGTAATTGAGTTACATCCTAATTCTGGCAATAAAATCACACTTGTGTTTGGATAAAGTTCTACAACTGTTTTCTAAAATATAAGCTATTTTCAGCACCTCACACAACATTCTTTTTCTTTACCTTTGGAGTCAGCAAAGATTTTCCCATCGAGGGTAACAGAATAAGTAGTTTAGATTTTACAAGCCAGACAGTCTCAGGTGCAACTGTTCAACAATGCTGTTGAGTACAGAAACAGCCACAGAGAATACATAAATGGATGAGCAGCGCTGTGTTCCAGTAAAACTTTCATAACAATAGGAAGCCAAGTGGGCTGTAGTTTATAGACCCCTGCTTTATATTATTAACCATAAGCAGATGCTTGATCCCCGATTGGTCATCTCAATGTTACCAAAGGTGTAATATATCCATTATGTTATATATTATATAAAATATATAGTATAATAATTTAGAATAATCCATCTAACCAGAACTTGACAAGAATATTAGTTTGGCTGGTTCCCTTATGTAAAAGAAAACTGTCAAGGTCATCCTAGAATCCTCAGTGCTTAACACAGCAAATGTATTTCTAAGAACTGACTCATTCTAAATAAAGGAAATGCACAAATATGTGTTTAAACACAAGATTATTAACTTAAACATAATTTATAATAAAGAACTGGAAACAGTTTAACAAATCTTTTTGTATGAAAAAAAAAGTAAATTAGTGACTATTCATCCAATAAACTATTCAGCAGAATCAGACTAAGAAAGATGGTGATATTTTCCTAAGTGTAAAAAGGTAGCTGTGAAACAATGCATCGTAATATATCACTTGAGGGAAACATCTAAGAGTATTTCTTAAAAATTAATGATGAAAATACCCGAGTGATTTGGTATTTTGGTGACATTTTACCTTTTAAATTTTCTTCATTAAGTTTGTCAAATTCTGTAAGTTGAAGAAAATTACTATATAAAGAAACATTTAAGACAGTCTTGCAAGCCCAGCAGATAGCTAGTTAAAGGCAGACAGTCACAGCTATTATATCAACATAGATCCTCATAGCAACCATGACTATTGAAATGCTCTTGTATATTATTTGGTTTAATCTATAAACATTCTGTGAGATAAACAAGGATTTCGCTAATAAAACACTCAGTTATTTCAAAAGTAGGTATGAAGATTTAAGGATATTCTTAATAAAAAACTCTCAAGAATTTATTTTTAAGTCTCCTTCAGTATGTAAATTTCCATCTTTCATAGATTTTTTCTTTAAAAAAAGGAACATGTGCTTAACACCTAAAAAATACATTCTTAAAGGCATCAGTGAAGAGAATCTTACCCCAAGAAAATATTCACACGAAGTTCTTTTTTGGACCTTGAGATTGTCTTCAATGCAGTAATTTCTGCATCAAACCAAAATCCTCTATTACTAGGACTTTCTACATTGTAATTAACCATTACCACATCACCGATATTTAATTCATTCCATTTCAAAGTGGTTCTAGCTCGTGGCCGAAGATCCTTCACATTTATTTCTACAGTACCACTTTCCGGATATCTGAGGAGAGAAAAAGAAGAATCATAGGGCACTGCTTACGATAACTGCCAAAGACTAAAATTATATACAACATATGTAAAAACCTAATCATATTATTCTTAATGGCACTTAAGGTAAGTGATACTTATTCATGATGTTAACTGCCAGAACAAATAATTCTTGCTAAAATCTTAGTGAGACATTCTTCGTTAGCTTGGGGGAAGCGGGGGTGGGGGAATAAAAACAAAACAAAACACAATTTAAAAAACCCCACAAGTTATTCCTCCACCTTTTCTTAACCCAAGTTTAAGAATTACTTTAGTAGGAGTAGATGCTGACCTCTTCCTGAACCTGAAACCAATTCCAGTTTTGCCATTTGCTTTAAGACATAATAAGAACATGAACCCAGTACATTTCAATAGCCTCCATTTTCCCCGGAAAAATGTTAAAAAATTCTACTTCTTACATGTAGCCAGCTCCCTAGTAATGGCAAAAACAAAAACAAACAAAACAAAACAAACAAAAAACATAACAAAACCAATCTGGAAATTTTTATGTATCAGAAAGTAGAATCATGTGAGAGAATTGCAGCAGAATCTTAGTTTTTGTTTCTAAAAGTAAGCTTAACATAAAACCAATCCTGACATGAATTTAAAGCTTTAGAAGGTTACTCAATTTTAGGCCTAATTTCTGGTATCAACAGACCAAAGATAACAATGTAACTGTCCACAATGGTTTCTGTAAAATTAAGACCTGTACCTTTATGTATTGGTAGGTAGTAAGTAGGTAGAGGGACAAAGAAATGAGTAGTATCTGGTTTGTGCTCTTGGAAAGCTCTACTGGGCACAGACTTACACTACTATAGTGGTGGTTCTCAAAGTGTGGTCTCCACTCCAGAAGCATTAGCATCACCTGGAAACATGTTAGAAAGGCAAACTCTTATGCTCCATTTCGAATCTACTGAATCAGAAACTCTGGGAATAAGCCCTAGCAATTCTACTTTCACAAATCCTCTCAGAAATTCTAAAGCATGCTCAAGTTTGATATAGGAACACAATAATTAAATGCCATTCCTTAGTGTGACAGCATTAGCAAGTAGAAACTAAGGGGAGACAGTTACCCTTAACCAACTGAGTGGCCTATTCAAAATGTAATGGGTCTGGAGTTGGAATCAGCTCTAGTAGCTAGGCTTCGTTGTTCTGAATCAAACAAGTACTATGCAGGCCTAGGTATCTCACAGTATATCTAATTCACTTAGAATAAATGAATATTAATCCTAGGTGGGATCTTTTTAATTACCCAATTTAATCAAGTCTCTTCACATTTTAGTTAATTGGAAAAAAAAAAAAAATCCCAGAATTAGCAAGGGGCCCATTTTACCCTCTCAGTGCCATATTTCCCTTCTACCACAAGCGTTTCAAATAACCATGCAACCTTTGCTCGGACAGTAAGTGATGAAGTATCCATTTTAACTCTAAAAAGAAAAGATAATTGATACTGGACCAAAGACAAGCTTAAGCTTTGGAACTCATTCATTGCATGCCTAAGTTCCATGAAGAAATCTATACACTCTCTCCGAGACAGACCTCATATTTGACTGTCAAGATGTCCCTGCCTGACTCGTCCCGCCCCCCCCCCCTTCTCAATCTTCTCTCCTAAATAAAAACATTTTAAATGAATTTCCTTCAACTTACATGGCAAGGCTTTTAATCCTTTATCATCACTCAAAATGTTTTGTTTTTAGCCTGCCTGGGTTTAAATTCCCACTTTATTAGTTTCTTACTACTGTGTAACCTTGGGAAGAAAGTTACTAAAACCTCTCTATGACTGTCTCTCATGTGTAAAATGTGCCTAATGGTAACTAACTGTATTCACATGGTTGTTTTAAAAACTAAAATTAGAAAACTTGTAAAGTAGTATCAGTTATTAATATTCATTATCACAGAAATAATCCTAAAGAAAGAATGTGACAAGTACAAAGCCATGTCTATGGTTCTACTCTCCTTCCATTTAAATTCCATTTTTAATGGCCAAAGGTAAACTTAAGAGATCTCTGGAGTAACACTTGGTATTTATATACTCATATTGTTTCATATTAGTTTGGTCAGAAAAATAACCAATACGTTCTTAACCTATAAAACAAAGAAGTTAATCTAGATCTTTTAGGGCCTTTCTAATTCTAAAGCTGTGAATTTGTTTCCTGCCTCAATATTTTAAAAGTCATATAGGATAGAAAACTCTTTTTAGATGATGTTCTTTTCTCAGCTGTACTGTGAAAATTAAATTTTGACATCATATTATCATGTATCTGTATATTTAATGCTGTAATGGCAAAAACATTATAAATTTCCATTTATTTGTCTAAGTTTGTTAAAATTAGATACCAAGAATGGAAATATTTTGAACCAAGTAGAGAATTTGAGCATTTTAAAGTTATATACAAAATGTTTATAGAAAATAAGGTAAAATAAATCACCCCATATTTCAGAACATAAGAATTTAAGCTATGTTTGTCCTGGGACTAAATTTGTACAATTTCAGAACAGAATTATATTGTACAGTATATGTATACATAATCTACATGTATATATACTCTCTATATAGTAAGTCTCTAAATAAATCATAAAAGTGAAGTATATTTTTCTAATTCTAGTAAGAGATGTTAAGTCAATTGCTATATAAAAAAATAAACATGGAAGGGGCATATATAAAATACTCTTACCAAAATCAACATCATCCAAGTGCTCAAATATTACTCTGCATCTTTTCCTGAGCATCTTCATCTACATATATCTTTTTTTTTTTTTTTATCCTCACCTGAGGACATTTTTCCATTTTTTGTTCAGATAGAGTGGGAGGGAGGGAGAGAGAGAGAGAAAGAAACATCGACGTGAAAGGGACACATCGTGTGGCCACCACCCGCACAACCCAACCAGGGCCGGGGACAAACTGCAACTGAGGTACGCGCCCTTAACGGGAACCGAACCTGGGTCTCTCCCAACCACAGGCCGATGCTCTAACCGCTGAGCCAGACCGGCCAGGGCTACATATATCTTAATACTACATAGAGTGATGACTCTAAAGCTCCAGTCTATTATAAATTTTCCTCTTCAGATTCATATATCCAACTACAATTCTAACACAGATGTCACAGAAGCACCCGGAATTCAAGTTATCCAAGATAGAATTCTCACATCCCATAATCTGCTAATGCTGAGTATTCTCTTTCATACTCCCAGAAATTTAGAGTTATAGCCAATTCCTCATAATTTCTCCATCCAGTTACTGGCCCCCTTATACTATACCTTTAACACTTTTGTAATGTAACTATACCCCCTTACTGAAGACCTGCATTTCTCTGATTCTACTGTTAAGGCCCAACATATCTCTGGCATTAGGGTCATACCTTATAGTTCATGTCATACTTTTGCCAAAAATTCTAAAATACAGATCTACTTAAAATATTTTGTGAAGTTTGATAACAGTATGTTCATAAACTGTGGGAAAACAAGTATTCTCATATATTACTAAGGGGAATACAAAATGGTACTGTCTCATTGTAGAGGGGAATTTGGCCAAAGCCAGCAAAATTGTCTATATGTTTACCTTCTAATCCAGAAATTCCACTTAAAGAAATCCATCCCAAATATAAGTAACAAAAATCCTTATGAAAGGACACATACACAAGGTGATTTTATAGCTATACTGTCTATAATAGGACTAGAAACAATTTAATGTCCAGAATAGGAAACCACTTAAAATAATATGGTATAATAGAGTATTATGCTCCTATAAAAAAAAGAATATGATATCTGCTATGGAGTGCTACATATTAACTCAAAAACAGCAAGATATAAACAGTGTTCATAGTGGGCAACTTTTCCCCTAATGAGTGAAAACACAAATATATGTGAATATATATGTATATATAATTATACACTTATATTTTGAAACAGAAGGACAAACCAAAACTAATATATATAGTTACTATAAAAAGAGGTAAGAAATAGGGTATGAGGAACCAGGAATGGACATGCTATTTCTCCTAATGTATTTTGTTTTGGAGATTTACCTGTAGAATGGAGATTTACCTATAGAACCATGAAATGTTTCACATAATTATAAAACATAATTAACAATAATGTGAGAAAATCAAAAGCAAAATGAAAAAAACCTAAGTGTCCATCAGTACATGACAGGATAAAAAAGCTGTAGTACATTTCCACACTGGAATACTACTCAGCCATAAAAAGGAAGGAAATCTTACCCTTTGCAACAGCATGGATGGACCTGGAGAGCATTATGCTAAGTGAAATAAGCCAGTCAGAGAAAGACAAGTATCATATGATTTCACTCATATATGGAAACTAATGAACAAAATAAACTAACAAACAAAACAGAAATAGAGAACAGACTGAAAGCTGTTGGGGGTGGGGGTTGTAAGAGTGGGTGAAAAAGTAAAGGGATTAAGCTAAAAAAAAGAAAACCCAAAAAACTCACAGACACAGACAGCAGTTTGGTGATTACCAGAGGGAAAATGTAGATGGGGGTAGGTAGACATAGTGTCGGGAGATAAATGGTGATAGAAGGAGACTTGACTTGGCTTAACGACGCAGAGAACTATTACAAGTGACTTGAAGATACTAAATTAGCCCTGGCCCGTTTGGCTCAGCAGTTAGAGCTTCAGCCTGCGGTCCAGAGAGACCCGGGTTCAGTTCCCACTAAGGGCATGTACTTCGGTTGCGGTCTGTCCCCAGCCCTGGTTGGGCCGTGTGGGCGGCAGCCACTTGATGTGTCCCTTTCACATCGATGTTTCTCTCTCTCTCACTTCCTCTCTCTCCCTCCTGCTCTATCTGAATAAAAAATGGAAAAATGTCCTCGGGTGAGGATAAAAAAAAAACAAACTAAATTAACTGTAAATTCCTAATGGAGTTATTTTCCAAGGACATAAAGTAAAAAACAAATAAGCAAAACACCCCCAGGTTTTCAGTAATCATATTGTTTGCAACATTAGTACTGCTCATCTGAAACTACCATATGAGTAAAATAAAACAAATCAATGGTGTTATTATTAGGAACCTTGATTTTTAAGGTTAGGAAAAAATAGATTAAAGAGATTAAATTATAAGCCTTTAACTCCAGATTTAATTGGAAATATCAATAGATATTTAAGTATTTTAATTACTTAAGTATTTCCTGTGTCCAAAGAGAAGACCTAGAAACATGATCAAATAAGTATCAATGAGCAGCCCAGGTTATATGCTCCAAATACCATCTTTGACTAAAAAGAACTAGGGCTCTCTGAAGAAATGGCTGAATCCAAGCATGGGCAGGAAATAAAAAACGTTTGGGATACCCTCTTGTACCAGAATGCAAAGAAGCCCCCCAAAACTATTATGTCAGGTTCAACACGAAGGAGCTTTCACAGACAATTTGGGTACCAAAAACAAACAAACAACTGAAAAAAACTGAGATGAAAACAACTGTTAAAATCAATTAGTTCATGGTATTTAAAAGTAAAAATCTCACTGGCCAAGCTCTGGCAAATGGTAGGAAACTTATTCTAAACACTGAAAAAGTTCAAGAATCAATAATTTATCCTACCGTTCACATATGAACTAACTGGTTGAGGTACGTTCTTTATGAAAAAATAATAGCTAATAAATGAAGGAAATGAGGTATCACCATTTTTGCAACACTTAATGAAACAGTGATCTAGATAAAGATTGATGGCTGCTAAAACCATTAAAATTGGTAGCAAATTTCACAATAGATGACAACACCTAAAATCTTATGAGAAGAAAAGCCGGGATTATGTGCCTCCCAATCACATACAATGAGTAATCACCATCTCTCAACTAGTCTTATCAAGTAATATAATTTAAATCCAACCAAACCTCTAGAATTAAGTATAATTAATTCTAATTAAGGACATCAACAAAGGAACATGTTAAATACCATTACAGAAATGTAATCTGTCAAGTCCAGACAATGGGAAAACGGAATAGATTGTCACTTGTCTTTATAAATAAACAGCAAGGAAAAAGGGGGGGGGGGAGAGTCTGTAGGTTGAGATTTAACCTATCAACTAAATGTAATGGGTAGATCTTGTTTTTGATCCTTATTTGAACACCTTAAGTATATTTTTTAAAAATACAGTTAAGGAAGTCTGAACATTATCTGGTTATTTGATATTAAGAACTCATTATAAATTCATGTGAGATTTGTTGGTGGCTTTTTAAAAAAAATGTGTTAGGATATGCAAGTCCATCCTCAGGTTCAGTGATTTGTTAGGGGAACTCACAGGACTCATTCCCACACAACAGCACATAGTTGTTCCCAGGGCTATGATTTACCTCAGAGACAGGATACAGAGCAAAATCAGCAAAGGAAAAAGGCACAGGGGATGAAGTCCAGGGGAAACTAGGCGCAAACTCATAGATTCTTCTCCCACTGGAGTCACACAAACATGCTCAACTCCTCCAGCAACAAGTTATAACAACCCATGTGAAATAGTATCTACCAGAGATGTAACTACAGTAAAGAATACCCAAAATTTTTATTAGGGGTCAGTCATGTAGGCATTCATTGCCCAGCACATACCAAAATTCCATATTCCCAGAAGCAGGTGTTCACATAAACCATATTGTTTACATAAACAGTTTAGGCACAGTAAGCCATTTATATCAGGGAATGATAAAATTCCTCCTGAAAGTCAAGTTCCCAAACACCAGCCAAAGGTCAACTATATAGACCTTTTAAGAAACAGCAGACTCAGGTCTAATATGTTGGCTCTTTTCTATACACTTCCAAAAAACAAAAAAAAATGTTTTTAGCTATTTTGTCAGTTGAATGCTTTAAGATGTCAAAATAAAGAGGAATCTAAGAAAGTTAGGAAGAATAGGAGTAGGTAGCAAAAGCCCGTATGATGATGGTCTGTCACTTTGTTTTTTGTGTTTTTTTTTATCCTCACCCTAGGACATTTTTCCATTTTTTGTTCAGATAGAGTGGGAGGGAGGGGGGGAGAGAGAGAGAGAGAGAGAGAGAAACATCGACATGAAAGGGACACATAGAGTGGTTGCTACCCGCACGACCAACCAGGGCCGGAGACAAACTGCAACCAAGGTACATGCCCTTAGCGGGAACGGAACCTGGGTCTCTCTGGACCGCAGGCCCATGCTCTAACCACTGAGCCAAACCGGCCAGGGCTGGTCTGTCACTTTGAAAAGAAAGAGGGTCAGGCATAAAAAGCATAAATGTGTGTTGTGTGTATAGTATAAGTCTGACAAAATCTTGGCCAGCCCAATGGTGAGCTTTGGTCCAGAGACTCACCATACAGTCCCACATCAGGTAGAAACTGCCAGGCTCTAGAACTGCTATCATACGTAGTCATTGGCTAGAGGATGTCAGGAAAAGTGTGGCCTTGAACAAACAATGTGGCAGATCTCAAAAGTACCGTACCTAAAAGTTATGAGCTAACTACATGCATTCCTTGCCACTGGTCAAGAAAGCAAGTTCTTTCTTGAGGAGAGTTCTGAGCAGCACACCCACCACACGTTAAAGCCATACATGCGGCCATTTATGGTTAAAATAATGTAAGGTTTGGGATTTGCTTCAAAATAATCCAGTGGTGCTTGGAAATGCTGGTATAGATGGTTAGGAGTTCACAATGGTTGAAGCTGAATGATGGGTTCATTCTACTGTTCTCTCGACCGTTTACAGATTTCTACAATAAAAAATAAAATGCTTTGTGGTTCAAGTAAAAATCTAAACAAAAGGCTCTCTTTTTTAAAGTTTTTCTCTGTATGTATATAAAAAAGAGTTAACACTCAAGGCTTACAATAAAAACAAGCAGCTGCCCTGGCCGGTTTGGCTCAGTGGTTAGAGTGTTGGCCTGCGGACTAGAGAGTTCTGGGTTCTGTTCTAAGGGCATGTGCCTCGGTTGAGGTTTGTACCCGGCCCCGGTTGGGATTGTGCGGGTGGCAACCAGTCGATGTATCTCTCTCAAATTGATGTTTCTCTCTCTCTCTTCCTCCCTGTCCCCCTCCATCTATCTGAGTGAGGATAAATGCAAAAAAGTGACCTCGGGTGAGGATTAAAAAAAAAGACAAGCAGCTCTTACCCCCCCCCCCCCCCGCAGCCCACATACTCCTGGACTCTTGCTCCCAGATGTAACCATTTTGAATTCTTAGCTATTTCTTTTATTTATCTCTATATTTCTAAATAACACACTAATATTTTGCTTTTTTACTTTAGACTATTACTCTTCCCATCTCTTAGGTACAGATCATTTACCTCTATCCTTTTTCTCATAATTGCTAACACAAGGCCCTCTTACAAGTGCTCACATATGTCAATGATTCTTAGGATAGAGGTAGGTGCTATTCTATCCCTTTTTACAGATGAGGCACAGAAGTGAAATAAGTTGTTTAGACAGAAGAGACATGACTCAAATTCTGATCATCTGACTCTAGACACCATACTCTTTTTTTTTTAATCCTCACCCGAGGACATTTTTCCATTCTTTTGTTCAGATAGAGTGGGAGGGAGAGAGAGGAAGAGAGAGAGAGAGAGAAACATCAACGTGAAAGGGACACATCGAGTGGCTGCCACCCGCACAACCAACCAGGGCCGGGGACAAACTGCAACCGAGGTATATGCCCTTAGCGGGAACCGAACCCGGGTCTCTCTGGACCGCAGGCCGACTCTCTAACCACTGAGCCAAACTGGCCAGGGCTAGACACCATACCCTTATACTGATGGACAAACTTTTCCTTTGCTCTTAACATTATACAAACTAAGTTGGTTGTAAAAAAATAAATGTTTTTCATAAAAATGTTTTCTATATTAACTAAATAGTATTCACAGCTAAATAATGAAGGTTGCTTTAATTACATGTCCTTTCTTCCAGTTTTGTTTTCTGTTGATTGCTTAACTGTTTTTTAGTTCCAACTTGCTTAGTTTTCTGTGTACCTATCATTAATTTTTTTCGATTCTGACAGTTGTAAAACTCCTCTACATTCAGACATTTTGGGGACTCTACTAATCTTCTGGGCTTCAAAACATCTTTTAGATACCTCTGTCCTATCATAATCTGGACAGTTTGCTCTGTAGAACTAGACCTATTCCACAACTGTCACGGTGGGACCCCCTCTCAACACTTCCTGTGTTGAATCCTATTTCCTGAATAGGTCTTCCTCTTTTTTTCCCCTCTCTCATTTTGAGTGGGTGAACAGTGGTTAAAATGCTCTTTCGTATAAATTAACCAATCCTCTAGTTCCTGGTTTTATTCCTACCTCCAAGGTACCTGGTGAGTCCAAGGCCTGAATGCCTAAAAATTATTCAATGCCAATTTACTTGCTGCTTGTTGGCTTCACATCCTTAGGTTTCAACTTTGTCTGACCTGCTAAGTTAGGGGTCATTTATCCATTAGCTTACCTTCCAAAATTCTGTTGTTTTCTCTTCTATGTCTTTTATTCCTATCCTATTTTATTGTCCTTGGGTATTTACGCATTTATTCTTTTACTATCTTCTAGGAGAGTTTAAGAAGGAGTAGAGACAGAACATGCATCTTAATCTGTTATGTTGAACTGGAAGTCTTTATTCACCTTGAGTTTCGTTTACTACTCACCATATACCTCCTACATTCCAGTCTTACTAATCTACCCTTAAGTAACCCCACATTTCCTATGCAATTCATTAAACAGAAAAGTCTGTTTACATAACCAAAGCTCTTAATCAAATATAATAAACTATGACCACAATATTTCAAAAAGGTCCCCTTGATAATGCTGTTTCCTATTCTTCCTTGAGAAGCCTTGATCTAGACAGTTTCTAGATCTATGGGAACACAGAATTCTACACAGAGCTAATAACAAAAAGGCTTTTTAAAGATTGTTTTTGGTATTTTTAAAAATGAAAAACCTGTAATCAGTTCAACTGCTTCTTACAGCAGTAGTCAAGAGAATGTTGCTGTTGTTGTTGTTGTTTAATAGTATAGGCAGCCTCCAATACAGCATTACCCTCACTCCTATGAGGTCTAATGTATAGTTAAAGATAACCAGTGCTAACTAGTCCAAGCAGCTAATTTCTTTCAGCATTTGCATAAGAAAAACTGCAGGAGACTGTATGTAACTTTTTGGAAAGCGTTGGAAGCATGAACAACTTCTAAAACAGGGCTCAAAGATATCCCCAAAGACCTGAATCACAAAGAGGTGGGAATGTTATCAACGCCAACTTTACCTACGCTAAACTGAGGGCCAACCCTATACCTACGGAAGGATGAATAGGGTTTTTCTTTCTCTTGTTCTACATGACCTCTTGTTCTTCTCAGAATCTGAAGTCAAGGCATTCTAATACAGGTATAAGATAAATTATTAACAAAACAGTCATTGAAAAGTCTGGGGAATTACGTTTCAGGGCAATTCATCAAGCACTATTTAAAAAATAGGTTTATTATAAAATGGTAAAACTACATTTTCTTAGGTGGCTTTTAAGGCAACTAATAATTTTAGAAAACTCAAACTGTACAAAGCAAAGTAGTATCACTGAAATCTTCCTTCAAAACATGGCTTTCTAGTGCTAATATGCTAAAATAAGGACACCATTCACCTGGAGGCATGTTCTAGTTTAGCAAATCTTTAATGTCATACCACATGCAAAAAGAAAGCAATACCACATGCAAAAAGAAAGCATTTCTTATTCTAATAACATTACTAAGTTTCATACCTTAAATGTAAAATAGACAATTAAAAATAACTTACTTAAAACTGCTTACAGTAGCACTTTACATATTACATAGAAATAAATCTCATTTGTAGAACACATGAACAATGTTGGATAACTGTTTTGATAATAATGAAAACAACATAATTAGGTTAAGACATACTTATGCCAAAGATAAATTCGTATTATTTAAGAATACTTACCAAAATAACCTGGCTTTATTAATAAATAAATGAAAACCAGAAAGTTTGATTCTATTATTACTGGGCACTTTTCAAGGTTATTAGGAAAAAAGAACATTAAGTCACATATTTACAGATGAGAAAATTAAAGCTGAAAGTTCAAGCTAAACAAAAAAATTACCAATAAACCACAGACCTACAATTCAAACCAAATTCTAATTTTAATGTCTGAACTATACAGCCTGTAAGAAAACCACTGCTCTGTGCACTTAACAGGCCCCTGGGGTACCTGTTTAAAAGCAGGCTCCTGGAACCTACTCCAGACCCACTCTATGCAAAAAGTGGAGATGAGGTTTGGTGTCCCTCAGCAATCTGCATTTTAAACACCTTACCTGGGTGAATCTGCAGTGTTGAAGACCATCTTCTTGAGAAACATTAATGTAAAGGGATAATGTATATATTGAAAAGGTAAAAATCAAATGGGATATGTAAAGTCATTTTCCTAAGCACTAAAAGTGACAACAACCGAAGAGCAATGGTTAATTAAGGTCACAGACCTAACTTCTGTCCTCCTTTTGATTGTCATCCATTCAGAATGCTGCAAGTCAGAGAAAGTCAGAGGAATACTCTCAGTTTTTGGTAAATGTGTTAGTAACAACCAAGAGAAGCAATGGGGCCGACTGATCACTGCACCAGGTTCTGGAACCTCTCCTTCTAGGTCCCCATGCTCAGGATCAATAGGATACTTTGGCTTGATCCCGATTACAAGAAAATCTCCTACTCTCCCCACCCCGCAACCAAAACATAGAAATCATTATTTTGACATTGCTCAAAACATTTTTGGGACACCTTTAGAAATTGTTTGCTATATCAATACATTCGAGAAAATCAGTTTTGTTACTTTACAGAAGAACCACTTTCACTGCCTTGGCCGGTTTGGATCAGCGGTTAGAGCGCCGGCCTGCGGTCCTGAGAGACCCGGGTTCAGTTCCCGCTAAGGGCACGTACCTCAGTTGCAGTTTGTCCCCGGCCCTGGTTGGGTCGTGTGGGTGGCAACCACTTGATGTGTCCCTTTCACGTCGATGCCCCACCCCCATCTGAACAAAAAATGGAAAAAGTGTCCTTGGGTGAGGATTAAAAAAACATGAAAAGTACCACTTTTACCTAAAAATACCTCTTGATTTTATTCAGAATTGGCTCACTGACTTCTAATAGACATAATTAAAACTACTCAAAAGCACCTGGTGGTGTGGCTCAGTGGTTGAGTGTGGACTCAGGCACCAAGAGGTTGCTGGTTTGATTCCTGGTCAGGGCACATGCCCAGGTTGTGGGCCAAATCCCCAGTGGGGGGGGGGGGGCATGATGGAGGCGACAGATCGATATTCTCTCTTATCGATGTTTCTATCTCTCCCTCTCCCTTCCTTTCCTTCTAAAAAACAATAAAAGAAAAAAATTAAAATAAAACTACTCAAGAGCATGTATCACAGGCTGAGAAAAGCTTGAAAACTCTTAAAAAATGCTGGGAGCAATGACAATATTATCTTAAGATATTTGCCAGATGAGATTTTAGTTATGGCCTAGCCACAAAGTTCCTAAGTGATGCCATGACATTTCCATTTGATTTCAATCTCATCACACTGTTAAAAGTAATTTTTTTTTTTTTTAATCCTCACCCGAGGACACTTTCCCATCTTTTGTTCAGGTAGAGTGGGAGGGAGAGAGAGGAACAGAGAGAGAGAGAGAAACATCGATGTGAAAGGAGCACATCGAATGGCTGCCACCTGCACGACCGACCAGGGCCGGGGACAAACTGCAACCGAGGTACTTGCCCTTAGCGGGAACCGAACCCGGGTCTCTCAGGACCGCAGGCCGACGCTCTAACCGCTGAGCCAAACCGGCCAGGGCTGTTAAAAGTAATTTAACCTATTTGGTTTAAAAATAGTTTCAGTACTAATGAGCTATGGATTTTCCTCACAGAAAAAGGCACACAGGTGTTTATGGCCAGGTAAAGAAACTTTAGTTTAAGGTATCTGTTCTGCAAAAGCATTAACTGGAAAGACTGACAAAAATTTTCTAAATTATGTCAACAACCCTATATGCTATATAAACATTTTTATAAGCATGTGTCTCTCAAAATGAGATACTATGGTAGAGTAGGTTGCCAATGTGTGCTTATCTGAATCCAGGTCTACCTCTTATCACCTATTCAACAATGGGCAAGTTACTTAATTTCTCTAATTTATGCTATTCCAACATTACACATAATAAGCATCTACTTCATTGCCCGGTCGGTGTGGCTCAGTGGTTGAGTGTCAACCCACATACCAAGAGGTTGCCGGTTTGATTCCCGGTCAGGGAACACAGGTTATGGGCCCAATCCCTAGTGGGGGGCATGCAGGAGGCGGCCAATCGATGTTCTCTCTCATGATATTTCTCTCTCTCTCTCTCTCCTTCTCCCTTCCTCTCTCTCTAAAAATCAATAAAGAGCCCTGGCCGGTTTGGCTCAGTAGTTAAAGCGTCGGCCTGTGGTCCAGAGAGGCCCAGGTTCGGTTCCTGCTAAGGGCACATACCTCAGTTGCAGTTTGTCCCCGGCCGGTGGCAGTCACTCGATGTGTCCCTTTTACATCGATGTTTTTTTTTTCCTCTCTCTCCCCCCCACTCTATCTGAACAAAAAATGAAAAAAATGTCCTCGGGTGAGAATAAAAAATTTTAAAAATTAAAAAAATAAAAATCAATAAAGAAAAAAATAAAAAAAAGTACTTCATTGAATTTTTATGAGAAGTAAATGAGTTAATTCAGGCAAGGTACTTGTATAGTGCCTGGCACACAGTGTTATTTTAACAATTATTGGATAAAGCTACCACATTAACTCACAATTCTATGTATTTTTAATTAAACTGTCACCATTAACCCCTTTCCCCCATATTGCTCTTTGGTAGCAGCAAGTGCCTGATGAAGCTGGGTCAAAGGCAGTATCAGTTAGTGGTTTTCAAACTTGAGTGTGCATCACACCCAGAGGTCGTATTAAAACACTGGTATCTGGGCCATCACTAGAGACTGATTCATCACATCTGAAGTGAGCCCAAGAACTTACATTGATAATAAGGGATGCTGATGCTCCTGGCCAAGGATTATATTTGAGGACCACTGCTCTAAGGCAGTGATTCTCAACTATGGCCCCACATCAGAAGCACAGGGAAACTTGAAAACACCAATGCCCGGAGTTCTCTCAAATAAATCATACCAGAAATTCTAGGGGTAGGTCCTAGGCACTGAGAGTTTTTAAAGCTTCATAAAAAACTAATGTATAGCCCTGGTAAGTTTGGCTCAGTGGTTAGAGCGTCAGCCCATGGACCAGAGAGGCTGGGGTTCAGTTCCCACTGAGGGCACGTACTTCAGATGCAGTTTGTCCCCGGCCCTGATTGGGATCGTGTGGGTGGCAACCACTCGATGTGTCTCTCTCACATCAATGTTTCTCTTTCTCTCTCTCTCCCTCCCTCCCTCCCTCTCTATCTGAAGATAAATGCAAAAATGTCCTCAGGTGAGGATAAAAACAAGCAAACACTAATGTATAGTCTGGGGAATTGACTAGTCTAGTTAATTAAAATAAATTTAAATCCATTGTAAACAGATGTTTCTTAATACAAAAGCAGAATAAGAATTTTAGTCTATCTGTTGATACAGCAGCCAATGACGAGTAAAGATTATATTCAACAAGGTGGCTTCAATTGCTTACATAACCAGGGTTTAAATCCACGGAAGAAGCTATCTGTGAACTAACTGCTTTAAATCCTAAACAAAGTCTAAAACAAGTCTTTAGAGGTCATACAAAATGGCTGACCTTTGAAGGCACCATAAGTGTGGGCTACTACCAATCACATGTACCTTACCATGTTTAGGCTGAGTGCAATACTGCACATTGGTTAACTCTCAGGCTCTCGAGTCAGATAATTTAACAGACATGATCTTTGGTAACTTAACTAAGCCTAGTCTCTTCATACAGGAGTTAATGTAACTAATATTATAATCATGCCAAAGATTACATGAGCATTGATGTAAAAAGTTAGTTCAGAGTATGGCATACAAGATTTAATGTAACCTAATTGCTGTAAGCTATGCCAGACATATTAACCTACCAGAAACACCAAGGAAATCATTGTCTATCTCCGACTTTACTTATTCCCTTCAGTCAAAATTATATCTCTTCATCACAATGACTTCCAGGTCTCTACTCTCACAAAACTGTAGTCACAGCTTTGTGAATTTATATGTACAGAGCCCTCAAAAACTTTAAACTTTATCTTAACTATAGAGAGGATAATTCATAGGAATAAACAACTTTTAGAAAGCTATGGAAGGCCTAGCCCGTGTGGCTCAGTAGACTGAGTGTCATCCCATGGACTGAGAGGTCTTGATTCAATTCCTGACCAGGGCACATGCCTGGATTGTGGGCTTGATTCCCAGGAGGGGGCATGCAGGAGGCAGCTGATCCATGTTTCTCTCTCTCACATGGATGTTTCTCTCTCTCTCCCCGTCTTAAAAAAAGAAAATCAATAAAAATGTATTTTAAAAAAGAAAGCTATGGAAGTATACAGTACAAGCTTACTATGAAACAACGTAAAATTTAATGTTCTCTTCTTTTCTTTGACCACTTAACCACTGCATGATTTATAAATGCCCATATTACCTTGACATTTGCCATTCCTGAATCCCTTTCTTTCTTTCTCTTCTGTTTCTGTCCAAAATACCACAAAATAGGTTTCAATCAAGCATAGTCTCCCCCTGTAATGAAGGCTCTAGGAGGAAAAAAGATAGCTCTTCTCACAGCCAAGTTGTATATGCCCGCTACTGAGGTGATTTTAAAAACCTCAAAGAGGACTTAAGAATCGTTTGGAGCCCTGGCTGGTTTGGCTCAATGGTTAGACTGCAGGTCCTTGGACTAATGAGTCACGAGTTCGATTCCAGTCAAGGGCATGTACCTCAGTTGTGGTTCATCCCCGGCCCTGGTTGGGTCATACGGGAAGCAACCAGTAGATGTGGCTCTATCACGTCGATGTTTCTCTCTGTCTCTGTCTCTCTCTCTCTCTCTCTGGCTCCCTCCCTCCCACTCTATCTGATGATAAATATAAAAACATCCTCAGGTGAGGAATAAAAAAAATAATAATAAAAAAAGAATCATTTAGAATCTAAATCTCAAAATCTAAATGTAACATTCCTACCACCAACTTTCTCCCCAAGTACTACGTTCTAAAAACACATGGCCCTCACTATGACAAAAATGACAAAAGCTGAGTGGTATAGAATACCAATTAGGAACTCCCCCGACAAATATCAACCTTGTCCCAGGCACTTTGATGTTAATTCCACATTTGCTTTATACTTTTTGCATTAAGACGTGAATCAAAGTTGAAAAGCTTAATCTAGGCCTTATGACTAACAAACTACAAAATCACAAGCAGCACTCAATGATTTAGTACATGCTCATGAAGGAATCTATAGAAAAGAGACCCTTGCAAACAGTAAAAGTCTTAAAACATTCCAAACAAATCTCTTAATATAACCTGCTTTTTATGAGCTTATAATGTTTGTATCTATAATTCTGAGAGAAAAAAATGGAGAAAGATTAGGAAATAAATGATTTCATTTGTATTTTAAAATAATGTCCACTACTAGATTTTGGCCTTTTTTCTGGGGTTGTTTTTGCAACCCCTTTAAATATCACTATTATATTTAAATTATTAACTATCATAATAATTTCTATTTAATAATATCATAAATCTGTAATACCTACCATTCCTCAGAAATTAAAAAGTGTTTGTTTTTAATTCTGCTCTGTCTAGAGTGGGGATTGAAAATTCAAGAGTATATGTACCTAACTCTTTTTTTGGGCCAACAATTATTTTATTTTTCTTTACTGATTTTTAAAGAGAGAGGGAGAAAGAAACATTGATGAGAGAGAACAATGACTGGCTGCCTCCTGCATGCTCCCCACTGGGGATTTGGCCCACAACCTGGGCATGTGCCCTAACCCTGAATGAACAGGTGACCTCTAGGTGCATGGGTCAATGCTCAACCACTGAACCACACCAGCCAGACAGGGCCAGCAACTGTTTTAATAAAGTTCATTTCAAAGACTGACAACTCATCTAGTATGGTAATATGTTAGATCTGTATGTAGGTCACTATAAAAGCTCTTATACCCTGGCCTGTTTGGCTCAGCAGTTAGAGCATCAGCCCGAAGACCAAAGAGATGCGGGTTCAATTCCGGTCAAGGGCACATACCTCACTTTTGGTTTGGTCCCTGGCCCTGGTTGGGGTTGTGCGGGAGGCAACCAGTCTGATGTGTCTCTCACATTGATGTTTCTTTCTCTCTCTCTCTCCTCTCTCCTCCTCACACTCTATCTGAAGATAAATGGAAAAATGTCCTTGGGTGAGGAATTAAATAAAAGATAAAAGTAGCTTTTATTTTATTATTAAAATGTTTTTATTTTAGAGAAAGAGGGAAGGAGAGAGAGAGAAACATCAATGTGAAAAAGAAACATCTATCAGTTGCCTCCTGTACGCAGCCTGACGGGATCAAATCCACAACTTGGGCATGTGTCCTGACCTGTAATGAAACCCACAACCTTGCACTGCATGGGAGGACACTCAATCAACTGAGCCACACCAGTCAGGGCTAAAAAACAGCTTTGGAACGGTGCCATTTTAAACTGACAAACAATGCATATCCTAAAAAAGACTTCCTGAAGTAGGTTCCCTGGTCCCATGTTCAATACCTCACTGCCTTGGCTAAATGACAACTTGTTCAAATTGCACTGCTGCACTAGAGGTTTGGAGATATGATTATTAATGAAGCAGATTAACTTCTGACTTACTCTACTTTCAATTTACTCTAGGTAGAAGAAAAATGAAGTTAGTTCATTGAGGGAATGGAGTGGGATGATAGCCTATAAGTACTTAAAGCCCATTTAGTAAGTTAAGAAGTACAGCCCTGGCCGGTTTGGCTCAGCGGTTAGAGCGTCGACCTGCGGTCCTGAGAGACCCAGGTTCGGTTCCCGCTAAGGGCGCGTACCTCGGTTGCAGTTTGTCCCCGGCCCTGGTCGGTCGTGCGGGTGGCAGCCACTCGATGTTTTCCTTTCACATCAATGTTTCTCTCTCTCTCTCTGTTCCTCTCTCTCCCTCTGTTCCTCTCTCTCCCTCCCACTCTACCTGAACAAAAAAAAAAGGGAAAATGTCCTCGGGTGAGGATAAAAAAAAAAAAGTACAAAAAAGTTATAGGAGAAATACTGTTTTGGAAGTAAAAGTTATACTACTGAAGTTAGAGGTCATCTAATCCAATCACTCAAATTTTACAAATCCTCTTTGCAATGTAATTCTCCCAGTCGATGGTTGAAGATGGCCCATGCTTGTTACTGGCCACTTCTCCGGGCAGATCATTCTCCATCTTTAGAGATTTAACCGGTAGGAAGTTGAGGTCATCCTGAAACTTACCTTTAGTGTTGTAAGAAGTTCCTTCCAGACAGAGCTTTTAAAATATGAAAGCTATAATGACCCAAATATTTTCAAGCTAAATACCTAGCTCCTTCAGCTACTCTTCATGATGGTTTTACATTTTGGGTTCTACTCTGTAGATGTACCACGTCATGCTGGTATTGTTCTTAAAGCACAGGAGATGGAAAATAACATTCCAAGTAGGGAATAACTAGCCCCATACAACAGTAGCATCACTGCGCTTGTTCCAGATATCTTACTTCTAATAAAACATCCTTAGAGTATAACTATTTGATAGCCACATTCTATTGACTCACTTGGAGCTTTCTACTCAATAAAAATGTTTATTTCTACTGCTTAAGCCATACACTCCAAAAGCTCTTTTCATTGCATCCTTTTTTTAATTCTCACCTGAGGATATTTTTCCACTGATTTTTAGATAGAGTGGAAGAGAGGGAGGAGGGGGAAGAGAGAGGGAGGGGACAGGGAGAGAGATGTGAGAGAGATATATCGATTAGTTATGTCTCGCACAACCCCAAAAGGGGCCAGGGATTGAACCTGCAACTCAGGTATGTGCCCTTGACTGGGAATTGAACCTGTGCCTCTTTGGTTCTCAGGCCAATGCTCTAAATCCTAAGCCAAGCTGGCCAGGGCTCAATGTATCCTTTATCCAAGGACATAAGAACTTGTTTAATAACTTACTGAAATACACATGTACTTTACAATAGTTTCTAACTTACTTTTCTAATAACCATGAAGAATGAAACTTTAACAAGATTTGTTATCCCGTCCATACCGGGTCACCATGATACTTTCTAGGTTCTTACACCTGCTTTTTGTTATTTGGGACTCTTATCTAAAAGCTAATCTATTTTATTTATCTTATACTTAATCTTATATAGTCCTTTTCTCTTCTTAAAGGTGCGAATGACACTTAGCTACCACTAAGTTTCTATTACCTTTTATTTTGGAAAGAAAAGTTCAACTATCATATCTTTAAGTTGCCAACACTGAACCATTTAATTCCATCCAAAAAAACTATTTAGGACATAATTTTAGTCTTCTCATGCATATTGAATTTAGACTCTTTTTTACTAACATTCATTTAAGACAAAGGTCTCTTTCATTAAAAAAAAAAAAAAAAGGCCAAATAAACACTAAGGTACTGTGAGATTTGAGTTAACATTATACCAAATTCAGGCCTACACCTTGGTATGTCTCACTCCCTGAAACTGTAAAAATTTAATAACCCTTAGTTCGTTTAGTGTTTAAAGTTTCTTACCCTATTCTATTGCTATGCCATTCTGTATAATACTTTTTGCCCAACAAGAATTCCTTTATTGACCAGAATCAGATCCCAGGTAGTTTTCCTAGTTATTTCTCCTATTCTTCAAGAAATAAATCTCAAAGCAAACCAAGAACTCTACTTGTTGACAGCAGATAACACAGATAGCTAAAGTCCCCCACCACTACAGTTTCTTGCCTCTTTGCTATGACACTCAGGAACCCAGAGACTGATTACTAAGAACACACAAATCATTCCAGTCTTGATTTACCAATCTTGTCAGTCCTGGCCAATCTCAGATGTTAATACTCATTCTGGTTGTTGGCTCTATTACCATCTACTACGGTAAAAAGCAGGATGATAGCTCATTTGAAATAAGCCATGTTTTCAAGCTAGTCACACCATTTAAGAAGTATCAGAAAAGTATAGACTAAGTAAAAAAGTATTGACCCCTTTTCACGTATCCTGAAAATCTGAGCTAACACCAAAGTCTTTTATACCATTTTGTGGTAGGGGGGAAAAAAAATCACAACCACTTTAGGATCTTGAACTCTCACACTTCATAAGAATTTGGTAGAATATTATGCATACATATTAAGGTGTCACATGAGTGAGAACTTAAGTTAAAGAGTGTTGAATAAATACTAAATTTATCACAATAGTAACTTTTATACTAGAATTTTGAAAATAGGTGAAGAAAATTCAGTGTTAGAATCAAGGTAAGTTCTAATACTCTCTTAATATGAACATTTAAAAAACATTTAGTTGGGGGAGGAATACTGGGGAGTTACTGCTGGGTAAGGGGTTTGGGGAGGTGGAGGAGATAAAGATGTCCTAAAATTAGTTTGTGGTAATGCACAATCCTGTGAAAACCAATGAATTGTATCCTTTAAATGGATAAATTGTACATGAATTATCTCAATAATAAGCTGTTAAAAAAAATGTTTCAACCTCATTCTAATAGCTATTATACTATGTTATTATTATACACTTTCTAAAATATATATCAAAAACCTTATAGAGAAACCCTTACATACTAAATTAAGCCAGATATTAGGCTACCGAAAACCACCACTTAGGAGCCAGAGATAACTGAGCGTTAAGGAGCCCTTATTATATGACAACCATTAAACAAACGGTAACAGACTGAACAGATCCCCAAATGATTTCTTCAAAAAGACTATTATTTGAAAATCATCTTGATATGGAAGGCTTTGCTTCTATAAACAAAACATGAAGTCCTCAATAGCATGAGCACTTACTCATCATACTCGATATGATAAATAACGTCTTCACCAGCAGCAACAGAGTCTGAATTAGACGTAGAGGGTACATTGTCCAATTTATTTGTGTTCTCTTTGGAATTATGATTTATATTTCCACTAGTCCTTTTACAAGAACTGCCATTCTTCAAGGGAGTTTTGCCACGTGAATGTTCATCAGAAGCTCTAGTAACTTTATGTATACGTGCTTCAAACCAAGCACCAAGGCCGACATCTCTGGCATCCACCAATTCATTTACCTAAAAAAGTTTAAAATTAGTTAATGAAGTTTAATTTCATCTATTGCTTCAAAAACTTTAATATAACTGAGGTTATTTTTATGGTTATCACAGTTAATATCTGCAGCTACTCGTGCTTCAAGAAATTTCAAAGATTAGATCAAAACTATTATTTTTGTATTATACTATAAATCTGTTGTTTACTAGTATGAAAATCAACTTTTCTCCAGTAAAATGAGTGTTTTCTTTAACTACATCTATGTCTACATTTGGCTTTTAAAAATATAATTATGTTCCCAAGGGTGTTCTGGAAAGTCATTCAATAAGAATGTCACTAATGAGCCCCAGCTGGGTGGCTCAGTTGGTTGGAGCGTTGTCCTGTACACCAAAAAGGTTGTGTGCTCAATCTCCTAGTCAAGGGGTGTACTGGTGGCAACCGATCAATGTTTCTCTCTCTCTCTTTCTCCCCCCCTATCCTCCCTAAGTCAATAAACATATCCTTAGGTGAGGATTAAAAAAAGAAAGAAAAGAGCCCTGGCTGGTTTGGCTCAACAGTGAGTGTCAGCCCACGGACCAGAGAGACCGGGTTCGGTTTCCGCTAAGGACACGTACTTGGTTGCAGTTTGTCCCTGGCCCTGTTGGGGTTGTGTGAATGGTTACCAGTTGATGTTTCTCTCTCTCTCTCTCTCTTCCTCCCTTCTCTATCTGAATATGAATGCAAAAATGTCCTCGGGTGAGGATTTAAAAAAAAAAGAAAGAAAAATGTCACTAATGAAAAGTCAGGACTTTCAAGTGTTATGATTGTTATTAATTTGTTCCATTAATTTCTTCAGATTCCTAAAGATAACTTACACAGCCAGTCCAAGCAGAAAACAGTAAAGTATTGAACTGAAAATAAAACTCAAAAATGAGGAAACTGTGCACATGTACAAATGGAAGAATATATATAAAATGGGTAACTTCTACCAGTTAGCAACTCTCTAGCAAATGCATTATTTAGTACCTCAAAATACAAAGGTACAATATAAAGAGAACATAGCTATTTGATATAAAACAGATGTATGTAGTCTAGTGGATGATCTAGAACTAAACTATGCAATGCAATAAAAGGAAAAACAGTATACTAGAAGTTAAGAGTTAGAATATGAAAGCTGATTATTTAAAAATAAAACAAATCCTCTCCTAAAAAATCTTAGGAAATTGGTCTAAAGCAATAACCAAAAGACATCCCTTTAATTTTTTTGTAAGCCCTTAAAAAGAAAATAATGGCATCACCAATACCAGATCATCACCTAATCAAGTTAGTGCTTCCTGAGTATGTAAGAGACCACTTAAGGTATCCAAAAGAATTCTGACAAATGGGGCAGGGGTAAGGGGGTAGTCAGTATATACTAAAAGTTAAATATTCATATGCCAGGATCTTTTACTTAGGCTCGTCTAACTCTAACAACCTTAATAATGAATAATTCTTATTTTACAAGATAAGAAAACAAAGGCTGACAAGTTAACTTGCTCCAGGGAAAGCTAATGATATGTAAAGCTAGAATTTGAAGACATCTTGACTCTGAAGCTTATGTTTTTGCCCTAAGATGACAAGATAGGTAAATGGGAACTTCAAAGGTTAACTAATAAACTAAGAAATAAAGTATTAAAAATATAAAATAGTTTCAAACCACCAAGCTAATATAGACGGTAGAGGGAATACAGACAATACCAAAAATGATTAACTATCACTACCAAGAGAAGGTACTACATTTGACCAAAGACACTGTATGCATGTAGTAACATGGCAGCAATAAAACATCTTGAAAGACATATGGTTCAATGTAACATAAGAATGAAGAGTTTAGCCCTGGCCAGTTTGGCTCAGCGGTTAGAGCGTTGGCCTGCGGTCTGGAGAGACCGGGTTCAGATCCCACTAAAGGCATGTCCCTCGGTTGCAGTTTGTCCCCGGCCCTGGTTGGGTTGTGTGGGTGGCAGCCACTCAATGTGTCTCTTTCACATCGATGTTTCTCTCTCTCTCTCTCACTCCCACTCTATCTGAACAAAAAATGGAAAAATGTCCTCGGGTGAGGATAAAAAAAAAAAAAGAAGAAGTAGAAGAGTTTAGGAGAAAAGGAAAAGACCTAAGGGCCAACCAGGCTAGATATAACAAAGATCAGAGATGGAACACAGTATATGTTACATAAACTAATTTCTTACAGGCAACACTAACTAGACAAAAAATAATCAATGTTAAGATCTATCAGACTTGGGAGAATAAACGGAGTCTACTACTCTTTCACAGCAAATAAAAATGTAAGAGGTTTCATACTGCACTACACTATTATTCTTGGACAGAATGGAGCATATAGTTGATACTAAAAGAGTCACAGCAAAAACAGATTTAGCAAAATAAACCTTACTATGGAAAAGTATGAGGTGCAAATAAAATACTTAATTTGCATATCAAAAATAGAAACTAGCATGCAGATCTAGTGTCTGGATACCTTAGTATGCGGCAATACAATCGGGGTTAACAGAATCCTAAGTCAATCTAAAAATAGTGCCACTGCTGAAATATCACACATAACAGAACTTACTAGCTCATAAAGGTAAGGCATTCTTTGAGTAACCCTAGATTTATAACTGGAAAAAAGAACTACAAATTCTCCCTATTAAGTATAATTACTCACTAATGATATGCATATAAACTACACAGGAAAAATGCTTTTAAATTCAAAAGTCAAGCCCTGGACGGTTTTGCTCAGTGGTTAGAGCTTAAGCCTGCGGTCCAGAGACATGCGGGTTCGGTTCCTGCTAAGGGCATGTAATTCAGTTGCAGTTTGTCCCCGGCCTGGTTGGGTTGTGCGGGTGGCAACCACTTGATGTGTCCCTTTCATGTCGATCTCTCTCTCTCTCTCTCTCCCTCCCACTCTATCTGAACAAAAAATGTACTCGGGTGAAGATTAAAAAAAATAAATAAATAAAAATAAATTCAAAAGTCAAGTTTCTGCATATTACATAAACATATTAGTTAGGTCTGCAAGAGGTTAAAGCTCTTTTGTAAAGCCTTGATTCTGAAGATGGTTCAGAAGAGAATACACCACCAAGAAGTCAACCCTAATGTAAACTATGGACTTTGGGTGATGCTCTTTCAATGTAGGTACATCAGTTCTAACAAATGTACCACTCTGGTAGGGGATGTTGATAATGAGAAAGGCCATGCATGTGTGAAGGTAGAGGGTGTATATGGGAAATCTCTGTACTTCCCACTCAATTTTGCTATGAACATACAACTGTTCTAAAATGTAAATTCTACTACCCTGGCTAGGTAGCTCAGGGGGTTAGATCGTCATCTCGATATGCCAAGGTTGTGGGTTCAATCACCAGTTAGGGCACATACAAGAATCAACCTATGATAAATAAATAACTGGAACAAATCAATGTTTCTCTCCACCCCCTTCCTCTAAAATCAATAAATAAAAATGTAAAAATAAACAAACAAAAGAAAATGTAAAGTCTATTTAAAACAAAACAACTAAAAAGAAGCCAGAAGAGAGCAATAAAAAAGCAAACAGGATGACAAAGAGGAAAATAAAATGTGTTTTTGTATGTGGTGGGGAAATGTGCACCCATGGACTTTATTTTATGGACATGTAACTGATAAGATGGAGAGACTAAGGCCACTGGAAGAACTACTTAAACTTCCCAAGAGAGAAGACAGCACTCCATGCAGGGCCACAAGAGGGAAGCACCAGATATGGTCAGAAGGAGCATAGAAAGCATGGCTCAGAGACTATTGTGGTTTCCACGTAAAAAGCAAGGCAGGGCAGGGCAGGGGAAATTGTTTACTATTGGCTAATCTGAATAACACTGGTAGGCTCTAGGCCAGGGGTTCTCAACCTGTGGATTGCGACTCCTTTAGGGGGTCGAAGGACCCTTTCACAGGGTTGCCTAAGATATAACAGTAGCAAAATTAGTTATGAAATAGCAACAAAAATAATTTTATGGTTGGGGGTCACCACAACATGAGGAACTGTATTAAAGGGTCGCAGCATCAGGAAGGTTGAGAACCACTGCTCTAGGCTATAGGGGTGGTCTCTAGTTGTCACCTGACCCTGGGTGATAAGAGCATATGAATATTGGTTGGTAAGTAAGAGTTCTATAAAGAAGGTGGCTGGGACTGTGGACTGTGGACTGGTTCCTTTGTAATGAAAGGCGGGCTCACTGACAAGTTACTTACTACCTCTTCCTGGCTAGCCTAAAAGAGGGAGTCTATCCTCAGTCAGTGAGCACTCCCCACCCCAAAGATGTCAAAATATCAGAAAGGAGGGAAAAAAACCACAGAATTCATGCGGGACAGGTGTTTGAGCTGAAAAGCCATAAGTTAAAAAGAAAAAGAAAAAGAAAAACCCAATCTCATAAACCTAAGCTCTAGAACTGAATTTCTTCATGTCAAAATACAGACACTACTTAGAAAAGAGTCTTCCATGTCCAAGTATTTGAGAGATATATATCTATAGATAGATAGATAGATAGATAGATAGATAGATAGATAGATAGATAATCTGAAACACAGAGAAAAATATACCAATAGCAAATATCTGAGGATGTACTATATATATGCTGGGTATACTTCTGGGGGTGGGGGGCATACTTCTAAGCACTTTATATGTTGTGTGAAAAACATACCAGCTCTGCAGATAAACCTGGATTTAAGTCCTTGTCTATCACCTACAAGGTTAACCTTGAACAAGTTACTTAAGCTGTTCTTAACCCGAGCTTCTTCATAAAATACATACTTAGCAGTATATTATTAGGTGACAATATCTATACAATGTGCCAATTTAGCAAGCACATAGTAGGCACAAATAAAATAACTTCTTCCTTCTTCCAAGTATCAATATGTTCAATGCTAAGTAAGACTCACTAAAAAAGAGTATAGGCTGGTGTTGTTCAGTGATTAGAGCACTGTCCCATGCACCAAAGTGTCACGGGTTCACTCCCTGGTGCTGTGTGAGGTAACCAACAGATGTTTCTCTCTCACATTGATGTTTCTCCCCAACCCCACCCCCCCTTTCCATCAATAAAAAACATATCTTTGGGTGAGGATAAAAAAAAACCAACAACAAAACTCAGAGTATAGTCTCATTACCACAGTCTGCTTAGTAAACATATTAGCAGTTTATTGTCATATACATTACCTCCTTAAATAATTACTAAAGTCATTCTTATTTTCCAATGAGGCTCAGAAGTGAAATACACTTGCCCTCAGGAGATAACACAAGGGCTAAGCTGATCAAGGTTTCTCCAGCTATGAACATGATTCTCTAATTATGCCATATTTCTTCAGTTACAAATCAAAATGCAATATGGTTCCATTTACGTGATTCAGAAAGAGGAAAACTAGGATGCGCACACAGGTTAAAGGTTCTTAAGAAGTTGTTCAAGGGTAATAACAGGATAAAGTTAATAATAAGCAAAGAAATGATTACCATAGAAGTTTGGGTAGTAGTTACAACTAGGGAGGAAGGAGTTATAATCCAGAGAGGGCAACATGTGAAGTTTCTGGGATAGCTATTCTATTTCTTAATTTGGGTGGTGTTTATGGACTTTTGACTTCATAGTATTTCATTAAGTTCTACTTTTTTGTATTGTCTATTAAGTTTCAAAATTAAAAAGGTTAAATATCAAGAAGCAGAGTTGGCCCTGGCCGGTTTGGCTCAGCGGTTAAAGCGTCGGCCTGCGGTCCTGAGAGATCCAGGTTCAGTTCCCGCTAAGGGTGCGTACCTCGGTTGCAGTTTGTCCCCGGCTCTGGTCAGTCGTGCGGGTAGCAGCCACTCGATGTGTCCCTTTCACATCGATGTTTCTCTCTCTCTCTCTGTTCCTCTCTCTCCCTCCCACTCTACCTGAACAAAAAATGGAAAAATGTCCTCGGGTGAGGATAAAAACAAACAAACAAAAAACAAACAAACAAACAAAAAAGAAGCAGAGTGGTACTGTAGACAAAACACAGGAAATACTAAAATATTCACAATTTTTTACTTAGT
Organism: Molossus molossus; assembly: GCF_014108415.1. Taxonomy (NCBI): domain Eukaryota; kingdom Metazoa; phylum Chordata; class Mammalia; order Chiroptera; family Molossidae; genus Molossus; species Molossus molossus. Next base: position 58,070,236 of record NW_023425349.1, on the reverse strand, counting down.
AATAATTTTTTATTTTGTTTAACTAGTGTAAGAAAATATGTAAGAGATTTAAGAGGGCCACACACACAGCCAAACCCTAAAAGCTTACTATCATCAGTCTAAACAGATATTATTTAAGCAATGATGATAGTCACTTCAAAGTAGGATCTTAGTGAGTCATACAAAGCTCTATATCCAAAAATAAGAATTAAAATAAATTTAGGTCTCAAAAGTCTACCTTGTTTCAGAAAATAAATTACTTCCTCGAGTCAGTGTGATTCAGTTTGTGTTGTGCAATGGGAATGAATGGACCCGGCCTCTGCACAATTTTCCACAGCCTCTGCAAATGTGAACTAATAATTAGTTCCTTACAGCATATGAAAAGGTATCTGAAACTGACCAAATATGGCTCTATGTTACCAAACAAGGAAAAAGAAGAAAGATACTGGATAATAACTTCATATTAAAATTTCATTTTAATGTATTAAGTTTAGTGTTTACCTATGCCAGTTCTGAGTATAGCTAATTTAAAAATTCATTTTTTGTACACCTACTTATCATGAGGTCCAAAGAAAATGTTATTCAAAAAGAAAAGCCCCAGAATTTGTTTGCTCATTCATAAAAAATTTTAATTATAGAGAGTCCTATGTATATTAAAAAAAATCTTTATTTAGTCCAGCCACTGTGGCTCACTGGTTGAGCATCAACCCATGTACCAAAGAGGTCGCCAGTATGATTCCCGGTCAGGGCATATGCCCAGGTTGTGGGCACGATCCCCAGTGTAGGGTATGCAGGAGGCGGCCAATCGATGTTCTCTCTCATTGATGTTTCTCTCTCTCTAATCAATAAAGAAAAAATATTAAAATAAAAAATCTTTAAAAACTAAAGTAACATACACAATTCAAGATAAAAGAAAAAAAAAAAAGGCCTCCCAATTTTTAAGTGATCTAGAAACAATAAAATGTTAATATACTTACTATTCAGAGACCTACTCTAAAAATAACAGACTGCCCTGGCCAGTTTGGCTCAGTGGTTGAGCGCCGGCCTGCATATCCAGAGAGTCCTGGGTTCGGGCCTGCTAGGGGCACGTACCACACACAAAAAAAAGTGGTCAGTAAAAACAACAGACTAAATTCAAAACAAATCAATTAAAAAGTAGTAACTTCTCTTGAGTTTTCAGGTTAACCAAAAATAAGTTAATATCTAATAAAATTCTATGAAGGCAGTGGACAATATTATTTTGCTTCCCCTCAATCTCTAATACCTAGTTCAAATATATACTACACATCCAAATATTCATTCAATAAATAAAGTATCCAGAAAAAAGCACTTCTAGGTTTCAAAAATAGTCACTAGTCAAAATTTCAAATACCTATGACAATTACTGAGCTTCACAAAAAAAAAAGGGGGGGGGGTAAATCTGTGTTAGACTCTTGAACTTACAAGGAAGGTTTAATGCACCTTTGACTAAACACAGTACTTTACAAAAAAGCAGTTTTTTGAGAATTTAAGTGCCAGGTTCCATAAATGTGTTTCTAAATGAAGAAAGGGACAATGTAAAATTACTGGCCAAGTTTGTTCATCTCAGGAGCCCACTAATTGAAATTTGAAATCAAGTCTAATGACAAAGCTAAAGTCCTTAACATCTATGATACTTATTAATATAACTTATTAGCACTAACACTGAAAATAAAGAACAAAGATGTGGTGAAGGAAGTAGGTTTTCATGATGCTCTTCTAACTAGATTCGGGGGGAGGAGGGCATGGCAGGATATTGAGAAATGTGCTAAACAGAAAGAACTTAAATTAACTGGAACTGCTTAACCTTGAATAATTTCAGATCTGTAGATACATAAACTGGCCTTCCTATGAAAACAAATTCATAGCTTCACTACCCAAAACAAATCAAGTCAAAAGTAGCAGCTTCTAAACTATTGCCCTTAATCAAAGTTAAAAATTAATGTTAAGATTGTCCTGGCCACTTTGGCTCAGCAGTTACGAGTGTCAACCCTTGGACCAAAAGGTCCTGGGTTCGATTAAGGTTCGTCAAGGGCATGTACCTGGGTTGCAGGTTCGATCCCTGGCCCAGGTTGGGGTCATGCGGGTGAGGAGGGGGCAGCCAACAGATGTGTCTCTATCACATCGATGTTTCTCCCTCTCCCCCTGCCTCCCTTCCACTTTATTTAAAAGTCAGTGGAAATACATATACACAATGGAATACTAAGCAGCTGTAAGAAAGAAAGATCTCTTATCCTTGAGATGATATGGAGTGACCTGGAGAGTATTATGCTAAGCGAAAGAAGCCAGTCAGAGAAAGACAAGTATCACATGATCTCACTTATTTGTGGAATATAATGAACAAAATAAGGTGATAAACAAAACAGACCCAGAGACATAGAAGTAGGGTTCAGACTGACAAACTTCAGAGGAGGGGGTGGGGGAGAGGGAAGAGATAAACCAAAGAACGTATGCATATAAGCATAACCAACGGACATAGACAACAATGTTGGAGGAGAGGGGGCAGGAACAGGAGGAGGGTGTCAGTAGGGGAAAAAGGAGAAACATCTGTAAATTAATTCAAAACTAAAAAACAAAACAAAACAAAAAATAAAAGTCTGGAAAATATCCTTGGGTAAGGATTAACAAACAAAAAATGTAAGATTAATATAAATATAGATGGTTACATAAATATTTATTGACATATGGATATACAAGAGTCATTATACATACACATATTTCCTTTCTCTGTCAGCTGAGGGCCCTAAAAGTAATGACACCCAAATAGCAAGGGGCATACCCAGAGTCTGACTTGGTTTCTGATACCATTCTCCAATTAAAGGAACCAAGGCTCGTTGGAGGAATGGTTAATTCCAGCACTGGAAGAGGAAATATGTAAGAAAAGCCAAGCACCAGAAAGTGCTTTAATAAAAAACAAACAAACAAAAACCCACAATAATGAGGGTATGTCCAAAGGATACAGGAAAAAGATCCATTCTGATGCAAATAAATGACTGACTGAATAAATAAATGGTAGAGAAGAGACAAGTCTCCCATATGGAAGAATTCCCAATAATTTTTGTAGATATCTGCCCTCAAGGAAGTAAAGTATTTAACTATCCATTCCTTAAGTGTGGGCTGCTAACAGTGACTTCATCTAAAAAATTACATATAATGCCCAGCCAGTGTGGATCAGTGGTTGAGCATTGACCTATGCACCAAGAGGTCGCCAGTTCATTAGGGCACATGCCCAGGTTGTGGGCCCAAGCCCCAGTAGAGGCAGCCAATCAATGTTCTCTCTCTCTAATATCAATAAAGGAAAAAAGAAAAATAAAAAGATTGGCCAAAGGGTCTTCTCAGATGTAATTAAGTTAAGGATCTTAAGAGATTATCCTGAACTGGCTGGGTAGACCCTAAATCCAATGACAAGTGTCCTTATAAGAATCAGAAGAGAAAAAGACAGAGAAGGCCATGTGAAGAGGCAGAGACTGGAGTCATGAAGCCTCAAGCCAAGGAGTTTCTGCAGCCAGCAGAAGTGGGAAGAAGTGAGGAAAGATTCTCCCTGGAGCCTTCAGAGATAGCAGAGCCCTGCCCACAACTTGATGTTGGACTGTTGGCCCCCAAACTGTAAGAGGATAAATATCTGTTCTTTTAAGCAACCAGTTTGTGGTAACTTGTTACAGAGTCTCAGGAAGCTGTGTGCTTCCTTGTCCTTGAGTAGACCAGCTTTGCGTGGCTCTCCAGTCAGAGTGAAGAAGTTACTTTCCCAGCCTGGCCGGTATTGCTCAGTGGTTAGAGTGGCAGCCCATGCACCAAAGGTTCGAGGGTTCTATTCCCGGTCAAGGGCATGTACCTGGGTTGCAGGTTCGGTTCCCGGCCCTGGTCGGGGTCGTGCTGAAGGCAGCAATCAATGTGTCTCATATCAATGTTTCTCTCTCCCTCTGTCCCTTCCACTCTCTCTAGAAATCAATGGGAAAAATATCCTCGGAAAAAAAAAATTAATTTAAAAAAATAAATAAATAAAAAGATTACATACAAAAAGGGGTTCAGGGGTTGGGGGCGGAGGAGTAACTTCACAGTAAAGAAACCTGACAAATACTACGTCAGCCAGGTCACTAAGGTTCACATCAACAGTGTTAAGTTACTATTGATGTAAAACCTGTTATAATTAGCAAGTAGAATGTTGACAGTACATACCCCTAGATATGATATGAAAATACTTTATCTCTGTGGTCTTCCTCCCCAAAACACATAAATCCAATTCAATGACAAGGAGAACAACAGACAAATCCTAACAGAAGAACATTTTTCAAAATACCTGACCAGAATGCCTTAAAACTGTCAAGATCATAAACACAGAAGTCTAAGAAACTGTCACAGCCAACAGGAGTTTAAGGAGATGTGACAACTATTTAGTATAACACTAATGTAAACATAATGTTATTGGTATCCTAGATGGAATTCTGGAACAGAAAAAGGACGTTAGGTAAAAGCTAAGGAGATAGGGCTCATTAATTTAACAAACGTACCATACTAACGTAAGATGTTAGTAACAGGGCAAACTAGGTATAGAAAACATGGAAACACTGTAGTATCTTCCCAATTATGCTATAAATTGAAAATTGTTCTAAAATAACCAATTTAAAAGTAACAATGTGAAAAAATATCAATTTAGAAATTGTTGGTAACTGAAGAGGGATGTTATCAATGGGTCTTGTAGATAACGATATGGCAAGAGAGCTTTCAATATTAACAATTCTGATTTTTGTGAGAACTACATAAAGCACTGTTTTAATTTATGTGCTGCCAATATCACGTAAGTTCATTCCCAAACTTTGTTTTGCTATTGCAGTTTTTTTCTCTTTTACTAAATGATTATAGCAAGGAAAGCTCCTATTTAAATAGCCACCTTCCTGCTTGCTTATAATGCTCTAATGTTGATTTTCTCAGTTTCTCCAGGTATCTGTAAGTAATAACTTTGCCTTCTTGTATATTTACACTTTGTTGTTCTCCTGTGTATCTGTATTATCTAATATTTCTAGAAAATTGTTAAACAGCAGCAGCATTTACTGGCTTCCTCGTCTGGCTCCCATATTTATGGAAATGCTTCCGGCTTTTCCCCACCATTAAACATGATGCTAGGTGTGGTTTAAAATATTCATTTATTCCATCTGTTCCTCTTCCCAAAGATTTTTAAAAAACTAGAAGTGGATTCAAACTTGTGTATAGGTATTAAAAACATTTTACATTAACTCATTTATTTTCTTTGGTCAATTAATATGATGAATTATATTAAAACACTTTCTAATAAACTATCCCGCTTTGTCACAAACTATACATGATCAAGGTACTATGTTTTTTAAATATATTGTCGAAATTTATTTGCTAAATATAACTTAGGCTTTTACATCAATATGTAATAATACGGGTGTGCTTTTTGTCATGTCTTTGTACCAGTGTTATACTAAATGTATTTTTTTAAAAAAGAGAAAGCCTCCCATTTCATTATGTTGTGGGTCAATTTAAGTAACATTATAATGATCTATACTTTATAGGTTTAAAGCAAGTCATCAATGTAGCCACAAAGGCCAGGTACTTTTGAGATACAGTTCTTTGACAATTTTCTTGATTCTTTCCATATTTATGGATCTGTTTCCATTTTTTTCATAAATCCAAAATAATCTCCATTTGCATTTTCTTAAATAATTCACTTTATCTACCAATTTTTAATTTTTAACCTTGAAAATGCTCTAAAAACAATGAGTGTCAGTCCCAATTTATCTCAACCGATAAAAATTAAGAAAAAAGAGCTTTAAGGATAGGAAAGGATGAAGCAAAACTGTCATTCAATTATTTCTGCAAAATTTATTAGAATAGAATTTCAAAAAGTTGCTGACTACAAAGGTCAATAAATAAATCAATTATATTTCTACACATCAGCAAACAAATCATAATTTTAAAAGATAACCATTTATAATAGCATCAAAAGAAAGCTACTAGAAATAAATAAAAACAAGGTATGTAAAGAGAAAACTAAGATGTCAAAGATCTAGATTAATGGAGACATCTATCATGTTCATGAATGAAAGACTAAATACTGTAAAGATGTCAATTCTCCAAGCTGATCTATATACAATCATCAAAACCCCACCAAATTATCTCTGTAGAGTTTCGACAAGCTAATTTTAAAATTTTACATGCAAGTGTTAAAAGCCAAAAACCAAGACATCTTTGAAAAAAAAATTAAATTTGGAGATGGAGGAAAGAGAGATACCAAAACAACACTACAGTACTTAGAGCAGTATGGGCACAAAGACAGGCAAACAGGTCAATGGAATAAAGTAGAGAGCAGTTTGACAGTATCCTGTGAATGAACAACCAGCACTTCCATTTCTAGATAAAAACTCCTAGAGAAATTATCGAACATGTGCACCAAGATACACATAAAAGGTTCAAAGCAGAACTGTTTAAAACAGCTGAAAAGGTAACAGTTCAAATAGTTAATAATCATAGATTAATTATATTGTGATGTGAAAATAAAATAAAGCTTTATGCATGAGAAAAAGTAGAACTCCATTATATAAAAGTCAAATGTAGGCAAAACAAAACATATTGTTTAGAGATATATACATTAGTAACACTATATGAAAATGAGAAAATGATCATAAAAGTCAGAACAGTAATTTACCTTGTTCTGAGAGAGAGGGAAGTGTGTTCTGGTGGGGGCACACAGGAGGCTTTAAAAAGGAACTGGCATCATTCTACTTCTTAACCTTGGTGGAATTACACAGGTGTTTGCTTTATTACGCTTTATACCGTACCTATACATTTTATACATTCATCTATATATTGTACAATGTTTAAAAGGCTTTTAAAAGTATGAACAGCCCATTTTTTTTACTTTCAAATGGCAATGTACTTATTCACCACATCCTGAAGTGAAGACATCTGTATTCTCACAACTAACAAGAATTCTTTAAACAAATTTTTTTACATTGCTTTTTAGAGAGAGAGATAGGGAAAGGGATGGAAGGAGAGAGGGAAACATGAATGTGAGAATGAAACACAGATAGGTTATCTTCTGCATGCGCCCCATCTGGAATTGAGCCTGCAACCCAGGTATGTGCCCTGAACAGCAACCTTTTGGTGCATGGGATGACACCAACTGAGCAACACCCGCCAGGGCACAACTAACAAGGATTCTGAAAATAACATACCTTAGCCCTGGCCGGTTTGGCTCAGCGGTTAGAGCGTTGGCCTGCGGTCCGGAGAGACCCGGGTTCGGTTCCCGCTAAGGGCATGTACCTCGGTTGCGGTTTGTCCCCGGCCCTGGTTGGTCGTGCGGGTGGCAGCCACTCGATGTGTCCCTTTCACGTCGATGTTTCTCTCTCTCTCTCTCTCCCTCCTGCTCTATCTGAACAAAGAATGAAAAAGTGTCCTCGGGTGAGGATAAAAAAAAAAAAAAAGAAAGAAAATAACATACCTTATAAAGTCCAAAGCCAGGATCAACAAGAAAATCACGAGCTGATGTAGATGGCTGACTGGAAGATCCTCCCCTTGATGGTTTCTTCACTTTAGGTGGACTGTTAGAACAGGGTTTGACCTGTGTATCAGTCTGTTTAGATGTGCTAGGAACATCAGAGTCTGGACGAGCTAGTAGCTGAATTATATCATTCAGTCCAACATCATAGTCAAATAAAGTATATCCATTTTCCAACTAAAAATAAAAGAAAAGATAAAAATGCTTCTTTCAAAACTTGACCTTTCTATATCTTTAGTTACCCAAAGGTCCTACCCAAATTATTAAAATAAATTTCACAGCATTGCAATTTAGTGATCCTGAAACGATTTCTATTACTTTATCGCAACATTAGCTATAGGGTACACTGACAGCCACTGGAATAAAAAGCACATCACTGCTGTTGTGATCTCATAACCTAAGAAGAAAAATTCTAGATTTCTTACCAAGTTTTATTTCAATAAATAGTGCCTGAATCCACTGAAAGAAAGAAAAGGTGATTTTAAAAAATGAGTTTATGACCTTGTGTTCATAAAGACATTAAGTTAACCATTTCATCTTTTTTTAAATCAAGGAGGAAAAAACAATTCAAGCAGGAGAAATTACAGTCCTTGCTCATGCTATTCCACTTGCCTAAAGTTCTCTAATTCCATCCGTTTCTTTCTTTCCCTTTTTAAGAGAGAGGAAGGGAGAAACACTGACTGGCTGCCTCCCACACACACCGGACCAGGGATCAAACCCGCCACCTTTTAGTGTGCCAAACGATGCTCCAACCAAATGAACCACACAAGCCAGGGCCCATCCATTTCTAAAGGTTATCATAAAGTCTTCCAGGATAAACAGTGAATGAACTATCCTGCAAGTTACCCATATTTTGGCAAGATCTCTATAGTACACTGAATTGTGTTCATTCCCTCCCACTTCCCCCAAATACTGGATGTCTTAATCCCAGGTTATCTCAGAATGTGACATCTGGAAGCTAGGTCTTTACAGAGGTAATCAAGTTAAAACTAGGTCATATGCGTGGACCCTAATCCACTGTAATGGGTATTCTTACAAAAAGCTGAAATTTAGCCCAGCCAGTATGGCTCAGTGGTTGAGCATCGACCCATGCACAGAGAGGTTGCCAGTTTGCTTCTTGGTCAGGGCACACGCCCAGGTTGTGGGCCAAATCCCCAGTGAGGGGCATGCAGGAGGTGGCCAATCAATGTTCTCTCTCACTGATGTTTCTATCTCTCTCCCTCCCTCTCCCTTTTTCTCTCTCTAAAATCAATTAATAAAAAAAAATTTTTTTAAAGTTGAAATTGAGCCCTGTAAGCCCAGTTGGTTGAAGCGTCATCCCATACACCAAACGGTGGTGGGTTCCATTCCAGGTCAGGGCACACAGGCAGGTTCCAGACTGAATCCTAGTCTGGCATCCTACAGGAGGCACACGGTCAGTGTTTCTCAAACATCAATGTTTCTCTCTCCTTTCCTTTCTCTCTCAAATCAATAAAAACATATCCTTGGGTGAGGATTAAAAAATAAAAAGCTGAAACTTGATACAGAAAGACACACTAAGGCAGCGGTTCTCAACCTGTGGGTCACGACCCCTTTGGGGGTTGAACAACCCTTTCACAGGGGTCACCTAAAACATAATAGTAGCAAAATTAGTTATGAAGTAGCAACAAAAATAATTTTATGGTTGGGTGTCACCACATGAGGAACTGTATTAAAGGGTCATGGCATTATGAAGGATGAGAACCACTGCACTAAGGGAAGATGCAAACGCACACAGGGAGGAAACAGCCATGTGACTGGAGTAAGGTATTTACTACAAGCCAGAGAACACCGAAGATTGCTAACAAACACTAGAAGCTAAAGAAAACAAGGAAGATTCTTCCCTAGTTATCAGAGAGAGCAGGGCCCTGCTGACTGACACTTTGATTCCAAAGGTATAGCCTCCAGAACCCTGAGAAAAAATCTTCTGTGGTTTTAAGCCACCTAGGTTTTGGTAATTTGTTATGGAAGCCCTAAGAAACTAAGTCTCCATTTTGTTTATAAAATTCAGTTGGCCATTTCACTATGATACAATAAAACTAAATTCCTTCCAGATTTGAACTATCATTTCCCTAGGCACATTACCAACTTAATTGTTGTTCATTTCCCCCTCTTTGTACTCTCTATCACAGTAAGACCATGTTTAGGAAGTCAATCAGAGAACGAGTCTGTCCTTGAATGATAAATTAAAATTGTCTAGTACATTAGTAAGTTTAAGTGGTCAAAGAATACACCTAGCGCAACCCTGCACATTACAGGTGTTGACATTTGTTCAATAGAACAAAGGGTCAAGAAATCTATCAACTTCTCAGTGAGGGAACTAAATTAGGCACTATCTCACAGGTTAGTTAATATGCTTATTGCAGAAAACCTTAAGGAGTCTTCCAAAAGTCAGTAAGCAGATACACCTTTATAGGAATGGCAAAATGTATAATAATGATAATAAACCATACATTCACACCTTCATTTTGACATTTCTCCAAGAGCCTCCCTGCCCCTCAAAAGAAAACAGAACACATTAATGCTAGAACAGTTGAAAAAGCACTACTTGATTAAACATACAACTGTTACATATTATGACAATTATAAAAAATGGAAGTGTTTACAGTAGAAAAGAAAAATAAACTCTCTAATAGCACAGAACCTGCACATTAAATGGTAGGGCCCTCCCCAAAATGAAGAGAGCGGTTAAGGGAATACAACAATTGGAAATCCAACATGTTTCCATAAACATTTTCCACTGAAATTTAAGCGACAAGAGTCAGAGGGACCTTGAGGGTATTCTTACACTAAACCACTTCGACTAGTTTCTACCAAGTGATCAGTCAGTAAATACAAGCTGCTTCAAAGGCACTTGGTTTGAAAGGAAAAGCAATGTCTAAATGTCAGAGTGAAACACTAAGCATATCAAGGCATAAGGCCCTATAATAGAAGTCAGGTTCACATTAACAAGTAACCACCTTTCCAATTATTCATGCTTACTATGATGGCCACTTTCACCCATATTATCCACTCCCTCCCCTAATTCCTGAATCCATTCCAGTTTTCCTAAAAGTTATTATCCATTTTACAGCAAGTTCCACACAGCTAAGCCATTGTGAAGAGTTGTGAAGAATGTTGGAATGATTTGTTACTTGAAAAGTACTTAAGATTCCAAATTTAATAGTGCAGACTGAAAGTTACCTGTCACTTAAATTATGCTCTGAGTAGGAAGAAAGGGATTGGGTCACTCAGAAATTACAAACACCTATGAATTTCAGGTGTGCAACTATAGTCCATCAATGGCTCACAGCAGAAAATGTTTTGAGAACTGCCACCCTAGAAGATGGGGGCACAACATTTATAATACTGGAGAGGCAATAATGGTCCTAGAATTCTGTTTTGCCATACTGCATTCTTGAATTTTTACTGGGTTGAAGTAAGAAATTCCAGATAACAGGATTGTTAACAGTGATGCAAGGGAAAACTAGGAAGTAAACACTAAGTAGCAGAGACGGAGAAGGCAGTTGGGTAAGTCATTCTCAAAAAGCTAATGATAAGCAGGCAGATAGAGGGCATTAAGTTAGCAAGTTTCACATACCTTTCACATAATATATACAATACATAACACACCAACACATCTTTAAATAGGCAAACACTTTTACTTTGTAGTCTGTGTGAAAAGGAAGAGTCCACCAGCAAAAGGCAACTGCTCAGTCTTTCTTCAGCTTTAGTTTATGCCTCATATCTACCATCTAATTCTAAGGTTATCTCTAAGTGGTGCAAGGGAAAGAAAAGAGAGGAGAGGATTCTTTCAAAGTAGGAAAAGCTATGGATTTTCAAAGATTTAGAGATCTACCAATACAACTTAAAAAAAAACAACAAAAAACAATCCCCAGGGTGCTTTAAACTCAATTCCCACCCCCCCCCCAAAAGAATACCCAAATGAGGTTATCCTACTCTAACCAGAACTTAAAAACGCTGCAAAAGTTAATTGACAGTCAAAAGTGAAGTCAATTACAGGGCTTCCAAATTTAATTTGCATACAGATCACCTGGGGTCCTTGTTAAACTAGAGATTCTACTTCAGTAGGTCTGGTTGAGCTCCCAGGTGAAGTTAATGCTACTGATCTGCTGATCCAGGGGCCATATCTGGAATAGTAAGAAACTACTAGGAGATTGACTATCCTTCAACTTTCATTTTCAAACTCTGGTGTTCATCAGAATCTCCTGTGGGATCGTGTTCAATTCAAATACTTGCAATTCTGTGGTGAGCTGAGCATCTATAATAAAATATCCACAAGTGATTCAGATACACACCAAAGAGTGAAAGCAGCAGACACTAACATACAAAGGGGAAAGGGTACCATTTATATCATAGGCAGTGTAAATTTGTTTTTATGAAATTTTTCACTATGTGGCAGTAATTCATCGTGCCTCTTTCTAATAAGTATGAAGGCATTTAACAATATAGGGGCAGTCCTGTGAAACCAATCCAGTAGTTGGGTGCTATAGACACACTACCCTATCTATGGACTGTGGACTCCAAAGAGGAAAAGAGATGGAGATAATAATCACTGCCATAACTACTTGTAAGCTCATAAGGAAGTAAACACAGCTGGGGTGCAGTGTCTTCCTTCTCCGTCTCCAACTCAATGGGCACCAAAGGTCCGTTTCTCATCCCTACTGATTTATCACTGAGCTGAAAAAAACAATTAAAACATTAAGTTATCAACTGTCCTGAAGAAAGAAGCACCAAAGGTTGTTATCCTCTACAGTTCTTTCCTGAATCTGGAACCAGCTTCCTGGTTTATTCAACTGTTCTACTGAATTTAACCCAACCCCTACCTTTTCCTGAAGACAACCAGGTGCATATTTTCTTTTAGCATATTTGATAACTAGACTTTAGGGGTTTTGCCCAGGAATATATTTTCATGCTTCATTTCCATCACTGGTGCTGAAATCACCAAAGTATACCAGGCATTCATATACTATTGTCCCTAGCTAGAAAATAAAATTGAAAGGACTTGAGTACATGCTTTCCACCTTTGACCAAAATATAAAAAGATATCAGCCACTATAAACCTACGCAGTATTTTGTTGTTGTTGTTATTGTTGTTAACCCTCACCTGAGGATATTTTTCCATGAAGGGGGAGAGAGAGAAGGAGAGAAACATGGATGTGAGAGAGACTCATTGACTGGTTGCCTCCCGAAGGGGCCCGAGCAGGGCTGGTATATCTCAGATACATGCCCTTGACCAGAATCGAACCCAAGACCCTTCTGTGTGCAGGCTGACGCTCTAACCACTGAACCACACCGGCCAGAGCTACATTGTTTTACACAATTATTTCAAAAGCAAAGTTTACAACTAAGTTGAACACCTGTTTTGTCAAACACTAAAGGATCAATATAAACTGGCTTGCTAGACATATCAAAGATGCTATAACATTTATATTAAAACATCTCACGACTCTTTTTTTCAGTGCAATCTTGTTTCTCTGACATTTCTGGGCAGTTTTAGAAGGGTAAGCATATCAAGGGTAGAAAAATATTCCTTTCAAATCCTTTGTGGTTGTAGGAAACGGCAAATCCAAGAGAGCTACATTTATTTCAAACCACAGGATCGGGGCCAAACTGTGGTCTGTCAACGGGAGGATGGCAACTTTTTAGTGGATTTTTTTTAAAAAAGGGGAGGAGCAAGAATAATAGGATGGGTCTGGGTCTCTGGGTATAGACCAAGAGAGACTTATGGGATAGGAAAAATCTTCAATGGGCCAGTGCACGGCAATACCATACTACTACCACAGACGCCCACAGATACCTTCACCGCCAAAAACACTTTTCAGCCCTCAAATATATTCCGCTGGCAGTGTTCCAGTTGCTGTTAAAAACTTAGGTGAGGAGATTGGAAGATAACAAGTAGGACGAGCAAAACAGTCTTTTAAATTCCTTTCCCTTCTGGGAATAACGCTTTGGGCCTATACTGGGAAGTTTAAACCCAGTCCTGGGTTACATCTATAGCTCCCCTTCAGCCCAGCTGGGTCTCTAATCTTCCCCAAGGCAGAATCCAATTCTAGAAGAGGAGGTGAGGGACAGGGTTCTAAAGTTCTGGAAACCCTGCGAATCTTCAGTGTTTACAAATCTCTTCCACACTGAGGAGGCCGAGCTAGGGTTCTCGTGCCCATACAGTAAGTTTCTCCCCGCCTATTTGGGAGCCGGAGCGCGGAAGAGCCACGGAAACGATGAGAGCCGTTAGCCGGGAGCGGAGCCGCCGGCCCACCCCACCTGCACTGTGGCATGGCCGCCACAGCTCGCTGCCCTCCCCGCCCTCCAGGGGCCCCTGACCCCATTGAGCGCGGGAAGAGAAGGAACCCACGCGCTCTGATCTTCTGTGCCTGCGGCTGCTGCCCCGCTGTAAAAGGGAGGCGAGGTTTCAGTGCTCCAGGCGCCCTCGCCTCCGACCCCGCCGAGCGCACCTGCACTCGGGGCTGGTGCGGACCCCGCGGCGCCGGCGCATCCTCGGCGGGGCCAGGCCCACACTTTGAGGCTCGCGGGCTGCCCACTCCAAGTGGAGCCAGATGCGCTCTGCGCGCGTGGCGCACCAAGCCCTCCGGCCCGCCCAGCCCACGCGTCTTGGAGGCGTCCCGCTGCCCTCGCACCGGGCTTCTCGAGGGCTGCGGTGGGCGCGCCTCACCTGCTTGCCCCGGTAGAAGAGGCGCTGGCACTCGGGCCGCACGTCGAACAGCGCCCAAACCCGCTCGCGCAGCTCCTCAATTGTGGCTTTGCGAGACACGTCCTCAATGGTGCGCGTCTGGGAGCCGTCGATGGTGCGAACCTGGATCCACATCTTGGCGCCGGGAAAGGGGGCCGGCTCCGCTTTGTCTCCCCCTGCGTTTAGGGCGCCGCGCCGCGCCCCGCCTGGCCCGCGCTGCTTCCCCGGCGGCTTCGGCTCTCCGCGGCCGGCGGGCGGGCGGGCGAGCGCGCGCACAAGCGGGGAACACAGATCAGACGCCGGGCCCGGCAGGAGACCGTGACTCCTAGAACCGCGTACCCGCCCAGCAGAGCTGAGAACGAAAGGAAACCGGAACTAGTCCGAGGTGCCGCTGCTACAGCCGCCGCTTCACAAATAGGAAGAAACCTTGTCTGCACCGCGCGGAGTGTTTACTTATAGAGCTCTAGCTCCCACATGGAGGTCACGGCGCCAACCCGGATCTCGCGAGATCCACACCGGGCTCCGCCTTAAAGAGGAAGCGGCCGGGGAAGTGGCCATAGACCCGAGGGAACTAAAATGGGCGGGTGCGGGCGGGACGGAGAGGCGGGGTTGCCCAGAGCCGTTACTTGCGCCTTCGCTTGCACCTGGATTCTGGACACGCCCTCTAGCCTTCGGATTCTGAGCGTTTACGAGGCCGCCCACACTGGTTGCTGTTTTGGTCCCTTTTGAGGCCTCGGGGGCGAACGACTGCTCAGTTCCAGCGGGTACGATTCTGTGGTTTCAAAAACACACCAAAAATAAGAAACTGACGAGCACTTGAATGATCACGAACGGGGGTGCGAGAGGCCACGGCCTACATTTCTGCGAAAGCACATAAGGAAATGAGCCCGCTCGATGGCACTCACTAGGACACCGTACGCCACGCGGCCTGGCGGGGTTGGCCGCCCTGGGAAGGCTCCCGGGAACCCTCTGCTTCGCCAACTCGTTTACCGCCAGGCCCGAAAGCTACCTTAGCTCAGACCGCTTCCGGCGGCTTCCCGCCGCTGGGCCGAGGCGGTGGCCCCGGCGCACAGGCCGCGGGTCCTGCTGGGATCGCCCTGCCTCGCCCGCGGGGCTCACACCCGGCCCTCGGCCGTGGTCGTGCGGGTGCCGCCAGCAGCAGGGCCACTCATCAGAACCGGACGTTTCCGTTTGTGGACCTTCTGTGTTAGTGCGCTTTTGGCCTACGGTTGAAGGGTCATGGAAAACACTTTTAAAGGATGCAAAATTACACGCCCCTGAAGAAAGAACTCCAAAGGGCTTACTAGGAAAATTCTCAGAAATAGGTCTATTGCAACATTACCGAGCAGTGGGCTAATTTAAAATGAGAATGTCTTCAGAAGATATGAAAGTAGAAATATATATATGGAACTTTATATAACTTGAATATTGAGACCGGTGCTAATTATTACCATAAAGGTAATAATAGCAACATTTTAAATAACCTATTAATTACAAGTACAGAGAAGTCCAGTAGTATTTTTTTTTTAAAGGCTCGATACGGGAGGGGCAGAAAAAGAGGAATATTTTATATATATATATATTTTTTTTTCCTGCTCTTGCCGAAAATTTTACGTTTACTTATATCCTCTAAATATAATTCATCTTATCTGCTTCTGATTTAAGTATAAAGTAAATATTGATTATTCCATGTGTAAATGCGGTGATAGAGATATATAGAGCACACCTATCAGCTGCCCCAATATGAGCTAGCGATTTGCTATTAAAGGATATGCTATGTCCTTGTGGAGGCATATTAATAATTTAATTCCCTGTTCACAATGAATTTACAATGCTAAAATTTAGAAAAATGAAAAGATTAAATAATAATTTAGTACTGAACAGTATGTTGTTGGTTAAAACAGCAATTCGAGGTGAGAGAAGAGGTGCTAAATGAACTGGGAGTTTTAAGGATAAGAGTACAACTGGAACTTAGAAGGTATATTAAACTGAACATTTAAATGTTCAGTTCCTGGATTGGGTTGGACCTGAACTGTAATCCCAGTTTTTCTGTTTAATGAAACTGTGATCGTGGACAAATTATATGCTTCCATTTCCTCAGTGTAAAATGGTGCTTATAACATATGATGAATGTTAAGTGTTTAGCAGAGTACCTATCCCTTGGTAGTACACAAATTATTTTCATGCTATTATTATGGAAAGGATTTAGATAAACAGAGAATGCCCATAGAGGAGAGAGTGCTTAAGCAAAGAAGGAAGGTATGCATTTTTTCAGGTTGAAGAGATTTCATATCCAAGAAAGGTTGACTAAATAGAAAAGGGCAAAGTGTGAAAATTAGCATTCAAAGCCGTATATTTTGTGGGCCCCAGAGATAGACTACTGTTTTTAAGCAGTCCACTGATGTGATTAAATATGCATTTGAAAGACAGCAGAGGAATGTGAAAGGATGCCTTAGGGGAAAAACTAAGGATGGGAGGCGGTGGAGATGTTGTCATCAGAAGGCTTAGAGAAGAAGCAGTTGGGTCAGTTTTGGTGAAATTTGTGACAGCTGGTAAGGGAAGACAGGCCAGACTTCAGAGTATTCTAGAAAATCAAGCTCATCAGATTTGTAGAATGTGTAGGAATGAGGAATGAGGAAAATGGAATTCTGAGAATAGTTCCGAAGTTTCTAGTTTGGGAGACTTAGTGGCTTGGCTAGTTGGTGATGTTCTTAACTGAACTAGAAGAGGAAGCAAGTTGGGAAAATACAGTGATTTCCATTTGAGCTGTGTTGCATTTGAAATGCATTCAAAATATATTTAGATGGAGAATGCTGACAGATGGAAATATGAGTCCAAAGTTTTGAAAGAAAGTAGAAAAGTCCTGAAAGAAAAACTGGTCAAGACCTCCTATACTCACTTCCATGTAGCAATTTTTCCTTCCCAATATGGTGGCTCTTAATGAGTAAGTCTTTGGTTGAGGGGAAGGGGGACTGCTGTCAAAATTAGGTGTCTACTGGGACTATTTAGGATCTGGGTTAATCTAATTAATATAGATGTCAAAGTGTTGGTAGGCCAGAGCTTAGAGATGGGAGACTCAGAAAAGACAAATTTGTCCTGTGCAGAACAATTCATTAGATCTGGAAACATAAGCTCATATGTGTAGTAAGTTACTTAAGATACAAATAAGTAATTGCAGATAGTGATTCTATAGGTAACAAAATACATCCTTCTGTTTATCCACACAGTACATGTTGTAATGAAGTTTTTCTCTCCTTCCCTACAATGCTATTGTCTGTTTAGTTAGAAGCTTCCAAGTTGTAAAGACAAGATAGAAGTTTTCTGACAAAAACCACAATATCAGTTGAAAAATACCATTCATATTACAAGGTGTGTAGCTCAAACGACATGGATGTAAACAGAGAAATAAAAAATAAATTATTTACATGAATGCAGACCAAATACCAAAGTTTATGCCACCAGTTATGATCTAGTATTTGTTCAAGTCAAAATAGACAAGACAGAAAGGTAAAAAGATTGACTGTAAAACTAATTATTCTAAAACCTTATCACATCTCAGAATATCTCCAGTTTTCTTAGCTAATGTCCCAAAGTCAAGAACTTTTGTTTATATTTAAAAAGTGAATTTTAATCTGCTCTCTGTGCTGACTGTCTTTCTTTTGCTCCTCCAAGGCCCCTCTCAACCTCCTCTCTGTCCTGGAGTCTAAGGGCAAGGAATATATCAATGGGGTCAGTGCTCTCAGGCTTCCAACTGAGTTTGGCTAGTGGAGAGGAATCACAGAAAGGAAATGCAGGGTGAGAGGAGAATGAGGTCAGGATATTTATTCCCCAGGCTTTCTCCCTGAAGGGTTACCTCCCTATGGTTGTCTGTTGCGTTTTGGGGAATTCACTACTTACTCACTTCTCTTAGAGTGGCCTGCTCTATGTGATTCAGTCTTTCATGTTCTGGAAACATCTCCCTTCTCATGTTGCTTTGGGTCTAGGTGTAACAGTTTTATATTCCTAGATTCATGCATATATTCCATCAATTCCCTATAATTTAGCCCACACCCTTTTAATTGGTCCCTGGGGGGAGGGATGAGAAACATTAAAGTACCTTAACTGGAAGTTTTCTGTTATAATCTCTAATGTTATTTTTAAAAGAACTACATGTTATAAGAAGCAAATTAGAATTTCCATAGACTAAAAAGCAATTCATATTGTGGCTCATTACTTAAACTAGCCATATTTTAAAGTGTGTCCTCTTTCTTTTTAATAGAATCACAGATTTTTACTGTGAACATCTACTTTAGAGATGATTCTGGTTTGACCTCTTTAAATGAGAAAATGATTGTACAAAGACATGCAATCATTGAATGACAGTTTAAGTGCTTAAATCCCCAATGTCTTTCCTCTCTAGCCAGTGGTTTTTACCCTTCAGTTGTTCCTCTTTTTTTTTTCTTTTCTTTTTTTTTATCCTCATCCGAGGACATTTTTCCATTTTCTGTACCTCTCTAGCCAGTGGTTTTTACCCTTCAGTTGTTCCTCTTTTTTTTTTCTTTTCTTTTTTTTTATCCTCATCCGAGGACATTTTTCCATTTTCTGTACAGACGGAGGGAGAGGAAGAGAGAGAGAGAGAGAGGGAAACATCGATGTGAAAGGGACACATCGAGTGGCTGCCACCCGCACGACCAACCAGGGCCGGGGACAAACTGCAACCAAGGTACGTGCCCTTAGCGGGAACCGAACCCGGGTCTCTCGGGACCGCAGGCGGACGCTCTAACCGCTGAGCCAAACCAGCCAGATCTCTTTTGTTTTTCTGTAGGTTTCCCCACTCACCTAGTTCTGAGAATAATCCTTCCTGTGGTGAGTTCCCCTGGTTCTTTGGAATACTTGATGGCTCAGGTAGGACTGGGAATCTGGAGTTCTCACTAAAGACTTGCAGTTTAGTCCTGTTTTCAGTCACATGCCTTCTTCTGCCCTCTGAAATTGATCCTTCCTATTGCTGAACCTTTCTGAGGGTCTTTGGATCCATTCAGTTCATATTTCCCATGAAGGCAGTTAGGATTCAACTTCTGATGATGGGATCAATTTAGGGTTCAACTTCCAGTTACAACCTGCTCTTCAAAAACAATTTTAGAGGTTTAAAATAACAACCACCACTTTCCTCTCTCTCACAGTGGGACAGGAATTCTGACAGAGCTCAGTTGGAAAGCCTGAGTTTGGCTCAGAATCTGTCAATCCATTGCAGTTGGATGCAGCAAAAACTGGAAAATGGGGACTAGGGCATTTGGGAACTGGCTAGGCATCTCTCCCCAGTCTCAGGACTGGATTCTCTGTATGGTCTCTCTCTGGGCTAGTTGGGGCCTTTCTCACAGCATGGCTGCCTCAGAGCAGTAACGGTGATTGCACATTGGTTGAAGACTTCAAGGGTAAGAATTCCAGTGAATTTAGTGTAAGCTGTATCACCTTTTATGGCCTAGGTTGAAAGTTACATAGTGTCACTTCTACCATATTCTTTTTTTCTTTATTGATTTTAGAGAGAGAGCTAGAAATATTGATGAGAGAGAACATCAATTGGCCACCCCCTGCACGCTCCCCACTGGGGATTGGGCCCACAACCTGGGCATGTGCCCTGACTAGGAATTGAACCAGTGACTTCTTGGTGCATGGGTCGATGCTCAACCACTGAGCCATACCAGCCAGGCTTTACCCTATTCTTTTGACCAAAACATTCACAAAAGCCCACTCAGTTTCAGCAGGGAGGAATAGACACCCCACTTCTCTCTGGGAGGGGTGTCAAAGTCAAATCATAAGAAGAGCATGTGAGATGGGGAAACAAAATCTGTAGCACAACTCCACCATCTAATTTTTTTATGCCATTTTTTTTGTATGACCAAAGAGTTTTTAAATTATGAAATACATCAATCATACAGAAAAGTATAGGGAATAGTATAATAAACACTTTTTAATTTACCACCTTGCTTTAGAAATAACACATTTCAAATAGTTAAAACCCCAGTTTATGTACACTCCTCTTTCTCTCCTTTTTCCAAAGAGAGAAGCATTGTCTTCAGTTGGATATTCATTATTGGCAAGTCCGTCTTTATACTTTTAATACTATACATGTACATACACCTCCAAATGTTAGTAAATTGGGGTATTTTTAAGTTTTACTTAACATGATTCTTCATAACATTGAAACTTGGTTTTTAAACTCAATATTATTTTTCTGAGATTTATTTGTGTTGAAATACAGCTCTAATACAAACTTTCTTGAAGGCTCAGGTGGTGAATATGTTAAGTTTAATGGGCAGACAGTCTCTGTTGCAACTACTCATTCTACTCAACTACTCATTGAAGTACAAAGTAGCTCTATTCAACATGTAAATGAATGGGTGTCCCTGTGTTCTGATACAACTTTATTCACAAACATAGGTGGCAGAGTACAGAATTTGGCCTGTGGATCATAGTTACTGACCCCAGCTCAAGCATAAAATTATGACACTTCAGATATATTGTGTTCTCTGAAAGTTACTTTAGGTTATATAACCATCCTAACCCCATCTTTATCATGTTCCTCTGGCTTAAGAAATTTTGAGAAACACCGATTTAGGAGTAAAATTGACAGACTTGCTGAATTGATTTATGGAAAGCTTCATTGCATTCCAGTTTTCATCTTTTATAAATTTTTAAAATATGTTTTTATTTATTTTTAGAGAGATAGGAAGGGAGAGGGAGAGAGAGAAACATCCATGTGAGAGAGAAACATCCATCTGTTGCCTCCCATACACATCCCAACCAGGGATCAAACCTGAAACCCAGGTATGAACCCTGACCTGGAATTGAACCGCAGACCTTTCCATTCATGAGATGATGCTCAACAAACTGAGCCACACAGGCCAAGGTCCAGTTTTCATCTTTCATTATGGATAGTAAGGGTCAGTAAACTCCTATCTTTTTACCCCTCTCTAGCCATGATCTTTTGAACTTGGCCAGGCTCTTTTTTACCATGACAGCTCAACTTAGAAAACTTTGACTCATATGTCAAGATTTCCCTCAAATGCCACTTTCTGCAGGATGCTTTTTCTGATACCTCTCAGGTGAAGGAAATGCTTCCCCTTTAGTTTCCTACTTAGTCCATATCTCTAATACTTAGAGCTTTAAGTATTTGTTTGCCTGGCTGCCTTCCCCATTATATTTTTTCCCTTAAAAAAAATTATTTTTTCTTTAGTGATTTTTAGAGAGGAAGGGGGAGAGAGAGAGATAGAAACATCGATGAGAGAGAACATTGATTGGCTGCCTCCTGCATGCCCCCCACTGGGGATCGGCCCACAACCTGGGCATGTGCCATGACTAGGAATTGAACTGGTGACCTCTTGGTTCAATGCTCAACCATTGAGCCACACTGGCTGAGCTATTTTTTCCCTTTTTATTGAATGTATTGGGGTGACACTGGTTAACAAAATTATACAGGTTTCAGGTGCACAGTTCTGCAACAGATCATCTATCTGTACACTGTATTGTGTGTTCACCACCTATTATATTTTTGATTCCCTAGAGGACAAGTACTTATTCTACTTATCTTTGTTTCCAACACAAAATTCAGAGCTTGATACCTAGATATATTTAATAAGTGGTTCTTGAAGGATGGAAGAGAGGGAGGGAGGGAGGAACTAGAGTTCATTCAGGTGTCTACTCTAAACAAGAAACTAATGTGCATAGTCTGCATGCTTCTAAAGGTAGAGATGACTCTCTGTTCATCATTCACACCTTAGATTACTTCTCCATGCCCTCCCAACTCCTCTTTTCAGAGAAACGGATAAATCCTGCCTTCTTTTTAACCATAATTTTTGCATAGAAAACACTTTGCTGTACATTTTCTTGTAATCTGAATCCTCAGGTTAAGAGGTTGAACACATTCAAAGCTATTGCTATTTATGAAGAAGGATAACAAAACAGATAATTAAAAATAGATTTTTTTTTTTTTTTGCCTGGGCTGGTGTGGCTCAGTTGTTTGAGTGTGGTCCCATGCACCAGGAGGTTTCCAGTTGGATTTTCCCAGTGGGGGCTGGTCAGAGTTGCTGGTTCATACCCAGTAGTGGGTGATCGGGAGGCAGCTGATCAATGTTTCTGTCTCTCTCCTTCTCCCTCTCTGAAATCAATAAAAACATATATTTTTTAAGGGGTTAACATCCAAATTTATTTTTTTATTTTTATTTTTTACTAATTTATTTTTGTTACAGATGTTTCTCCTCCCCCCCCCCATTGACTCCCTCCTCCCTATCCCGTCCCACCCCGTCTCCAGCATTGTTGTCTATGTCCATCACTTATGCATACATGCATATAAGTTCTGTGGTTTATCCCTTCCCCTTTTCCCGCTTCTGAGGAATGTCAGTCTGTACCCTACTTCTATGACTCTGTGTCTGTTTTGTTCATCAGTTTGTTTAGTTCATTATATTCCAGAAATAAGTGAGATCATGTGATATTAGTCTTTCTCTGCTTGGCTTGTTTCGCTTAAGATAATATTGTCCAGGTCCCTCCATGTTGTCTCAAAGGATAAGAGATCTTTCTTTCTTACAGCTGCATAGTACTCCATTGTGTATATATACCACAACTTTTTCATCCATTCATCTACTGATGGACACTTGGGCTGTTTCCAGATCTTAACTATTGTAAATAGTCCTGCTATGAACATGGGGGTACATATATTCTTTCTGATTAGTGTTTCAGGCTTCGTAGGGTATATTCCTAGAAGTGGGGTCACTGGGTCAAATGGCAGTTCAATTTTTAACTTTTTGAGGTAACACCATAGTGTTTTTCATAGTGGCTCCACTAGTCTGCATTTCCACTAGCAGTGTCTTAGAGTCCCCTTTTCTCCACACCCTTGCCAACACTTGTTTGATGATTTGTTGATGGCAGCCATTCTGACAGGTGTGAAGTGATACCTCATTGTTATTTTAATTTGCATTTCTCTGATGATTAGTGACGTTGAGCATTTTTTCATATGTCTCTTTGCCATTTGAATGTCCTGTTTGAAGAGGTGTCTCTTTAGGTTCTCTGCCCATTTTTTAATTGGATTCTTTGTCTTCCTTTTGTTGAGTTGTATGAGTACTCTACATATTTTGGAAATTAACCCCGTATCTGATGTATCATTGGCAGTTATGCTCTCCCATATAGTGGATTCCCTTTCCATTTTGATGATTGTTTCTTTTGCTGTACAGGAGCTTTTTAGTTTGATGTAGTCCCATGTGTTCATTTTCTCCTTTGTTTCTGTTGCCTTAGCTGATATATCAGTGAAAATTCTGCTGTGTATGATGTCTGAAATTTTGTTGCCTGCATTTTCTTCTAGGATTTTTATGGACTCTCGAGTCACATTTAAGTCCTTTACCCATTTTGAGTTTACTCTTGTGTATGGTGTAAGTTGGTGGTCTAGCTTAATTTTTTTGCATGTTAGCTGTCCAATTTTCCCAACACCATTTATTAAAGAGGCTGTCTTGACTCCACTGTATGCTCTTGCCACCTTTGTCAAATATTAATTGAACATATTGTCTTGGGTCAATTTCTGGGTCCTCTATTCTGTTCCATTGATCTATGTGCCTGTTCTTGTGCCAGTACCAGGCTGTTTTGATTACATTGGCTTTGTAGTATAACCTGATGTCTGATAATGTGATCCCTCCTACTTTGTTCTTATTTTTCAAGATTGCTGTGACTATTCGGGCCTTTTTTTTGTTCCATATAAACTTTTGGAGTATTTTTTCTAATTCTGTGAAGTATATCATTGGTATTTTGATGGGGTTTGCATTGAATCTATATATAGCTTTGGGTAGTATGGACATTTTAATAATGTTAATTCTTCCAATCTATGAACAAGGTATATGCTTCCACTTTTTTATATCTTCCTCTATTTCTTTTTTCAATGACCTGTAGTTTTCTGTGAACAGATCCTTTACTTTTTTGGTTAAGTTTATTCCTAGGTATCTTAATTTTTTTGATGCAATGGTAAATGGAATTGTTTTTTTAGTTTCTCTTTCTGTGAGTTCATTGTTGATGTATAAGAATGCCATTGATTTCTTGACGTTAATTTTGTATCCTGCTACTTTGCCAAGTTCATTTATTAAGTCTAGTAGATTTTTGATAGTCTTTAGGGTTTTCTATGTATAATGTTATGTCATCTGCAAATAATGACAGTTTCACTTCCTCCTTTCCTATTTGGATCTCTTTTCTTTTTTCTTTATTTTCACCTGAGGACATTTTTTCATTTTTTGTTCAGATAGAGTGGGAAGGGGAGAGAGAGAGAGAAACATTGATGTGAAAGGGACACATCAGGTGGCTCCCTCCCGCAGGGCCAAACCAGGGCCAGGACAAACTGCAACAAAGGTATGTGCCCTTAGCGGGAACTGAACCCGGGTCTCTCTGGACCACAGGCCAGTGCTTTAACTGCTGAGCCAAACTAGCCAGGGCCCTTTTATTTTTTCTTCATGTCTAATTGCTATGCCTAAGACTTCCAATACTATATTAAATAAGAGTGGCAAAAGTGGACATCCCTGTCCTGTACCCGTTGTTAAGGGCAATGTTTTTAGTTTTTGCCCATTGAGTATGATGTTGGCAGTGGGTTTTTCTACTTTTCTTTTCTTTTTTTTTTTATTCTCATCTGAGGACATTTTTCCATTTTTTGATCAGATAGAGTGGGAGAGAAGGAGAGGAAGAGAGAGAGAGAGAGAGAAACATCGACGTGAAAGGGACACATCAAGTGGCTGCCACCCACATGACCAACCAGGGCTGGGGACAAACTGCAACCAAGGTTCGTGCCCTTAGTGGGAACCGAACCCCGGTCTCTCTGGACCTCAGGCCGACACTCTAACCACTGAGCAAAACCGGCCAGGACGGCTATAGGTTTTTCATATATGGCTTTTATTATGTTGAGATATGGTCCTTGTATTTCCACATTGCTGAGCATTTTTATCAGAAATGGGTGCTGGTTTTTTCGAATGCTTTTTCAGCATCTATTGATATGATTATACGGTTTTTATCTTTCATTTTGCTTGTGTGGTGTATCACATTTATTGATTTGTGAACATTGTACCAGCCTTGCATCCCTGGGATGAATCCCACTTGGACATGGTGGATAATTCTTTTGATGTATTGCTGGATCCGATTTGCTAGTGTTTTGTTCAGGATTTTGGCATCTGTATTCATCAGGGATACCGGCGTGTAGTTTTCTTTCTTTGTAGTGTCTTTATCTAGTTTTGGAATTAGGATTATGCTGGCCTCATAAAATGAGATTGGAAGTCTCCTGTCTTCTTGGATTTTCTGGAATAGTTTAAGAAGAATGGGTATTAGGTCTTCTTTGAATGTTCGGTAAAACTTCCCCGTGAAGCCATCGGGGCCTGGGCTTTTGTTTGCTGGGATTTTCTTAATTACATCTTCAATTTCTTTTGTTGTTATTGGTCTGTTCAAGTTTTCTATCTCTTCCCAGCTCAGTTTTGGGAGGATGTATGTTTCTAGAAATTTGTCCATTTCGCCTAGATTGTCCAATTTTTTGGCATATAATTGTTCATAGTATGTTTCAACGATCCTTTCTATTTCTGTGGTGTGGTCTTTTGCTTCTGATTTTGTGTATTTGCTGCCTCTCTTTTTGTTTCTAGGTGAGTCTGGCTAAAGGTCCATTTATCTTGTTTATCTTTTCAAAGAACGAGCTTTTTGTTTCATTAATCTTTTGAACTGTTTTTTCAGTCTCTATGTCATTTATTTCTGCTCTGACCTTTACTATTTCTTTCCTTCTACTTATGCTGGGTTTTTCTTATTGTTTTCTTTCTAGATCTTTAAGTTGTAGGGTTAGAGAGTCAAATAGGGATTTTTCTTGTTTCTTGAGGTAGGCCTGTAGTGCTGTGAATTTCCCTCTCAGGACTGCTTTCGCTCAATCCCATAGATTTTGTGTTGTTGTGTGTTCATTTTCATTGGTTTCCTCAAAGTTTTTTATTTCTTCCTTGATCTCGTTGGTAACCCATTTGTTGTTTAATAACATGCTATTTAGCCTCCATGTGTTTGAATGTTTTTGTTATAATTGAATCCTAGTTTCATCCCATTGTGGTCTGAGAACATGCTTGCTATGATTTCAATCTTTTTGAATTTGTAGACATTTACCGTGTGTCCTAACATGTGGTCTATTTTTGAGAATGTCCCGTTTGCACTTGAGAAGAATGTATATTCTGCAGCTTTGGGGTGAAATGTCTGTAAATATCAATTAAGTCCAACTGATCTAGGTCGTCATTTAAGGACTCTATGTCCTTGTTAAGTTTTTGTCTGGAAGATCTATCCAGTGGTGTAAGTGGGGTGTTAAAATCACCCACTAAGATCGTAGTGCTATTGATCTCTCCCTTGAAGTCCTCCAAAAGTTTTAAAATATATTTTGGAGCTCCCATATTTGGTGCATATATGTTTACCAGGGTTATAACCTCTTGTTGGATTGATCCTTTTAATATTATGTAATGACCTTCTTTGTCTCTTATGGCCCTCGTTTTGAAGTCTGTCTTGTCAGATATGAGTACTGCTACACTAGCTTTTTTTTCATTTCTGTTTGCTTAATTTTTTTCCATTCCTGCACTTTCATCCTTTGTGAGTCTTTTGTTGTGAGGTGAGTTTCTTGTAGAAAGCATATATATGGGTCATGCTTTCTTATGCAATCAGATAGCCTATGTCTTTTGATTGGAGCATTTAAGCCATTTACATTTAGGGTTATTATTAATAGATAGTTATTGGTTCCCATTTTTATTTTATGCCTGTGTTCCTCTTTCTGTCTCTGTGTTTCTTTTCTTCTTCTTCCAACAGTCCCTTCAGCATTTCTTGCAGTGCTGGTTTGGTGGTGGTAAATTCCTTTAGCTTTTCTTTTTTTTATCCATGAAGCTCATTATTTCTCCTTCATTTTTGAATGATAGCCTTGCTGGATAAAGTAGCCTTGGATTCAGACCCTTGCCTTGCATTACTTTGTACACTTCATTGCCACTCCCTTCTGGCCTGCAGCATTTCTATGAGAAATCAGCTGACAGTCTAATGGGAGCTCCCTTGTAGGTAACTTTCTGTCTCTGTCTTGCTTCCTTTAAGATTCTTTCTTTGTCTTTAATGTTTACCATTTTAATTATGATGTGTCTAGCTGTGGGTCTTCTGGGATTCATCTTGCTTGGGACTCTCTGTGTTTCTTGGACTTGTGTGACTTTTTCCTTCACTAGTTTAGGAAAGTTGCCATTATTTGTTCAAACAGTTTCTCTATTCCTTTCTCTGATTCTTCTCCTTCCGGTACCCCTATAATGCGAATGTTGTTACGTTTTGTATTATCCCATATTTCCCTTAAACTCTCCTCCTGCTTTTTAAACTTTTTTTTCCATTTGCTGCTCTTTTTGGGTGTTTTCCTTTACCTTGTAGTCTAAGCTGCTGATTTGGTCTTTAGCTTCTTCTAATCTACTATGAACCCTTCTAAGATATTTTTCATATCACCTATGTCATTCTTTATTTCCTCTTGATTTTTATGTATAGCTTCTACCTCTTTATGCGTTGCTTCTACCTCTTTTTTTTAAGCTGAAGTAGTTCCCAGTGAGCTCGTCATAATTCTGATTAAGTTGTTTGTAGTTCTCACCAAATTGTTTGAGCACCCTTATAATCATTGCTTTGAATTCTTTGTCTGACAAGTTGCTTTCTACTAGTTCCTGTAGTTCCATTTCTGGTGATTCCTGTTGTTGTTGTTGTTTTTTCATTTGGGGTTGTTTCTTTGTCTCACCATTTTAGCAATCTGGTAGTTCTAAGCCAGCTGAGGGATGTTGGAAGGTGTAGGCAGCTCAGTGTATCAATTAAGGCTGCTGTGCCTCCCAGCCTGTTTTGGTGTATGGCTCTTCTTGTCTGATGTGGGTCCTAGAGGGTTGGCACTGGGCAGCTGGAATTGGTCTGTCAGGCAAGTCTCAGCTCCCTGAGACTCGCAGCTGTTTGGGCTGGGGCATCGCTCTTGATCAGCTTCTGCTGCTGCTGCTGGGGATGGGTCTTAGCTGCCTATATGTGCTGCTGCTGCCGTGGGGTGTGTGGGTTCATCTGGTGCCCTGCTGGGGTGTGGGGGATCTGCTGGTGTGTTGCTGGAGTGTTTGGGGTTCCACTAGTACACTGTTGGGGTGCATGGGTTCCACTGGCATGCTGCTGGGGTTTGTGGGTCCCTCTGGTATTCTTCTGGGTCATGTGGGTCCAGCTGGTGTCCTGCTGGGGTTCATGGGTTTTGTTGGTATGCTTCTGGGGTTTGTGGGTCCCTCTGGTATGTTTCTGGGGTGCATGGGTCTTGCTGGTATACTGTTGGGGGACCCTGCTGCCTGGTGGCGCTCAGCTCCTGATTAGTCGCTGTTGGGGGCGAGTGTCAGCTCCCGGTTCTCATTGCTACTGCTGCTGCTGCTGCCAGGGGGTGCTCTCAGGTCCCAATCCTTTACTGCTGTTGGGGGCTGAGGATGCTTCACACCTAGGATTTCGCTGCTGCTGTGGGGAGGGGCTCCACTCTAACTCTGCTGCTGCAGTTGTCAGGGGTAAATCTCAGCTGCCCTAGTCCTGCTGCTTGGTCTGGGGCACTTCTCTTAATCAGTCTTTGCTGTTGCCGCTGGGGATGGTTTCAGTTGCCAGACAGCTGCTAATGCCTATTGGGGGTGGGGCTCTACTCCCACCCAGTCACTGTTGCTGTGGGGGGAGGTGCCAGGCTCCCAAACTGGTGCTGGTGCCCTCTTGAGCCTGGGCAAGCTGCCTTGAGCCTGGGCAGGCTGCTGTGCTGCCACAGGCCTGGAGCCTGGGGCCTGGGGCCTGGAGCCTGGAGCCTGGAGCCTGCAGGCTGTAGCACTGCCGCAGGGTGCTCTAGTGGACTCAGGTCACTGGGCCCCAGCCACTTCTCATTTCCTCCTCCCAGGGAAGACCTGGGATCCTCCAAAATGGTGGGGCCTTCTGGCCACACTGGGGAAAGTTCGCTGGCTTTCCGCTTACCATGAAGCCATCTGCTTTCTGTCCACAGCACAGGAACCTTCTGTCCCATGTCTCTGAACTGCTCAAGGTTGGTCTTCCATGCTCACATTCACTCACACTCTCTCATGTTCTCACATTCACCCATACTCTGGTCCTCCCGTTGCCATCTTCCAAAAAGTAAAAACATATCTTTTTAAAAAAAGAAAAACTATATTTTTTCTAGACTAGTTTAGAGGGAAAGATACAATATTTCAATCTGTTCACTTTAAACAAAAAGCCAGATATTTCTCCCCAAAAAATGGATTTATTTGGGGACAACAAAAAATTGTAATCAGGGCATGTGGTCTAATGGGGAACCACACACAAGTCCAAAGATCAAAGGAGAGGAACATTCTTTTATAGAGGAAAGGGAAAGTTCAGAGAGGCTATTGTAAACAAAGAGTCCATTGGAAGAAACAGGATTTGAAATGTAGTGGCTTTTCATTGGCTGAATTGTAATTGTCTTTCATTGGTTGAAAGTGGTTGCCAGGCCCTGGCTGGTTTTGCTCAGTGGTTAGAGCGTCCAGTCCACTCATGGACCAAAGGGTCTCGGGTTCAATTCCCAGTCAAGGACATGTACCTAGGTTGCAGGTTCGATCCCTAGCCCTGGTCAGAGTTGTGCAGGAGGCAACTGATGGATGTGTCCTCGCATAGATGTTTCTCTCTCTCTCTCTCTCTCTCTCTCTCTCTCTCTCTCTCTCTCTCTCCCTCTGCCCCTCCTACCCTTTCACTCTCTTAAAACACACACACACACACACACACACAAAATAATGGAAAAATATCCTCAGATAAGGATTAACAAAAAAAAGAAAGGTTGCAGGGCAGAAGATCCTCATTCTTCCTGCTGGAGTAGTAGAGTAGAAAAACGTTTTCCTGTTGGAGGTGAAAAAGTCTGTCTCTTTCTGTTTAGGGTAATTAACAATGAGTGGTAGGGCATGAGAGGTTCCCCTATAGGTCCTCCCAACTCCAATTTAAATGAAGTTTCTATTTATTAATCTTCCAGTCTTATTAATATATTTAGTTTGCTATTAAGAATATTGCCTATGAAGAGAAAAGGTTATTGATATTAAAATACTTTCTATCGAAAGTTATTTTCCCTTGATTTTCCAGTTGAAAACACATGTTGACATTATTTTGTTGATTTGCATGAATAAGAAATCCTATATAACGTATCCATATCCATCTAGTAATTTGTCTGTTTAATGAAGATTTAATGAAGGTATGTAGCATGATGAAAAAACATAGGCTCTAGAGTTATACAGACCCAAATTTAAGTCAGATCTGCTCATTACCAGCATTATGGCATTAGGCAACTTACTTAATTTCTTTGAGCCTGATTTCTGTATATGAAATGGGTATAATAATACCTCTCATAGTGTCGCAAGAACCAAATGAGAAAAAGTCTTGTTGCATAAGCACTCAATAATGCTTACTTTCCTCCATTTTTATTACAATATCTTAGTGCATTCAGTCAATCGAATGTATTCTGTTTATTTGTTGGTAATTTGAGACAATAAAGAATTTGAAATGGGAAGCATTGTTGTCAATTTAAAAATCATCTTATGGCTTTGGGTTTGTGAGTTTGAGAAAGCTCTTTCCTATAGGGTCTAGTCAGCTCAAGGTAGAAATAAATTATAAAGTGCTAACTTCTTGGCAAATTTACATATCTAAATTATTTTGGTGTTTTTATTAGTTCAGCAGGCAAATCAAGATACTTTAAGCAGCTTTCTGTCCTCTTATGAAATCTCAGATGATTTCCAAAAATCAAAAAGATCTGTCTGCCTTCTCTCTGCCCACTCCCAGACCCCAATTTAAAACCTAAAACAACTTTGTAAAGCCAAAAAAAAATCAGTCACAATACAATTGCAAAAATATATATATATTTATAACAACATAAAAGTGTCATTTTCTCCCTGGTACCTGAGATATTTTCACAATGCAAATAAACCAAATACATCTAGTGCACTCCTTCCAAAGCTGTATGTTAAAACTGCATTTTGTAAGGTTTCCATACAGTGGAGAAATTTTGTTAAGCTTTCTAGGTTGTTGAGAAGTAATTTTTCTAGGTTATTTAGCCTAGATATTTTCTTTTACAAAGTGCCATGAAGATTTTTTTTTTTCTTTTTGGTATGTGCCCCTAGTGGGAACCAAACCTGGGACTCTCTGGTCCACAGGCCAATGCTCCAACCAACTGCTGAGCCAAACCGACTAGGACGCCATGAAGATTTTTATGATGAACATTAATGTAATTTATAGACTACAAAGAATTTTAGCAAAAGACTACATTAACCTGGGAATTAGAAGGGATGTCTTTGGGAAAATTGTAGATTTTGTTGGCTATTAATTATCTATCTATAAATTGAGATGAGCAGGAAAGGTAGGACAGGTATACAGTCGTCCCTCGCCACTTCGCGCTTTGATTTTCGCAGCTTCACTCTCGCGGTTTTTTTCAAATATATTCATTAAAAAGTTGATCGAGACAGTGAAAATGATATAGCGCACGCTCGGTTGTCTGAGTCAATTATACACCCCTGTATTACAATTAAAATGAAAATTGCTGTACGTATGGACTGTAGGCTTATGTATTCAAGCACCCCAGGAATCCTTCAACACCAGGTGCAACTGCTAGAGTCTGGAACGGATTAACCGTGATAAACAAGGGGCGACTGTTACCTCAGTGATATTATGAGTTCAGTGCTAGATTACTGCAATAAAGTGAGTATAGCAAATAAAGTGAGTCATAATCTGTTTGCTGGTGGGTCTTGCCTTCAGTTTGAAACACACACACACACAATAAAGCAAAGTGCAATAAAACAAAGAATGCCTGTATTGGATTAGAGTAAACCTTAGCTGGTGATGCAGTGGTTGAGAGCTTAAGCTTTGGAGTTAGCTTTAGAGTCAACTGTGTGACACAAACCTCAGTTTCCTCAATTGTAATCTATTGGGTACCTACAAGATTGGTTGTAAGAATTAATGGGATATCACGTGTAATTATTTAACTTATCATTTAGTGACGTTGACTGCGTTAACAGCAGCAGCTGTTGGCAGGACTCAGCTACAATTTATTTTTTACTTATTCATTTATTTTTAAATCTTTATGCAAAGATATTTTTCCATTTATCTTCAGATAGAGTGGGAGGGGGAGAGAGAGAGAGACACACACACACACACACACACACACACACACACACATTAATTGGTTGCCTACCAGGCCAGGGACCAAACTGCAGCCAAGGTATGTGTCTTTGACCAGAATTGAATCCACAACGTTAGTCCGAGGACTGACGCTCTTAACCACTGAGCAAAATCAGTGAGGGCTCAGCTGCACTTTATGTGTGAGTTTTTTATAATGATAATTAAGAATTTCTTCTCCATCAAGTACTAGTGATATACTTCTTGTATTTGTTAGTTTTTGCTGCATAAAAAACCACCTCACTCGGTCGGCATGGCTCAGTGGTTGAACATCCACCCATGCATCAAGAGGTCGCTAGTTCGAATCCCGGTCAAGGCACATTCCCAGGTTGTAGACCCAATCCCCAGTGGGTGGCATGCAGGAGATGGCCAGTCGATACTCTCTCTCATCAATGTTTCTATCTCTCTCTCCCTCTTCCTTCCTCTCTGTCTTAAAAAAAATCAATGAATAAAAAAAAACTTTTTTAAAAACAACCTCAGAACTTAGAGGCTTAAAACAACTCATTGTTTTATATGTTAACAATTTGGGCTGGACTCCACTGAGCAGTTCTTCAGGTCTCAAATGATGACTGGCTGGTCTAGAATGGTCTCACCTGACATGATCTGTCACTGTAACATATAGATCTAGCCTGGATTTGTTCACATGGTGGATGTTTGGGGTTCTGAGAGAGCCAGTAGAGCCTGCAAGGCCTCTTGAGGGCTAGGCTTGGAATTGGCACAGTGTCAATTCACCAGACTTTACTGACTAAAATGAGTTACGAGGCTAGCCTGAATTAAAGGAGAGAGAAAATTAGCTCCCTTTCTTAAAAAAAAAAAAAATTTTTTTCTTTATTAATTTTAGAGAGAGGAAGGGAGAGGGAGATAGAAACATTGATGAGAGAAAACATCAATTGGCCACTTCCTACATGCGCCCGACTTGGGATTTGGCCCACAACCTGACATGTGCCCTGACCGGGAATTGAACCAGCGACTTCTTGGTGCATGGGTCAACCCTCAATCATTGAGCCACACCAGCCTGGCATCAGCTCCCTTTCTTAACAGGAGGAACTGCAAAGACTCACTGCAAAGAGGTAGGCAGGGAAATCATTATGGTCATTTGGTAACCTTTTACAGCATTAATAATCTTGTTATTGTATTTCTCATAATCTTCTAATCTCTTTGTCTACCACATATTGTTGTAAGTGTGCTTCATATATTTGCTGGTTCACAGTGGATTTGTGTGTGTGTGTGTGTCACATGACTTGTTGATGCTGGTAAACTTTGATTTACCTGAAACCTGTGACCCAATATCATTTTATCTAGTCCCAGCTAAGGCAAAATTATATACTTTCTTGAGTGACCACCTCAGAATATATCATGTTACAATCTGAAAGACATTAGGAATTATTGTTTTATTTGTTTTAAATCCATAGCAATAAAAATTGCTTATAAGAATATCACAGTAATATTTAATTTCTTAAAACTTATCATAAGTTACAGTAGAATGTACTAAAGATAAGAAGACTGACAATAGTGAGTGTTAGTGAGAATATAGAGCAAGTGGGACATTCATATATTGCTGGTGTAAATGCAAATTGATTAGATCAAATTGGAAACCAGGGCAGTTTTTACATACCTACTATCCTAGGAGCAATTCTACTTATAGGTATATATGCATTAGAAATTAGTGCATATGTCCAACAAAGCATGTACAAGAATGTTCATAGTAACTTTAGTTATGATAGCTCCAAATAGGAAACCACCTAAATGTCTATAAATAGGAAAATGGATGAACAATTTGCAGTATATTCATACAAGGGAATACTACACAGTGATACAAAAGAATGAACCACTAATATATGCCACAGCATGAATGAATCTTAAAAAAATTATACTAATTAAATGAAGCCAGGCGCAAAAAGCACATATGGTATGATTCCCATTATATAAAATTCAAGAAGATGCAAATTTAATCCATAGTGTTAGAAGTCAAAACTTTGGGGAGTGGAGAAATTGGTGTTGACTGGGGAAAGCCAAAAAGAAACTTTCAGATGATGGTAATATTCTATATTATTATCTGGATAGTGACCACAGGAGAGTTTATATATGTAAAAATAGTGAACTATACATTTATGTACACAGTACACTTTACTCTATGTATAGTAAATGTTTGTATATGTCTACACTTACATAATTATATAGATGCCCTTTTTTGAGAAAGTAGACTTTTAATATCTATCAGTGATATAAATGAAAACATAAATCCTACCCCTGCCCTCAGGATTGAACTGTATAGAGAAATAAAAAGCTTTCTGCTCTTCTTCTTTCAGAGATTAATTAGGGAGAAAGCCCAGAGAGAATTTGATCTGGTTGAAAGTAGAGAAAAGAGAAGTGTAAAACTTCTGCATGTCTGTCCTTAAAGATATATATATTTTTTATCCTCACCCAAGGACATTTTTTTTTTTTGCATTTATCTTCAGATAGAGCATGAGAGAGAGAGGGAGAAAGAGAGAGAGAAACATAAATGTGAGAGAGACACATTGAGTGGTTACCACCCACATGACCCCAACCAGGGCCGGGGACAAACTGCAACCGAGGTACATGCGCCTAGTGGGAACCGGACCTGGGCCTCTCTGGTCCCCGGGCCAGTGCTCTAACCACTGAGAAAACTGGCCAGGGCTGTCCTTAAAGATATTGATGAGAGGTTGGTTGTTTTGTTTTATTGGGGAAAGGTAGTGTGTGTACATACACATGCGTGTGTGTGATATATGTATGTGTGTGTGTGACTATGTGTGCATATGCTCTGTGAGCACATATGGTGAATGTGTATATGCATGTGTGTTTTCTACTAGATTTCCATAGGATAAATGAGGAGGCATAGCTTTCCTCTAAAATAGCAATGGTTTCTTGAAAGTGTGTTGTGCTTTGAGTCCCAAAATTCTGCTGAAGATACCAAGTGCTATTATTGTAGATGTAAATGCAGATTTGGGGAAATGTTCAGTTTCAGATTAATTGCTCTAGGTGGAGCACAGAGCCTAGAACTAGCACATTACTCCTGTGTAGAGTAGGATATTTCTAAAGTAGGTTTAGGATCACTGTGAAGGGAAAAGGAGGGGCTCTCTGGGGCAAAGTAAACTTTGAAGGAGGCTGGTGGGAGCAAGTGTTAGCCCAAGGGGACCCTTATTTTTTTTCCTTTGGACTTTTAACATCCATTTCTATGTCTTTTCTTACATTTTAGTTCACTTTATCTTACAGTTCTCCAGAAAAGCATAGTAGCTGTTCTGCAGCCTTATATTAGTAGTAATGTGGGATCGGTGGTCAGGAAATTAAGAGAAAAGGCAGTAAATGGAAGAGCAGCCTTACCACCTCACCTCTTCCTGAGGCCACAGGGTGGAGTGAGGGGGAGGATGGTGGTCCTAGAATTCTCAAGGCTCTCAGGAATGAAGTGAACCAAACTGTGATAAGGGTGGTTAGGAGCTATGTGACAACAGAGAAGCTGGTGTAGCATGCACAAATGCAGGATACCAACCCCTGAGGTGAGGCAGGGTGGGAAAGGTGGGGGAGAGTGAGCAGACACTTGGCTCACTGAGTGGTTTAGTATCTTTGATAAAGAGACTGGAATGACATGTGAATGAAATGATAGGAAAGAATGAGACCTATTGGATTTTTTTTTTTTTCATTTGTTGAACTATCCCACATGTCTAATTTAAAAAAGCCAAAATAAAGAGCTAAAATGTATTTGCATTTAGCTTCCTAATATCATGAGATTTGGGGGACATATTAAAATAAGGTACAAATGTAAAAAGTGAGGTTATACTAAAAACATATTCTTTGAGGATTTCAATTATTCTGAATTATTCATAGATCAGTGGGGGGAAAATCATGGATTAGAAATGAATGTGATTAAAATTGGTGCATATCTTCAGCAACTTTATCTAAAGTCAGCAAATGTGTAAATGAATGTTAATTGTCAAAAAGGTCAAAATGAACTCAAGGAGAGTGAATGTAATTGAGTCAGGGGCATGCCCTTGTCAGATTTTGTATTCAGTAACTTCAGCAAAGCAGCTCTCACAATATTGCTAGAAAATTTTTATATGTCCCATAGTCTTGGAATTTAAGTAGAAATAGCATGCATGCCACTGAATGTCTCTTTTGAAGCAGGAAGCCCAATTAGGCCAACACTAGAGGTAGTGTGGTACATAGCGGAAGTATGACTTCCCTGTATCTCTTCTGGGCTTAGTCCCAATCCATATATAGTGATTAAGATGATAACTCTGAATGTGGCCCAGTTTGGGATCAATCAGTTCAACCACATGGTCATTCCATTTGCTACTATGTATAGAACCAGTTTATCTTTTCTAGTAAATTATTTGCAAGATTCCCGAAGTGATTATTTTCTATTCTTATTGGTAGGCATTTATCTGTGGATTAAAATACTTGATAATTTGCCTGGCCGGTGTGGCTCAGTGGTTGAGCGTCGACCCATGTACCAAGAGGTTGCCGGTTCGATTCCTGATTGGGTCACATACCTGGATTATGGCCTTGATCTCCAGTAGGGGGGGGCATGCAGGAGGTGGCCAATTGATGTTCTCTCTCATAGATGTTTCTATCTCTCCCTCTCCCTTCCTCTCTCTCTAAAATCAATAATGAAAAAGAAAAACTTGATAATTTAAATGATTCAGATGTTTTATTAGTTTGCTAGGGTTGCCATTACCACAAACTGGGTGGCTTAAACAAGAGAAATGTATTTTCTCACAGTTTGGAGGCTTGCAGTCTAAGATCAAGGTGTTGGCAAGTTCGGTTTCTCTTGATGCCCATCTCCTCGCCTTGCAGAGGGCTGCTTTCTCACTCTATCCTCACATGAAATTTTCTGTCTATATGTGTGCATCTTTGGTGTCTCTCCCTCTTCTTTTAAGGATATCAGTCATATTGGATTAAGGTCTCACCCTTATGACCTATTTAACCTTAATTACCTCTTTAATGGCCCTATATCCAAATACAGTCCCATTACAGGTTAGGAATTGCTGACCTGAAAAATTAAACACTTTATTCAGGAATAGCAGAGAGCTGCAATTTGGGACATATAAGCTATGGCAAAACCATAGGCAAGTCTGGAGAACAAACGAGAGGTATGTTCTTTTATAGAGGAAATGGGAAGTTGGGAGTAGCTGTTATAAACAAAGTGTTCATTAGAGAAAACAGGGAGTTTAAAATGTATTGGCTTTTCATTGATGGGGCTGTGGTTGAGGGGGAGGAGAAAATTTTCCTTCCTACTGCTGGGGTAGTATAGTAGAAAACATCTTCCTGTTGGAGAAGCAAGGAACCTCTCTTTTTGTTTGGGACAGCCCACAGTGAGTGGTAGGGCATGAGACCTTACCCTTCTGGCTATCACAACTCCACTGTTGGTTGAATTCTCTTTTATTCATTTTCCCAGACTTCAACATATGAATTTTGGGGAGAAGGGAACACAGTTCAGTCCATGGGATATTGCTAAACTCATGAATTTAAAATTTTTCTCATTAGCCCCCCCCCCTTTTTTTTAAAGATTACAACTTGTTACTAATTATAAGCAGCAAAATATCTTAAGTAAAGGATAAATTACTAATAGAAAATCTCCCAGAAATAATTTAGAAATTTAAAATTTACTTGGGACTTCCGGTCAAGATGGCAACATAGGTAAATGCGGTATTGCCTCCTCCCACAACCACATCAAAATTACAACTGAACTACAGCACAACCATCATTCAGAACTGCCTGAATCGAGCTGAATGGAAGTCCTACAACTATGAAATTAAAGAAGCAGCCACATCAAGATTGGTAGGTGGAGCGGAGGCGAGGACAGGCTGGTCCCACACCCAACTGTGGTGGATAAAAATCAGGAGGGACATCTTGGCTGGGAAGGTTCTCCCTGAGGACTGAGGGGTCCTGGTCCCACACCAGGTGCCCAGCTCAGGATTCCAGTGCCAGGAAGAGAAGTTCCCATAACTTCTTGCTGTAAAACCCAGCAGGAACTGAGGCTGAGGGAGGCTGAAGCTTCTGGAGTCCCAGGCAGCTCCTCTTAAAGGGCCCACACAGGAAATTACTCAGACTTGCTCCCTCTAAACTCCATTGTGGGAGGTAGGAGGCAGCTTAAAAGGCACCAGAGACATACAGGGAAGAACTGAGCTGTTTGGCCTCAGGATGAGGGCTGGAGAGGAAACTTTCTCTCAGACAGATGTGCTGGTGGAGGCTTTTGCTCCTTTGGTGAGCCCTTCTGCAGGGTGGCAGACAGTCACCATATCTGGGACTTCAGCAATCTGGCTCACACTGTCTGCCCTGCCCAGGTGATTCCCTGAGGCCCTGCCCCACCCAACTTTCAGGCCCACCCAAGCTGTTTCCAGTGGCTTTACTATAGGATTGGCCTGTTTTGGATCCTGCTTCAGATTTTCCTAAAATCTCTCAAATAAGCAGCATCTGATCTCAGCGAGCCCCATACCTCTCATTAAGTGGCCCCAGGCCTGGCACTAGAAACAGCCAGCCTTGGTTCACAACTTGGCTTTTCCTGGGCACCTCCAAGCCCAGCACAAGAAGCAGCCATCAGCAGATCACTTTGTAGCTTATGTTGGGTAGCCCCAGATAAAACACAGGCAGTTGCTGACCTTGCCAAGAGCCAGCACACCCAGTGGACAGCTTCAGACCACATCAAAGCACCACCACCCAACCATCTCCACAAATGACACACTCAATGAGTGGATTCAGTGGGTACCAGAGCCCTGATGAAGTAAGTCTTGCTCTGTGTGGTGGGCCTCTACACAGCTGATCCTCCAAGGTAGTCATAGGCCAGTGGTCAGTGGGCACAGCCCATCCTTGCAGCTGATCAGCCTGAGTAAATACCTCCCACTGATGTGCCAACAGCAATCAAGACTTAATTACAAAAGAAGGGTGTACAGTTCACACTAGGGGTGCACCTCAAGGGCTCAGCTGGGGTGATCAGGGAGGCTGTGCCACTGGAACCTATAGGACACCTACAACAATAGGCCACCCTACAAAGCCTAGGAGACATAGCAACTCTACCTAATACATAGAAACAATCACAGGGAAGCAGCCAAAATGATGAGACAAAGAAACATGTCCCAAATGAAAGAAAAAAACAAAACTCCAGAAAAAATACTAAACAAAATGGAGATAAGCAAGCAATCAAATGCAGAGTTCAAAACACTGGTTGTAAGGTTGCTTAAGGAACTTAGTGACACATTCAAGGAACTTAGTAAGACCTTCAAGGGACTTAAAGAGTCCTTCAAGGAACTGAGTGAGAACATTAACATTAAAAAGGACCAGTCGGAAATGAATGATGCACTAACTGAAATAAAGAATAATTTACAGGGAATTAAAAGTAGAGTAGGTAAAGCCAGGAAGCAAACCATCAATTTGGAATTTAAGGAAGCAAAAAACACCCAATCAGAACAGCAAAAAGAAAAAAGAATAAAAAAATATATATATATGAGGATAGTGTAAGGAGCCTCTGGGACAACTTCAAGTATGCCAACATTCACATCAGAGGGGTGCCAGAGGAGAAGAGAGAGAGCAAGAAATTGAAAATATATTTGAAAAAATAATGACAGAAAACCTCCCTAACTTGGTGAAGGAAACAGACACACAAGTCCAGGAAGCACAGAGAGTCCCAAACAAGATGAACCCAAAGAGTCCCACACCAAGATACATCATCATTAAAATGCAAATGGTTAAAGACAAAGAGAGAATCTTAAAAGCAACAAGAGAAAAGCAATTCTTTACCTACAAAGGAGCTCCCATAAGACTGTCATATGATTTCTCAAAAGAAACTTTGCAGGCCAGAAAGGAGTGGCAAGAGATATTCAAG
Organism: Molossus molossus; assembly: GCF_014108415.1. Taxonomy (NCBI): domain Eukaryota; kingdom Metazoa; phylum Chordata; class Mammalia; order Chiroptera; family Molossidae; genus Molossus; species Molossus molossus. The sequence goes on along the minus strand of NW_023425349.1, from coordinate 58,029,985 downwards.
GTAATGAAAAACAACAACTGCCCTGGCTGGTTTGGCTCAACGGTTAGAGCGTCAGTCTGCAGATCAGAGTCCTGGATTTGGTTCCCGCTAAGGGCACGTACCTTGGTTGCAGTTTGTCCCTGGCCCCGGTTGGGGTCGTGTGGGTGGCAACCACTCAATGTGTCTCTCTCATGTTGATGTTTCTGTCTCTCTCTTCCTGCTCTATCTGAAGATAAATGCCAAAATGTCCTCGGGTGAGGATTAAAAAACCAACAAAAAAACAACAATCTACAACCAAGGTTACTCTATCCTGCAAAGCTATCATTTAGAATCGATACATATAGAGTTCCCAGACAAGAAAAAGCTAAAGGAGTTCATCACCACCAAACCAGTATTATATGAAATGTTGAAGGGTCTTCTTGAAAGAGAAGAAAAACAAAAACATGAACAATAAAATGGCAAAGAATACATATCTATCAACAATCGAATCTAGAAACAAAATGAGCAAGCAGAACAGAAACAGACTCATAGATACAGAGAACTTTTTGTTGCTTGCCAGATGGTTGAGGGCTGGAGGGATGGATGAAAAAGATAAGGAATTAAGAAGTACAAATTGGTTGTTAGACTGATGAATCCCAAAGGGAAGTGGGGGGGGGGTGGGGAGAGGAGGGGATGAGATAAGCCAAAGAACTTCTATGCATATATGCATAACCAATGGACACTGACAATAGTGTGGGGAAGGCAGGAGGGGGGCAGGATTGAGGAGAAGGAGGGTCAATGGGGAAAAAAGGGAGGAACATCTGTAATACATTCAACAATAAAGATGAGTTCAAAATAAATAAATAAATAAATAAATAAAATTTACATTGGCCAAGTGTAACCTTAGATTGCTAAGAGTTGAATAAATTATAAACAAATGTTGATTATTAATCTTAAAAATTCAATTATCTAAAATGTTAGTCACTGGCAAGTAAATAAAAAACAACTGCATATTGTCCTGGTTGGTTTTCCTAAGTGGTTAGAGCATCAGCCCATGGACCAAAGGGTCACAGGTTTGATTCCCAGTCAAGGGCATGCACCTGGTTTGCAGGCTCAGTCCCTGGCCCTAGTCGAGGTCCTGCAGGAGTCAGCCAATTGATGTCTCTCTCACATCCATGTTTCTCTCTCTCTCTCTCTCTCTCTCTCTCTCTCTCTCTCTCTGTCTCTCTCTCTCCCTCCTTCCCTCCCTCCCTCCCTTCCACTCTATCTAAAAATCAACGGAAAAATATTCTTAGGTGAGGATTAACAAAAAACAAAAACTGCATGGAAAAATGACACTGTGAGAAAGAATACAATGATATGATTTTTTTTTTTTTACAACTGGTGATATGATCTATTTTACTTTGCAAATTTAAAAATCTCAAAGCCCCTTTTTCTTTTAATGATTATATTAGTCCTAAAATAGTCAAAGAATTTTGCTTTCTAAACCTAGATAGTTAAGATGAAATGTTTTTCTTAAAAAAACAAAGAACCCAATAATTCAAATACTAAATTCAAATTAGTTAAGTTCTACAAATATGTAGTGAGAAAAGAAAGAGCTTTGTATATATAACCCAAAGAGATAGAAGCTATTATGTACATTTTGTCTTAAGAATAGCTATTCAGCCCTGGCCGGTTTGGCTCAGCGGTTAGAGCGTCAGCCTGCGGTCCAGAGAGACCTGGGTTTGGCTCCCGCTAAGGGCATGTACCTCAGTTGCAGTTTGTCCCCGTCCCTGGTTGGGTCGTGCAGGGGGCAGCCACTCGATGTGTCCCTTTCACGTAGATGTTTCTCTTTCTCTCTCTCTCTCACTCCTACTCTATCTCAACAAAAAATGGAAAAATGTCCTCAGGTGAGGATTGAAAAAAAAAAAAAAGAATAGCTATTCATAAGTGTATGGTGCCGGGGGGGTTCTTGACATATTGGGGGACCACTTTGTAAAGTATATGATTATCTAACCACTGTGATGTGTACCTGAAACTGATACAAAATAATATTGAATGTAGGCCATAATTGTAAAATTTAATAAAAGAATAGCTATTCATTTTAGAAAAAGAGTAAAGAGTGTACTGAGATAAATCATTTTGAAAGGTGATTGTTCCGATTTGGTTCTCCTAATTTTTAAATAATAATGGCATAGATGCAAGAGAAGAAGCCTGTGGTTGTTTGGTTGGTTTGTCTGCAAGTCTGGAGTGGCCCTTTAGTGCTGGTAAGGTTCAATGTTCTCGTTCTCAAAGAAATTTTCCCTATTTTGAAAGCCCAAACCTTCATTGGGCCTTAACATATGACATTACAGTCACATAGTATAGATATAAAAGATATTTTAAATTTACTTTTTAAAATTTGAGTTAGAAAAATTTGCAATCTCTTCTTTTTCTCCATCAATCTTAAGCGCAGAATTTATCAATTGTAATATCTTAATTTTCTTGTTATTGCTGCTGCTCAATATTTTCTAAGAGAAAAGAAAATTTTATATACATGTGTGGCACTTTAATAATATCTAAAGTGGCTTATGAAAATTAAAAGAGAAAGTCTTTCCCCTTTCTTTCTCCACTCCCTGACACTGGTAAGTAAATGCACTTCAAAAGCCTATAAAGCAATGATAAAAATCTATTGCAGTATCCACAGAAACCCCATTATAATGAGAAGTTGCCTTCAAAAGATTTTAGTACCTTGCTTTGTAGGATAAAATTCAGAGAACAATGTGGTAATTCACATTGAGTTCCACAAAAGTAAATATGAGTTTAAGTAGTCCAAAAATCAGAATTAATAAATTTTAAAACAACAAAAATTTTTGTCTTTCTGAGCTCAAAACATTTTTCATTTTATTTTTATTGTCTTTAATAACTAGGCAATACATATTCATTTTAGAAAATAGAGATAAACAGAATGGAAAAAAAATCACTTGAATTTCTACCATCTTCCAATCTAGAAAAAACCACTTGAATTTTTTATATAAATACCTTTAGACATTTTTTTATATGTCTATAACTTTTAGTTAATACTAGACAGAATAACCTGAACAAACTTCCTATGTCATAATATAGACCTATTTTTATATTTTTTATGATTCTGTGTATTTAATTGAATGAATAACATAAATAATAAACTCCCATTGATGGACATTTGGGAAGCTTCTAGTTTTTCTACTGTACTCAGTGCCGACATGAACACACACACACACAGACACACACACACATCTATATCTATATATCTATATGTCTATATATCTATATATCTATATAGCTGTACCTATCTATCTTTATACACATAAATGATTATTTACTAGAATAAGTTCCTAGATGCATAATTACTGGTTTAAAGAACATACATATTTTGATACATAGGATCCCTCTTAACCAAATAGACAAAAACTGATAAATAGCTTATCAAAATAGCTGGTTAAAGAGAGAATTATGTGTCTCTCTCTCTCTCTCTACACACACACACACACACACACACACACACACACACATTGATTTTAGAGAGAAGGGAGAAAGGGACACATATGTTGATGTAAGAGAAAAACATTGATGTGTTGTCTCCTGCACATGTCCCAGCTGCGGATCAAACCCCAACCTGGGTATGTGCCCCGACAGGAATCAAACCCACCACCTTTTTGGTATATGGGACAATGCTTCAATCAACTGAACTACACTGGCTGGTGGGAAGGGGGAATATATATACGTTAAGCATTTTATTTTGACTTGGAATATAAATGCATAATCATTCACTAATTTAGATGAAATTTAAAATTTTATTTTTACACCCGGCTGGTGTGGCTCAGTGGTTGAGCATTGAGCCATGCACCAAGAGGTCGCTAGTTTGATTCCTGGTCAGGGCACATGCCCAGGTTGTGGGCCAAATCCCCATTTGGGGGACATACAGGAGGAGGCCAATCAGTGTTCTCTCTCATCAATGTTTCTCTCTCTCTCTCCCTCTCCCTTCCTTTTTCTAAAATAAATACAAAAAAAATTCTTTTTAGGACTAAGGATTTTGTTGTTGTTGTTGTTGACAGTGGAACCTTGATTAAAATTGTGTGTAATCTTTCTGGATAAGTGACATCCATAATGAATTGTTTAGGATTTTTAGTTTCCCTTTATTTAAGGTGGAGCAAGAACTGAAAAAACTTATACTCCTCCTTCAGTCTTTTGCTCCTAATTTGATGTTTGTCTGTATGTGATGTGCCTTTAGACTCTAGCAAAAGCATTCAAATTAGTTTTCTTTGAAACGACTCTTTTTCTTTTACATAATATTGATTAAATAGCAATTACAAAACATGTACAATTCACATAAAAATTTAAAAAATATTTTTCAACTACAGTTGACATGCAATATTATATTAATTTCAGGTGTAAAACCCAGTGAACAGACATTTTCTATAACTTAAAAAAGTGATCACCCTGGTAAATCTAATACCCACCTTACACCATACATAAATATTATAATATTATTGACTCTATTTCCTTTTCTATAGTTTACAGCCCTGTGATTATTTTATAACTATCAATTCATGCTTTGTATTCCCTTCACCTTTTTCACCCAGTCCCTCAACCCCCCATCCCCATTGACAATCATCAAAATGTTTTCTGTATCTATGAGTCTGTTTTGTTTGTTCATTTATTTTGTTCTTTAGATTCTGCATATAAATGAAATCATATGGTATTTGTCTTTGTCTGACTTACTTAGCACAATACCTTCTAGGTTCATCCATGTTGTCACAGATAGCAAGATTTTGTACTTTTTAAAGGCCGAGTAATATTCCATTGTATATATGTACTGCATCTTATACATTCATTTATTGATGGTCGCTTAAGTTGTTTTCATATCTTGGCTACTGTAAATAATACTGCAATAAACATATGGATGTATATTTCTTTATGAATTAGTGTTTTGGGTTTCTTTAGATAAATATTCTGAAGTGGAATTGTTGGGTCCTTCTTTGTCTTTTGCCATAGCATTTAAGTCTATTTTGTGGTATAATTATTGCTACCCCAGTTTTTTTTTTTATTTTCATTTTTATAAAATGTCTTTTATCATCTGTTTGCTTTCAATCTGTGTGTGTCTTTTAATCTGAAGTGAGTCTCTTGTAGATAGCATATGTATGGGTCTTGTTTTCTTTTCCATTCAGCCACTCAGTGTCTTTTGATTGAAGCACTTAATTCATTTGCATTTAAAGTAATTAATGATAGATATGTATTTTTGCAATTTTCTTATTCATATTTTTTATCCCCCCCCCCTTTTTTTTTCATTTTTCTTCTTGAAAAAGACTCTAACATTTTTTGTAATACTGGTTTGGTGGCGATGGATTTTTTTATCTATTTCTCATCTGGGAAGCACTTTATATATATTTTTGATCCTAAATGGTAGTTTTGCTGGGTAGAGTAATCTTGGTTGTAGGTCCTTGGTTTTCATCCCTTTTAATATTTTGTGCCAATCCCTTTTGGCCTGCAAAGTTTCTGTTGAGAAATCATCTGACAGTCTTATGGGAGCTCCCTTGTAGGCAATTAACTGCCTTTCTCTTGCTGCTTTTAAGATTCTCTCTTTGTCTCTAACCTTTGGCATCTTAATTATGATGTGTCTTGGTGTGGGTTTCTTTGGATTCACCTTGTTTGGGACTCTCTGCACTTCCTGAACTTGTGTGTATATTTCCTTCACCAAGTTATGAAATTTTTCTGTCATTATTTTTTCAAATAGATTTTCAATTATTTGCTCTCTCTCTTCTCCTTCTGGCACCCCAATGATGTCAATTCCAGAGGCCCCTTAAACTATTTTCATTTTTTTGTATTCTTTTTTTCTTTTCTGATTGGATATTACCTTATCTTCCAAGTTGTGATTTGATCCTCTGCTTCATCTAATCTACTGTTGACTTTTCTTGTGTATTCTTCATTTCTGACTGTTTTATTTATGTTTCCTATTTCCATTTTTGTTTTCTTTGTTAAAATTCTCACTGAGTTGATGTGTTTAGAGTTCTACTAAACTGCTTTCCAATAAAGGACTATCAACTTGCCTTCTTATGAACAGTGTATGAGAGGCCTCGTCTCCTTCCACCCTGACCACCCCAAGAGACGTGAATAAACTCTAGAATGGTTTCTAACAGCTCAAGTCCATATACTTGGTATGATCAGGCACCCTCTAAGTTCCTACCTGGGAAATCTCAAGTCTGCCAAAAGAGTTTACTGTTTGTTTCTGTTAACACCTGTTTCCCAGTCTCTATCTGAGGATAAGAGCCTAATTTCAATGAATCCCAGTTAGAAAACTCAAATGGCCTAATCACATTGACTATATTCCCTGCTTGCTTTTTGTAATTTTTCACTTCCTTAACTCTGTTGAACTCCTACTTATTCTCTTCTCCTACTCCCTCATTCTCCCTTCAAGATACCCAGTCACCTCTACATGAATCAAAGTTGAGTTTGGTTTACACTGAACTCTCTTTCCTGCTGCAGTAACTACTAGTAAATCTGTCTTTACTGCTTTTAGTATCTGGCTAGAACTGTAACTAGTGTCAAAGTTCTCTTTGAAAGTTTTCATAATAAGGTTGAATGGTTCTAAATGCAAGATTTTTCCCACCCCAACCCTACCCCATTTGTGCTATGGCTATATCAGACCTAGCTTATGTGCTTTCCCTGATCCATTCAACTCCACAGGTTCCATGGTTCTTGGCTGTTTATCACAGTACCTCTAGGGCCTTGTCTATTCCATCTGGAACCAGTGGATGTCCAGAGGGAACGTGCATGTACAGGGGGCATCAATGCTGTACGGGGCAAACTTGAACAAAGAGAGATAAGAAACAAGAAGGAGTCAGCAGATACATTTTTCTCCCTAACAGATGATTTCAAGTCACAGTGTCTCCATTTGACCTTTTTGGAGAGGTCCCATGAAACTGAGCAATTAATTCATTATGCGCCTTGTAAAGCTAAGGTCAGCTTAGTATTTGCCTTCTCTCCTTTCCTTACTGACTTCTGTTTTTTTCTCACTCTTGCGTCCCTGAAATTGCATTCCCCAATAAAATATTAGCACAAAAGCTTTGCCTCAGGCTCTATTTGTTTAGGAAACCGAGGCTGTGAAAATGGATTCCAGGATTAGTCCTCTCAGGATGGGATTTTGGAGTTGAATTGCCTACTTGACCATAAGCAATAGAGATCACATTGCTAGTGGTTAAGTTGAACAATAACAACCCCTAAGAGTGAAATTTCATTAACAAAGTCTTGCCTGTGGTTAGGTGGGAGGAGATACAAGGCATTGAGAGATTATTATGTGGAAAATGATAATTTTAGGACTTGTTGCTACTTTTGGTAGCAGTGGAAGTTTTATAAAAAGAAAATGATAATTGCAGGGCAGCTAATTGCTAACTTAAGGGATCCTCTGAACACCAGAGTTGTCAATGGCAGCCTGGCCTCAGGATAATAAGATGGGTTGAAAATCAGATCTAGATTTTAATTATAAGGACAGTAGAAATGTAAAGAAAATTACATGACTATACTGTATTAAAACCAGGACCTAGATGGGGAAGAGGTCAGAAAGACTTACGATGCAGATATTTGGGTGGATCAACCTAAGAACCCTGAAATTCTCTGGAATGTTCCTAGGCCAGTAGATTTCACCTGCTTCTTTTGCCAAAGGAAATCATCCTCTTTTTTGCTGAAGCAGGTGTCTAACAGGATGATAATTATTCTCCAAAAGCTGCCTCCACCATATCCCAATGCCTCCAAGCCAGTAACCAGAATCATATTTCAGCACAGCCTGAGAGGGAAGGAGCAGTCCCTACTTAGGGAGGAAATAGACTACCTATCACACTACCTATCCTATGGCAGGATCTGGCTGTTATATATTAGCAGGTAACGGAATATGTGTAGGAGTGGATTTTGAAGATATCAGATCAAGAGAATATAAGGCTAGAAGAATTCACTGGTATGAGAGTATTCTCCCATGATGCAGGTGTTTTAAGACCTAGAGCTGAACTATACACACTGTCAGGTTGACTCCTTGAAACTTATTCATGACCATGACCTAGAAGACATGAGGTGAAGTTGGCAGTCATCTTGGTATTATATTGAACAAAGAGAACATATAGATCAGGGAAGCAGGAATATTAGAATGGATTTCCTATGTACAACCTGAGAACCCAGCACTGATTATGTTCCCTGTAAATACACAGTGCTCACTCACATCTCTGAGGCAATAGAAAATATACTAATACTGGATATATCCATTTCTTTAGGAAGCTCACTGATAACTGTTCTCTACAGGTCATGCCTGCAGATGTTATATGGAAATTAGGCTGCCTAATATCAATGAGGATGATGGGATTTCAGAATGAGAGGCCAGTAACAGGTCTTAATTCCAAGAAGCATGATGGACATAATTTCTGCAAAGGGCATTAAAATCAGAGTAGCAATTAAAGTCCCTTGGCCTACATGGATCTATGGTGATTTCAGAGACAAGATAAATGGAGATCTGACCAGGGCATTGTTTGATTTGTATAATAAAAAACTGATATCTGGAAAGCTGACATCAGTGCTGCAATGAAAATACCGTTTCTAGAACTAAATTGGGGTATAGACCCAGGGTTCGTTGATTAAAGGGGATACTAGGTCCCCTTGGAGAAAAACCTAGAAATGCCACCGTAGTATATATGATAAATATTTTTCTGATCCTTCCCTAAGAGTACCTTTAGTCATTTACCAGAGTAACTATGCCAGGGGAAAGAGCAATACCCAGGATTTTCAAATCCATTAGATATGAGATCTGACCTGGCACTGGCACTGGTATTAGGAGACCCAAAATACCATCCTGCTCTTCTGGTTAGAATGAGAGTTAAGGTAGCCACGTGATAAACATGGTATTTGCTCAAATCTAATTCACAGTGATATCAGTGAGTCAGCAGACCTGACCTATAGTTATTTCCTTCCTCCTTGAATATGTAAATGGAATAGGTATCAGCTGGAATAGATATCAGAACTCTTATATGGGTTCCTTATACTGTGTGGATTAAGAGCCATTATTCTCAGAAAGGCCAATGGACGTGCCAGAAATTGACACCCCATCCCCATCAAGAATGTAAATTAGAAAAAATGCCTCACCCTAGAAGGGATTGCAGCAATTATGCCACTACTGGACTTGAAGAATGTGTGTGGGTGTTGAGGGGGGAGGGTGGTTTGCCATCATATTCCCTTTTAGTTCACCTCTCCAAAACCAAATGGATTATGGTAGATGATGGTGGGCCACCATGCCTTCAATCTAGTGACAGTCCTAGTGATGGCAGGTGGGCAGAATATGATTATCTTTAAAGAACCATATAATTTATTCTCTTGCATTTGCCATGCAGGTATCAGCTTAATGAGTTTTGTTTTTTTTTTAATATTTGTTTATTGCTTTTTAGAGAGGGAAGGAGACACACACACACACACACACACACACACACACACACACAGAGAGAGAGAGAGAGAGAGAGAGAGAGAAATTGATCAGCTGTCTCCTGCACACATCCTACCAGGCATCAAACCCGAAGCCCAGGCACATGTCTTGTCCGGGAATTGAACCAGCAACCTTTCAGTGCACAGGATGATGCCCAACCAACTGAGCCACATTGGCACTGGCCAGGCCTAATGAGTGCTTTTCTTCCAGGGAGAATCAAAATCTGTTTGCCTTTACATGGCAGGAACAGCATGGAGTTAATGCCCTATGTAGCAAATTTTTACCAATGAGAAAGAGGAGATGGATAAAAAAGCATAAAGATAAATTGCTTGCCCTACAAAGATTCCAAGATGCAGTAATTCCAAAATGCCTTTCTGGAGATATCCCACATTATCAAACAATTTGTGAAGTCTCTTTTAAAGGTATGGCTAGCTCAGTAAGTACAAAAAAGACTGTATTACCTTTTTCTCCTTCCTTGCCTCACATGCCTTTCCCCCTCACTCTTACCTCCTTGGGACTGAGTCTCCAATAAAGAATTAGCGCAGAGTTTTGCTTCATGTTATTTTATAGGAAACCTGAGTTTAAAAAGGTGGCCCTTCACACTCTCTGTACCCTACACCAGGTAGCTGAATTTAGAAAGGGAAACAAATATGTAGGTAAGCAGATGTAAGGTTTTTTTTTATTTAATTTTTTTTGTTGCAGATGTTTCTCCTTTTTTCCCTGTTGACACCCTTCTCCCAATCCCATCCCCTCCCCCAACCCCACATTGTTGTCTATGTCCATTGGTTACGCTTATATGTATAAGTTCTTTGTTTATTTCTTCCCTCCTCCCTGCACCCTTCTCTGAAGTTTGTCAGTCTGAACCCTAGTTCTATGTCTCTGGGTCTATTTTGTTCATCACCATTTTTTGTTCATTATATTCCACAAATAAGTGAGATCATGTGATACTTGTCTTTCTCTGATGGGCTCATTTAGCTTAGCATGATACTCTCCAGGTCCTTCCATGTCATCTCAAATGATAAGAGATCTTTCTTACAGCTGCATAGTATTTTTTTTTTATCCTCACCCGAAGACATTTTTCCATTTTTTGTTCAGATAGAGCGGGAGGGAGAGAGAGGAAGAGAGAGAGAGAGAAACATAGACGTGAAGGGACACATCGAGTGGCTGCCACCCGCACGACCAACCTGGGCCGGAGACAAACTGCAACCGAGGTACGTGCCCTTAGCGGGAACCGAACCCGGGTCTCTCTGTACCGCAGGCTGACGCTCCAACCGCTGAGCCAAACCGGTCAGGGCGCTGCATAGTATTCTATTGTGTATATGTACCACTGCTTTTTTATCTACTTGTCTATTAATGGACACTTGGGCTGCTTCCAAATCTAAGCAATTGTAAATAGTGCTGCTATTAGCATAGGGGTATATATATTCCTTCGCATTGGTGTTTTAGGTTTCTTAAAATATATTCCTAGAAATGGGATCACCGGGTCAAATGGCAGTTCAATTTTTAATTTTTTGAGGGAACACCATATTGTTTTCCATAGTGGCTGCACCAGTCTGCATTCCCACTAGCAGTGTACTAGAGTCCCCTTTTCTCCACACCCTCGCCAACACTTGTTTGATGATTTGTTGATGGCGGCCATTCTGACAGGTGTAAAGTGATAACTCATTGTTGTTTTAATTTGCATCTCTCTGATGATTAGTGATGTTGAGCATTTCTTTATATGTCTCTTGGCCATTTGTAGGTCCTGTTTGGAGAGGTGTCTATTCAGCTCTTCTGCCCATTTTTTAATTGGGTTCTTTGTCTTCCTTTTGTTGAGTTGTGTGAGTACTCTATATATTTTGGAAATTAACCCCTTATCTGCTGTATCGTTGGCAATTATGCTCTCCCATATAGCTGTTCATTTTGATGCTTGTTTCTTTTTTATTTTTTTAATCCTTACCTGAGGATATTCTCCTGTCTATTTTCAAACAGAGTGGGAGGGAGAGATAGAGAAGGGGAGAGAGAGAGACAGAGAGACAGGGAGACAGAGAGAATCATCAATGGGAGAGAGAGACATGAATTGGTTGCCTCCCACACGACCTCAACCAGGGCTGGGGACAGGAACACAATCAAGGTATGTGCCCTTGACTGGAATCAAACCCACAACTCCTTGGTCCAGGGGCTGATGCTCTAACCACTGAGAAAAACTGACCAGGGTGATGCTTGTTTCTTTTGCTGTGCAGAAGCTTTTTTAGCTTTATGTAGTCCCAAGTATTAATTTTTCATTTCTTTCTCTTGCCTTAGGTGTTGTATCACTGAAAATTCTGCTGTGTGTGATGCCTGAAATTTTGTTGCCTACATTATCTTCTAGAATTTTTATGGATTCATGAGTCACATTTAAATATTTTATCCATTTTGCGTTTATTCTTGTGTGTGGTGTAAGTTGGTGGTCTAGTTTCATTTTTTTTTTTGCATGTAGCTGTCCAATATTTTCAACACTATTTATTAAAGAGGCTGTCTTTACTCCATTGTATGCTCCTGCCACTTTTGTCATACATTAATTGAGTGTAATGTCTTAGGTTAATTTCTGGGTTCTCTGTTCTGTTCCACTGATCTATATGCCTGTTCTTGTGCCACTACCAGTCTGTTTTGATTATAGTGGCTTTGTAGTATATCCTGATGTCTGGTATTGTGATCTCTCCTACTTTGTTCTTCTTTTTAAGATTGCTGTGGTAATTCAGGGTCTTTTTTAGTTCCATATAAACTTTTGGAGTGTTTGTTCTAGTTCTGTGAAATATGCCTTTTTTTTTTTTGTTGCAGTAGTAAATGGGATTTTTTTTTTTAGGTTCTCTTTTTGTGTGTTCATTATTGGTGTATAAAAATGCCAATGATTTATGGATATTGACTTTGTATCCTGCTACTTTGCAAAATTCATTTATTAAATCTCATTTTTTGATGGAGTCATTAGGGTTTTCTGTGTACAATATCATGTCATTAGCAAATGGTGACAGTTCCACTTCTTCCTTTCCAATTTGGATCCCTTTTATTTTTTCTTCTTGTCTGATTGCTATGGCTAAGACTTCTAGTACTATGTTAAATAAGACTGGTGTAAGTGAACATCCATCTTGTTCCTGTTATTATGGGAATTGCTTTTAGTTTTTGCCCATTGAGTATGATGTTGGCTGTAGGTCTTTCATATATGGCCTTTATTATGTCAAGATATGATCCTTCTAGTCCCACTTTGCTGAGAGTTTTTATCAAAAATGGATGCTGGATTTTGTCAAATGCTTCTTCAGCACCTATTGATATGATCACATGATTTTTATCTTTCATTTTGTTTATGTGGTGTATCACATTTATTGATTTTCAAATATTGTATCAGCCTTGCATCCCTGGGATAAATCCCATTTGATTGGATGTGTAATTATTTTAATATATTGCTAGATTAGATTTGCTAAGATTTTGTTGAGAGTTTTGACATCTATGTTCATCAAGGACATCGGCATGTAATTTTCTTTCTTTGTAGTGTTTTTATCTGGTTTGGGGTTGGGATTTTGCTGACCTCATAAAAAGAGCTTGGAAGTCTTCCTTCTTCTTGAATTTTTGGGAATAGTTTGAGGAGAATAAGTGATAGTTTTTCTTTGACTGTTTGGCAAAACTGCCCTGAGTAGCCATCTGGACTAGGGCTTTTGATCGCTGGGATTTTATTGATTACTTATTCTCTTTCCTTAATTGCTATTGGTCTGTTTAGGTTTTATGACTCTTCCCAGTTGAGTTTTGGAAGAGCATATGATCCTAAGAATTTGTCCATTTTACCCCATCAGTGCACCAGCTAAACCCAGGACTCCAGCAGCACGTCAGTGGGACCCACGCACCCCAGAAGTGCACTAGCTGGATCCATGCACAGCTGGGTCCACAGGTTCCACAATGCAAGGTGCACTGGTGGACCCAGGTCTCTCAGCCCTATCCACTCCCTGCTGCCTCCTCCCAGAGAAGACCACGAATCTTCCCAGATGGCAGGGCCTTCCCGCCATGCAGGGAGAAGCGCCCTGACAAGTGGCTTACTGCAGTAGCCAGCTGCTCCCTGTCCACAGCACAGGAACCCTCTGCTCCACGTTTTTGTACTGCTCGAGGTTGCTTGTCCACACTTACATCCACTCATACTCTCGCTCACACTCGCTCACACTCTCACACACTCACCTTTGCTCCAGTGCTGCCCATCACCAGGTTTTTCGATCTTAATTAAGATCCAGATGTAAGTTTTAAAAGACAGCTGCTCTTTATATTTCTATAAACATTAATGGAGAAGATGACCCAGAAGTCAAATAGATTGCTTTTAAAGGTTAACCACAGATTGCGTTTAAAAATATTTGTGCGACAGAAATCTAAGTTCTATTTACCTCTGTAATAACCAGCCAGCTATCTTAGACTAAATTAACTTACTATTGCTTAATTAAGTTAATATTTCTTGGAGCTATAGACTTTCTGAATAGTCATATATCATCTCCTCATTTTTATTTACATTTATTATTTACTTTGTGTCAGCAAGCCAATGTCCATGAACAACTCTTTCAAGATTGCAAATTCTGTATATTATAATCTCTGCACCAGAATCCAAATATGATTGACATTCTGATTTGGAAAATATTTTAAGGAGACAGTCTTGACCATCAATGGTAAAGGCTGTATTATAGCATTAGTTTAGTTGTGGACTTGTGAAATGGTGGGTTTAATTCTCAGACTTCTGAGGCACTGAGTATATTGGAAGACTAGAAGCAATTTCCTGGCTTTTCATCAAAAGAGGCAAGAACTAAACATGTCTTGGGGGAAACTTGAGCTCTGAGGTTCCCTGGCTTTCTGTTTTAACAAAGCCTTGGTGAGTTCACCTTCAAGGCATATCTGAAGGCACTGGTGTTTTTTCGTTTATTTATTGATTTTTTTTTCTTTTTTAAGGAGAGAGGAAAGAAGAGAGAGAGAGAGAGAGAGAGAGAGAGAGAGAAACATCAGTGTGAGAGAGACACATCATTTGGTTGCCTCCTGCATGAACCCAACCAGGGCTGGGGATTGAACCTGCAACCCAGCCACATGCCCTTGACCGGGACCCTTCAGTCTGCAGGTTGATGCTCCCAACTGCTGAGCCAAACTGGCCAGGCTGAAGGCACTGCTGTTTGTTTGTTTTTTTTAGAGAGAGAGGAAGGGAAAGGGAGAGAGATAGAGGACATTGATTGGCTGCCTCCTGAACAATCGGGCCCACAAACTGGGCATGTGCCCTGACTGGGAATTGAACCAGCGACCTCTTGGTGCATGGGTCAGTGCTCAGCCACTGAGCCACACCAATCAGGCTGAAGGCACTGCTTTTAATTCAACCTTTTTTTTTTTTTTTTTTGAGGGTAGACCTAACCAAACATGATGAGTAACTTTATTTCTTTGTTCAATAATTATTTTCTATGTTACTGTATACTATGATATGCAGCACAGAGTCTAGACGTGTACATACCAGTGGGAATGGTCCTCTCAGGAGGATGACCTGTGGAAGAAGTCCTGCAGACTCTAGGATCAGGCTTGAGGGTGTGGCACAGAGCCTTTTGTGGTCCCTGGAATCCCAACTGTGATCTAGAAAGCTGGGAAGTACTAGCTCTTTGTCCTTTGGTCTGGGGACCTCACCTTATAAGATGGGCTTGGATGAAGGAAACCTAGATGGGATATACAGTGCAGGGATGGTATAGGAGTTTGGCATGGTCAAGGATCAAAAAGACTGATGAAACTGGAATGAGATAAGCTTGGGAGGCTGTGGTAATAAGTGAAATTGATGAGGTAAGCTTTGAAGACCCTAACGAGGCATTTGGATTGTTATTTTGTTGGTATTTTCTTTGCTAGTCACACTGTACTTAGGCCTACAGAGCCTTAAGTTGGAGCCAATTGGGACCTTGTCTGAGGCTTATCTGAAAACTTTGGGACAGGAGATCTTCCAAAAGAAGGAGAAAGGCTATATACTTTGCTCTGAAGCTAACAAATGTACCCATGTATCCTTTTATGCTTCATGGTGTCTTGGTTTCACTTGTGAACATTCTGAGGTTCTTTACAGCAGTGCCCTTGGACACCTTTCTTTGTTCCTTACCTTCATGTAAACTAACTCCAGTTTTCTGATTCTCAAGTCCTGGTTCTGTAATCCCAATCTTGGCTTTTGGGTTACATATTAACTCTTTGTCTTTCCAGCTCCCCAATGCAGCTGATTTAGCTGGCTCATCTGACCTCCTGATGCCACATGGCAAAAACTGTTCCAGTTCTGACCACTTGGAATCTAACTTCTACCCTAGCTAAAACAACCTTTGCCTCTCAGCAAGGAGAAGTTGAGTTTTGTTATGAACCACTAGATTCTGAGCACCTGCTTGGTTGCCCTAGCAACAAGGCGATATCTGCTTTTTTTTAGTCCTTGGGCCTGGGGTATGTGACACTACAGAAGGAGAAATCAGAGCCTTGAGGACAAGTTTTTGCTGGGTCCACCCAATCATTGGAGGTTGGAATGCAGATACAAACCCTGCTTTCACAGATAGTAGGACTAGCAGCTGCTGTGGGCAGCTAAACTCATTCCTATTTACCCAGTTGGAGAAATTTAGAGGCAGTCAGCAGAACTCTCTGGAATTTAGCAGTCATAATGATTCATGAATATCCAGAGCTTTGGTTGGAAATTGGGGTGGGGGAGATTCTGGTGGGTACAAACTGACTGCATTTCTAGCATACTGAATTTTAGGAGATACAGAATGTTATAGCTCTGCTCCTGAAGCCCAACAGCCATGTCCAAAGGGAGAGCAACAAAGGTCTACCCACAAGAACTGATAGACATTGCTCATCTTCCAGGAGGAAGGATTGATACCTCTACAACTTTATGGGCTATCCTGGGGAAAATGAGGGGAAGTGATCCAAACTTCCACCACAGTTTAGCCATAGCCTCAAGAGAGTTGGCTCAGGTTACCAGGTTTGAGCCTCCCAATATTTTTTATTTATATTTTTTCTTTTTTGAGATGGTGGTGGTGGTAGTGGGAGTAGGAGGTGGTGGTACCATTTTTTATTTTATTTTATTCTTTATTGATTTTAGAGATAGAGCGGGGGGGGGGAGAGGGAGAGAGGGAGAGAGAGAGAGAGAGAGAGAGAACATTGATTGGCTGCCTCCTGTATGCCCCTTAGTGGGAACTGGGACCACAGCCTGGGCCTCTGCCCTGACTGGGAATCAAACCGGTGACCTCTTGTTGCATGGGTCAAAGCTCAACCAGTGAACCACATCAGCCAGGCTGAGCTTCCCAATATTAACAAACCTGTGTACAAGGCTAGAGATATGAATAGTGTGCACACACCTTGTCTCTCTCTGTTGCATGGTAGCAAGACCACTCTCCAAGGTGCATGCATGTGTAGATGCCGTCTCCCTATGTTTGCCAGCTCCCCCAAGCAGAGCACCTATATCCCTATAAGACATTGTGCCTGTTTTTATGCAGATTGCATTATTCATATTCTACTTCTAAAAGATACCTTGCTTAAAGACCATATATTGCACCAAAGCATAGATTAATTTTAAGGATTTGTTACTGGCAGTAATATTCAAATTTACCTTCCTCTTGCAAGTGCCCTCTTTCCTACAGAGCAAACCTTTGGGAGTGCTTTGCACATGATGCTTGCACTTATAAAGATGCCCCTGGGCAATCCTTGGCAATAGTGGCTAATATTTAATAGTGGCAGCAGGACTTTTGCCATTTGGGAGGCAGCAGTTTAGATGAGAGCCTGGCTGTGAGTCAGATGTATCTGGATTCAAATGTCCACTCTGCCATTTGTAAACTGTGAAGACCTGGGCAAATTACTTAATCTTTCTGCCTTAATTTCCTCATTTGTGAAATGGGAGAGTTAATTTCTTCCCCAGAGGGTTTTAGTGAGGATTATAGAAAATAATAGATGTAAAGTACTTAATACATAGCATGTGCTCAAATGTATAATATTAAGGTTTACTGGATTTTGTCGCTGTCCTCATGCTTATGAATGCTCTTTAAATACTTGCAGAACATTTTTTTATATGTAAAAATGTTAATTACCAAAGCATTGTATGAAAAGCCTGTTTCATCTCTTGCTATTTTCAATCATGTATTTCTTCCCTCAAAAAAAAACTTGCAGTATAGAAACATTTCCATCTATTAGAAGTTGATTGGATTGTTTTGCTAAGGGTCCCCCCCAAAGGGATCAATATGATTTGGTGGCTAGTTTGCATATAAACAATAAGCTATAGCTCACTTAATAATGGCATCTTTTCAGAGTTGACTAGACTTTCAGCTTCACTGAGAAGACTGCACGAGTCACTCCGCCACCCCCCAAACACATATACAAATATACTAAAGTGGCTAAAATACAGTTTAATATTCTGAATTTAGATAAACTTAAAATCTGTGAGGTTGGGTAAAGAAGTGCACTTTTATCAGATATGTTTTAGTAGCTTTCATGATCAAAATGCCAAAAAGAAGCTAAAATTAAACTTCCTTCTGACTTTCATTTGTTCTCTTACATTTTTAAGCAAGACATAATACCTTTGCTTTGACTCCACAAGAATCAATGGATGTTTTATTCAATGGCCTTAGAATCTTTTGAGACCTAGCCAGAAAAAAGGGAACTTGTTTCTTTATCTCTAGAATGATCAAAAGGCAATATAAGAAAACTCACAAGCAAAACAGACACAGTCTTTCCTTGTCCTATGAACCTAACAGTCATCAATGTATCTTCCTCTCACTTGAGAGTTGCACAGGCAGTCCCCATATCAGAATGGCAGAATCCCAGTGGTTCATTTGTAGAAGTGAATTATGTGGAAATCAGAATGCATTCTCCATAGAAGTCATTTTATGCATGGTGATTAGCTATATTTAACCCATAGTGCTCTAAAGTAGAATTCCAACAGAACTACTGCACCTGGCCACTTGATAAACAGTATTTTTATAGGGAGGTGTGGTCAGGGGTCCAAACTAAGGATGCTGGGAATGGGGGACTCTTCCTTTCTCCACTATCCCCCACTTGTAAGCTTCTGTCAGATAGGGCAGGGAATCCCCCTATGAGAAGATTGGGAGAATGGTAATGAGGTGTGGAGCTGGAGGCTTTCAGAGTTAGGGGATGATGTGTTGTGAGAATTTGAGAATTCTTTCTTGCTCAGCTTCAGAGCAGCTCCTGGTATATTTCCTTTCTTTTCATCCACTGACCCTAATAATTCATCTCTTCCTCCACAAGCAGTCTCTTCCTTCAGAGAAGGATTGCTCTCTTCTCATTTTGGATCAGAACAAGGAGTTCATTCTACTTGCCTGGTCCTGAAGCAAATGCATAGACTTTGTTAGATACTCTGTGGAGTTAACAACAACAACAAAATCCTCTGACTTCCTTACCAGTATTGCCAGTAGGTTCTACAAGTTAAGGTCAAAATCCTAGTTAATGGTAAGTCTTTTTCTACTTAAGAAACTGGAGTGAGCCCTGCCAGTGTGGCTCAGTGGATTGAGTGTCCTCCCATGGACTGAGAGGTCCCAGTTTGATTCCCAATCAGGGTATGTGCCCATAGTTGTGGGCTTGATCCCCAGTAGGGGACATGCAGGAAGCAGCTGATCAATATTTCTCCCATCGATGTTTCTATCTCTTTCTCCCTTCCTTTCTCTCTAAAAATCAATAAAAACATGTTTTAGAAAGAAACTGGTATGAGATTTACCCTTATTTCAGGAGGAATCATAGATTTAGGCTTTAATAATAAATATTTCATCAAGAGATGTGGCTGGTGGAAGTTTAGGGGTGAAGAACAAGGCAGTGGGGTTTCTGTGCCACAAAACAGGGTAAAATGACTGTGTGAATTGCAACCACTAGTGTTGAGGAGAAGCTGTGAGTGGAGGGAGATGGCTATGAGAAATGGTGTGTTCCAGTTTCTCCCTATTCCTTTGCTCTAAACCACTCCTATAGGAGCAGGATCCTCAGATGCTGGGTTGGGCTGCTCAAAGCTTTCTGAGTCAAGTGCTGAAGGTAATTCTAGAGACAGCATCCAGAAATTAAACCACAACTATGATGCCATCAAAAGGATCCAGGGAGATGCCCTAGCCAGTGCTGCTTAGTGGTTAGAGCATCGGCCCACAGACCAAAGAGTCACGGGTTCGATTCTGGTCAAAGAAACATACCTAGGTTGCAGTTCGGTCCCTGGCCCTGGTCAGGGTTGTGCAGGAGGCAACCAATTGATGTGTCTCTCTCACATCAATGTTTCTCTCCATCTCTCATAGTCCTACTCTGTCTGAAAATAAATGGAAACATATCCTCGACTGAGGATTAAAAATAAGGATCCAGGGATTCCAAAATGGCGGCGAAGTGAACGGAAACTACACAGACCATCTCCCAGAACCAAATTGGAATTACAACTATAACACAGACAAATCAACAGGAAAAAGCAACAGAAAAGCAGCTTGCAAAAACTATGTAACCAGGGACACTGGCTCGATCCTGGTAGGCTTGCGAAGGTGCGAGACAGGGGCTGGGAGCCCAGAGCCCACGGTCAGCAGCTCAGCAGCGGCCTTAGCTGGGAGCAACGCCCTCGGGTAAACTCCCAAGCTGCTCCACAGCGCAGAGCTGGGACAGAGGCTAAAATAGCCACAGCCACTCACCTTTGGCTCCGGCAGAGGGAGGGAAGACTGGACTGGAACTGTGTGGGGACACTCGGGATTTGGAGGGCACTCAGAGCTTTTGCTGAGTTGCTGCCATGCAGGACTGTGGCCATATTGCTCCTTCCCAGGGCTCTGGGGAGAGGCAGCAGCCCCTTCCTCGGAGATCCAACCCCACCCTGTGGGCCATTGAAGTGCTAATTGAAGCTCCTGAACAACCAGCATCTGCCCCACCCTCGGGAAATTGCCTTATGCTGAGTACCTGAGGGAGTTTTTCAATCAACTGATAACCCAAAATCCATCAAGTAACCTCAACCGCTAGCCTCCAGGCAAAAAGCTAGAAGATAACAGTACCTTTCCTGGGCTAGCAACTTTAACCAATAAAAAGAAAGACTTGACAGTGGTGTTTAACGTGGGTCCTCCCTCACTCGTCTAAACCCAGGAGAGGGAGCCACAAACAGCAGAACACTAACACCCACAGGGAAAACTTGACAGGCTCCAAAGGACACTGTGATAGCCAAAATGGTGAAACACAGAAACAGAAACCAAATGAAAGAGCAAGAGACCTCCACCGAAGATGAGATCAATGTGGAGCAGTTAGGCATGTTAACAGAGCTAGAATTCAGAGCCATGATCTTGAGAAAGCTCAACAGCATGAGTAAGGACATAGAGACGCTGAAAATAAGCCAACTGGAAATTAAAAACCATCAAGAAAAGATAAAAAATGACATATCAGAAATGAAAGACACATTGGAAGATTTAAAAAGCAGAGTAGAGGAAGCTGAGGACCAGATCAGTGAATTAGAAGACAGGGTAGAAAAAATCAACCAATCAGAAAACCAAAAGGAAAAAACGATTAAAAACAGGAAGACAGCTTAAAAGAACTGTGGGAGAACTGGAAACGTAATGATATTTGCATTATAGCAGTCCCTGAAGAAGAAGAAAACGAGCAAGGGATAAAGAATATATTTAAAAAAATAGTGACAGAAAACTTCCCTAATTTGGTGAAGGAAGAAGGCATTCAAGTTCAAGAAGCACAGGGAGTCCCAAGTAAGAAGAACCCAAAAAGGCCCACAACAAGACACATAGTAATTAAAGTGCCAAAAATTAAAGACAAAGAGAGGATCCTAAAAGCAGCAAGAGATAAGCAACAGGTTACCTTCAAAGGAAACCCCATAAGGCTCTCAGCTGACTTCTCACAGGAAACACTGCAGGCCAGAAGGGAATGGCATGAAGTAATCAAGGTCATGAAAAACAAGGATCTGAATCCAAGACTACTCTACCCAGCAAGGCTATCATTCAAAATAGGAAGTCAAATAAAGAGCTTCCCAGACAAAAAAGGCTAAGGGAATACATGAGCACTAAACCAGCACTGCAAGAAATGTTAAAAGGACTGCTGTAATTAGCAGGAGAAATGGGAAGAAAAATAGAACCACATTAAACAAAAATGGCAATAAATAAGTACATATCAATAATTACCTTAAATGTAAATGGATTGAATGCTCCCATAAAAAGACACAGAGTAGCTGATTGGATAAGAAAGCATGACTCATCTATATGTTGTTTACAAGACACCCACTTCACAACAAAAGACTCACGTAGGTGGAAAGTGAAGGGATGGAAAAATTTTTTCCAAGCAAACGGAAAGCAAAAAAAAGCTGGGGTAGCAATACTCATCTCTGATAAAATAGATTTCAAAATGAAGGCCATAACTAGAGACAAAGAAGGCCACTACAAAATATTGAAAGGATCTATCCAACAGGAAGATATAACCTTGATAAACATATATGCACCCAATATAGGAGCACCAAAATATATTAAAAATCTTCTGGAGGACTTCCAAGGAGAAATGAACAGCAATACAATTATAGCAAGGGACTTCAACACCCTGTTGATACCACTGGACACATCCTCTAGACAAAAAATTAGCAAGGAAACAGAGACTCTAAATGAAGCACTAGACCAAATGGATTTAATAGATATCTACAGAGAATTATACCCCAAAACTACAGAATACACATTCTTCTCAAGTGCACATGGGACATTCTCAAAGATAGACCACATGATAAGACACAAACTAAATCTCTACAAGTTCAAGAAGATTGA
Source organism: Molossus molossus (assembly GCF_014108415.1). Taxonomy (NCBI): domain Eukaryota; kingdom Metazoa; phylum Chordata; class Mammalia; order Chiroptera; family Molossidae; genus Molossus; species Molossus molossus. The sequence goes on along the minus strand of NW_023425349.1, from coordinate 58,007,839 downwards.
AATCATATCAAGCATCTTCTCAGATCACAATGGCATGAAACTAGAAATCAATTGCAACAAGAACATGCAATGTCATTTCAACACATGGAGGCTAAATAGCATGTTATTAAACAATGAATGGGTTACTGAGGAGATCAAGAAAGAAATTAAAGCCCTGGCCGGTTTGGCTCAGCGGTTAGAGCATCCACCTGCGGTCCGGAGAGACCCGGGTTCGGTTCCCGCTAAGGGCATGTGCCTCGGTTGCAGTTTGTCCCCGGCCCTGGTTGGTCGTGTGGGTGGCAGCCACTCGATGTGTCCCTTTCACGTCGATGTTTCCCTCTCTCTCTCTCTCTCCCTCCCACTCTATCTGTGCAAAAAAAAAAAAAAAAGAAATTAAAAACTTCCTGGAAACCAATGAAAATGAACACACAATAACACAAAATCTATGGGATGCAGCGAAAGCAGTTCTGAGAGGGAAGTTTATAGCACTACAGGCCTACCTCAAGAAACAAGAAAAATTTCTAATACACTATCTAACCTCACAACTTAAAGAACTAGAAAGCAAACAAAAAGAAAACCCCAGAGCAAGTAGAAGAAAGGAAATAGTAAAGATCAGAGCAGAAATAAATGACATAGAGACAAAAAACAAACAAACAAACAAACAAAAAAACCAATTCAAAGGATCAATGAAACAAAGAGCTGGTTTTTCAAAAAGATAAACAAGATTGATGGACCCTTAGCTAGACTCACCAAGAAACAAAGAGAGAGAACCCAAATACACAAAATCAGAAATGACAGAGGAGAAGTAACAACCGACACCACAGAAATACAAAAGATTGATAACAGCTACTATGAAGAACTATATGGCAACAAATTCGACAATCTAAGCAAAATGGACAAATTTCTAGAAACACATAGTCTCCCAAAACTGGACCGGGAAGAGATAGAAAACTTGAACAGACCAATAACAACTAAGTAAATTGAAGAGGTAATCAAGACTCTCCCAGCAAACAAAAGCCCAGGCCCAGATGGCTTCACGGGGGAGTTTCACTGAACATTCAAAAAAGAACTAACACCCATTCTCCACAAACTATTTCAAAAAAATTCAAGAAGAACGAAGACTTCCAAACACGTTCTATGAGGTTAGCATTGTTTGCTAATTCCAAAACAAGAAAAAGACACTACAAAGAAAGAAAACTACAGGCCAATATCCCTGATGAACATAGACACCAAAATCCTGAACAAAATACTAGCAAAAAATTATTCACCATGACCAAGTTGGATTCATTCCAGGGATGCAAGGCTGGTACAATATTTGCAAATCAATAAATGTGATACACCAGTTAAATAAAATGAAGAATAAAAACCACATGATAGCCCTGGTCGGTTTGGCTCAGCGGTTGGAGTGTCGACCTGCGGTCCAGAGAGACCCGGGTTCGGTTCCCGCTAAGGGCACATACCTCGGTTGCAGTTTGTCCCCAGCCCTGGTTGGTCGTGCGGGTGGCAGCCACTCGATGTGTCCCTTCACATCGATGTTTCTCTCTCTCTCTCTCTCTTCCTCTCTTTCCCTCCCACTCTATCTGAACAAAAAATGGAAAAATGTCCTCAGGTGAGGATAAAAAACAAAAAACAAACAAACAAAAAAACCACATGATAATATCAATAGATGCTGAAAAAGCATTTGACAAAATCCAGCATCCATTTCTGATAAAAACGCTCAGCAGTGTGGGAACAGAGGGATCATATCGCAACATAATAAAGGCCATATATGAAAGACCTACAGCCAACATTATACTCAATGGGCAGAAACTAAAAACATCTCCATTAAGAACAGGAACAAGACAGGGATGTCCACTATCACCACTCTTATTTAACATAGTACTGGAAGTCTTAGCTACAGCAATCAGACAGGAAGAAAAAATAAAAGGGATCCAAATTGGAAAGGAGGAAGTGAAACTGTCATTTTTTGCAGATGACATGATATTATACATAGAAAACCCTAAAGACCCCATCAAATATCTACTAGACCTAATAAATGAATTTGGAAAAGCAGCAGGATACAAAATTAATGTCAAGAAATCAACGGCATTCTTATACACCAATGATGAACTCACAGATAGAGAAACTGAAAAAACAATCCCATTTACCACCGCGGCAAAAAAATTAAGATACCTAGGAATAAACTTAACCAAAGAAGTAAAGGACCTATTTGCAGAAAACTACAGGTCATTGAAAAAAGAAATAGTCCAAGATATAAAAAAGTGGAAGCACATACCTTGTTCATGGATTGGAAGAATTAACATCATTAAAATGTCCATACTACCCAAAGCAATCTATAGATTCAGTGCAATCCCCATCAAAATACCAATGACATATTTCACAGAATTAGAACAAATACTTCAAAAGTTCATATGGAACCAAAAAGTCTTTGAATAGCCACAGCAATTTTGAAAAAGAAGGACAAAGTAGGTGGGATCACAATACCAGATATCTGATTATACTACAAAGTGACTGTAATCAAAACAGCCTGGTACTGGCACAAGAACAGGCATATAGACCAGTGGAACAGAACTGAAAACCCAGAAATGAACCCAAGGGAATATGCTCAATTAATATTTGACAAACGTGGCAAGAGCATGCAGTGGAGTAAGGACAGCCTCTTTAATAAATGGTGTTTGGAAAACTGGACAGCTACATGCAAAAAAATGAAACTAGACCATCAGCTTACACCATACACAAAAATAAACTCAAAATGGATAAAAGACTTAAATGTGACCCGTGAATCCATAAAAATTCTAGAAGAAAATGTAGGCAACAAAATTTCGGATATCATACAGAGCAGAATTTTCAGTGATACATCACGTAAGGCAAGGCAACAGAAACAAAGGGAAAAATGAACACATGGGACTATATCAAACTCAAAAGCTTCTTCACAGCAAAAGAAACAATCATCAAAATGGAAGGGCAACCCACTGTGTGGGAGAACATCATTGCCAATGATATATCAGATAAGGGGTTAATTTCCAATACATGTAGAGTGCTCATACAACTCAACAAAAGGAAGACAAAGAACTCAATTAAAAAATAGGCAGAGCCCTGGCCGGTTTGGCTGAGCAGTTGGAGCGTCGGCCTGCGGTACAGAGAAAAAATAGGCAGAGGAGCTGAATAGACACCTCTCCAAACAGGACATACAAATGGCCAAGAGACATATGAAGAAATGCTCAACATTATTAATCATCAGAGAGATGCAAATTAAAACAACAATGAGGTATCACCTCACACCTGTTAGAATGGCCACCATCAACAAATCATCAAACAAGTGTTGGCGAGGGTGTGGAGAAAAGGGGACTCTAATACACTGCTGGTGGGAATGCAGAATGGTGCAGCCACTATGGAAAACAATATGGTGTTACCTCAAAAAATTAAAAGTTGAACTTCCATTTGACCCAGTGATCCCGCTTCTAGGAATATACCCTAAGAAGCCTGAAACACCAATCAGAAAGAATATATGTACCCCCATGTTCATAGCAGCGCTATTTATAATAGCTAAGATCTGGAAACAGCCCAAGTGTCCATCAGTAGAAGAATGGATAAAAAAGCAGTGGTACATATACAGAATGGAGTACTATGCAGCTGTAAGAAAGAAAGATCTCTTATCCTTTGAGATGACATGGAGGGACCTGGAAAGTGTTATCCTAAGTGAAATAAGCCAAGCAGAAAAAGACAAATACCACATGATCTCACTAATATACGGAATATAATGAACATAACAGTCTGAGGAATACAGTAGTCCCAGAAACATGGAAGTAGGACACAGACTGACATTTGTCAGAAGAGGGGGTAGGGGGGGGATGGGAAGAGATAAACCACAGAACTTATATGCATGTATACATAAGCAATAGACATAGACAACAAAGCCAGGGATGGGGCGGGGTGGGGGGGGGGTGCCAATGGGGTAAAAAAGGAGAAACATCTGTAACAAAAAAATAAATAAATAAAATTAATATATATATATATATATATATGCAAAAAAAATGGGAAAAGAAACAATGGCCAATATCAAAAGCAAAATTAACACAAGGAACTTTCTAAAAAAATAAAATAAAATAAAATAAAATAAAAATAAGGGTCCAGGGAGGGAGGTGAAATCCGAGTGGCAGGGAACGAGATAGGCAGTAGGGGAAGCTAGGCCAAAGCAAGGGATCCCCAGAGACTACCAGGTGCTAACTGGGGAAGTACTATAACCATTTCCTTTTCTAGGATTTTCAAGCTCTAGAGAGGGAAGGAAGCTTTGGAAGGCACTGAGCAGACTTGTGTATCATTCCTAATATCACCAATCCTGCCCAGGCTAAGGACAAGAGTGCCAAAATAGGGGTGAAAAGCCTTTAAAACCTGCTGGAGACAGATATCCGAGCAGGTTAACCAAGAAAAAGTAAAAGCCACAAGAATTAACCAATTATGTGGCAGAATTAGTTGTTGGCTGCCTAAATGCCCTTAAGTTTTTAGTGACTTCAGATGCCTGCTTGGTTTGGACCTAGTTTGCCTTTCTGACTCTGGCTATTCTGCTCTTTTGTTGAAGTTGATATTTGTCACCATGCTTGACCCCATTTTAAGTACAAACCAGGTTTCACTTACTGGCTCAGCTCTGCCTCCTTCCTGTCCTATGGAGTTTGATAAGGTATGAGGGGGACTCAGTCAGTTCTTGGACTTCCTTCTTTCATGTCATTTATTTATGAAATACTAAACATGTGCCAGAAACTGCATTAGAAGCTGGGGATATAATACTGAACAAAACTAACACAATCTCTTCCTCTATGAAGTTTACGATTTCTAGTTGAAGAGAGCCAAAGGTTTGGAGTTAGAGGCTGGACAGAGTTCAGAGAAAGGAGAGTTCAGAGTAACAACAGGCCAGGAATACATTGCAGAATGTCCAGGATGGCTGATGCAAAGGTTCATACCACTTTTCTTAACGCTTCACCCAACTCAATCGAGAGCTCCATGAAAGGCCCTGGCCAGGGTCTAGAATATGCTTACAGTGGAAGACTGATTCCCACCACCATTTTTCTGGCATCATAACTTCTCCACAGTATTAAGTATAGAGGCAGCCAAGGTATCAACCAGCAGGTGCTTTATACTTCTATGTGCTCTGGCTTCCCAGTCCAGGTTTTTGGGGCTGGGAGGTACTACATGAAGGTGGATAAAGCCTACATGGACCAGGCTTAGCAAGGATCAATGGAAGGCAGGATGAATATGCAGGGATCGAGATAATTAGATGTAAGCTTCTATAGTGTAGATAAAGATTTTAAATGTGCTAAAGAATACATCTTCCAGTTTTGTGCAGGGCTGAGTGGAGCAGATGTTCCATCTCCAGTGCCCTCTCAACTCAGTGGTCATGGGTACATCTGAAGATACTTTATATCTCTCTATTTGTAGTCTGTGGCTTTTCTGGGTGCCAACTACTAGAGTGTCATTAATGATTGGTATTTGGTGAATTTGAGGATAATAATGGTCTGGAAGCTACAAGAGTGATGGAATAGTATATTTTGGGCATTGAATTATTACATGGTATTTTTATGGTGGTCAGGAATGTCAACCAGCTAAATTGTAAGAAGTATTTAATGGATGGCTTGCTGGCACAGTACCCTTTGCTCATGTTTGTGCAGCTTGGGGGACCATTTTGTAGGGCAGCTTCTTATTGCCCAATTTTGTTGTATAATAAAGGATTTGGCTGGTCTTTGTCTTGGTTCCTTGGAGGAAGCTCTAAATCCCTGGAATTTCCTGAGTGATAGGAGTGTTTTTGTTTTTCATGGTGGGTCTCCGGATAGTTTCAGAGTGGGACCTGGCCATGCTAGAAAGATCCAACTATGTGATTAGAGGTTTGGGGATTTGAGCCCCATGATATTGACCTCACCTCACAACCTATGGAGAGGTGATCATATGGCCAATGATTCAACCAATCATACCTATATAGTGAAATTCAATAGAAACTCTGAACACCAGAAGCTTGAGTGAGCTGGGGTAGTGACATGGAAACTTCAGGTTTCCATCTCATTCTGTGTCTCTCTTTATTTGGCCAGTCTTGATCCTTTATAATAAAACTGTAATTATAAGTATAGTGCTTTCTTGAGTTCTGTGAGTCATTCGAATGAATAATGGAATCTGAAAGGATAGTAAGAATCCCCAAATGTTTGTAGCCAGTTGGTCAGAAGTATGGCAGCCTGGGTTACAGCATAGTTTTTAAGTCAATATTAGGATATTTGAAACCACACTACCAAGTTAAAATGTGACAAAAAGGAGAGGCTAAGTATGATATGAAGCCAAATTAATTAGGAAGGAATCAGTTTCACCAGGGCTTTTTATAAAGTGTTCATAGCCTCTGGTAAATAGCTATGCTGGGTCTTAAGTTGTGCGGTGGATGCATGGTGTTTATGTTATCATTTTATTTTGGATTAAGCTCCATGAAAGTAAAGCTTTTTTGTCTGTTTTGCTCACTGCTTAATTCTTAGCACCTAAACTGGGCCTGATACCTAGCAAGTGCTTAATATTTGTTAAATAAGCAAAGAACTCTTTAATAACTGAAAATAACAATAATATTTTAGGAGTAGAGTTTCCTTCTCTTCCCTGGCCAGAGTGCTAGTGGTTCCTTGGTTTGCCTAGTATTTCCCAAGACTGCCCCTATGACCCATATCTTTACTAGTGGGAATAAGCAATTTCTGTCACTTTAAAAACCAAGGTGACTCTTCTCTTTTATGGCATGGATATGAGACTTGAGGAGTATCAGAGAGGATTTATGTGGTGGTTAAGTTTTGGCATCAACAACCCAGCACACATTTAATTCTTTGAAATTATATTCTGCCCTCAGTCCTGGCTAGGGGGTGAGTCTAGGTGGTCACATGGCAGCTCTGTATGTCTGCTCTGGTCTCCTTTCAGTGCTTGGACATGTTCCAAAAACAGCAGCAACAACAAAAAATCCCACATCTATATGACTATACAGGCCAATTCCCATCTGATTCTTTTTATCTCTTAGTTCTTATGTTCTAGAAAGTTTGGCTAAGCCAAGTATATAAGTTATTTCTTTAAGTTAGATAACCATTTCTTCTCCAATCAACTGCAGTTTATTAGGAGTAGGAGAAAGAGAAGAGGAGCTCGGCCAGTATGGCTCAGTGGTTAAGCATCAACCCATGCACCAAGAGGTCACCGATTCAATTCCTGGTCAGGGCACATGCCCAGGTTGTGGGCCCAATTCCCAGTGGGGATCATGCAGGAGGCAGCCAATCAGTGTTCTCTCTCATTGATGTTTCTCTCTCCCTCTCCCTTCTTCTCTCTCTAAAGTCAATACAGAAAAAAAAAAAAAGAAGGAAAGAAAGAGAAGAGGAAAGTCTTGGAAATGTTGGACCATGTTGGATGCATCAGTTTTGATGCTATGGGTGTGAGGCCAGGTAGCCATAACTGGGGTTGAAGTAATCAAAACCTTCAACTTCCATACAAATCCACTTCCTTCTTGAGGTAGTCAATTATTGGAGTGGTAGTATAGATAAACAGAGAATGAACTTTTAAACTACCTGGTGAACTCTCAGGAATTGTCAGACATTTTTGACTGTCTTAGGGACCTGCTTAGTAATTTCGAGAGATGACCAAGTGGCATGATAATGTGTTCATACTAGTTGCCCAAGTTGCATCATCTGGAAGGCATTCTTTTGTTTGTCACTTGCCTTTTGTGAAAGAGGCTCTAGGCACTGGAATTTATGGCATCACGGAGCCTCCAATCAATAGAGCTGATCAGCAGGAATGGGACATGGTCTCAAATGATGACTGCATTGAGGCCCCTGTAGTTTTGATAGAATGGCACTCATTTTTTTTCTCACATTGGAGTTTATGGGCAACAAGTGAAATTCCATGGCCCAGATGCAACTGACCTCATTCCCCAACAGTATCAACAAATGACATCATTGTCCACTTGGTGGATAAGGCTATCAACTAGGAGAAGACCTACATAGTTCTGGATAACTGACCACTGCCTACCTCTTTTCAGTCCATGAAAGTAGGTATGTAATATAGTTTTTCTCAAATCTGGAGCTTAGAAGTAAAGTAGTCTCCAGAAGTTGCTGTTGAAGTTCTCTGGGAGTGATGATAACAATATGTTGGGGTAAATGATGATGCCAATAAACAAGGGCTTCCCTTTCTTTCTTTTAAAAAAAAAAATAAGTCTGGAGTCAGACTGACTCGAGTTTATTTTTATTTTTATTTTTTAAATCCTCACCTGAGGATATTTTTCTATTTCTCATCAAATAGAGTGGGGAGATGGTGGGGGATAGAGAGAGGCATTGATGTGAGAGAGACACATCGACTGGTTGCCTCCCACATGATCCCAACCAGAGCCAGGGATCGAAATGCAACCAAGGTATGTGCCCTTGACCGGAATCAAACCTGCAACTCTTTGGTCCACAGGCCAACACTCTAACCATTGAGCAAAACCAGCCAGGGCTCTATTCCCTTTCTTACCAGCTGCGTGGGGAGTGTCATCTGTGGGGATTAGAACTTTCAACCCTTGTCTCTACCTTGCATCCCTACTCCATCACTCATCTGGGTGATGGAAGACCAAGAAAATTGGGAGCCTCGGGGAATTTTGTTCCAACATTTCTCTTAACTAGTGGTTCTCAGGTATTCGGCCAGAGCATCTTCTGGTCATATATTCCAAGAAGTATTGGAATTGTATCCTGAAT